>NC_034199.2:8536151-9165437 GCF_002021735.2 Oncorhynchus kisutch | reverse complement strand
TAATAAGTGCAATACGGTTGGTAATACAATTTTAACGTTAAGCAGTTTTATCACAATGAAATCCTATCTGATTTACAGCAAAAGGGTGAAAGGAAAACCTGCCAGTGGACATTACCAGACACAAACTCTGCTTCCATCAGGTTCCTCCTCGTCAGTTACAGATGTCGACGAGGGCAGTTGAACAGAGATGTATTAGAAATTCTTTCACTTCTAATCTCTCTGTCAAGGCAATGGACAACGTACCTCGTGAATGTTTTTAGGGCTTTGTATTGGAATACAAACCACATCAGACAAAAGGCACTTAACGAGATGATTATCTTTTAATGGGGTGAGGTGACACTGCTCTTCCCCCATCAGACAACTTGACGGTCCAGATAGATGTTGTCACAATCGAACAGAAAGGGCATTGGGGAGTGGTGGTGAAGACAGCGAGGCTTCTGTAGTGACCTTCACACACACACACACACACACACACACACACACACACACAAGCCTCAATGTAAAGGGTATGCCCGAGGAAGGCCGTGATTGCCTTTAAATGGCAGGATAACCTGCATGCTTTGCCTGGGGTTTGACCGACTGGGCTCCGCAGTTTTGTTAACAGTTAGCTGTTTGTTTGGGATTAGCGAGCCAAACGGCTCTTCTTATGATTCCCTGTCGCAGCGCAGCGAGAGCTACGCTCGTTGCTAGGCTAACGATGCAGCTTCAGACCCACACAGTGTTTCTTTATTACATATAATCTGCCTCCCTAGGTTTATTTTCAACAGAAATCGAGGGAATAAAACAACACACCGTGAAGAGATTGAAATATGTGAACATATCCACCACAATGGACTTGGGGTAGTTTATTCCATGTGTAACTCTGTTGTTGTCTGTGTCACACTGATTTGCTTTATCTTGGCCAGGTTCGCAGTTGTAAATGAGAACTTGTTCTCAACTAGCTTACCTGGTTAAATAAATGTGATTTTTTTTCCCGATGACGATCAAACTTTCATCCACGGTTTCATTGTTAGGATGCGGACGGTTTCATTGTTAGTCCCGCTTAGACTAGCTCTGTCCCGCTTAGACTAGCTCTTTCCCACTTAGGGCCGGCAGGGTAGCCTAGTGGTTAAGAGTGTTGGACTAGTAACCAGAAGGTTGCAAGTTCAAACCCCCGAGCTGACAAGGTACAAATCTGTCATTCTGCCCCTGAACAGGCAGTTAACCCACTGTTCCTAGGCCGTCATTGAAAATAAGAATTTATTCTTAACTGACTTGCCTAGTTAAATAAAGGTACAATTAAAATAATAATTAGGCTAGCTCTTTCCCACTTAGAATAGCTCTTTTATTCATAGGAAGCTGCATGTTGTCCTCCTGAAGGAGGTGTTTTTAGCCTGTTTGATGTCACTGGCATGCTATCCGGCTGCTCATGCAGTAGACTGCGGTGGAAGGCAGTAGCATCAGTAGGGATATCTGAATACATACTGGGGCTCTCTCGTGGTCAGGACTACTAATGCTTATCTTGATGCATAAGAGTCTGAAAGAAACAGTCCTTCTATGGACTCGGTGAGTTTGTTTACAATAACTGTGTTGGGAAGTATGTGCTCACATGTGAGATTGAGTGTGTTGGTGTATGTTCGCTCTCCTTTTGCGGATCTACAAAGTGTGTACATGTGTATGTCCTTCTGTGTGTTTGCCCCTTGTGTCTGTCTGTTCGCGGCACACACACTCCAGGTCCCACCGCAGAGACTCGAGCGGTCTGTTTTAGCCGCCGTTGCACTCGGCGCAGATGTTATCCGAGTGACCTCTGCAGACAAAAGGGGCCGACTTTAATTATCTGAACAACATCTGGATGCAGGGGAGAGAGAGGGACACGTCCTGGAGGTCAGTGCTAGTAATTGAAACGTGAACAAGACACGGCGAGCCTGGGGGAGGGGGGGGGGGGGGACTATATACACGCCTCTGTTGTTTATCTGCTTTCCCTCTTCTTTTTTTTCTTTATCTCTTTCTGCCTTTTTTCAACCTCCACCCATCTGTCTTTTTCTCCCGCTCCATTTACATTCTTTCTCTCCCGTTCCATTTACATTTTTACATTGTAGTCATTTAGCAGAGTGACTTACAGTTAGTCCATTCATTCCATGACCTCGCTTATGAAATTCTTTCCCCTTTAAAGTCGTCTGGCTGATGCACAATGGCTGAGCGCGCACGCACACTTGTAAACTCAGACCTCGTCCCAATGGCTGAGTGTGTGTCTCATCTGATGGCTGTGTGTGTGTCGTCCCTCTGTCCCGCTCCCTGTCCTCGGAAAAGGCCAAGAGCCACAATGACATTAAATTGGCACCGAGTGGAGAGAGAGATTTACGTACTGCTCTCACTGTGACTCTGGATGAATGTTTCTCCACTTGACATATTCAATCTGTTTTCTGTGATCATATTTAGGACTTTTTTGGCCTACCTATTGTTCATGCTCTAAGGAGGATTCATTGAATTTATCTACAGGAAGCCAAATGAATGTCTCTCTTACCAATACGATTCGGTAGGCTACTGACGAGTCACTCACTTTGAAGTCACTGTCTCGCAAGTACTAATGGACCTTTAGTTTAAGAGACCTTTAGTTTAGTACTAAGAGACCTTTAGTTTACTTGTCCCTATGCAGTACCATGGACATATAACTACACTGTATGATTTATGAATGGAAAGGATACAAGAGATCGACTTTGTTCAGCCAGTTCAACACATGTTATAAACCCATCAAGCTTACGGTTCGTCAATCAAAGTGGAGTAAATAGCCACTACTCCGTGGCTGCATATGAAACACGCCAGGGGTGTTTCATGGTGTAGTTTTTAAACGCATTTTGGTCATTCAAGCTACAGGTAGCCTAGTGGTTAGTGTTGGACCAGTAACTGAAAAGTTGCTAGATCGAATCCCTGAGCTGACAAGGTACATATCTTTTGTGCTGCTCCTGAACAAGGCAGTTAACCCACTGTTCCTAGGCTGTTATTGTAAATAATATGTTTTTCTTAACCGACTTGCCTAGTTAAATAAAAAATCATTCAGGGCCTAAAGGTTGGCATGCTTTCTCTCTATATTTAGCTATCAATAGGCTACATTTGGTTACGATGATATATATATTAAAAAGCTGTTTTAATATAATTTATTCTTTTAGAATTGCATTGTATTAATTGCATTCATTTTTGTTTCTAAAGTATGTAATTTTGAGAAGATTTGAAACTAGGACGCTGGCCCTTTAAGACAAATGTTTCAAAAAAGATATCAGCATGGCTATGTTAGGCTAGCAATGCTAGGTGTCTTTTTGTAGCTTTCTTTTTGCAGACTATCAACAGTAGCCAGCATATTGGTAGTATGTTCACTATTGAAGGTTTACTTTTGTATATCACTTTCCCTAAAATAAAAAAGCTCAGCGAGTAGATCGATGGGCGCTTCGTTTTGCTCTGGATAGTTTGCGTGTGCTGTGTGAAGGCATCAACTCGAGTGCTCGAGAAGTTGTGACTTGCAGGAGCGTGGCGGTGCTTGAATGAAAAGCCAGTCATATTGCTCAAATACAAATAGTTTGACATTTACTCATGTAGCCTTCAATGGTAGACTGTGACAGAGCAGGTAAATGTTGAACTGGAATGCAAAAATATGTTGATAAATTACTAGCCTTATATTGGGCCAGTGACTGACGAGATCCACTGGGCCGAGACATGTGTTTACTTGCCCCGGGCCATGGTTAATGTTGGACCCTGCACGCGAAAGAAAATACGCAAATGTGCCAGAAAACAATAGGCTAAGATTTCCACTCATCGTTACCACAATTATATGGGGCATAGCAGGGTCTCCCCTACGCTGGTGCACATGCCCAGTTGTAACCAATGTCCACTGCTGTCGCAGTCGATTACATAAAATAATCACAAATATTTTAGGCGGAAAAGTACACATTTCTCGACTCAACCAATAGTACTTTTGCCAAAAATGTGTCATTCGCCGTGCGCTTTCAATAAAACACAATTCACGGATTTCTGAATCATGAATTCACTGCAACGTCACTAGTCGCGTGACCCATTTTTGCTGTTGTTTCAGTACAGCACTACAGAGAGAGAGAGAAAGGGGGAGAGGGCAAACTCCATTGAACTAGTTTCAATGTATGGAATCACTTGGGAGTTTTGGGATTTCGGGTAAACTTCTTTAAGTGGAAAAAGTAGCTGGTTGAAAATGACTAATCGGCGGTATAGCTGAAAGCCAGCGCTAGTGGAAAACACTGTAATCTGTATTTGATGCCCAGCATTTTACAGTAAATGTAAATGCAAAATGGGTCCTTCACCTCAGGCTTGAAGTGCTTTCTCGACGTGTCCTCCACTTGGCTTAGTTTGAGGTCAAGGGAAGGTCAACACAACAAGGGGAAGAACACCAATGCATCAACAAACACTCCATTTTGGGGAGATTTCCCATTGATCCAAGGACCCTCTTTTGTTTAAAACCTTATTTTGTGTTGAGCTTAGAGAGCATCCATTTACTGTGAAATTGACTGAGTGATACTGCGCTCTCGCCATTGGCCCGTAGGTTTAGACACTTCAAATTATATGGGAACATGGGCCAACTGATGGTGATTTAATTGGACAGGGGCATGTGTGAGCATGCTGGAAACACAAAGGCGCTTTCTTTAAGGAGAAGAGAAGTGTCGCCTGGAGGACTTGGCGGAACAGAAAGCGAAACTAGCAACGGCTCTCTAGCTTTTTAATTGCTGCAAGAGGGGATAAACCCAAAGATTAATGTGGATACTGTACCCTTTTTCTACACGCCATATTGATTGAGCTTGTATTGTTGTGATTGATGCGGGACTGTACAGATATCCACATCACATCCACAGAAGTTGACCCGTTAAAACGTTAACTCTTCAGGTTCAGCCATATACACCTTGTTTTAATCTCGTACCAAACAACCGTTTTGAGATGATGGAGGAAGGAGAGCATGGGATTTTGGCTTTTTTTTGTGGAGAATCCTTACCAGGGAGAAGGCAGCACAAAAGGCCTCGCGAGGTAAAAATATGAACCTCTTTGATCTTGATGACAGATGTGCAGTGCTGATGCTGTGCTAAAGCCGAGCGCTAGCTGTCTCCTTTACTCCCACTCGCCATCCTTCCTCCTCACCATGGCACTCCTCTCACACTTGCTAGCCCACCCACGCCATCACAGCTCTCCAGACTTACGCAAGTTTGTTTATGATTAACTGCCTAGCGTCTTTTCATATATCTTTTGGTGTCCTTCGAGAGGATGCCAAAAGCAAATATGCAACATGTGTCAGTCAACGATTAGTGAAGTGATTTATAGAACGGCGAGGGAAAAGAGGATTCTCTCTCTCATGGGCGTGGACTAGGTCAATCCTGGACTGGATCAGCCAACCAGCAGGTGAGAAGGTCCATTGCTTTGATAAATCATTCTCTTTTTCCACACAGGTAGACTGCATCTCTTTTCTCTGGGTGAACAGCAGCTTACTTGCTGCCTCTACTCTGCAGCAGTGTCGAGAGGCAAGGCTTCTTACCGTGGCACTAGCTACGCAGTAATAATTCAGTGCTCGCTGTGGTGGGCAAATAAAGGGATGATGTGTTAGTTCCATGCTGCGATCCGAGGAGACAAACATGCGGCAAAAGTGCTCGTAGTTTAAACAAGTTCTCCCTGGTGTCATATGAACCGCCTAGTGTCTGTTTTTCTTTCTGTATTTGTGTGTGTGTGCACACGAGAAGTGTTTGGGTAGTCTGCTGCTGACTATGTACATCAGCCTTGACAACTGCTACTCTGAGAGACTGGAAGCGGGTGTACTACAGGCACAGCTGGCACCACAGAATCCTACAAACCCTAACATGCCCGCGGAGGAGGGCAAACAGACAGTTACCAACTGAAGGGTCACACTTCAACAACCAAAGCCATCTTGAGTCACTTATAGAGTTTAGAATTACAGTATTTTGCTCAAGTGTTACTCCAAAAAGACTCCCAATCTCATCTCCCCCACACAAAATCTCCAATTAACCTTTGACCGAGGGAACATGGTAATCACTGAGAGGATTCTCTGCCATTCCATTCCCTCTACGATCAAATTGGCATGAGCACAGAAGCTGTGTTACTTGGGATATGGTTGGTAGCTCCGGCGTAGTGATTTATCTGGTGTAATCCCTGACTCCTCTTGTTTCCTCTGGTTTTAAGAGAATGGAGTCCAAGCCGATCCTCTCCTTTTGTCCCGGGCTGTGAATCACTCAGGCTGTTTGGGCCATAAGCCAGGCTTAAACTGAGATCCTGATGCCCGACGCGGGGCTCACTTCAGTGTACACTGCTTACAGATCTTATCTTTTTTTTTTTTTTTTTTTACATTGCCCCTACTTAAGGTCCTGGCTAAAACCCAGTGAAACATTGGCGGTTTATAAAAAATACATATGCACCGATTTGAAATCCAGCTGTATGCATTTAAAATGTCTGGATGTTGGAGGGTTAAAACGGGATGCGTTGAACTCTAGAGGTTACTTTACCAGCGAGCTGTGAATCAAACTAGCAACATCTGCTGTTCAGGAGGAAGCACTCTCCCTGTCAAAAACCAGCAGCAGGCATCTTTATGTGCCATACACAGCCAAGCTCACCACGCTGGGCCTCAGCGCACTCCATAGATCTGCTTACTCATAAGATCAATGGCAATTTACAGCTGTACTTGGACTATTATGTAGTTGTGAATACAGTGCTGCCAGTTGCCTGTTTGATTGCTGAGCTTGGTTTGAATAACCCTCATGATGAGTGTAAACAGGACCTCTGTAGTAGAGGTCGACCGAGTATGATTTTTCAACGCCGATACCAATGATTGGAGGACCAAATTTCTTTTAAAATGTATTTGTAATAATGACAATTACAACAATACTGAATGAACACTTATTTTAACTTAATATAATACATCAATAAAATCAATTTAGCCTCAAGTAAATAATGCAAAAACAAAGTGTTGGAGAAGAAAGTAAAAGTGCAATGTGTGCTATGTAAGAAAGCTAACGTTTCAGTTCCTTGCTCAGAACATGAGAACCTATGAAAGCTGGTGGTTCCTTTAAACATGAGTCTTCAATATTCCCAGGTAAGAAGTTTTAGGTTGTAGTTATTATAGGAATTATAGAACTATTTCCCTCTATACCATTTGTTTTTCATTAACCTTTGACTATTGGATGTTCTTATAGGCACTTTAGTATTGCCAGTGAAACAGCATAGCTTCCGTCCCTCTAGTTAGCGCGCGTTAACTAGCTAGCCGTTTTACTTCGGTTACACCAGCCTCATCTCGGGAGTTGATAGGCTTGAAGTCATAAACAGCGCAATGCTTGACGCACAACGAAGAGCTGCTGGCAAAATGCACGAAAGTGCTGTTTGAATGACTGTTTACGCGCCTGCTTCTGCCTACCACCGCTCAGTCAGATACTTGTATCCTTGTATGCTCAGTCAGATTATATGCAACGCAGGACACGTTAGATAATATCTAGTATTATCATCAACCATGTGTAGTTAACTAGTGATTATGATTGATTGTTTTTTATAAGATAAGTTTAATGCTAGCTAGCAACTTACCTTGGCTTACTGCATTCGCGTAACAGGCAGTCTCCTTGTGGAGTGCAACGAGAGAGAGGCAGGTCGTTATTGCGTTGGACTAGTTAACTGTAAGGTTGCAAGTTTGGATCCCCCGAGCTGACAAGGTGAAAATCTGTCGTTCTGTTCTTAGTACATAGCCTAACAGCAATATTTTATATAGCCCAAAAGCTAGGGATCTATGTTTTCTGTCCCATAGTTTATCATTAGGCCTGTTTCATATTATTGTATGCTTCCCTGTGCTGTGTTGTCGCCTTCAATGCAAGACTAAGTGCATCATTATACTTTTACATGGCATAATTGCTACCGACAAACTGAACATTACAATACAGCATTAAATGCATTCCAGTAATGCTATCATTTTCAACACAATTTGGCATATTACGTTATCCAGAGCAGCCTACAGCGTATATTGAAAGCTACTCCACCCGATGACTGTTTGTTTCTGTTGCTTCACTCTCTCTGTGTTGCTTTCCCTGTATCCACGGAGAGCTCAAATCTAATTAGCTATGGCTTCTGGCTTTACATTTTGTGTATAATACTATTCACTGCACTTCTCCCTAACGGTAAAATTCAACCATATTCATTTCCCATTTCGACCTTAAAAAAAAACGATCTATTCATTGCACATCATACCTATCATTCAAATAGATACACCTGACCAGCCGTAGGGTACACAAGGGGAGTGGTTTCTCTTACTTAGACAACCTTGTCCAAATGAACACCGTTGCCTGCTTTTTAAAGCTATTTCTACTTTTTTGTTGTTGTCTATTCCATAGACAAATGCCTGTATAGGAAAATGTGCTCCTCGCAGTACTGTTTACTCTTGGGATTTTACAAGACATGACACAATAGCTCTGGAATTGTAACTGTGTTGGTTATAGACGATTTCAAAGTGTTTTTTTCATGTAACCTGGGGCACGATCATTTAAGATGTCAAACATATGATTAAGTTTAAGTTGGTCCACTCTGGACTTCAAAGGCAACAAGCCCATCTCCCAGAACTCCTGTACCCCTATGTGGGTCCTAGGGGGGGACATTCAGCATATACCTGATAATGTTATTTTGCATGACCTGCATGATCTTTTTCAGCTTTTTTGATAGCCCACTATACCAAGTAGAGCAGGCATAATCAAAATGACACTGAATCAAGGTTGAGACAAGCAGTTTCTTAACTTCAATGTTAAAACAGCTCGTGTTTCGATATGAACGTTTCAATTTGTTCGCCATTTCAGAAACACATTTTTCAGCAGTCAGGTCTCCAGAAAGGGATTGATCAAGGGACACACCAAGATAAGTTACACTTGTTTTAGATTCAATCACCTTGCCTGCACAGTTCACCGTTATCTTGTCAGCCCTACGCAATCTATGTTTTGTTCCAAATGTAGCGACAATTTGTCGTCAGTCAACCAATCTCTTAACATATTGCAATTCCTTACAAAAGGTCTCCTCTATGTAAACTGTATCCTTCCCTGATACCAGTATGGACATGACAAATCAACAATATAATTTTTTTTGCCCAGTGCAAACCCAAATGAAATCAGCTTTTGTTTCCTCTCCACCGAGAAGATTTTGTGGACTGCCAGCCCACTGCTGGGCTGCATTTGCATGTTTTGTTTGGGATGGAAGTGACTGAAATGTCTCAGCGGGATCAGAGCGAACAAGCAGTGAGATGTAGAAGATGATGGGTCGTAATCTGTCTGATATATCTGGCCGGTGGCAGGTTTGTGTGAAAATGTGTCTACTGTGTGTGTCTTGTGTGCATGTGTGTGCACACGGGCCCAAGGTATTCCTCTTGGGGGTCTTAGGGTTCTATGTGTGAGAACCCTGACTTCTTCAGAGAAGCCACTCTCTGACAATAGTCAGATAAAGTCCCTTGGAGAAGGGGGGGGGGGGACTCTAGCGCAGATGTCAAATGAATCCGATGTGTTTTGGCAGATCTCCGCTGATCAGAAGCTGAATGCGTTTAGCAACACCAGTGGAAGGGGCCCAAATGCAAGAGTTGTGATTCTCCCTCTTTTTCTTCCCCCATCACTGCTGAGGTCCAATCAGCCAGAAAAGCCTGTGTGTGCTTTTATGTTGTGGGCAAACCAAAAAGATCCCACATTTTGTTGGATTTCTTGTGTTCCCCCTCTTAGATATTTGGCTGAATAGAAGCCCCAGATGCACCCAACTCCCTCCCTAAATCGCGCCTGACTGTCAGAGCCTGAACGCTTGGCAGTGCCAGCCAGGCTTGGTGTCTTATGCGGTTCACTTCACCCGGGTCTGACATGTGGTGCAAAGGGGTTTCACTTTAAATAACAATCCCAGGATCATCAAAATGATGAGTGTCATCAACCTTTAGGGGGTTTCTCGCTGACTGGAGATGGCGTGGCGGAATTAAGATGACTTCTGTTTTTCCATCTCAAACATTGTTTGTCATCTATTTGTCCATTGCTTAATTGCATTGCCCCATTTGGCTGAGGAGTCAAGGGAAAGGAGGCCTCACACAGAGGATGACTCCTGAGATGCAAGGTTGACGTCCTTTCAATGCCTCACACCATGTACTGTATCTCTCAACTTGGCTCTCCGGGTGGTCCGAGTCATCCTGCTCCCACTTTTACACTGTGTGTAAAAGGCTTTTGAATGCTCCGAATGATGACTTCACACAATTGCGATGAAGTCCCAGGCTTGTTGCTTGACAAGGCGATTCATCATGATTCTTTGTTGCATAATTTAGTCACTCTAATCATTATAGTCACTCTAATCATCAGTAATTCTAATCATCATAGTCATTGTCATCATCATTGTCACTCTAATCATCGTTGTCACTCTAATCATTATAGTCACTCTAATCATCAGTAATTCTAATCATCATAGTCATTGTCATCATCATTGTCACTAATCATCGTTGTCACTCTAATCATCATAGTCATTCTAATCATCATAGTCACTCTAATCATCATGGTAAAGTAGCTTGCAGTTTTGTTGTCCAATTAGTACACAATTTTGGAAAACATCTATTCATTCGTCTGCAGTAAGTCAAACATTGAAAATATATGTTTGATAAAGTAGTAATTACTTTTGTTCTGAGGCCTGGTACTTTCCTGTCCCTTTCGCGCTGTTAGTCAACCACAGACAATGAAGACACACAGCACAGTTTTGCTAGTGTTTGATAACTTTGGGGCAGAGATGAAGTGGCTTAGTGGCTAGTTAGTGAGCTGAGACTCATGGTTTATGTGTGTGTGTGTGTGTGTGTACCTGCTTATTGTGTGTGTGTGTGTGACGACGGAGCTGTCACACATAGTAATACATCATCCTTTGATTGATGGCTCTGTAGCAGTTATTTGTCTCCCATCGTCACAGAGTGTGACACTTCTTCGTGCTTGACTCTCATGCTGCTGAATGGGCCAGATAAGTGGGCCACCGTATCCTTCAAGCTTCTGATTGGAGAGAAGTTTATTTCCATCCCCACAGTAACTTGAAAAGTGTTATTGTCTCTGTTTAATCTTCTGCTCTGGGTTGACGCTTACTCGTGTGGACATAGACCACGCGTTACACCCCCCCCCCCCCCCCAACCTTTATCCTTTTGACCTTGACTTTTATAGAGGCATGTTCTAGTATCTCCCATACACCCGGAAACTAGCTTCACATTAGTTCATGCAACAAGATGTGAAAGGTGATGCTCTTTTTTTGTTCTGATACTGTACTGACGACCATAGGGCTGGTGGCAGTGGTCAGCACTGTGACAGCCAAGGGGTTGTGCGTGTGACAGTGTGGGCAAGACTTTGTGCGTTAGCTGTCAGCCGCCTCTCACTTCTCCAGTCGCCTTCACATACACCCCCCCCCCATCATAATGGAGTTTTTTTTGGGGGGGGAGACACAACTTTGATGGAACCTTCTCTCTCGCTGATGTGGGACTTGAAATACAACTTCTCCTCCTGCTCAGTGAACCAGGACAATGCAGTGGGGCTGTAGCCAGGGAGAACAACCAGTAACTGGCACATCTTCCTGCCCTATTTTTTTTTCACACCACAACACATTTCTCATTTCAACCTTGGTATTCCTAAAATTGCGGGAAATGATGCACTGACATGTATTATCCAATCACAGGCCTGCATCTGTGGGTGTAATTTGCTCCCCCCCCCCCCTTTATGAAATCTTGAAATATTTATGAGCGAGCGACATGGAGGGGTTTTAATGTTTGCCATGGTGGGTGAGCTTACACAAGCCTAACAAATGTGCGGTTTAAGAATGTCCCTTGTGAACCCAGTTGTGCTTTTATGTTATATAGAGATACATTTTCCATTCAGTCCATTACGAGTGCCATTCCTGGATATGCATGTTGTTCATATCAGTTCTACTCATGCTGCGATTAATACAATCCAGCAAGTGTACCTTTGCCTGAGTATAAGAATGCTTTTTGAGCATATCCTTTTCAAGGTCAAATAGACATCCACATACCAGGAGAGAAGGATAGCAAAATCTAGATGTCTGTGTATTCCAGAGGCCCTCCAAGGCACTTGTTCTAATTCCAAGTACATTTGTCCATGGTTGTACACAGGAGGGGGGTGTATTGTCCTATGTTATGTATGTATAGCTCTAAGGCAAACATTATTAAATTGGGAATGTTGGCTGCTGGCTTCGCGTCTCTGCAGGTTTGATAATTGATAATGATTGATTTAATGATCTATTTGTTTAAACTCTGGGCTCTCCCCACTCGTTTGAATCTTAATTCAGATTGAGTCGTCCTCCATGTGTCGCACCAACATGGCCTCAAACCACGCCATTCTCCAGAGAGACTGTTGCCGGGCGGAGATGACAACACTTTAGCGCTGTGGTGCATTTTTATAATGCTCCATGGATGGGGGTAGGATTGCCAAGTACCTCTGAGCGTCGACTAGAGTATTTTAAAAGAACTTCCGACTCCTTTGAGTCGCTATGCGTTGATACTTCAAAAGTGTAAACTCCTAAACACTTAATATGTATCAATGTTTGTCCTCTGTTGTTGCGGTGCCTTTCTTTTATTTCTGAAATCGATACTTTTTAGTCAAACATTAAATCAAATGCGACCACCGACTGTTTCCCCATTTGCTGTTGCTCTAAGATGGCAAGTCAATACGCATGTGTCAATTTGAATCTCAACGAGGAAACAGTCCGTGGTTGTTTGCTTAACATTTTATTCAATTTCAGCAAACAAAATAAACCACTAAACAACAGAGGACAAAGAGTTTCCATTTTAATTCACCGGACACTTACCGGAACCATATGCTGTGGTTGTGTAACCTGATTAGGGCATCCACCCACGGTTCTCAGAATGACAGAAATCACATTTAGTTTATGGTCATTCATCTTAACAGAACATGCAACGAATTCCGATGAGCAAATTTGAAGATGTTAGAGTACGTCGGCGGCGCGTCCATAAGGCTAGCGGAAGTGAAGCTTTCCCCCAAAGTCAAAGAAATTAAATTGCCAAAATAATATAGCATAATTAACTTTCTCCCGTCTATACAGAAATAAATAAAATCATTCAAAATAGGCTACTACACCAGAAAGCATGATTTGTCCACAGAGGATCATTAGCTCTTTAAAAAAAAAAGGTTTATTGTTTTAAATCAAATAGCCTACAGTTGGAAGGGCCGACAATTTGAGCAGAGCGAACGGCAAATACCAAATAAGTGATTGTTGAGTTGTGGCTGTCAGTGAAAAGCAAAGAGACCCAGCCAGGCATATCGCAATATTTACAAATACAATCGCGGAAAAACAGTTTCGAAAACGAATGGCTATTGTTGTAAAGAGAAGACGATGAAAAGTAGCCTACTTTTGTTTGTTTTTGGACAATAATTTCCTCCTCCAGGTTAGATGGATATCACTTTGTATTTGTGTCCCCTTTCTCTTCTATTATATGGATTTGACAACTTCATTTTTATTGATTTTATTGAGCCTAAAATTACTTGCTAACAGAAATCCTGGTAGGTTTAAGAATTTAGATTTAAAAAAATATATATATATCAACGCATAACAACTCGAATGAGTCGTTGGTTCATTTAAAAAATACATCTGCTCTCAACTCTGTGGAGAAGGTACTTGGCACTTTCGGTGCTTTTTGTTATTCTTTTGCTCCCTCGCTCTTTCGGCTATGTTATGCTCCATGGTCAGTGGGGGTTGCTATGCTTGGGTCTCATTTCTCTCTCTGTCTTAAAAGGAGACCTGGTTTCCTCTTGATACAATACTGTTTTGATCAGTCACACGTGATAAAAAAATCTGCTTAAAGCCATTGCTAATCATTCTAGGTCAGAGCTGTGAGGATCCGCCCTTTAATCTCCATGCAAGATTGGTTTGCTAGTGAAGTGTATACATGCACACGCACACACAGGCTTACTCTATGTACAGTATGTGACGTACACACCATCAATTGAAATAGATTGTTTTGCAAATTGTGAAACGTGAACTTCGAACGAACAGAGTACCAAGTGTGTCTCAAACGTATGTTTTCCCTTCTGAAATATTCCACATTGACACATTTTTCTCCTCAGTTATTTGAGTTCTTCTGATATTTGCAAAGCCTCGGTATTCAAATTGCAACAGGGAGGCGGTCAATTCGGCTTTATTATTGCAAAAGGGTTGGGGTCAATTCAAAGTTCACTTTAGGATTTCCTTTTGATTAAATAGTCTATACAGTGCCTTTGTTTGTATGAGAGAGTGAATGTGTTATAAGAATCACTCGACAGGTTTTGAGAGTTAATGAATTGGGGGAACAGAAATACAGACACATAAACCCAGTTCATCGCTTGATCACTGCCAGTTGAATACATCCACTGAAATGGAATCTCCAACATTCACTTGAAGAGCCCCTCTACTCAAATCTCATTTGAATTCACCTTCCGAATGGCTTGGCGTGTAGCTGGACTATTACCTCATTTCTGCCTGGTTCTTGTACTGTACAGTGTTCCCTCTGTATTCTGACGTCAACGCTGCATATCAACTAGTGAAGAATACACACTGCCCGGTGATGGGCTTTGATAGAGAGCACCGGACAGGGGATTCTTTCTCCTCCGACTGAATGAATGGGATGTGGATGAATGGAGTTTGTCCTCTCTGCTGCCTTCCTTCTTTTATAAGCGAGGGAGGAGGTAGACGGCCTGGGGAAGATTAAGAGGGAGGCCCGTCAAATGGAGAGGAGAGAGAGCGAGAGGGGGAAAAAATGCTGAAGCCTCAGGAATGGTCAGCCACCGCATTACACTCGCTTTGAGGGAAGAATTTCCCTGTGTCTACACGTGCACGCATACACATGTGCAGATGCATCTATCTTAAGGTGTTCCAGTACCATTTTTCTTCTCTCTTATCTCCTCTCCTCTCTTGGCCACTCATGCTTGCCCTTTTTCTGCCTCCTGCCTTTTCTATGCCCCCAAAAACCCGCAGCCCTGGTCCTAGCTCTCCAGGACCAGTGTTATATTGAAAAACATTATTCTAGGCGACTTTGCAAAGACCTCACATACTTATTTAGTAAATCTTCCAGTAAATAGTATTTACTATACGATGAGTTAACAGTGAGAGAGAGAGGTCTTTAAAGAGGTCTGTGTCTAGTCACAAAGCACAGCTACCATGACTGCCCCCTCCACAGCCACCTGAAAGTCTTTTAGAGCGGTCACGTTTTACCACAGACAGACAAGCGACCACAAGGGCATTTTGAGGATTGTTAAAATGCTGCGAAACAGGGGTAGTAGATCAATATTTAATTCCACGTTTTTATAGCGATCAATGCGGCCGTATTGACGTCAAAAAAAGAGAAGATAGCTTTCCTGGCCAGAGGAGCAGACGAGGCTTTTTAAACAGTTCTCCACTATTTGATGGACAACTTGATTGATGGGTTTGGCTGAGTTAAACGAGTGGAACTGGTTTTGGAGGGCTTGAGCAGAAGCGAAATGAAGTGAAGTCTATTTTAAAGCAAGTTCTGCCTCGGCCGAGTGCACGGAGCAATAACAAAGGGTGTCCTAGAAAGACGCAGAGTCACGCTAACTAAAATGGACACAATAGCACTCGCATGCGATATGCTCACAGCCTCATAATGACCACACACAGACACCCAATGTCTACTTTCTTTGGATCCACTCCGAAACAGTTCCGCAAGCCTGCACGCTTTAGAGTTGTTTGGGACCCTATACAGATCTATGGACCATTGAGTCCCAACTCAAAATGCACACGTACACACAGAGGGACACTGAGAATAGAAGGTCAGTGAGTGTGATTGGATGTCATGATGCTTGGTTCCCACTCACCCTGCTGGGGAATGGTCTCTCCCTGAGTGGGGACACACACTCTCTGAGACGGAGCCTCTGCCTCTGATGCTCCCTGCTCTGCTGTTAATTTCTCTCCCACCACACGCATGCAGGCACACACACGTGAAAACAAACACACACAGGAAGGAACAGCCCGGGGTGGGTGTTTTTATGTGTGTGTGGGGAGTTTGGGACGTTACATCTGCGAGGGTCATATTTCTCTGTCTCTTGGATCTCTCATCCTTGCTCTCCATTGCTCTCTCTCTCTCTCTCTCTCTCTCTCTCTCTCTCTCTCTCTCTCTCTCTCCTGCTCTCTTTTCCCTATCTCTCTCTCATTTGCTTGTGTTGCCAAGGACTCTCTCTCCCCTGGCCACATCCACTAGAGCTGTGCTGCAGCAGCCTCCGTCCCCGGTAGGAAATAGGTTCTGATTGGTGGGACAAGTTGAATAAATTACACAAGCACTGTTATACACCGCAGTGGCCACCTGTGTTCCGACTGATCTCTCTCTCTCCCTCGCCTCTTTTCCCATTTCCCCACGTCTCCATCACATATCTTTCTCTCTCCTCTTTTTTTCTGAGCCACCCTCTCATTGACTTGTTCTACTCTGCTGTTACCTTCTCTCCTCTTTTTTTCTGAACCACCCTCCCATTGACTTGTTCTACTCTACCGTTACCTTGTCTTCTCTTTTTTTCTGAGCCACCCTCTCATTGACTTGTTCTACTCTACCGTTACCTTCTCTGCTCTTTTTTTCTGAGCCACCCTCTCATTGACTTGTTCTACTCTACTGTTACCTTGTCTTCTCTTTTTTTTCTCCACTGTTATTTTGTTGCAGGGTCGGCAGGTAGCCCGGCGGTTAGGAGCCGACTAGGTAAAATCTGTCGTTCAGCCCTTGCAACGGAATAAACCCTAATTGTTCCAGGGAGTGGGATATGCAAAAAAAAATGTATTTCCATTTCACACCAGTACAAGTTACCCACTTCGTACAGTGAAAATGGGCTAGATAAGCACCCCCTAATTATATAACTGATTGACTTTAAAACAAATTATGAACAGCAAGGCAAGCTTATAATAAAAAATATATATAATTCAAAGTAAATGCTTTAGCTAGATCCTTTACATCCAGCAGCATACCACCCTGCATACCACTGCTGGCTTTCTTCTGAAGCTAAACAGGGTTGGTCCTGGTCAGTCCCTGGATGGGAGACCAGATGCTGCTGGAAGTGGTGTTGGAGGGCCAGTAGGAGGCACTCTTTCCTCTGGTCTAAACAAATATCCCAATTCCCCAGGGCAGTGATTGGGGACACTGCCCTGTGTAGGGTGCTGTCTTTCGGATGGGATGTTAAATGGGTGTCCTGACTCTCTGAGGTCTTTAAAGATCCCATGGCACTTATCGTAAGAGTAGGGGTGTTAACCCTGGTGTCCTGGCTAAATTCCCAATCTGGCCCTCAAACCATCATGGTCACCTAATAATCCCCAGTTTACAACCTGGTAAAATAACAGATAAATAAACCCATTGGGTTTCACGAGATGACAGACCCTCTCAGGAGTCCCCAAACCATCATGGTCACCTAATAATCCCCAGTTTACAATTGGCTCATTCATCCCCCTCCTCTCCCCTAACTATTCCCCATGTCGTTGCTGCAAATGAGAATGTGTTCTCAGTCAACTTACCTGGTAAAATAACGGATGAATAAATCCATTGGGTTTCATGAGATGACAGACTGATTTGCTCAGGAGTCCCTAAAACATTAAACAACACAAATTACAGTTCATAATGTCAAAATCCCATAATTGCAAGCTAAATGTTTAGTTAGCTATTTAACAAGCTTTTTGACTAGCTATCTTCATAAATGAACTTTGACAATAAATATGCATAAAGGTTTCTCTACATGAACTAACATATTCCTCTTAACTTTTGCACGATTCATTATGAAGTTATAATTACCTACGTTTACCTCCCTCCTATTATTTTTGTCAGCCATCTTCCCTGAAGCAAACTGTCCAACTTTTGAGAACCACTCGATAGAAAGTCTTCATCTCGATTCGCTTCGTATGGAGGGCCAACTAGAGGGCTGAAAAGGCACTACGTTTCGCTCAATTGGAATACCACTCCGACAAAGCTTTGTTGGGGCTCATGGGGTTGAGCAAAATGGAGGGGGGGGGGGGGGTTATTGGGATTGAGTCTGAGTTGCACCTGGCTGGGCTTGTTAGTCCTTCTGATTCTGCCAAAAAGTTTACATGAAACACAACTCTCCAGGAAGAGGCCTTTATTGTTGATTTATGGCATTCTCACGCCAAGGATTTCCCTCTGTGCGTGCATGCGTGAGTGAGAGAGAGAGAGGGCGAGATGAAATGACAGTTCTCTGAAGTGTGGATTTTCAAAATTGAGTTTCGAGACAGAACCTCTGAATGTCATCAGCTCACGCAGCCTGTTGCATCTTGGTTATTGTCATCATTATCACAAATCAGTGAATGATAATGATTAAAGGATTACACAACAGTATCATTTTATCCTTTCATCGTTATCATCACTCATGATTTTTTTGTACTAAATATCCTCAGTATCGGCGTCTTTGATTTGACTGTAATGCTAATCTTCATTTATATACAGTGGGGAGAACAAGTATTTGATACACTGCTGATTTAGCAGGTTTTCGTACTTACAAAGCATGTAGAGGTCTGTCATTTTTTATCATAGGTACACTTCAACTGTGAGAGACAGAATCTAAAACAAAATCCAGAAAATCACATTGTATGATTTTAAAGTAATTAATTTGCATTTTATTGCATGACATAAGTATTTGATCACCTACCAACCAGTAAGAATTCCGGCTCTCACAGAACTGTTCGTTTTTCTGGTGGTCTGTTTTGGTCTCCGAGGTTATCATGCGGAGGCTCTCTTTTTCAATATGAGTTAAGGTTTTATTAAATTCTGGTGACGCAAAATGAATGTTACAGATTGGCAATATGCATTCCTCTCGTGTTCCGGCCTATGTTGGGCTTGGTGTTGCAGTGAAACCCCTCCCCCCCACCCACTCTTAAAGGGGCGACTGGGAGGTGACAGACAAGGTTATTTATGATGGAGATAGAAATAGGACGGAGAGGAGAGAAGGTGAAATTAGAGGGAAATTACTAGTCAGTACACACACACACACACACACACACACACAGCTAATTACCTCTCCATCTGCTTGTCCCTCCTGGATGTTTTTAATAATTCCCACCAATCAAAAATAAGCAAATGAGATGTCCTTTGTTTGCAATCCTCCTGTGTCCTGACAAGGCATAGTGTTCTGGTTTAATATGCTCCATACTTTTTTGAGATAACAAATCCCACTTAGTTTGAATAAAATATACAAATACAACTTTGTCTCCCATGGTAAATGCCCACGTGTCCTCTTAGTGTCAGTATGTGCTCAGATAATGGCAATGTAGTCCTGTGATTGGAGTTTCTGTTCTCTCCTTCTGCTCCGTCATTGGCTCTTGGTGATCTAGCAGGTGTGAGGCCTCCATCATCACCGCTTAGGACCACGAGGCTGCGACTCGGTTCTGTTCCAAAATGGAGACCACACAAGAGAGGATTTAGTACCAGCGACGCTCTATTAAACACCAAGCATCACATGAAGCTTCAACCACTGAAGCATGAAATGATTATCGTAGATCATCAATCACCATCGTCTAGCCAATGAGTTTGAGCCCCAGAATTAAGCCAGTTGTATTCACATTTCTTCAAAGTGATCTCGACGTAGCTCTCTTGGCTCAGGGAATTCAGGTCTCTTGCTAGTTAGCAAGTTATTGATTTGAAGCAGCCTTCTCTTAGAAGTATGTCTCATCCACCCATATTGTACTGAGAGATTGAGGCTGAAGCGCAGGCTGAAAAAATGTCCTTGACAGTGCAAATCCTACCATGGCAGAGAGAAACGTGATTAAAGAAAGCCTCCCACAAGAATTGCATCCCACATTAATAGGTTCCCACTAGAATTCAAAATGTATACAGGTTGAAATTCCAATATAACAGGCCTAATTGAAAAATATTCATTGTGTTAGAAATGACATTCCTGCATTTTCCTGCATCCTACACGTTCCTGCATTCAAATGGGTATTAATCTCCTGAATACCTTAGGGAATTGAACCTTGTCTTGTCGATAACTTTCCTTTTTTATTTAAATTTTTTCTTATTGGGACATAACCAGTGTTGTGTTCTAGTGATGACTATGCTCTTGCTCTTCTTTGCCATTTTCCTCCTTGGTCGTCCCACCTGTTTCCCAGCCCTCTTTGAATGAGCGGGAGGACCCGGCCTGTGTATGCCCTGGCTAGTCATTAATAATGAACTGTGTTGGGTCTGTTTGAGAGATAATGATGGTAGTGATTGGAGATGGGTGTCCTTAGAACCCTGCGGGTGGGGATTATCACACACTGTCAGTCATTTCCACTGCTAAGCCAATAGGAGCTCTCTGATTGGGGGGGGGGGGGGGCAGAGCACTTTCATTGGGTGAGATTGACAGTGGGCAGCCTTTATATGCCCCATTCAGGATATTTGCAGTTGTAAACATTGGCGCTAGCTTTTCAGTCTAGCGGTATGTACAGTTGACTTTGAGTGCATAGTGCTTCCCAACTGCGTTTGAAATTGGTCAGTTACATTTTTGTGGTTGGTTGCTGTCCAGTTCTCTTTGCAGCAATTGAAGCAACTAATTGCTAGTGTTGTCTCTCCAGCACTTTTGTTGCTCTTCAGGGCTGTAAACAGCCTTTAAAAAAATGTATTATTATTCTTTTTTAAATATTGCCCATATGAACAGTGCTGGCTTCTTGGCTTTGGCATGTGCAAGAGGTTACTGTAGTCTGTAGTCTGTGGCACTGCTGACACTGTGGCTCTACTCTCATTAGACCTGTGATGTCTTAACTGTGTCTGTTTGACAAGGCTACAGAGAGTCTGCTTATTACAGTACCTCCTGGCCCATGGCCCAAGGAGATGAGCCACATGGAGATCAACAACCTTTTGGTTTTGGCTAATGCACATGGGATTCTTTTGAGGCCGGGTGGATGGGCAAATTGAGTGGTCATTTCCGGTGTACTTTGCGCTAACCGTATCACCGCAAGAAAGCGAGAGAGAATTTTAAGAGGCTTTGTCTGAGCAACAGGAATCCGGCCTAAAGTTTTGGCAGACTCATGGAAGGGGGTTAATTACATGTACGTGTCGAAACTATTCTGATCAGTCTCCCGCTCCACTAACAACTACACTTGGCGCTTGAACACCCCCTTGTTACGGCATACTTCTCAAACGAAGCAGTTGGGACATGTGCAAATGTCATACTTTACAATCGAAGCAGCTAATTACATAAGAGGATATTAATGGATGTACAGAACTAGTAACTGATAATTCCCTGTGAGAGATGACCATGGTCACACTTCTGATTACGCTCTAAACTGGCTGCTTCCAGTCTTTGGCTATCACCCTTTGGTTTCCCATGATGGACTTGGAGGCTTTAGTTATCTTCATTTCCATTAAAGGACCCAACGTGTTCATTTTTCAACCATTTTCCCATCTTAAAAATAAGGCAGAAGTAAAGGATTTGATTTCTGGTCAAACAGATGGAAGTGTATCTTCGAAAACATCTCCCAGAAAACCTCTTACAGTATTAGAAATACATCGAAACACAATCATGTTGAACTTCATTATCGACAACTAATATCCACACATATTTAGCTTTGGATAAATGTATTTTCCTTTTGTAAGTTTAAGAAACATTGCCTTGTGATTCTCTTACCAAAAACATACATATCTAAGTTTTTTTCTCATTTCTGATAATGAAAGTTCACAGAACTAAGAGTAAAGGTAGACCTACAAATGAGTTAGTGTTTTTGCTGCTTTACATTTTTGTTTACGAATTATTAAGCGATTAACTCGTAATTCTGTGACCAAATCGGTGATTGAATTGAATTGGCAATTGAATTGGCTACAATGAGAAATCATAGTAGTCACGAACCACAGTTGGGTCACATGCTACAGTCTCTCTACTTTTAGTCCCTTCCACTGGCATACTGTTATGTTCAGCTCATTACAGTTTTCTTTCTGTCATCTGGTGGTCAAAGAAAGTGTGAAAACAGTCCGGACAACCCCTCCTTCTGTCTCTCTGCCTCTCTTCTCTCTCTCTCTCTCCAGTTAATGTCACCTCTCCCGGCTCTTACTGACGACACATACCAATGAGTCCCCTCTCTTTCCATTTACTGTAACCAGCATCTGCAGACGTTGACTTTTGGTCTGGTTCAGCCTAGATTTGGCCCAAACATGGACGTACATGATTGGCGGACCAAATCTGAACCAATCATTGACGTGTATCTTTCACAAGTTTGGACAGCACAATACAGTACAGTGAATCACAGTAGAGTACTGTAAAAAAAAAAAAAAAAATGAGAGTATAGATCAGTACAGTAAAGTATAGATCAGTAGAGTACAGTAAAGAAATGTAGATTATAGATTAGTACAGTAAAGAAAAGTAGAGTATAGATCAGTACAGTAGAGCACACTCGAATACAGTATAATGTACTGAACTATACTTTACTGTACTGAACTCTACTCTACTGTGCTGTGATGTCTAATCTTGTAAAACATAGACGATTACACGTTGGTCTATGATTGGTTCAGATTTGGTCAGGTCCAGACCAACCAAATGTGGTCTTGTTTGGGGACGGAGCCAGTGTGTATAATAATACCCATATATGCAACGTGTGATATTGCATACTTCTACCTTTGTGTACCTATTCAGGATACATCACCATGAAGAGAATGACATTTATATCCATAATTATGCATTTCTGTGTAGTAAAGCTCGGGGACCCGTGATCTTATTCCGTTACCGTAATTCTGTGTAAATTCACTTAATTTAACAATAACAAAAACCAAAATCCCCCAACTACCTCGTACTCCAGTACACTGACTCTGTACCGGTACTCCTTGTATAAAACCTGTATAGAGCCTCGTTATTGTTATTTTATTGTGTTACTATTTTCTTTTTATCTATTTGTAAATTTTCTTACTTTTTAACTGCATTATTGGGAAAGGGCTTGTAAAGTAAGCATTTCACGGTAAAGTCTACACTTGTATTCAGCGCATGTGACAAATACAATTTGATTTTAAAACATGTTTATTTTAATCAAGGTGTCCTGTCTTAGCTGCAGTGTTGAGGAAGCTACTCTGAAAATATAGTTTGCCAATGTCCCGACTTTTGCCGAAGTCCATGCCATGCCGAAGTCCATGCCATGTTTGTTCGGGCGGTGCTCGGCGGTCGACGTCACCGGTCTTCTAGCCATCATTGATCCATTTTTTCATTTTTCTTTGGTTATGTCTTGTCTTCCTACACACCTGGCTCCAATCCCATTCATTACCTATTGTGTATTTAACCCTCTTTCCCCTCATGTCCTTGTCAGAGGTCGTTTGTTGTTCATTTATCATGTTTGTATTGGTGCGCTACGGGTCCTCGTACCCACTTTGTTTTGTTCATTGTCATGGTTTTGGAGCTGTGTTTTTAAGTTATTAAACTACTCAATTTTACCAAGTTCGATTCTCCTGCGCCTGACTTCCCTGGCACCTATACACACGTCTATGACAACCAAGCTACCAATTACTTCACACTGGAAGAAGTTAAGCTACGCTAAAGCTTATTAAAGCTACCCATATAGTTTACGTAACTACAGATATAGTGCATTTGGAAAGTATTCAGACCCCTTGAGTTTGTCCACATTTTTTTTACGTTACAGCCTTATTCTAAAATTGATTAGATAGTTATTTTCCCTCATTAATCTACACACAATACCCCATAGTGACAAAGCAAAAACAAGTTTGTAGAAACTTTTGCAAATGTATATTTAAAAAAAAAAACTGAAATATCACATTTATATAAGTATTCAGGCCCTTTACTCAGTACTTTGTTGAAGCACCTTTGACAGCGTTGACAACTTTGAAGGTAGGCCTTGAAATACATCCACAGGTACATCTCCAATTGACTCAAATTATGTCAATTAGCTTATCAGAAGTTTCTAAAGCTATGACATCATTTTCTGGAATTTCCCAAGCTGTTTACAGGCACAGTCAACTTAGTGTATGTAAACTTCTGACCCAGTGGAATTGTGATGCAGTGAATTACAAGTGAAATAATCTGTCTGTAAACAATTGTTGGGAAAAGTACTTGTGTCATGCACAAAGTAGATGTCCTTACCGACTTGCCAAAACTATAGTTGTTAACAAAACATTTGTGGAGTGGTTGAAAAACTAATTTTAATGACTCCAACCTAAGTGTATGTAAACTTCCGACTTCGAATGTAGACAGGTGTGTGCCTTTCCAAATCACATCTAATCAATTGAATTTACCACAGATGGACTCCAATTAAGTTGTAGAAACATCTCAAGGATGATCAGTGGAAACAGGATGCACCTGAGCTCAATTTCGAGTCTCATAGCAAATGGTCTGAATACTTATGTAAATAAGGTATTTCTGTGTTTTTATATTTAATACAGTTGCAAAAGATTCTAAGATCCTGTTTTTGCTTTGTCATTATGGGTTATTGTGTGTAGATTGATGAGGGTAAATGAGGCTGTAATGTAACAAAATGTGGGAAAAGGGAAGGGGTCTGAATACTTTCCCGGATGTACTGTACTTTGAAAAAGTAGTTCACTACATCTAAAAAAACGTTGAAAAATGATCATATGTAAATCTGAAATGTCAGACTACAAATTGCAATAAGATTTAACAGACTTTGTAATTTGGTCTATTAAATACCTAAACAATGTGAGAATTAGGCAGGTCTGATGCCGAAAAATAAAGGACACGATTGTCTTTCAGTCAGTTGAGATGTTGGCAGCAGTCTCTCCCTCTGGCTGCATCAAGGAGGAATTTAGCTCCCGTGTCACAAGATAGCTAGCCTAGTTACCGGTCTGGATCTATATTTAACATCGCTACATTTGTTGCCTTGTTAAGAAAATTGTCACCCAGGCTACAGAACAGTTTAATCGTCTCTAGTCTGTGGGAGATTCTTCACTATCACTAAGTGTTTTTGCCATCGTTGACCTTGGGTGTCAGAATGCACCTCACTCTATAGCGTTTCCCCATTCATTCATCTCCCTCCCTGTAATATCTTCATTGGATGTCTTTATCCAATCGACAAGCTCCCTCTTGACTAGACAGGAACACCCCGTCATAGGTATCACCCACAGACGACCCCCTGGTCGACAAGCCCCCCCCCCTTCCCCTCTCGAACCCGCTCTTTTGTCACCCGCCTTTGACAAAAACAGACTGGAAACTCGAGCCATTGTAATGGATGCTTCCGCCTGGCTGCCAAGCCCTTGTTTCTCTTTTGTCTGGCCCTTTTTTTTGTGCACCGGGCTCTTCAGCGGCCATCAACGTTTTCCCGAGAAGGTGCAGAGACGTGAAAAATGAAGTGATTACAAAGCTGCTCTCTGCCGCATTGAGTCAGAAAATAAGAGGATTGTGTCAGTTATTTCTCAATTTCCTCTCGCCTTTGTCCCAGTGGATGGATTATGACTTGCCCAGGCTTTTCTCTAATGGCTATTATGCATCAAGTCGAACTGGGCCATTCATCAAAAATGATTGGTTTCATGAATTTGTATTCGGATAAATGTGGCCAATTACAGTAGCTTGGATACATGTTGAGAAGATGAATGCTGTAATTGAGAGTTGGAGTGTGTGTGTGTGTGTGTGGTTGTATAGGCCTACCCAGTGTTTCCCCACCGCTGCTAAATTGCTGCAACCACCCCACAAAAAATGTATACAAAAATAATATATATTTCTTCCCGGGACGCACTTTTAAATGGATAGTTGTTGGCTCAATGACTGGAAGTCTATGGAAACAGCTAGGTACACTGGGCCCTACCTATAAATGTTTGTGACAATGCCGACATGAATATGCAGATGAGCATTATCATACCCCATAGGGAGTAGAATTGCGTGTGCAGTGTGTTTTGTGTGAGTGCTTGAGAGTGGATATTTCTGTCACAATCAGCAGTGGGATACGATGCCTAATTTAACCTCACAGTCCCTCTCTTGCATATGTTCTAGCGTGTGTGTGTGTGCGTGTGCGTGTCTGTGTGGATATGATAACGTGTGAGGTGGATGCGTCTGGGGAGTTGCTTAATTTAACTGTAGCGTCACTAGTTCCCTGGTCTCGGTGAATGACAGGATATGCTGCTCTATTTCTAGAATGTGTTTTTAAGCCAGGGTGATGTCATCCTATGTATTTGCCATCCTCTGTAGCGTTCCCTCCACTTTTCCCTCTGTTATTATGAATGGAGGTACGAAGCAAAGACATCCGGGGCAGGGCTGCACAGGGCCATAAATCAAAACAATGTCCTAAAACCTCATAACGGATTACCATAACCATGCAGTGAGTTATAATATGTCTTGAATGACATTACCACTAATGACATGATACCTGTCATGCCATGCCGTGTCGGGTTGTTGCAATTTACCATGATGCCAATGCCACAACCTTATTAACCCCCCAAAAATGGCTCATGACAAACCACAGGATATCGACCAAACTTTCAAGCTCGCCATGATCTTATGAGCACAGTGACCCGATGAAGATCCCTGTGGCATCAAATCAAGTTTCCATTGTCTGGAGTATCTTCTGCTGTGCCGGCATCACTCCCCTCATACCGAGGACGCGGGTTTGTCCACCACAAGCAGACGGGGCGGTGCGGTAAGGCAGGAAGAGCACCTTGGTGAGGGCCTGGAATGCCGAGGCCCTCCTCCATTTCCTCCACACACACTTTGGCCGTGATAAGACGCGGTGGATGGAAAGTGGCTGCTTCAGACACGTCGTGCAGCTGTCATATGGACTGCACCACTCATCCCACCCTAGCCTCAATTTGGTCGGCTGAGCAGCTCACTTAAGTGCGGCACAGTGCTTTTTTTCTCTTCTCTTTCTTCTTCCAGCTAAATGGGAATCATTTTGCTCGTAGATTCATTTTTTGATTGAGCTCAGTCCCCGTCGTTGCTACATAACCGAGTGCTAGCAAGCAGCAGTATTTGCGTTCATTTAGCATTTTATGAACACTGTACTGAAGTAATGTTCCTGTTGTTCTCTTTGTGTCACCGTTACATCCACTCCCATGACATATTGCGTACGTTGAGCCGAATCGTCTACATGAATACGGTGCCTAGTGAAAGTCTACACACCTCTTTCACAGTTGTCACATTTTACATTGTATTTTTTTTTCTCCCATCCAGATCTACACAACTTGCTCCACATTTTCAAAGTGAAGGAAAAAGTAACCCCCACCCCTTACCAACTCTGCACAACTCTTAGGGCAACATGTATCCATTGTTTTTGTCAAAATTGCTCAAGCTTAGTCAATTTGGTTGGGAATCATTGATGAGCAGCAATATTCAAACCTTGTCTCAGATTTGTAAGCAGATTTAAAGTCAGGACTGAGACTGGACCCCTCTGGAACACTCAACACCTATTGGAAAGCCATTCTGGCGTGTCTTTTGGTATTACAATTTGTGTAATTGTCTCACTGAAGAATAAAACTCTATCTCAGGGCTAGGTATCCAGAAGATTGATATAGATGTTCCTCTAACTTTTTACCTGGGCTTTGCTCCTTTCATATTTAATTTTGATCCTGACAACCTCCCCAGTCCCTGCAGGTGACACACATAGCCATGGCGTGATACTGCAGTACTTGAAAATACAAAGGGTTTCACTCCTGTAATAAACAGACTAACATTCCGGTTGGCATGCTGAAGCTCGTCTCCTATGCCCATCTCGCCACCTGCCCTGGCACTGCCTTACGGCACCGGTTGCTTTTAGATCAAGTCCCTGCTTGATTGTGATTCGTTCAGATGCCAAGTATCCAATGTACTCATAGCTAAGGTAGCCCTACTCATAAGGAGCCATCTTGTCCCTGCCTGGTTTCCAACCACTCCCCTGTTTCAGGTACTTTCCAGTCTCCTTGGGCGTTATGAATATGGACCCCCACACATGTTTGGCAGACAATCATTTTGTGGTGTCTTGAACTTTTGGTTGTTGGTGGTCTTGCCTTTCACACTGCTGGAGTGGGGGGGGGGGAGCATCTGGGCAAGTGGATACTTCTGCACTTGGCATGGGTGTTTGTGAAATTCAGACACTTCCTGTAAGGCTCAGTATTGTTTTATCTAGCTTTACTGACATCTCTGTTTTACAGGAAGAACAGTGTCATTATAATACTCATACTGATTTTCTCTCTTTCAGGCATGAGCTCTGACACCTGTTCGTAGGACCTTGAAACTTCATCCAAGATCTGCATCACTCTGCTGACCGCCCAGAGCCACGGTAAGGTGAACAGAGTGTAGTTCACTTCACAAACCTTATGTAGCTCCAAGTGAAAAGCTCTCTATAGTTTTCTAGCATGGAACTCTAGCACACAGCTATTCTTGAATACTCCACAAACAATTCAGACTAGTTGGACTGTTTATTGGGGAAGGTCGCTGTGACTGCTCCAAGGCTGCCCTGTGAAGGCTGTTTGACTTCAGACATTGTGGGATTTTGATTTCTTTGAATGCTCAAATTGTCGACCCTGACCCAGCTCGTGCCTGAGAGAGATGACTTTAAGCTTGCAGATCACTTGGAGAATCTGCAGATTATATCAATCTTCAAATAATGTGTGACTGTAACTGCTAGGGTTTGCTCAGTATAAGACCCGGGCTGCAGTGGCTCTTTCCGGGACTTTGAGTGACATGGCTTGACATCGGCAACAAGAGGACCCATAATCGTCTCTCTTTCACTCTGCAACAGGACCCAGCCCCTTCAACAATTAAACCCATTAATATGTAAAAAGGCAGACAATATGAATATCATATCCCTGTGTTAGGTTACACAAAGGCTTTCCTAAGGCTGCCTTAGTGAAGGTAACACTATAGCCAACACAGGGGTTGCGTTACCAATGCTTGATACTTTAATAATGAAGGGGGTCCATTAGGGCTGTCCTTGCCCCCCACAAAATATTGGCTGAAATTTTTAAACATCTATTTTTCCATATATAGATGCATGTATGTGTTTTGAATAAAATCAGCTATATGCACTGAGCTTGTCTGATGCTTTAAGCTCACTGTTTGATAAAATAATTAAGACACACAAATTACTCAAGAGGGAGCCCGATGGCCATGCTGTGTTAAAAAAAATGACAGCGAGTGCCTGTGTGACTGGCATTGTCTCTCTCTCCTCCCTGCTGCACTGAACAGGCACCACAGCACAGCAGGTCTTTATCGCGCTGTCCGTGCTGAAGCTGCAACATAATTACAGCCATTTAGTTTCTTACTTGTATCTCTGACTGAAAAGTTCTGTTAACGAAATACCTCATTTGTTTAGGAAAAACATTCCCTCAACCCTTGCTCTCTTTGTGAAACATGTATGCAAGCCTATTATAATCACACTAATAAATTGGTTATAACAAACTCCGTAACACGTGACAGCAAAATAGATGCGGAGGACGTGAAAAAGATACTCAAAACGGGGGAATGTTTACTGGTTTCTCAGGAGGGAAAGGGAAATTCTGATAAGGTGTAAGACATTTGACTATTGGAGATCAAGAACAAGGAGGGTATAGGAGCAAGCGCTGCATGAATATTTTGTGCCAAACGTTAGATTACTTTTTTCATTTTTATTATAACAATTTGGAACAGTATAAACAACACTAAATCAATTCTAACTGTACCAGAGAGTCTGTTCTCCAAAAATATATATATATATTATTACAGCAAAGACTAACACAACAGTTGCATTCATTCGTGAATTGCAGTTTATTTATTGCACAGGCTAATTATCCAAAGCTCCCTTTGTTATTTCATTTGAAAACTAAAATGCGTGGTTGCATTTCAAAGCATGAATGACTCGTATGCTGTGTGATGACATAATTGATTGATCAGTGGCCTATATTGAAATATAGCCCCAAGTATGGTCTCAAGACTAAACAGGATGCGCACTATAGGCCTTCAGCTCGATGGTGGTGATACAAGGCTACAACTATAAGAAGCCATAATGACATGACTTTATTATAATGACAATCATAATAACAATTGTAATAATGACAATAAGAAGGATATTGCTTCTTAATATCTTATTGATATTTTTGTGTGTGACAAACAGGTGCTGTCTTTTTAGATGACAATAAAAATGTTCTGCCCATTTTTAACAATGTGAACAACACTAAATAAATCACAAGTAATACCTGTTCTAACACTTTTTAATAGCCTTTATTACAGCATAGCGGAGATTAAAAACGGAATTTGTGAAATTGCTTTAGCCAACATTTTTAAGGTTGCGTGAGGCTTGGTGCTCAATGAATCAGTAGGCTATTAAACTGGCAACAGAAACAGGATCTGTTTTATTTCTGTAGATATATATATATATATATATATATATATATATGGATGATTTATAAAGCCAGGCACATTTAACAGTTAGGCTATTGATTAAAGACCTAATTTAGTTGGGGTTTCCTCTCTCCTTACTTTTCTTAGACAATTAAGGCTGTTTCCTCGTCTCTACGCGCCGCTGCTGCCTCTGCGACCGCTGTCCATCTCGGAAAAAAACGCATTTGTTATAAAATAATATCATATTTATTAGTGTTGCACCAATATTCTTTTACATAATATAACCATTTACATTTTAGTAACACATGTCTTAGTGCCAGTGATGTCCTCCGCAATGGATTAGTCCACTGAGACAGGAGCGACTCAGACAGTTAGGTGTCTTGTGCCGCATAGAAAATATATATTTGCGACTGCTCGACTAAAGAGATCCCAGTCGACCAACAGCCTATTGACCAAACAATCGACCAGTCGACTAATTGGGGTCAGCCCTAAATGGGGTCAGCCCTAATGTCCATTTGACCGGCGCAACTATGAGCGCCGTATCATAAAACGGTGCGTTATACCGAATGATGGTAGTCATCCAGTGCTCTCGGCTTAGACAAACAGAATAATATTTTTGATATTTTCTCTCCGGTCTTAGAGGATAACAATTCCGGCTCTACCCAGTTTCTATTTTTGGAATGCTCAACTAGTAGGGGGCCCAGATTCATATTTTTCTCCCCCTGGTGGAAATCCAAACCCTGTTAGGTTGATTAGGGCTTTAAGTTTAGCTATTATCAAGATGAGAATTATTCTCTTTTCCCTCCACATTTTTTTCCATGGAGTCGGTTCTCTGCTTAGTATTTCCTTGTCTAACCTTCCAAGGCACCAGATGTCTACTTCAGGCCGAGGTGTCGTTGATGCCTGGTGGCATTTGGCACCCTCCCTCACAGCACAATGCTGAGAAAAATAGGGTATTTTCTAAAGTGAAGAGAGGAGGAACTGTCCAGAGAGGAGGAACTTGGGCTCTGAGACGTCTGCACTCTCTCTGGGGGAGAGCAGAGTGCTGACTGAACACCCAGTCCGTTCAGCAGCTCCTGGGGCGGTGGCTGTGGCAGCGTTACGCTGGCAGCGTTAAGGGGCAGAGATTGTCATTCTTTTGTCCTGTGGCAAATCTCCCTCAGCCCCATCAGGAGCTCTGCTGGCTGGAAACCTGTGCGATCTCTCTGCCATGGCCTCTTTCAACCATTCTCTCTCTCCCTCACCTATCTCCACTGGAAGATATAGGCACATACATACAGACAGACGTCGGGGCCAGCACCGTTCATGCTGAATTCCACTAGTGGCGACTCGTGAGTTTTAGAGAAATTGCCTGGGAGGGGTGTGCGATGGTCACACTGCTGATGTTCATTGTGGCAGGGAAAGGGCCTGTGGTGTCCTTTCTCCTTCTCTCCCCGTCACCCCCCCCCCCCCCTTCACCTCCATTACAGTAATGAGTCTTTACTGCAGCATCGGCAAAACAGTTGCAACACACTGGGTTAGTCAACACAGTGAGTCAATGAGTCCCGCCACAGGCAAGCTCAGCAAACTGGGACAGTGCACAGGATGCTGGCAAATGCTGATGGAGGTACTGTAATGGCATGTAGTCATAGTAGACAGGCGGACAGATAGGAGGACAGAGAGCGAGACAGGCATATAAGCAGGCAGACAGACAGGCAGGCGTATAGACAGACCGAGACCGTCCTACAAGATTAAGTCACGGTCCAGCTATTTCTGTGCATACAGTTTGTATGTGTATGCCAGTGCATACTGGCCCAGTCAGTGCTCTGCCCAGGTGTGCACTGACGGATGGCGAAGAAGATGAAAAATGCGAGGCAATTCTTCATGGGACCGCTTCTCTTTATTTAAATGAGTTGTATTTTTCTCCCCCCACTGCAGAGAGAACATTTTTTGATGAATTAATCTTCACCAGATGTCTTGCAGTGCGCGGGCGGTGATATTTCATTTATGACAACGGTAAAGATTGTCGTTAATTTGTAGGCAGCCTGCTGGGGGAATCGTTAGAACCGAGACCCGTCTCACCTTGGGCTCTGTTCCCTCTGCTTAGGTTTTGAACAGAGGGAAGGTGTGTGTGTGGTGTGTGTGTGTGTGTGTGCGTGCGTGCTTTCATATGACGCATTCATTCATTTTCACAGCTCTCTTGCTAACTCACTCACTCACACACACCTTGCTAACTCACACTCTCTCTATATTCCAGCCAGGCATTATATCAGACAAAATGCAGCCATTTTCCGCTACATATGTTTTCAGTTTCTCTTAAGTGGAGAGGAAGAGCAGGATAAGGCCTAGTGACTCAGACTTTATGTAAGAGCCATGACTTGCGAACACTTTAGTTCTCTGCTTCGTCTTCATATTTGGCTTGGTCAACTGCAGTCGCGTGGGGAGAGTTAGAGTGTGGGAATCCTTAAAGATGTACAAATATCATACCGCCCAAACATAACCTCCCCTGATATTGTAGTGGTGCGAGGTATGATATTTTGTCTGTCTAACTTTCGCACTCATCATTATGTCACGTTTCATTCAGGACTCTCCATAATCATGGGAGCATCCACATGAATGTAAAACAGTTTAGGAACAAATCATATTGTTCTTTACAATAAAAGGGACTCCAAAATGACAAAATAGATTATTTACCATTCATTTCTTTTGGGGATCAAAAGAAACACAACCAAAACAAATAGCAAATGCATCCAACAAGTCTGTAGAGTCACAACCTTGATGTAGCCATTGCGTGCTGTTAACCCTTTCACACGTACCATCACACGATCACACCCCGTGTGATTATAACACTCATTTAGAATGCTCCTTTAGAACGGCCAGTTTCGAATGACGCAACAATCAGCGTTTGAGCTGGCCACACTTTTTTCAGAAACTATTTACACAAACACAGTCCTTACAAATTTATGTCCAGAATGTGAGCTGTTTATTTTGGGATGCAATGTTCAGATATTCACAGAAGTACAGTATATATAGCATAACACAATCATCCTAATCGGAAAAATGTAGGCTACAGTTGTCCTAGCGCTAACTGAGGAAAGATTGACCCCACACAAGCTGTCATATTTTCTAGCTCTAGGCTGACATAAACACCATTATGAATTTGCTAATAGCAATTACTATGTATAATTAATCACATCACTGGTGAGCTCACCATTGATCGAAATAACTATGTAAAACACTTTATAGAAATCGAAAGTAATCCGACGATTAGTTTCAGCGCGCAGCCATGCATTTTTTTCCTCACAGAAACCGAAGATAATAAGAGAAGAGGAGATGTGTTTGGTCTGTTTATAGTATGCATGTTGAAGGGGTGTGTCATCTACCGTCGTTCACATCCCACCATTAATTTCCGGAAGTCCTCAAAAAATGTGTTAACTCTTACCTCATTTTGCTATAGCATCTTTGGTCCGACAGACGATCAAGTGAAACCCAGAATGCATTGTATGTCAACAAACATGGCTCCACACACATAGCTGGAATTAGCTTAGCTCATAATCAGTACAACCTTCAAAACATTATTTTACACACATACTATGTGCCCTTTACAATCTATGCAAAAATCGGAATGCATGATTTATCACCGGTAATTGAAAAACTTGAATAAAATAGTAAATATAGGAACACTACTCAAAACATTTTCTGATAGTGATTTATTGATACAAATGGCGCGTGCAGGCAGTCAATCAGTAACCTCTCACTCCCGCTCCGCAATTAGTGAAATGTATACATTTCTGGTGACCGTGAAGAGGAACTCCATAAGAGAATACTGGGGCAGAGATCCTATGTTTGCAACTCCCTTCTTTGCCACCCTCTTTTCCCAAGACTGCTTTCTAGTTCTGCTGCTATGACTGCATTTCATCAACAACGCTACTGCCATCCTAAATGACCCGTTATACAAAATAAAAAATGTTAACAGCTGGCAGTAAAGTTCCATGACAAACAAGACGTCCATGTCCTCTCCTCTGTCCATACAGCAACCATGTCAGCCACAGGGAAGTTGGACCACCTGACGGGAGAGAGAAACAAACCAGACAGAGAAACATCAAACCAGACTGCGTGCTTGACTATAACCTCAAAATGGGGGCAGTGGATAAGGCTGACATGATAAACAGCTTTGTGGAATGCACTCAGAAAACGACCAAGTGGTATAAGATATTTCAAAATTTTTCCAGGGTAGCGTCAAACTACAACATCTTCTTCTGATGCATTTAGCATTGTTTTACAGAGCTAATAGAAGAATGTAACTAGCTACATAAGCACAATTGAATATAACACCATAAAAGGTGAGTAACGTTACCTAGCGTGTCCGCGGTTATAAAGAATATACACAAATATATTATGTTCCATACACACAGTGAGCTAGAGTAGACAGAGTATAACACGACACACATAAACTATTATAACGTAATAAGGCACTTACTTTGATAAAAATGCAGTCTGGATTTGAAGATGGGTGTCTGTAGTGACGCCTCTAGCACGGAGACGCTGTGCCACTTGGGAGTCATAAAGCCAGGGTAGCTTCAAAATACAACACATGCTAATACTTCCCTGACGCATTTAGCATTGTTTTCCAGAGCTAATAGAAGAATGTAGCTAGCTACCTAATCATTGAGTATAACACCATAAATGTTATGAAATGAGTAACATTACATTGCGTGTCCACGGTTATAAGGAATATACCCAAAATATTATGCTACAGTAGAAACGACATGCAGAAACTATTATAACGTAATAAGGAACTTTGATAGAAACGCACAATTTCGAAAGTTATTATTGGTAACGAAAACAACTTTGATTGCGATGCAGGCGACAGGTGGAAAATATGAACATGTGTGTGCAGGACGGCAGATGAGCAAATGTCTGCAGACTTGAACTGCACAAACAATTGAAGTGTTTGGGGAATTTTGTCCGAGTCAGAAATGTCCCAAAAATGTATTGGTCCGCAAAAGTAAAAATGACTACTTGTATGTGAATGAATGAGACGGAACACACCTCATTTCAAACTGTTATTAGAAATAAAAAACTTATTCGAAAATAATTTAAAATTGACAAATAAAAACAGGCTGCGTGCTTTGGTTTGAGGGCAGCGCCGATTAAATGTACTGTTACCGAACAATCACATTCTGGAATGGAGAGAACGTTCTAACATCACGTGCATAAAAAACTCACGCTGGGGTGACCGTTAGAGATATATGGAACTCACGCATGAAAGGGTTAATATCGGACCAAATACTAATAATATCGGTCATTGTTAATATCGGTCATTGTTTCATTTCAAATCCAAAGTGATGGAGTTCAAAAAATGTGTCACTATCCCAATACTTTTGGAGCTCACTGTATATATGTGTAGTATTTTTGTTGTCTCTTTCCAGTATATAACTCTTATTTTGGAATTCCGGGGAGCAGGTTTTGCCTAACGGCGGCCATTCAGCAGCCTGATGGTCTAGAGGTAGAAGCTATTGGCCAGTCTGACATAAAAAAAAATGTGTGCCATCATTCTCCTATACTGCCCGCGTGATGGAAGCGTGGAGAACAGGCCGTGGCTCTGGTGGCTGAGGTCCTTAATGATATTCTTGGACTTCCAGCGACATCTGGTGTTGTAGGTGTCCTGGAGGGCAGGCAGTGAGCACCCAATGGTGCAATCGGCTACGCGTACCATCCTCTGTAGCACCATGCGGTCAGCGGCGGTGGAGTTGCCGTACCAGGCTGTGATACATCCCGACAGTATGCTCTCGATGGTACTCCTGTAGAACACCGAGAGGGCTCTCGAGGACAGGCCGAATTTCTTCAGCATCCAGAGTTTAAAAAGTTGATGTCGTGCCTTCTTCATCATGGTGTCCATGTGCATTGACAATTTTACCTCCTTGGAGATGTGTACGCCAAGGAACTTGACGTTTTTCACCGTCTCCACGGTGCCCAGCCTGGTTCATCCTGAAGTCCACAATCAGCTGCTTTGTGTTGCAGACATTGAGGGAGAGGTTGTTTACCTGCCACTACACTGTCAGAGTGCCTACCTCCTCTCTATAGGCCGTTTCGTCGTTGTTGGTAATGAGGCCAACTACTGTTGTCATCAGCGAACTTGATGATGGTGTTGGAAATCTGTGTGTATACAGAGAGTACACGAGGGGACTGAGGACACACCCTTGTGGGGCCCCCATGTTGAGGATCAGTGTGGAGGAGGTAATGTACCTCTCAAAGCACTTTATGATGACGGACGTGAGTGCTACGGGTCGGTAGTCATTCAGTAAACTTACTTTCCTTTTCTTGGGCACAGGGGTTGATAGTGGACATCTTGAAGCAGGTGGGGAAAGCGGCCTGAGCTAGAAAGAGATAGAACATTTCAGAAAACACAACAGCTAGCTGGTCTGCACATGCTTGGAGGCGCAGCTAGGGATGGTGTTTGGGCAGCAGCCTTGTGACCGTTAACACACTTGAACGACTTACATACGTCCTCCGTGGAGACCGTAAGCACATAGCCCTCGTTGTCTTCTAGGGCTCTCCTAGGCAGCTCAGAGTTGTTACGCTCGAAACATGAGGAAAGGGTCTCTAGGTCGTCCAGTAAGGTGGCGTTGGTGTCCGCGACGTGACTGGCTTTCATTTTGTAATCCGTGATCGTTAAAAATCCCCTGCAACATACGACCTGCTGAATTGCTCCTCCATTTTGCCCCTATACTTATGGACCCCAGGAAGAGTAGCAGCTGCATGTGCAGTAACTAACTGGGATCCTCATAAACTACACGGAACTTGAAAAGCATCGCAAGGGACAGGCTGATTAGGACCGATGCAGACGCGCACGCACACACACACACATACAGAGGACAAGCGCGCACGCGAACAAGCACGCACACGAACAAGCACGCACACAGACATGCACACAACAAACAAGCACGCACGCACACAGGCACACGCACTTTTCAAGAAGACGCTCAGGTGGCTGTGAGTGTAGCTGGCTGCCGGGTTTAATGCTCTGTGGCTGATCACATTCCAGCTGGGACTAGCATAACACCCCATGTGTTAGTAACGTATGTGTCTCTGTGTGATCCGGTGCGTGTTCGCGTGAGGGCCTCGTGTCAGTAGGCCTACAGTATACTGTAATATTACGTGTGTTTGTCATGCTGCCTGTGTCTGTGAATAGTGGCAAATGTGTAAAGTGTGTGTGCATGCCTGTGTGCCAGCGTGTGTAGATCGTGTGTAACCAGATCTGTGTGAGAGGGCATACCTCTTGCTAGGGCGTCCGAGTACACGGCTAGCCAGCCTGCCACTCCTGCCTCTGGCACCCACATACTGGCAGCTCCAGACCACTTTGTCACCCTATCTCCCAGTCTTTTTCCCACCCTCTTCCATCCCTCTATCCCCTCTTCAAATCCCATACCTAGTCAGTTGTCCAACGGAATGTGTTCAACTGAAATGTGTCTTCCGCATTTAACCCAACCCCTCTGAATCCATCCCCTCGTCCCCCTCCCTCATTCTCTCCTTCTCCACCTCCTACAGTATCTTCTTCCCCCTCTCTCCAACCTGGTTGTGATTGTGGTCTAAGGCTGGCAGACTCAGACCTTCACGCACAGACAGACAGACAGACAGACAGAGCAGGGGCCTGTGGCCGAGTCACATGCAGAGCAGAACACTTAGCTCCTCCGTAGCCTGCAGTTGTTCATAGTGATTTGATCGTGTAGACACCAAGGTCATTCACATCAACCATGCAATGTTTTTTAAATTTTTTAGGTTGCTTAGGAATGTCAGAATTGCTGACCAGTTTCCTCGTTTCCTCACTCTTTCTATTCCCCCCCCCCCCCCCTTTTGTCTTTCTGCTCTCTGCTTATTACTGTAAAACCGCACTGGAAGAAGGCGTCAATAACGTTGCTGCAAGAGTGTATTGTCGGACAGCTGACGCGAATATCAATATCATGTGTTTAGCCCTTTGTGTTTGGCCCAGAGGACTGTTTGTATTTCCCTTCGCTCGTCAAATCCACTCAGCTCGTTCGCGCGTTCCGCAGGTTAGCCACGGTGGCTCCAGTGAATCGGACGGGAGAATTATGGGATGTTTGGTTGTTGTTTTGTCTCGCTCATGAAATCTCCACAAAGCTGTTTTCATGAGTGGTAGATGTTGCTATAGATTTTGATAGAGACCCCCTCTTTATTTAGCTCAGAATAGATTGAAACACAGATCTAGCTAAAACACTCTCAATCACGGTCTCTCTCTCCCTGACACACACAGGGGACGGGCTGTTATTGACCCCCCCCCCCCCACACACACACCGATGAGAGGGGACAAGGAAGACGTTTTGATTCAATATGTGGAGGCCGCATTTCATCTGAGCTGAACTCATAATTCTGTCGCTGCAAATAGATTAACCACACACACACACACCTTCCCACGGCACCACTGCTTTGCTAAATCAAATCAGATTGCCACACGTTTGTTTGTTTTGTTTGTTTGTGTGTCTGTAATCGAAATGTGCTCCACAGAGAATGAAGACCAAATAATTTCACACCCAACCGCCCCCCCCCCCCCCCCCCCCCCCCCCCTCCCTTCTCCTCCCTTTCTCCCCAACCAGGGGAGTACAGCAGGATTTTTATCGTTCTTCACAATCAGATTACATGTTGGAACTGTTATAATTACAGCTTTAGCTGATTAATGGGCAATCTATAATTAGGACAGGGGGTACACACACACACACACACATGCACAGAGGGAGAGAGAGAGAGAGAGGGAGAGATAAAAATCCAGAAAATAGATGTTAAATTCTACAACCACCTACAAGGAAGTGATTCCCAAACCTTCCATAACCTTTCATCACCTGCAGAGAGATTAACCCAGAGAAAAGTCCCCTAAGCAAGCTGGTCCTGGGGCTCTGTTCACAAACAGACCGAGCCCACAGAGCCCCACAACAGCATCACAATTAGACCCAATCAAATCACGAGAAAACCAAAAGATAATTATTTGACACGTTGGAAAGAATTTACCAAAACAACAGAGCAAACTGGAATGCTATTTTGCCCTAAACAGAGAGTACACAGTGGCAGAATACCTGACCACTGTGACTGTCCCAAAATTTAGGAAAGCTTTGACTATGTACAGACTCAGTGAGCATAGCCTTGCTATTGAGAGAGGCCACTGTAGGCAGACCTGGCTTTCAAGAGAAGACAGGCTATGTGCACACTGCCCACAAAATGAGGTGGAAACTGAGCTGCACTTCCTAACCTCCTGCCCAATGTATGAACATATAAGAGACACATATTTCCCTCAGATTACACAGACCCACAAAGAATTTGAAAACAAATCAAACATTGATAAACTGACATACAGTAACTTTTTCTTTATTTGGACTATTTTCTACATTGTAGAATAATAGTGAAGACATCAAAAGTGTGAAATAACACCTATGGAATCATGTAGAAACCAAAAACGTTGAAAAAAACCCAAATCAAATCAAAACATATTTTATATTTTTGATTGTTCAAAGTAGCCACCCTTTGCCTTGATGACAGCTTTGCACACTCTTGGCATTCTCTCAACCAGCTTCATGAGGAATGCTTTACCAACAGTCTTGAAGGAGGTCCCACATATATTGAACACTTGTTGGCTGCTTTTTCTTCTCTCTGCGGTCCAACTAATCCCAAACCATCTCAATTGGGTTGAGGTCAGGTGATTGTGGAGGCCAGGTCATCTGATGCAGCACTCCATCACTCTCCTTGGTCAAATATCTCTTACACAGCCTGGAAGTGTGTTTTGGGTCATTGTCTTGTTGAGAAACAAATAATAGTCCCACTAAGCACAAACCAGATGGGATGGCGTTTCGCTGCAGAATGCTGTGGTAGCCGTGTTGGTTAAGTGTGCCTTGAATTCTAAATAAATCACTGACAGTGTCACCAGCAAAGCACCATCACACTTGGGGTGGCAGGGTAGCCTAGTGGTTAGAGTGTTGGACTAGTAACTGGAAGGTTGCAAGTTCAAATCCCTGAGCTGACAAGGTATAAATCTGTCATTCTGCCCCTGAACAGGCAGTTAACCCACTGTTCCTAGGCTGTCATTGAAAATATGAATTTGTTCTTAACTGACTTGCCTAGTTAAGTACAGGTAAAATAAAAAAATGAACACTTCCTCCTCCATGCTTCACAGTGGGAACCACACATGTGAATATCATCTGTTCACCTACTCTGTATCTCAGAAAGACACAATCTCACATTTGGACACATCAGATCAAAGAACAGATTTCCATTTCCCTCTATTGCTTGTGTTTCTTGGCACAAGCAAGTCTCTTCTTATTATTGGTGTCCTTTAGTAGTGGTTTCTTTGCAGCAATTCGGCCATGAAGGCCTGATTCACACAGTATTCTCTGAACAGTTGATGTTGAGATGTGTCTGTTATTTGAACTCTGAAGCATTTATTTGGGCTGCAATCCGAGGTGCAGTTAACTCTAATTAATTTATCCTCTGCAGCAGAGGTAACTCTGGGTCATCCTTTCCTGTGGCGGTTTCATCATAGCGCTTGATGGTTTTTGCAACTGCACTTGAAGAAACGTTCTTTGGCAATATCTAGAGTCTAGAGAGACTGGAGAGAGAGCGAGACTGGAGAGAGAGCGAGACTGGAGAGAGAGCGAGACTGGAGAGAGAGCGAGACTGGAGAGAGAGCGAGACTGGAGAGAGAGCGAGACTGGAGAGAGAGCGAGACTGGAGAGAGAGCGAGACTGGAGAGAGAGCGAGACTGGAGAGAGAGCGAGACTGGAGAGAGAGCGAGACTGGAGAGAGAGCGAGAGTGGAGAGAGAGCGAGAGTGGAGAGAGAGTGGAGAGAGAGCGAGAGTGGAGAGAGAGAGAGAGAGGCTGGAGAGGGAGAGAGGCTGGAGAGGGAGAGAGGCTGGAGAGGGAGAGAGGCTGGGGAGGGAGAAGGAGAGTGACTGAAGCGAGAGAGACAAAGACTGTAGGGACTGGAGAGAGAGACTGAGAGACTAGACAGAGACTGGAGATAGAGAGACTGGAGTGAGAGACCAGAGAGAATTGAGAGAGACTGGAGACAGAGGGAGACAGAGGAGCTGAGAGACTGGAGAGAGAAACAGAGACTGGAGAGACTGAGAGAATGGAGAGACAGACAATGGAGAGAGCGACTGGAGAGACTGAGAGAATGGAGAGACAGACAATGGAGAGAGTGACTGGAGAGACTGAGAGAATGGAGAGACAGACAATGGAGAGAGCGACTGGAGAGACTGAGAGAATGGAAAGACTGAGAGAATGGAGAGACTGAGAGAATGGAGAGACTGAGAGAATGGAGAGACTGAGAGAATGGAGAGACTGAGAGAATGGAGAGCGAGTGAGAATGGAGAGACTAGAGATTGAGAGAGACTGAGGGACCGGAGAGAGAGACTAAGGGACCGGAGAGAGAGACTAAGGGACCGGAGAGAGAGACTAAGGGACCGGAGAGAGAGACTAAGGGACCGGAGAGAGAGAGACCGGAGAGAGAGAGACTTGAGGGAGAGACTGAGAGCCTAGAGAGAGAGAGAGAGAGAGAGAGAGAGAGAGAGACTGGATCAAAACCTTAGATAAACCTTAGTACAGGATCAGTGAGCACAGCCTTGCCATTGGGAAGGGTGGACACAGGGAAACATCCATGTCGAGGAAGGGCTGTGCAACCACTGCACCACAGCAAAACCCGAGACAGAGCTGCATTTCCTGACAAAATGTCCAAAATATAAAACAATCAGAGTTTCATTTCCCTAAATTTGGAAAGACGTCTCAGTTTCAAAGACGTCTCCGATGAGGATAGGCTACCCTGTCAGGACACAGAGAGCTGTGGGTTGGCAGCGCACTACATTGCTGCCTGCCATAAGATAAGGTACAGTGTCTGACAGACCAACCAACTTGCATGTGTCCTTTATGCTTATTTTTATTGTTCAATGTATGGTTATTTTTACACTTGGTTATTGTTGTTAATGTTGTCCCATTGATAATTGTCATGACGTTGGCCTGGGGGGTAGATTTATGACAGTCATAAATACCTCTTCCCCCCTTTTTCCTCTCTCTACCCTACTGATGTTACATTTGCAAAACCCTTGGTTAACATCAGTAGGTGGGGGGAAATGAACTATATTCTGGTAATCCGACCAATAGAACATATGCGGTGGTACTTAATGAATATGATGTCAGTTCGGTTGTCATCTGAGACATTCTCATCGATGATACGATGACATAAACTCTACAGTAGAAAGTCTACACATCAGAGTTATCGGATTCACATGGAATTGTTGTTCAATTTAAATGTTTGAATATGAAATTATTTGTGATGGGATGAAATGGGATTTTAACTTTTAAAATGTGAGATGTGGGTTTTCATAAGATAGGGCTGCTCACTCAGTGGCCCGCCCACGTGAAGAGACCGAGGTTGTAAACTATGAAACACACCCCTTTTCTCCATTCCTATATAAAGCCTTGACGACAACATAACTTCCTGTTCCCGGGATGTAGGACGACGATCCTATGTCAGAATGGTTCAGATAATAACTACAGAACGAAGCCAACATCAGCGTGAGCTTTGGTTGCGAATGGTATGAACTTTGAACTCTTATTCACTACAAAAGTGATACCTCCTAGCCGTTGAGTTAGCAACAGCCGCTGCAAACGAGGGTTATGAAGGAACAGACAGAATATCCCGTCTATCACACAATGACATTACTACAACGTATCCAATTGACAGCCAGAGACATTCTTCAAAGGACTCGGTTTGGCAACACGGCCTTCCATCTACCACCAACCTACCGAAGCTCAGAGTAAATATTTATTGCATTTTCCTTTTCCAAATGGGCGGTAATTTAGAATGCATAAGATACTGTATTTACGATAGCACAGCTTCTCCTTTGTTCCTCAGTCTTCCCGCTCCTTCACTCAACCCAGCCCCTTTTCTTTTGTGTAACAAGCTGTCATATCTGTTCCGCCCGCTAGGGACGTTTTCCTTTATGACGTAATTTGTAATCAAGTTATGATTTAATTATGTGTATGTATAATTCTGTGTGATTTAGTTAGGTATTTAGTTAACCTCTTGGTGTTAGGGGACAGTATTTTTTGGGGGGGAAAAAAAACGTTCCCGTTTTAAACGGGATATTTTGTCAGGAAAATATGCTAGAATATGCATATAATTGACTGCTTTGAATAGAAACACTCTAACGTTTCCAAAACTGCAAGATATTGTCTGTGAGTATAACAGAACTGAAATCTTGTGATTTTCATGAATAGGATGATTTTCTAGGAAGATTTATGTCCGTTGCGTTATGCTAATTAGTGTCAGATGATGACAACGGTCCCATTCACGGGATGGGGTGTCACTACAGGTTAATAAATAATTAAACCCAATTTTGTATTGCTAATTCAAATTGTTAGCCAGGGTTCTTGCAGATAACTAAGAATTAACATATTTCAGATGAGAGTGAATTAAGGTGACGATTAATATTGACTGCTATTGATGTAAAATATTACTAGGTCTTTAAGAGTTTAAGAGTTTATTCGGAAGATAACAGCTCTATAAATATTATTTCATGGTGCCTGACTCTCTAGTTAATTACATTTACATGATTAGCTCAATCAGATAATAGTAATTACGGAGAATAGCATGTCATATCACTTAATCCGGCATAGCCAAAGACGCGACATAATATTGATCATTATTATTAATTATGTTAATATTGTAAAAAGTAAGCTTTGGCAATATGTACATTGTTACGTCATGCCTATAAAGCTAATTGAATTGACTGGAGAGAGACAGACTGGAGAGAGGGAGGGAGGCCGTGAGCAGGCAAACAGGCCCAACCCCCACTCTTACACTAGCCCAAGCCAATGTCATGTATCATATGCTCCGCAGGCTCTGCTCACACTTACTGGTCAGACAACATTGGACACTTTATGGCACCCAAAGCCTTCACTATCTCATCCTGGGATATCCAAGGCCTGAGGGCATCTGTCTTTAATCTAAAGAGAAGGAACCTGGACTTCACCAAGTAAATTAGAAATACAGACCGTGTCATCCTACAAGAAACATGGTACAGAGGAGATGGACCCACTGGTTACCCTCTACGTTACAGAGAGCTGAACATCCACCAAACTACCAGGTTTGAAACAGGGAAGGGGCTCAGGGAGTATACCTATTTGGTGTAAAGCAGACCTAACTCACAAGGTGAGACCCAAATGCAGACACAGGAGGCAAATGGTTGAGCTCTGATATTTATTATAACAAAGGGAGCAGGCAAAGGCAGGTCGGGGACAGGCGAGAGTTCATAAACCAGGTCAGAGACCAAACCGTACCAGACGATAGGGCAGTCTCGAGGTCAGGCCAGGCAGGGGTCAGAAACCAGATCTGAGTCCAAAACAGTACAGGGGGGATAGGCAGTCTGGTAGTCAGAACAGGCAGAGTGGTCAGGCCGGCGGGTTCGGAGTCAGGAAAGGCACGGGTCGAAACCAGGAGGACTAGAATCAAACAGAGCCTGGAAAAAATAGGAGCAAGGAAAACGCTGGTTGACTTGGCAAACGAGACGAACTGGCCCAGAGAGACAGGAAACACAGGGACATAAACACCGGGGATAATAAGCGACCCCTTGAGGGGTGGAGACCATCACAAGGACAGGTGAACCAGATCATGGTGTGACAATTAAATTATTCAAAACATTTTACATTTGGCTAGAAATTCAAATGGAAAATATCTCAATAGAGAAATATTTCCTCCTGTGTGCTACCTATACCCCCCCCCCCCCACACACTAGAATCCCCATACTTTAATGCAGACAGCTTCTCCATTCTAGAGGGGAGATCAATCATTTCCAGACCTAGGGACATGTACTAATCTGTGGTGACCTAAATGCCAGAACTGGACAAGAACCTGACACCCTCAGCACACAGGGGGACAAACATCCAACTGGAGGTGACAGCATTCACTCCCCCATATACCCCCCTAGACACAACTGCGACAACATAACCAACAAAAACGTATCACAACTCCTGCAGGTCTGTCGCATGCTGGGTATGTACATAGTCAATAGGTTTCGAGGGGACTCCTACTGTAGGTAACTCTATAGCCTATCTCTTGACACTAGTACGGAAGACTACTTTATCACCAACCTCAACCCAGAGTCTCTCAATGTTCATAGTCAGCACACTTACGCCACTATCAGATCACAGCAAAATCACAATCTACTTGAACAGAGCGAAAATCAAACATGAAGTATCGAAGCCAAACAAACCTAAGAAATGCTATAGATGGAAGGAGGGTACTGTAGAAACCTACCAAAAAACAATTGGCCATCAACAAATCCAATCCCTCTTAGACAACTTCCTGGACTAAATGTTTTCCTGCGATAGTGAAGGTGTAAACTTAGCAGTAGGAGGCTAACATATCAAATCAGCTAACATATCACATTTTTATTTCCAGCATAAAACCTAAGACAACTAACAACAATGAGAAATGGTTTGATGAAGAATGTAAAAACCTACAAAAGGAATTGAGAAACCTTTCCAACCAGAAACACAAAGAACCAGAAAACCTTAGCTTATATACAAAGAAAAAAGTAGGAACAGCATGACAGAAAAAAACTCTTTGTGATTGGCGAATCCATAGAATCAAATCACTTCTCTGAAAATCGGAAGACACTAAACAAAAACAACACGAAGAGGAACCAAGAGTAAAAACATATACAGTGCATTCGGAAAGTAACTTGACTTTTTCCACATTTTGTTACGTTACAGCCTTATTCTAAAATGTACAGGACAAAATATAAACCCTCCAACCCAAAAAAGCCTGTGGTGTTGATGGTGCACTAAACGAAATGATAAAATATACAGACCACAAATTAAAATGGGCTATTCTTAAACTCTTCAACATTATCCTCAGCTCTGGCATCTTCCCTAATATTTGGAACCAATGCCTGATCACCCCAATCCACAAAAGTGGAAACAAATTTGACCCCAATCATTACTGTGGAATAAGCGTCAGCAGCAATCTCTGAAAAATCCCCTGCAGTATTATCAACAGCAGACTTCTAAATGTAATCAGTGAAAACAATGTCTTGAGCAAATGTCAAATTGGCTTCTTACAAAAAATAATGTACCACAGACCATGTATACACCCTGCACACCCTGATTGACAAACAAATAAAACAAAACAAAAGCGAAGTCTTGTCATGTTTTGTTGATTTCAAAAAAGCTTTTGACTCAATTTGGCATTAGGTTTTGCAATACAAATTGATAGAAAGCTGTGTTGGGGTAAAGCATATGACATTATAAAATCAATGTACACAAATAATAAACACACAGATTTCTTTCCTCAAGGCCGTGGGGTGAGACAGGGATGTAGCTTGAGCCCCACCCTCTTCAACAGATATATCAATGAATTGGCAATGGCACAAGAACAGTCTGCAGCACCCGACCTCACTCTAAATGTCTGCTGTTTGCTGATGATCTAGTGCTTCTCTCCCCAACCAAAGACGGCCTACAGCAGCACCTACAGTGGCTTGTGAAAGTATTCACCCCCCTTGGCATTTTTCCTATTTTGTTGCCTTACAACCTGGAATTAAAATAGATTTTTTGAGGGTATATTTGATTTACACAACATGCCTACCACTTTGAACATTTTTTTAAATTGTGAAACAAACAAGAAACAAGACGAAAAACATAAAACCTGAACGTTTTTTGAATTGAGGTCTGGGCTTTGACTAGGCCATTCCAAGACATTTAAATGTTTCCCCTTAAACCACTCGAGTGTTGCTGTAGCAGTATGCTTAGGGTCATTGTCCTGCTGGAAGGTGAACCTCCGTCCCAGTTTTCAAATCTCTGGAAGACTGAAACCGGTTTCTTTTAAGAATTTCCCTGTGTTAAGTGCCCTCCATCATTCCTTCAATTCTAATCAGTATTCCAGTCCCTCCAGAACATGATGCTGCCACCACCATCCTTCACTGTGGGGATGATGTTCTTGGGGTGATGAGAGGTGTTGGGTTTGTGCCAGACATAGCGTTTTCCTTGATGGGCAAAAAGCTACATTTTAGTCTCAGCTGACCAGGGTACCTTCTTCCATATGTTTGGGGAGTCGCCCACATGCCTTTTGGAGGACACCAAATGTGTCTGCTTATTTTTTTCTTTAAGCAATGGCTTTTTTTCTGGCCACTCTTCTGTAAAGCCCAGCTCTGTGGAGTGTACGGCTTAAGGTGGTCCTATGGACAGATACTCCAATCTCCACTGTGGAGTTTTGCAGCTCCTTCGGGGTTATCTTTGGTCGCTTTGTTGCCTCTCTGATTAATGCCCTCCTTGGCCTGGTCCATGAGTTTTGGTGGGCGGCCCTCTCTTGGCAGGTTTGTTGTGGTGCCATATTCTTTACATTTTTTTAAATAATGGATTTAACGGTGCTCCGTGGTGATGTTCAAAGTTTCTGATATTTTTTTACAACCGAACCCTGATCTGTAACTTCTCCACAACTTTGTTCCTGAGCTCTTTGGTCTTCATGGTAGTGGTGCCCCTTGCTTAGTGGTGTTGCAGACTCTGAGGCCTTTCAGAACAGGTGTGTGTATATATATATATATATATATATATATATATATATATACTGAGATCATGTGATAGATCATGTGACACTTAAATAAAGTCCACTTGTGTACAATCTAACTAATGATGTGACTTATGAAGGTAGTTGGTTGCATCAGATCTTATTTCGGGGCTTCATAGCAAAGGGGGTGAATACATATTACGCACAACACTTTTCTATTTTTATTTTTATTTGTATTTTTTTAAACAAGTAATTTTTTTCATTTCACTTCACCAATTTGGACAATTTTTTGTATGTCCATTACATGAAATCCAAATTTAAATTATAGGCTGTAATGGAACAAAATAGGAAAGACGCCAAGGGGGTGAATACTTTTGCAAGGCACTGTAGATCTTTTGTTCTGCACAGATGCTGTCAGACTTGGGCCCTGACAGTGAATCTCAGTAAGACAAAAATAATGGTGTTCCAAAAAAAGTCCAGTAGCCAAGAACACAAAAACAAATTCTAACTAGACACTGTTGCCCTAAAGCACATAATAATAACAATAATAATAATAATAATAATTACACCTACCTCTGCCTTCCTCTGCCCTGGTTGTGAGGCCTGGGGTCCACTCACCAACCAAGAATTCACCAAATGGGACAAACACCCAATTGAGACTCTGCATGCAGAATTCTGCAAAAATATACTTTGTGTAAAACGCAAACACCAAATAATGCATGCAGAGCAGATGTAATACTATAGTTATCAAAATCCAGAAAAGTGCTGTTAAATTCTTCAACCACCTAAAAGCGATGCACACACATTCCACAAAAAAACCTCTAGGGCTCTGTTCACAAACAGACCCCACAAAGGCCCACGACAGAAACACATTTAGACCTAACCAAATTATTAGAAAGCAAAAAGATAACTATATGACACATTTGACAGAATCAACCAAAAGAAAGACAGCAAATTGGAACGCTATCTGGCCCTAAACAGAGAGTTCACAGTAGCAGAATACCTTCTCACTTTGACTGACCCCAAATTAAGAAAACCATTGACTATGTACAGACTCAGTGAGCATAGCCTTGCTATTGAAAGAGACCGCCATAGGCAGATCTGAGCGAGAAGACAATGTGCCCACTAGTGGAAAGCCTTTCCAGAAGAGAGGACCAACTCTATATTAATGCCCATGATTTTGGTGTGAGATTTTATTTCACCTTAAGAATAAATTCTTATTTTCAATGACAGCCTAGGAACAGTGGGTTAACTGCCTGATAAATGGCAGAACGGCAGATTTGTACCTTGTCAGCTCGGGGATATGAACTTGCAACCTTTCGGTTACTAGTCCAACGCTCTAACCACTAGGCTACCCTACCTGTCGAACATCTCATTCTAAAATCATGGGCATTAATATAGAGTTGATCCCACCTTTGCTGTAATAACAGCCTCCACTCTTCTGGGAAGGTTTTCATCTAAATGTCGGAACGTTGCTGCGGGGACTTGCTTCCTTTCAGCCACGTGAGCATTAGTGAGGTCGGGCACTGATGTCGGGGGATTAGGCCTGGCTCGTAGTCGGCGTTGCAATTCAGCCCAAAGGTGTTCGATGGGGTTGAGGTCAGTGCTCTGTGCAGGCCAGTCATGTTCTTCCACACCGATCTCAACAAAATATTTCTGTATGGACCTCACTTTGTGCACGGGGGCGTTGACATGTTCAAACAGGAAAGGGCCTTCCCCAAACTGTTGCCACAAAGTTGGAAGCACAGAATCGTATTGAATGTCATTGTATGCTGTAGCGTTAAGATTTTCATTTATTGGAACAAAGGGGCCTAGCCCGAACCATGAAAAACAGCCCCAGACCGTTATTCCTCCTACACCAAACTTTACAGTTGGCACTGTGCATTCGGGCAGGAAGCGTTCTCCTAGCTTTTGCCAAACCCAGATTCGTCCGTCAGGATTGCCAGATGGTGAAGCGTGATTCACCCCTCCAGAGAACTGCTCCAGTGTCCAATGGCAGCAAGCTTTACACCACTCCAGCCGACGCTTGGCATGTGTGTGCCTGCTCTGCCATGGAAACCCATTTCATTAAGCTCCCGACAAACCGTTCTTGTTCTGACGTTGCTTCCAGAGGTAGTTTGGAACTCGATAGTGAGTGTTGCAACCGAGGACAGACAACGTTTTACGCACTTCAGCTGTTGGCGGCCCCGTTCTGTGAGCTTGTGTGGCCCAGCCAGAGCCCGGACTTGAACTGATCGAACATATCTGGAGAGACCTGAAAATAGCTGTGCACCTGCGCTCCCCATCCAACCTGACAAAGCTTGATAGGATCTGCAGAGAAGAATGGGAGAACTCCCCAAATACAGGTGTGCCAAGCTTGTAGCTTCATACCCTAGAAGACCCAAGGCTGTAATCACTGCCTATTGTGCTTCAACAAAGTACAGAGTAAAGGGTCTGAATACTTATGTAAATGTGATATTTCAGTTTTAAATTCTTTATAAATCAGCAAAAATGATTATAAAAATCGTTTTTGCTTTGTCATTATGGGGTATTGTGTGGTTTGATGAGTTAGAATATGGAAAAAGTAAAGGGGTCTGAATACTTTCCGAAGGCACTGTATATACTGGTACTCCCACACTTTATTTGTATTGCGTATTTGACATATTACCTGAATTGCTTTACCACCCATCTAGGGCTGTGGCCGTCATTTTGTCAGCTGGTGATTGTCAAGCAAATAACTGCGAGTTTCATGGTAATTGACCGTAATTAACATAAACACATTTAGCATCTCCTGGCTTCCACACACAGCCTACAAGCCACTGATGCAGACCTTTGGAACATCTACATTTGAAAAAGTCTAATAAATCCATATCCTACACCATCACAGTTAATCCATTATGTGTTTTAGACAGGTCTAAAGAAACATGATAGGTATTTCAGAAGAACAGAATAGCATTCTCCTTGTCCTTATGTTAGGCCATGATCTGACTATGCCATGTGACTGTGGGCTTCACAAGTTGATTTAGCAGACAAGAAAGGCATAAGCTCTGCTTTGTTATTTGCGCGGGCTGCACACATTTCATCAGTCTTTCATTCACAATTTGATAAGCACTTGATAATGCCTCGAATTTCCCAGCGGCATCCCCTTTGTGTGGCCGTAATGCCCCCCCCCCCCCCCCCCCCCCCCCAAAAAAATCCGGGCCTTTTGCTCCCACTGGCCGTTATGCCCTTAGACTGAATATAATAATTTTAATTCCCTGCTCCCGGCTGCGTGCTCCGAAGCACCCCTCACTCACATGGCTCTCTGACAGCTGAATTCTTATCAGCCAGTGCCTGTCACGTGATCAGGTCTTTGTCACAGGCTACAGTTGAAGACAGACACATCGGGGTCGCAACTGCTTATCAGCTTTTGTACTATGGGAGATAGTAGATTGACATAGGCTGGCTATGTCAATCTACCACCCCCCATAGTGCAGAAGTTGACCTATTCTGCACGAGAGACATTTTCCAAACATAGTCTGGGACAGTTGTGGGATGGATAGATCCCAAATGAATACAACCACTAGCATCAAAACACTTTTTTAAGCAATGATGCTGACGCAACAGATCCGAACGTTTAGCTTAACATGTTGATAAACTATTAGGCTATTTCTTCACATTGTAAGCGCAGCAATACGCACACAGCAGTAGGCTATAGGCGCAAATATTCCAAAATGCAATCGATTAGCTGGAAATCAAATCTAATCAAATGTATTTATATAGCCCTTCGTACATCAGCTGATATCTCAAAGTGCTGTACAGAAACCCAGCCTAAAACCCCAAACAGCAAGCAATGCAGGTGTAGAAGCACGGTGGCTAGGAAAAACTCCCTAGAAAGGCCAAAACCTAGGAAGAAACCTAGAGAGGAACCAGGCTATGTGGGGTGGCCAGTCCTCTTCTGGCTGTGCCGGGTGGAGATTATAACAGAACATGGCCAAGATGTTCAAATGTTCATAGATGACCAGCATGGTCGTATAATAATAAGGCAGAACAGTTGAAACTGGAGCAGCAGCACGGTCAGATGGACTGGGGACAGCAAGGAGTCATCATGTCAGGTAGTCCTGGGGCATGGTCCTAGGGCTCAGGTCCTCCGAGAGAGAGAAAAAAAGAGAGAATTAGAGAGAGCATATGTGGGGTGGCCAGTCCTCTTCTGGCTGTGCCAGGTGGAGATTATAACAGAACATGGCCAAGATGTTCAAATGTTCATAAATGACCAGCATGGTCGTGTAATAATAAGGCAGAACGGTTGAAACTGGAGCAGCAGCACGGCCAGGTGGACTGGGGACAGCAAGGAGTCATCATGTCAGGTAATCCTGGGGCATGGTCCTAGGGCTCAGGTCCTCCGAGAGAGAGAAAGAAAGAGAGAAGGAGAGAATTAGAGAACGCACACTTAGATTCACACAGGACACCGAATAGGACAGGAGAAGTACTCCAGATATAACAAACTGACCCTAGCCCCCCGACACATAAACTACTGCAGCATAAATACTGGAGGCTGAGACAGGAGGGGTCAGGAGACACCATTCTCAAAAGTGACTGCAAATGCAGTTATGCATGTAATGTTTATATTATAAAGGTGCATTTTTATAGTGAAAATTATCATTCCCAAACTTGAAATTCACACGCTGTTTATGAATGCCAGTTAGGCTCTACACCCGTTGTAAAGCGGATTAATGTGCTTCATTTTAAGAAGTTATTTGGTCACTTTAGTTGTGATACAAACCTTATGAAAACGTATAGGCCTATGAGCTAGACTACATGAGGTATGCTACTATGAATATAAAAAGCCTTATTGCACACAAGCTGGGCATCATTCACAAGTGATAATATAGCATTCACAAGTGATAATATATCATTCACAAGTGATCGGCTAATATTATCACCCAATCAGACTGTTCTTGATTGAATCTTGTCTTCACATATACTTGTAATGAACATGGTGGGAGAGGGCTGGTTTCAAGTTGTTTATTGTAAAGGACCACAGAAGGAGGCAGGTAGCTGGGTCCAGGGGAAGGCAGAAGGTCATACACAGAAGGAGACAGGTAGCTGGGTCCAGGGGTAGGCAGAAGGTCATACACAGGGGTCCAAAAAGGCAACAGTACAGGCAGGGAAAAAGCTAGTAACGTCGCCCGGGAGATCCAGCAATATTTCGATAACAGGAAATCCGATAGGCTAAAGCACAGGCAGGGAACAGGCAAAAGGCGTCGTTAGTGAGGCAGGCCAAAACGATCATACACGGGAGGATTCAATTACGGGAAAAACAGAGCTCCGACCTAGACATGTGTCTCAAAACAAACAATAACTCACAGTGATTGGGTGCAAAGAACTGAACTAAATAGTGTGTGATAATGACATACAGGTGTGTGAACAGGTGATCAGAATTCAGGTGATTGGGATCTGGAGCATGAGCTGTGTTCTATGTGTTTGAGAGTGTGAGTTGGAAGCAGACGTTACAATACTAAATAAAATGTGAAAATTGTTTTGATTTAGAATGGACCATTATCATGCACCTGTATTGAAAAAATACATGTCATCTATGCACTTAAAAAGCGAATGGAGGATGCTTTTCCCGTGGTTCATTTTCATGCCAGCCAGGTAGTTTATACTCCTGTTGTAAATAAGCACTGTGCTTAATATTAAGAAAGTTGAGAAATAAATATAGTAGGCCTAGCCTATAGAAAGCTGTTGGAATCCTCCCCCTTTTAATAGAGGCCACCACTTTGTTTTCTCACGCAATTGCATAGTCTATAGAAATGTTGCGCAACATGAGCTCATGGGCACTCATGAAGTGTTTGATTAGATTTTTGATCACATTTGCATTGATGTCAGATTGATTAGAGGGACAATTGAGTGCTGAGTACCAGGCAGTTAGCAAGTTTGGTAGGCTACTAATGACCATCCGCAGCATCAGAGCTTGGAGAAACATAATTTCCGTGACTAAACGCCGGTGTGGCGGTAATACGGTCACCGTAACAACCCTACACCCAACTAAATTTGTCACTCGTGAAACATAGTGAAAAAGTTGCAGTAAAAGGAGAACCATGCACAGTAATCATTTTGATTAACCTTCTATTACAGACTCATTTTAGACATTTTATTTGCATACCAATTTAACAATAGAGTCAACATGATTTTCAAAACCATTTATTGAATTTAGAGAAATATCATCACTATTGTTCTCTGTAAAATGTTCGATGTTAATTGTATGACTCTGAAACTTGTTGATTCATTTAATGACTTATCCATCTAATGAATTATGTTGGATGTTTAAATGATCACTTTATTATAATTTATTTTGGAAACAGTGTCAACCATAGAGATACAGTACATAACGGACTTGTCTTGGTATAGACATTGCCGTTGAGAGATTCCACCTTTTTTAAACTGGGTGGGGATTCCAATGGGTTTGGCGTGACCAGCCAATAATCAGAGAGCGTTGTCTTCCTCAAATTGGGTTGCCTATGGTTTGTAAACCAACGACTAAGGTAATATCCAGGAGCCAAGACCAAGATTTATCCCAGGACACTGGTCCCAAGATCCTGTGTGTGTGTGTGTGTGTTTGTTTGTGTGTTTGTTTGTTTGTGAGGGGGGGGGGAAATAAATGTGTGTTTGGGTGTTCACACTTCATTTTCCAACGAGCCCATTCACCACCGGTGGTGTAGAAATCTCCTTGGCTGTGTAACGACTCGATAGCATTAGTGCTGCATGCAGAAATAGACCCCATTCTGACATGTTGACAGCGCCTGGTGAAAAACACCTCCATTTGCTACAGTATGGCCATGTCTCAAATGACACTCTGTGCAGTGCTTTAGACCAGGGACCATAGGGCTCTCATCAAAAGTAATGCACTATATAGGGAATAGGGTGCCGTTTGGGACGTAACCTATGTACCTGAGAAACCATTGGCGTTTAAACTAATTCAATTAGTCTTGTCTAATTTAAAGTTGGATCCGCATTCTTAAAGGCACATTCGCTGAATTTGCTAGCTGTTATAATACACCTCTCCTCCTGGTCCGTTGGATGTAGACTTCTTTGCATGCGTCCCAGTGAGGCACTGTTATGTAGGCACTGAATGTATAATGATGTTATACAAGGCTTGCTCATCCTAACTTGCCGTGTTCTCTCCCCCCCCCCCCCCCCCCCTTCTCTCTTGAAGTCAACGCAGAGTGAAATCCAGAGAAGTAACTTCCAACCCTCATCCCTGTCTAACGGTAGGTCCACTTTGTTAATAGTTGTTTCCCCCACTGCTTAGGGTAGGCAATTCCCCCCCCACTCCGCTTAGGAGTTAGCTCTATTTCTTTTTTCTCAGCGTGTGTTCTGTGTCTCTACCATTTGACTTGCGCCCTGCACTCAATTGCTCCATTGCGTCCAGTGCAATCGAGCTACCAGAACAGTCTGTCTATTGGGATGCTGGTGGCTGGTGCAATTATTAGCTTTTAAGATGGGATGAAAAATGAAACAATGCAACGGGGTTTTTTTTTTTTTTTGCTGTTCTTTTCATCTAAATATATAAAAGCCTTGTGTATTTTTATTGATCAGCTGGAGCTGTACAGGCAAGCATTTTGCTTGGGGAAAATGTGAGCCGTCATCATGGCAGATTGTGTCCCGCAGGAGATAAAACACGCACGGGCGGGCACACCTCCAACACAAACCTCCACACACATCCTCTGCTGGCTAACACACACAGTCAAACACATCCCACCTTCTCCACAGGTTCTCACCCGGTCCAGTAAAGACAGATATGACCTGGGAGGTTTGATTACTGCACATTTGTTTCCCACTCTGCTACACTGATCATGTTTAAACAGCAGCGCGTGTGTGTGTGTGTGTGTGACTCTTTTAGTATTTTTTCTTCCCGGCGGCTTTTGTCTTCTTATTTTCACAGTGTGGTGTCATCGAGATAACGTCTCTTTTCTATTCATATCACAGCTCCCAGACAATGTGCGTTGTTTTGACTGTCATGTTGTGCCTGCTGTATATTGGGACGGTTGGTAACAACCTCCCAAAACATTCCTTATCTGCCCTCCCTCCTAAATTGCCATAAGGGGGATGTCTGGGTCTGGTTTCCCCCCCACTCTGCACCGAACGATAGTTTCCACTGCCCATGCACCACCACTCCATCCCTCTATTGATCACGGCTGACCGCGGCGGTGGTGGTGTGTGTGGTACGTCCCTGGCTCTCTACCGTTTGTGACGTACGCCCTCCTGCACTCAATTGCTCCACTGCGTCAAGTGCAATCGAGCTACCTCACACCCTTTGACCTTTGGATGTCATTGGTTTAAAGAAACTTGACTCTCAGAGGAAATTGACTGTGCTGGTGAGTAGACCTGGGTTGTATAACGTTTCCCGGGGTATTATCGAAATACCCATGGTATGATTTTCAATAACGTCCCCAAATTATAACATGACGATCCATTGTTGTGCAGCGCAAGAGAAGTGATCAAGTTATACTTGAAGTTCACTACTAATGTTTGTCAGCTAAAATATCTTATTACTATAAGAGTAACTATGTGCCCAATACATTTTCTCCAGCCCAGGGCTCCAGCTATACATTTGGTTTGCTAACTTGCTAGCTAAATGTCTAGCTTGCAAGATCAAGCTTCTTGAGAGTAGGCTTAAACACTGGTATACACTGATAAGTCCATACTGGGTAAAATGCCGTTTGGTCTCTGTTCTTTTTTAATCAGGTTTTTTCATCCTCTCCTTCTAATCAGGGCCTGATTCAGATCTGGGACACCAAGTGAGTGCAATTAACAATGAGGTAGAAACAAAAAAACGGTGTTTTGGCCCTTTTGGACTGGAAGTTGCTCTGATGTACAGTATACACTAACAATATGTGTCTTTGAAAGTGAAGTGTACTCTCCCACTCCAGGTATCTCTCCCCTAGAGAGCTTTTCAGCCCACTCCCAAAACCCCACCACCCCCTCTCATCTCTACATACGGTCACCGCATCCAGTCACCACATCAACAGTCACCGTGCATCAGGTCCCAACGGGCGCCATAGCAGAAAGAAAGGGCAGGCAAGGACACACTAGCCACTGCTAGCTAGTGCCAGGCTAGCCAGGGCAGCAGAAGGCCGAGCTCAGCAGGGACAGCCCAATGCAATCTGTCTCTGGCGGAACACATGTCAGGCCAATACACATCACAGCCAGCTCTCTTTACCCAGTGTTAAAGTTTCACGCTGATCCCAAACCTGTCACTTATTGGCAGTGGCACAACAGAGAACACATAGTGTAGTACAGGGTTTTGCCGTTTAGCTGCTAACCCCTGGTTTTGATAAATCTTTATTATTTTATCGTTACATCCATGTGTTTTTTGTTATGAGTGAGATTTTGGTAGTGTTATTTAGAAGAGGGGAAAGTTGGAGAGCGAATGTGTGTTTGGGACAGTAAAACAGTAAGGGGGAAAGTAAAGGAGAAGACATAAAAAGAGAGACGGAGGCAATGAAAAAGAGTTCAGACGAAAAGCCACTTCAATGGCTGATGTATGCCGTGCACTGCGAGAGAGACAGCCACAGAATGATTTGGGGCCAGACAGTGCTGTCACACACCAAGCTGTGTGTGTGTGTGTGTGTGTGTGTGTCAAAGTGTGTGTGTGTGTGTCAAAGTGTGTGAGAGAATTATTAATATGCCGTGCTCTGTTTATAGTACACAGTTCATACTTTTAAAAGGGATTGCTGCTATGAACAGAGGATTTCATTTTAAAGATGGGATCAGAATGAAACAATGCAACCTGTTGTTGCTGTTCTCGTCATCTAAATACGAAAGCATTGTGTGTTCTCTATTGTTCAGTTGGAGCTGCACATGCATCTTGCTTGGGGAAAATGTGAGCCGTCATCATGGTAGATTGTTTCCCACAGGAGATGATAAAACAGGCACGTGCGGGCACACCTCCACACACATCCTCTCCTGGCTAACACACACAGTCAAACACATCCCGCCTTCTCCACAGGTTCTCACCCGGGCCAGTAAGGACAGATATGAACTGGGAGTGTAATGATGGGGGCGGTGAGTCGGAAGCAGGTGCAGGTGAAACGTTTTAATAAAACAACAACAACCAATAACACGATACAAACACAAGGCAGAACGCAAGAACAACACACAGACATGAAACTGAAACAGAAACAATGACGCCTGGGGAAGGAACCAAAGGGAGTGACATATATAGGGCAGGTAATCAAGGAGGTGATGGAGTCCAGGTGAGTGTCATGACGCGCTGGGGCGCGTGACGATGGTGACATGTGTATCGGGACAATGAGCAGCCTGATGACCTAGAGGCCGGAGAGGGAGCCCACGTGACAGGGAGGTTTGATTACTGCACATTTGTTTCCCACTCTGCTATACGGATCATGTTTAAACAGCGTGTGGTGTGTGACTGTTCATTTCTGCCCGGGGGCTTTTGTGCACTGGGTGTTGTCTACTACTAAACTAAACTGTATTATGTCCCATTGTACAAGTACAGTTTGATACAAGTAAGGCTTGTTTGAGACAAGCTATTGGATTATGCTCTTTGGTATGAAACCATCAATTATGGTCTACCTCAGTCGAGGTAAAGCCCTATAAGCCTTGGATTGGATTAATTCGATGCTCGTGTGTGGAAGGGGGGTTATGGGGAGGATGTATAGCCAGTGGCACCGCGATGTATGGGACTGGTGGGCTCATTGTACAAAACAACAATGTGGTTTACTGTATTGTTTGAATGTTTTATTGACAGGGTAAACCCAACGGGATGCGTCATCTTGTTTTCACCGTGGTTTTGAATTCAGGTCAAAGAAAAAGCAACATCAATGTCAACAGTTCTAGCGATGACATGGTGCAACGGATGAAAAGACAAGTGAGACAAATGATCTGCACCTGCTCACAAAACAAACGTACTAAACCGTTAAAAAGACCATGTCTGCAGATGGATCGGTGGTGTTCATTTGAAAACATCAACAGTTATCAGGTGGATGAAAATAAGAAATTCCACTCTATCATGTTTGTGATTAAAAGATTAACAACAAAAAAATTGTCCACCTTATTCTTAGATTTTTTTGCAATGATATTTTTTTATTCAGTTTTCATATTGGGTTGCAGAATAACATTTGGGGCCTGGGAAGCCCTCACCTCCTGGGTCTAGAAAGCCCTAACCTCCTGGGTCTGGAAAGCCCTAACCTCCTGGGTCTGGAAAGCCCTAACCTCCTGGAGCTAGAAAGCCCTAACCTCCTGGAGCTAGAAAGCCTTGGCTCTTCACTTGATTGTGGTACAGTCGTTCCCATTCGCACAGCGAAGAGCAGGAAGCCACTAAAGGTGTTATGGTTACAATGATCACCAAAAGGCCCCTTGTCCTTTGGGAAGACACATGTAGACCACATCTCCCACCTCCAGCTCGAAAGTTAGTGCATTAGATACGTGTAAATTATCTACGTCATTTAATTCTCAGTTAAATGTAACTTTCTGGTCATTCTTGCATATACACCCAACAATACACCTGCGGAAATAAGTGATGGTGAATCTAAAGTAGTAAACTCATTTGAGTGGTGCTGTGAAGATAACTGTGAGTCGCAGGCTGTGCCAATGTTTGTAATGGTCCTACAGCTCCTGAACCTTTCAAACTAGCAGAGAAAGGTAACCTTTGGTCTGTCTGCACTCACCCTCTCCAGCTCCTCCACCTTGTTCCTCTGGAGCTGCAGTTCAGTCTTAGTGACGCACAGCTCCTCTCGAATTGTCGTCACCTCCCTTTTCTGCTCATCCAACTCCCTCTCACTGTCAGTCACGCTGGCCATCCATGGTGGACAGCTCAGCTGTTTACCCCGGTTTCTTTCTCTCCTCTACCTTGTTCTTCCGGAGCTGCAGTTCAGTGTTAGTGGCGCTCAGCTCCACTCTCTCTTCTACCCGCGACAGCACCCAGGATGTTCACTTTGTCTCTCAGCACCCTCAGCTCAGTCCAGATGTCAGGGGTGGTGGGGGTCTTGCCAGTCACCTCTTTGTGGCTTGTCTCGGGTAGCGGCATAACCATGACTGTCAATCACACTCTCTCCCTGAGCCCATACCCCAAACAGACAGTACAGCAACACCAGCAGAAGTACAGCACCCCTCATTCTAAAATGATTGTATACAGTCTCAGTGCCCTCCTTTACATCCACAAACCACTTGATTAGTCAATAGGGAGAATTTGACTTATGTCTGGTGGAACTGTTTCAAAAGAACGCACAGGCTGGACAAACACAGACCGATATTACGTTATAGATGCCAGTTATATCTGTTTCTTACATCATGTGCTCCCACGGTCTTATTACATTTTAAACTCAGCATTCTCGTGACAGTAGCAGTCTCCTAAAATGTATGTTTTTGTTGACTGGCTTGAGTTACCATGTGGTGTTTACATGAAAAACTCTCTGATTTGAACCACATTAGGCTATATTGTGTCGGGTAGTGTTTTGATCGGGTTTGTCGGTCGGTCCCCCGCTCGCCTTCTGTTTCTCTCAAGTACGCACCCACACCCTTATGTGGGCGCACACACACGTGCACATACACGTTTTCTCTCACTCTCCCTCAACCCCTAAAGAAAAAACGAATCAAAGCAGGCAAATTATGTTATATTATGTAGTCGGCTTGAGACAAACATGGTTTGGGATAATTGGGCTGTATGCTTTACGTAACTCCCCAAAAGCGCTGACTTCAACCAAGGGATCAACTGAAGAAACAAACATGTCAAATTGTCCTCATCTAAGATTATTTACCCTCCCGAAGACATCTCACTCTCCCCTTCAAAAGAGTGTTAAGTGTCTGGCGGTAGCAAATGATCCATTATTATTATTATTATTCCCATTGGGAATTCAGAAAGCTTTGCCGCCGGAATGCCTTTGTTTAATCTCAGCGGGTTTCCGCAGGATAAAAGGCAGACAGGCATGCAGTCAGACTCTGGGGAGAAAGCATTCAAGAACAAACTTCATCATGACACGAGCATTCAAGAGCACAAGGAATTGCAATTACCAAGCAATTTCAGACACCAGACCGTGGCAATGTTATGTCCTGTGGTTTGGGAGTGTGTGTGTTCGTCTATGTTTTGCTTGGTCATTCTCTATTTGCAACCTTTGCGTTTCGTCTTCGTACTTTTCCCCGGGAGTAAGCTTGACCTAAAAGCTCTTGTCATGATGGAGATTAATTGTATTAGTTGGCATCAATGTCCCCCTTATTGAACAGGCACTTAGGCACCAGAGTATTTAGCTTAAATGGCTAATACATGCTGGTGGGTATATTTGGTTTACACGCACCGTCTGAACGGTCAGTTAGTTTTGACCCACCAGGGTTTTTTTTCTCTCAGTAGAACAGAGATGGACCTAATATGACTCAATTGACTAGAGATTAGTGACTGTACACACTATACAATAGAAATGCCACCTGGAATGTGTGGGTTACGATCCTATGGGTGTGTCTCTGCCTATGTGTGTGCATACTGTGCTTGTCTGTGTGTGCGAAAGAGAAAGACCATTAGTATCTGTCCCTGGCAGACCATTAGTATCTGTCCGTGGGTACTCCCGGTCCATAATCTAGCCGCATGGTCTGGTTGCTGCAGGTATTGAAAAAGGACTGTGTCATGCGTCCATTCCCTGGAAGGATCTGTAATGTCACAGAAGCCAAATCAACAACAGATCATCAGATCACTTTACCCAAGCACACACATTTGGAATCGTAAGGTGGGGGGGAAAAATGTGAAAGTCCACCTGATGCTTTTTTTTCTCTTTAACTAGGCAAGTCAGTTAAGAACACATTCTGATTTACAATGACGGCCTACGCTGGACCAATTGTGCGCCACCCTATGGGACTCCCAATCACAGCTGGATGTGATTCAACCTGGATTCAAACCGGGGACTTTAGTGACACCTCTTGTGCTGAGTTGCAGTGCCTCAGCCACTCGGGAGCTCTGTAGTGCCCCATATTTAATCTGTGGTCTCTTTTTTTCTGAAAATGAACTTCTTTATGGCAGACTATTGGTCTAAACTTGACTCTAGGAGGAGGCAGTGATAACATGGAACTCACAAAATTTATACAAGGGAGGACAATGCTTAAGTAGGTGATGGCCACGGTGAAGACACAAATCATTAAGCATTACCTTATCCCCCTCTATTTGCAGGAAGAACCTACTTTTCACCTTTCAAAAGGTCTAAGAAAACATAAACAGATGGTGAGTTATGCCTACTTCTTTGCATGCTAGAATCTCAATTATTAAAATGAATTTCATCCCTTGTATCAATTTTATGAGTTCCATGTTACCACTGCCTCCTCCTATAGAGTCAAGTTTAGACCAATAGTCTGCCATAAAGACTATTGCAGACCGCAGATTAAATATAGAACACTACAGAGAACGAAAGCATCAGGTGGGCTTTCATCACCTATCATTCCAAACTCCAATAAGAATACAATATGCAGTATTTTCTGGGTTGACTCCTAAAAAATGTGAATTATTGTTTGGACCAATTATAGTTTCCGCAGTAAATGTGTGGAAAGCAACAGAGACTCATTCGAGATCTAATCTTAAATGGCATTCATACTCTCCAATAGGGCATAAAAAGGAATTGTGTAGATCTAGGAAGGGTATTTATACTTTCAAAGATACGTGAATGGACTCTTTAGCTTCCAGGAAATCCGCCAGTGTTTTAATGTCCCGGGGGTGGTTGAATTCTGGTAGAAAGTCAACGATATAATCTCTGTACCAAATATTGCCATTAGATCCAATGGTGATGTCGGTTTGTGATGAATCTGAATTGAACGCCAATGGAGAGTGCGGTTGGCAGGAACCACAGCTGCTAAGAAAACGATTGTACCAAGGTGGATACCACCTCATCAGTTACCATTGCAGCATTGGTTCTTCAAATTTAAGGAAGTTGTCTGATGGAATTGTCCACAGCCAGGATTCACAGGGCCAGGGTGTCCACTTTGGACATCTGGGGGGAAAAGCAGCAGTAGACATTTCTTAACTATTATCCAACAGATCTGTACATCTACGAATGGATCTCTATCATTTGTAAACTATTTCTGATGTTTGTACTATGCACGGTGTATTTATTTATCTGCGTTCTTATTTCACAATAGATTTTTAGATAAGCTTAGATTACCGGGTGGGTGGGGGGTGTTCAATAAATAAATATATACAGTACCAGTCAAAAGTTTGAACACCTACTCATTCAAGTGTTTTTCTTAATTTTGGACTTTTTTCTACATTGTAGAATTTTTTTATATATTTTTTAATTTAACCTTTATTTACCAGGTTGGCCAGTTGAGAACAAGTTCTCATTTACAACTGCGACCTGGCCAAGATAAAGCAAAGCAGTGCGACAAAAAACAACACATGGGTTACACATGGGATAAGCAAACGTACAGTCAATAACACAATAGAAACATCTATATACAGGGTGTGCAAATGTAGTAAGATTAGGGAGGTAAGGCAATAAACAGGCCATAGTGGCGAAATAATTACAATTTAGCATTAACACTGGAATGGTAGATATGCTGATGATGTGCAAGTAGAGATACCGGGGTGCAAAAGAGCAACAAAAAAACAACAATATAGGTAGTTGGGTGGGCTATTTACAGATGTGCTGTGTACAGGTGCAGTGATCAGTAACCTGCTCTGACAGCTGATGCTTAAAGTTAGTGAGGGAGATATAAATCTCCAGCTTCAGTGATTTTTGCAATTCGTTCCAGGCATTAGCAGCAGAGAAACGGAAGTAAAGGCAGCCAAAGGAAGAGTTGGCTTTGGGGATGACCAGTGAAATATACCTGCTGGAGCGCGTGCTACGGGTGGGTGTTGCTATGTTGACCTGTGAGCTGAGATAAGGTGGGGCTTTACCTAGCAAAGACTTATAGATGATCTGGAGCCAGTGGGTTTGGCGACAAATATGTAGAGCGAGCCAGCCAACAAGAGCATACAGGTCACAAGGTGGTGGGTAGTATATATTTTTTTATTTAACCAGGTAGGCCAGTTGAGAACAAGTTCTCATTTGCAACTGCGACCTGGCCAAGATAAAGCATAGTCATTCGACACATACAACAACACAGAGTTACACATGGAATAAACAAAACATAGTCAATAATACAGTAGAACAAAAGAAAACAAAAAGTCTATATGAGTGCAAATGAGGTGAGATAAGGGAATTAAGGCAATAAATAGGCCATGGTGGCGAAGTAATTACAATATAACAACCAGTGATATATATATATATATAAATGTGTGAGATACACTTGCTAGAGCGCGTGCTACGAGTGGGTGTTGCTATGGTGACCAGTGAGCTGAGATAAGGTGGCGCTTCACCTAGCAGAGACTTGTAGATAACTTGTAGCCAGTGGGTTTGGCGACGAGTATGAAGCGAGGGCCAACCAACGAGAGTGTACAGGTCGCAATGGTGGGTAGTGTATGCTCTCGTTGCTTTGGTGACAAAACGGATGGCACTGTGATAGACTGCATCCAGTTTGTTGAGTAGAGTGTTTGAGGCTATTTTATAGATGACATCACTGAAGTCGAGGATCGGTAGAATGGTCAGTTTTAGTTCGAGTTGTATGGCATTGACGCTCGTCTGGAGATTAGTTAACACAATGTCCAAAGAGGGTACCAGAAGTATACAGAATGGTGTCGTCTGCGTAGAGGTGTACCAGAGAATCACCAGCAGCAAGAGCAACATCATTGATGTATGCAGAGAAGAGAGTCGGCCCAAGGATTGAACCCTGTGGCACCCCCATAGAGACTGCCAGAGGTCCGGACAACAGGCCCTCTGATTTGACACACTGAACTCCATCAGAGAAGTAGTTGATAAACCAGGCGAGGCAATCATTTGAGAAACCAAGGCTGTCGAGTCTGCCAATAAGAATGTGGTGATTGACAGAGTCGAAAGCCTTGGCCAGGTCGATGAATACGGCTGCACAGTAATGTCTCTTAGCAATGGCGGTTATGATGTCGTTTAGGACATTGAGCGTGGCTGAGGTGCACCCATGACCAGCTCTGAAACCAGATTCCATAGCGGAGAAGGTACGGTGGGATTCAAAATGGTCGGTGATATGTTTGTTAACTTGGCTTTCGAAGACCTTAGAAAGACAGGGTAGGATAGATATAGGTCTGTAGCAGTTTGGGTCTAGAGTGTCACCCCCTTGGAAGAGGGGGATGACTGCGGCAGCTTTCCAATCTTTGGGAATCTCAGACGATACGAAAGAGAGGTTGAACAGGCTAGTAATAGGGTTTGCAACAATTTCGGCAGATCATTTTAGAAAGAGAGGGTCCCGATTGTCTAGCCCGGCTGATTTGTAGGGGTCCAGATTTTGCAGCTCTTTCAGAACATCAACTATCTGGATTTGGGTAAAGGAGAAATGGTGGGGGCTTGACCGTGGACCCATTATGGATTTAGGGTTGTACCTGGTAGGTTCCTTGATAATTTGTGTGAGATTGAGGACATCTAGCTTAGATTGTTGGACGGCCGGTCTGTTAAGAATATCCCAGTTTAGGTCACCTAACAGTACGAACTCTAAAGATAGATGGGGGGCAATCAATTCACATATGGTGTCCAGGGCTTAGCTGAGGGCTGAGGGGGGTCTATAACAAGTGGCAACAGTGAGCAACTTATTTCTGGAAAGGTGGATTTTTAAAAGTAGAAGCTCGAACTGGTTGGGCACAGGCCTGGATAGTATGACAGAACCCTGCAGGCTATCTCTTCAGTAGATTGCAACTACGCCCCCTTTTGCAGTTCTATCTTGCTGGAAAAAATGTTGTAGTTTGGGATGGAAATTTCAGAATTGTTGGTGGCCTTCCTAAGCCAGGTTTCAGAAACCGCTAGGACATCAGAGTTGGCGGAGTGTGCTAAAGCAGTGAATAAAACAAACTTAGGGAGGTGGCTTCTGATGTTAACATGCATGAATTCAAGGCTTTTACGGTTACAGAAGTCAACAAATGAGAGCGCCTGGGAAAAAGGTGTAGTACTGGGGCTACAGGGCCTGGGTTAACTTCTACATCACCATAGGAACAGAGGAAGAGTAGGATAAGGGTACGGCTAAAGGCTATAAGAACTGGTCATCTAGTGCGTTGGGAACAGAGAATAAAAGGAGCAGATTTCTGGGCACGGTAGAATAGATCCAATGCATAATGTACAGACAAGGGTATGGTAGGATGTGAGTACAGTGGAGGTAAATCTAGGCATTGAGTAACGATGAGAGAGGTTGCATCTCTAGAGGCACCAGTTATGCCAGCTGAGGTCTGCATGGGTGGGGGTGTGATAAAAGAGCTATCTACGGCATTTTGTGCAGGACTGAGGGCTCTACAGTGAAATAAAACAATAATAACTATCTTAAACAGCGGTAGACAAGGCATATTGACATTAGAGAGAGGCATAATGCAATCACAGGTGTTGATCAGGAGAGCTAAGACAACAACGGATAAATGGCGATGAATGGGCGGCGAGGGTCAGTTAGGTACACACAGGACCTGAGTTCGAGGCTGGGGCCGACAGATAAACAAAATGAGGTACCGTGTTGGTGAACAGTCCAGCAGGCATCAGCTGTGTAGCCGAGTGATCATAGGGTCCAATGAGCAGCAATAGGTGAGTCAAGGGGCCATTCGGTAGTCCCTACTATGCTAGGTGAGCTGGAGACACAGCGTTCAGAAAGCTGACACTCTAGTGACACTCTAGACCCAGATGGTTCTTCGGCGACATCGCAACGTAAAAGCCTGTTGAAACACATTGAACGATTACGTCGGCAGACCAGTCATGATGGATCAGCGGGGCTCCATGTCGACAATAAAGGGTCCAGGCCAATTGGCAAAAGAGGTATTGTAGCCCAAGAATTAGCTGGTATACTTCGTCAGCTAACTGGCGCTTGCTTCGGGACAGAGGCGTTAGCCAACAATAGCCACTCGGTTGCAGCTAGCTAGCTGCGATGATCCGGTGTAATGGTCCAGAGCTTACGACAGGAATCCGGTGATGTGGTTGAGAAAAGCAGTCCGATATGCTCTGGGTTGATATCGCGCTGAGCAGACTGGAAGGTATTGTCCGAGCTAAAGCCGCTGGTGTCCGAGCTAAAGGTGAAGACCACTAGCAGTGGCTAACAATGACTAGTAGCTAGTAGCTAGTTAGCTGGCTAGCTTCTGATGGAGGTTCCAGTTCTAAGTAATAAAAATAGCAGATCCGTACCACATTGGGTGAGGCGGGTTGCAGGAAAGTATATTTCGTTCGTAGATGAAAAGTGAGATGAAAATATATCAGAAAAAAAATACGAAAAACAGAATATTTACACGGGACAAGGCAAACACACGTCCCACTGCTACACCATCTTGGATCAGAGCCAATTATAGTGAAGACATCAAAACTATGAAATAACACATATGGAATCATGTAGTAACCCCGAAAAATGTTAAACAAATCAAAATATATGTTATATTCTACATTCTTCAAAGTAACCACCTTCTGCCTTGATGACAGCTTTGCACACTCTTGGCATTCTCTCAACCAGCTTCATAATTAACACTGCTGGCAGATTCCCATTTTTACTGCGGCCCCAAACGCATCCCAGAATAGTCTCTCTGTTGCAAAACGCCGCCTACACTTTATTCCCACTCAGCGCTAATAAGAGACGCCAGGCTGTGTATGTGTGTGTTATTTGCCACTTACGTTGAGTGAGTTTTTTCCCTCCCAGTCAAACATATATTAATGTTGTCAGCACTAGAGAGTATGGAAGAGCTATAGGGAGACTGCGAAGTGGCCGCTTGAGAGAGAGCGGGAGGAAGGCTTTGAGAGAATTCAAGCAATTTAGTTTGAGTGTAGCACGTTGTAAAAGGATGGGAACACAGCTGAGACAAACTTGGCTTAGATGAACACGATCATGTGTTCATGCTCACAGTCACTCCCCTCTCTCATTTTCCTCCTCTTTATTTGTCCCCCCCCCCTCCATTTCATGTCTCCTCCTTCCATTTTTCATTTACCTCGCTCGCTCAACGTCCCTCTCTCTCTCCCTGTGCCCTACCTTCCGTATTGCTTGCTATTCCTACATCCTCCTGTCTTTAGTGGACCTTCTCCCTCTCTTGCTGTTAGTGTTTTTGCCCCTCTTGCCCTCTGAATTTCTCCCTCGCTGTCAGTCTTCCTCTCCTCTGCACCAGTCCTCTATTTGTGTATGCACCCCCCCACTCCCTCCATCCTCTATCGAGTCAACACTGTTGCTGTAGAGTCTCAAGGGGCGATACATAGAGAGAAAGAGAGAGAGGTTGAAAGCGAGAGAGCGGGCGCCAGGTGAGGCACTACATGGCCCGGAGCTCCCGCTAAGCGCATTAGCCGCTGACGCTAACCAAGCTCTGTTCCCAGCGGATGGGCCATACTGTAGCAGCTAGGATAAAAAAACGAGCCCCGGCACCATGACCTCATTCTCTGTTCACGTCAAATCAAAGCCTCCTGTTTACAAGCAACTGCTGCTTCCGTCGCCACCGCCTAGTCAGCTATTAGTTTGTCTAATTTTCTCCGTATCTCTTTCTCTCTCGTGGTCTCCCGCGTCCTCCCTCACTCTATTGCAGTACGAGGAAAATTGTGGAATAGTTTACAGCGGTGGGTGAATGATTATCACCACACAGCCTCAGGGAAGCTAACAGTGCCCTTTAGCATTTGCTAGCCTACCTCTGCTCTACTAGGCAGTAGGGTTGGAGAGTATCCAGATGTTCATATCATCATACCACCCTTCTCTCTCACATTTACAGTATTACCGGCTTAGTACACAAGGGGGCGCCAAAAATAAAAATAAAAAGCACATTGGATGTCTATTACCAGAATGCTAAGTAATAGCACATTTCCATGGAGGCTGCTAGCTAAATTAGCTAAATTTGCACAAACAAAAATAAACGCATTGTATAGACAGGCAATCCAGCTCATAAAGTTATACATGTATAGGTAGGAGCTACCAATGTCATTTTTGAGTTTGGGCATTTACAAGCGAATCTAAACGAGAGACATTGTGCAAATTAACAAAGGTTTGACGCATGCTTGTCTGGAGGAAGAACGGTACTGTGTACACACTGTGCCTGTGTGGAGTCTGGGAGTCGCTAGGGCAACTGGCCTGCCTGCCCTGCTAGGAGAAGAGGGGGGAGGAGAAGACAGGCCCAGAACGAGAGGAGAAAAAAATGCAAGGAATCAGCTACAGTGGCGGCTGTACAGATAATTGTTAAGAAGCAGTGGTTGGTTGGGTTGTGTTTCGGAGGACGCATGGCTTTCGACCTTCGTCTCTCCCGAGCCCGTACGGGAGTTGTAGCGATGAGACAAGATAGTAACTACTAACAATCGGATACCACAAAAATTGGGGAGAAAAGAGGGTAAGAAAAAAAAGAAAGCTTAACAATATGATGCCCCGTGATCTTATTAATTCAGCCACTTACTTAGATAGCTAGCAAGTTAAAATTAGGGGTTGCCCTAATGCAGAATTCTTTGTTCATCACACCGGGTGGAAAAAAACGAAATACTGTACTGTTTTGTAAACGCAGATCTAAAATGCTTCTTATTGTAATTTCTGCTCAGCATCAAACTAATGTTGTGTTTCAGATGCACTTCTCCACTCGGATGAGAAGTCACAAACGGGCATTCTATTTAAAGACCGCGCTTTGACTGATGTGTTGCTACTCTTCTCCATTATTCTTCTCTGCGTAGCTCGGTAAAATGCAAGAGGTCTTTAAGCAAAACATTTAGGAAATGTAGCTGGTTCTGTTTTTTCTATGATACCCATTAGAAATATGATGGCCTCGCATTGTTTTTTTTTGCAACAAAAAATACCTTTTGTCATTGTAAGCTCATTTACTCATGTGGTTGTCTGCCAAATAGCATTGCGCTTCTGTCGTCACCTGATGGAAAATGAAGCTATTTTCTGCCGAATGTGCTGCGCTAATGTATTTTCTGTGAAAACTATAGTTGCACGTCTCTGATCATTCTATTGAAGAAAAAAGACGGTTGCCTTTCAATATAAAACGCAATCTCTTATCAGTACACAGATGGACTCAACTGCTCCCGCTTTCTCCCATTGTGCTATTTACTAACAAACATGTGACTGGGTCAACTGTTTCTGGGGAACTACGGGAAGCTTCATCATGTAAAATAATGTGACAGGTGAAATGAAGAAGGCGTTCAGCTTTAACTTTTAACATATTGCACAAGTTGACACAGGTATTTACATAAAAACAATTGCTTCAAATATGAAAATGTATTGAAAAACACAAAAAAAAACAGTTTCAATGGTATTGGCGGTATTAAAAAACCATCCCGTGGCTATTTCCAAATACCCCGGTATACGGTATACACAGTAATACCGCCCAAGCCTACTAGGCCGTACATTGGAATCTGCAGTACACTGTATTGGATAAAGCACTCCGTTTATTGTCAATACTGTGTGGTTATGTATAAGACTGTATTGATAATGAGCTGGGAGTGTATAGGCTCTTGTTGAAATGAGCCGGGATGATGTAATCCACCTGTCAGGGCCACTCATGTTGATTTATCTGGTCAGTCAGAAAGACTGGATCGATCTCCACAGGGATAATGTGATGGGACCTTTGTGCCGCTACACACGCCCACACTCTGAGTGACACCTGCCAAGGGTTCACACTCCAGCTCAAAGCTCCTCTACGTAGGTTCACGCTCTTTAGGTCAGCTGTCTGTGTGTGTGCGTATGTGTGGGTGAGCTAGTTCCCCCTCTTCCCCTAAGCGGGCCTTCCTCTCCCTAAATTCTAATTAGCTTTTTATGCGGGCCAATTGGAAACAACAACAGCGGCTTTTTTTATTTTTTTTATCCCAGCATTTCAGAGTAGGACGAAGTTTCCATGTTTCACTGATTTAAGGTCAGTATTGCATGTTCCAAGCAATTGCTTAAGGTAAACTGATCTTAGATCAGATCTCTGTCGTCGTGGTAACTTCTACCAGGAGCACTAGGGATTTCAAGGCATGAAAGCGCTAAAGCAGTGTAGATATAGGGTCAAACGAGCGCTTTAAGTGCATACAGTATGTTTGTTATCCCTGGTGTGTGTCTGCTGTTTTCCAAAGGATCACACAAACTGTGTCAGACGTGAATGTTTTGGAAGTGAGTGGGTGTGTTTATCTGTTTTTGTTGTCTGTGTCTGTGTGCCCAACGCCGAGCGTCCATGTGAGTTATGTGTGTGAATAAATGAGTGTGTGTGTGTGGGAGTAAGCTTCAAAAGCCACTGTGGGGTGACTGCAAATCCTGCTTGACTATGAATGGAACTGAAAGGTGGGGTAGCGAGGGCTGTGGATTTTTAGCAGTTCAGTGATGTAGCGACGCGTGGTTCTCTATCGCCGTGACCGTCTTGTCTGTTTTCCGACAGAACGACAAGCACTTGGTGTTATGAAGAATGCCCTGAACGTAACACAATGCTTTGTGGCTCATTGAGTGATTTGTAGCCTTTCTCATGCGAGTCGTCAGAGAGATGTCCTTCGTTCTCTCAAGTGCGAGTGGAAACGGTTTCGACTTTGTATGTGTGTGTGGCTGAGAGAGAGAGATGGCAAGACTTGCTGCCATTGAAGGCCACTCAGTCCGACAGAGGCAAATAATCTACTCACAATGCCTTGTGCCACATCAGAGGGTATCTCCAAGGGTTCCAAATGACCTCTTCACATCAAATCAAATTTTATTGGTGCCATACACATATTTAGCAGATGTTATTGCGGGTGTAGCGAAATGCTTGTGTTCCTAGCTCCAACAGTGCAGTAGTATCTAACAATACACACAATCTAAAAGTAAAAGAATGGAATTAAGAAATATATCAATATTAGATCAAGCAATGTCGGAGTGGCATTGACTAAAATACAGTAGAATAGAATACAGTATATACAGTACATTTGGAAAGTATTCAGACCCCTTCCCTTTTCCCACATTTTATTCTAAAATTGATTCAATAGTTTTTTTTCCCTCATCAATCTACACACAATACCCCATAATGACAAACTTTTGTTATTGACCAAATACTTATTTTCCACCATAATTTGCAAATAAATGTATTAAAAATCCTACAATGTGATTTTCTGGAGTTTTTTTCTCTCATTTTGTCTGTCATAGTTGAAGTGTACCTATGATGAAAATTACAGGCCTCTCACCTTTTTAAGTGGGAGAACTTGCACAATTGGTGGCTGACTAAATACTTTTTTGCCCCACTGTATGTGCCTCGACACAATCCTATCTCGGAGCTCTACAGACAATTCCTTTGACCTCATGGTTTGGTTTTTCCAAATCATGTTCAGTCAATTGAATTTACCACTGGTGGACTCTAATCAAGTTGTAGAAACACCTCAAGGATGATCAATGGAACTATACATTCATGTACATGCTACCTCAATTAGCCCAACCAAGCGGTGCCCCCGGTTGGTTGGCTACCCGGGCTATCTGCATTGTGTCCCGCCACCCACTCATAAACGCATAGTCACTCGCTACTGTTATTTTTCACTGTCTTTTTACTGTTGTTTTTATTTCTTAACTTACCTATTGTTCACCTAATATTTTTTATATTTTTTACTTGGAAATTGCACTGTTGGTTAGAGTCTGTAAGTAAGCATTTCACTGTTGTATTCGACGCACGTGACAAATAAACTGATTTGGAAACAGGCTGCAACTGAACTCAACTTCGAGTCTCATACCAAAGGGTCTGAATACTTATGTAAATAACTTATTTCAGTTTTTTATTTTTAATAAATGTACAAACATTTCGAAAAACCTGTTTTCGCTTTGTCATTATGGGGTATTGTGTGAAGATTGTTGAGGATAAAAAAATAAAAAATATCCTCAAGAATAAGTCCGTAATGTAACAAAATGTGGGAAAAGTCAAGTGGTCAGAATACTTTCTGAAGGCACTGTACATATGAGATGAGTAAAAGCAGTATGTAAACATTATTAAAGTGGCCAGGGATTCCCAGTCTATGTATATTGGGCAGCAGCCTCTAAGGTGCAGGGTTGCGTAACCGGGTGGTAGCCGGCTAGTGATGGCTATTTAACAGTCTGATGGCCTTGAGATAGAAGCTGTTTTCAGTGTCTCGATTCCAGCTTTGATGCACCTGTACTGACTTCACCTTCTGGATGATAACGAGGTGAACAGGCAGTGGCGTGGGTGGTTGATGTCCTTGATGATCTTTTTGGCCTTCTTGTGACATTGGGTGCTGTAGGTGTCCTGGAGGGCAGACCGCGCCACCCTCTGGAGATCCTTGCGGTTGCGGGCGGTGCAGTTGCCATACCAGGCGGTGATACAGCCCGACAGGATGCTCTCAAATGTCCATCTGTAAACGTTTGTGAGGGTTTTAGGGGCCATGACAAATTTCTTCAGCCTCCTGAGGTTGAAGAGGCGCTATTGCACCTTCTTCACTATCTGTGTGGGTGTACCATTTCAGACCGTCAGTGATGTGTACAATGAGGAACTTTCTACCTTTTCCACTGCTGTCCAGTCGATGTGGATGGGGCGTGCTCCCTCTGCTGTTTCCTGAAATCCACGATCAGCTCGTTTTGTTGATGTTGAGTGAGAGGTTATTTTCCCAGGGCCCCAACCTCCTCCCTGTTGTCTCGTTATTGATGGTAATCAGGCCTACCACTGTTGTGTCGTCTGCCAACTGAACACAAGAAGGCCCCCTCCATTAGTGGGGAGAATGTAAAACTAACCTTAGAGCAGTCCCTAGAGGTAACCTCATCCTACTTGGTGATTTGAGTAAGATTTTCTTTTTTCCTATAATTTGTTTGTCTCTTGTTTTTCTCCTTTTCTTTCCTTTTATCTCTCTTTCTCTTTCGGTCTTTCACTGGTCACCTTGAACGAGACATTTGTGGAGATACAATGGCTTTTTAAACATTCAGTGTCAGTGTGTCCATGCTACTGTGAATTAGTGGCCCCTGCTCTTGTCTGGGCTCTCTATCAAAATACAGTGAGTCATTTCTCCATTATATCCTCTAGCGCTGGCCAATGCTAAAACGGTACTGTTGCAAAACCTATTTTCCTTAGCAGAGGCACGTTGGTAATCATATTGTTGTTATATAAGTGTTTATTTTTGGGGGGAGAGGAATGAGATGACAGAATAGGATTGCACCCGGCTTCGCAGAACAGATCCAAGCCATTTGATTGGCTTAGCACCAAAAAGATATTACAAAAGAAAAGCCTTTTTCTTGCCTGTGCAGCACAACAGTTATAAATATTTTAGAAGGAAGAGAGGGAGAAAGAGAGAGAGAGAGATTAAAAAAGTAAAAACTAACAGGATGAGTGCAGGGAGTTATGTATTCACTCAGGGCTGGGGGTGAGTGGGAGCTTACAGTGAGAGGTGCTGTTTGTACACACACACACACACACATACAGACGCTAAAAGACACACAGAGACAGAAGGAAAGCAGGGAGGCCTACAGACAGCCAGCCAGAAAGAGAGACAAGCGTACAGGCAGGTCAACCCAACATAATGCATACAAAGACACGTGCAGATAGACAGATGGCTTTGCTCACTGGCCCATAGCAGCCCAGCCCCTAGGCCAGGTGAGCCAGATGATGGACCCAACACAACGGCCAAGCATCCACGTGTGTGTGTGTGTGTGTGTGTGTGTGTGTGTGTATGCGTGCATGTGAACAGCAGAGCGATCCTTAGAAGTGAACTATGGAGAGAGGAAGAAAGACAGACAGAGATTCACAACCTCTCCTTCATTTCACCGCAAGACCCTTTTTTACTCCAGCGCCCATCACTCAAGAATCACACACCTGCCAAACGGAAACGCCGTGTTTGGGTTGGCACTGTGTGTGCGGGTGGAGAGAGAAAGAAGACGGACAGAGAGAAAAAGAATGAGAGATTGGAGACATGGCAGAATGGAAAGCTTTAAGCCTAGACCCGCATTGCTACGGTTTATGGACTTACGATCTGGTTCTTCAGAAGCTGCTCAGAATGAAACCTACCGTATGTCCTGTGAATGAGACAGTGTTATAGCTTGCCATTACCTTAATCACTGATGCTGGATGGCCTTTTCAAAGCCTCTGATCACTGCTCTGGATGGCTCTTGTTGGAGGTTTTTGCTGGCTGAATAGTCACATCACTGTGTGTGTGTGCGTGCGTGCGTGTTTGTCTGCGCATTTGTGTATTTGAAAGGATTTGACAGTGCTCAAACGTCAAGCTTGACTGAGTCAGGCTTCAGTCACAGATTACTTTCACCTGCCTTGTAAACCAATTCTATGCCCTCATTTTAGTCTTTCTACTCTTCTTTTTCTGACACACACACAAACACACACACGCACAAACACGCAGCGGTGGCCTACTTTCAAAACACAGTTGATGTAACACAAGCTCCTGCAAGAACTAGGATTTGTATTGTTACCCATGGTACATATGGGAGGTTTGGAGGGGCTGGGCTCCAGGGTGAAGTTTCCTCTAAGTACAGATCTAGGCTCAATCCTAACTTTAACCATTAGTGGAGAAAATGTCAAACTGATCCAGGATCGGCTTCTAGGAGCAACTTCACCCTACACCGACGGTCTGGGATTGAAAAGGCCAGATGAATCAATAGGCATGATTTTGTAACCACTACTGTCTGTCTCTGTGGAAGTTCAATTGCTCTTCTCTCGTACTGTATGACAGTTGATGCTGAGTAGTATTGTTATGTATTTCTATTGGTTGATTGGGACAGGGATCATAGAACAGTCGTTTTGACAAAGTTGAGGTGAAATGGTTGAATGCGTTTTCAAATTCACAACTGCATGCGTGCACACTCACAACCGCCACGCACACACGCACATTACGCACGCACACGACCCTCATAACCATCCTGATCGGAACAGGTTGCACTGCCGGTGTGCCTGCTCCGGGTGCTGGCACCTGGTGGCTCCAGGGGTTTGTTTGTGTTGGGGCATTGTGGGCATTCCAGCTGTGATGCACAACTTCCCACCACAGTGCCTTGTCCTGGCATCTCGCCAGATGCCTGACCCAGGTAGATCCAGCAGTGCCAGGGGAGAGGATAGGGGGCGCCACCCAAAACACACACACACATCTGCCACCCCAGCAGGTGAGCCTAAGCAAATAATATGGATATTTTGGGGAGAAATACAAATTGTCTCCCGCTGTGCAGCTTTCCAGCTGGGTGCTAATCATATTAGGTGGGGGTCAATTCCAATTCTAATTGCAATTTTCCTCCAAACAACTGAATTGAAATGGCATTGACCCCAACCCAGGTGCTAACACTAGGCCGGGGTCAGAGGTGCACAGCTCCAATCCTCAGTCAGTGGTTCCCATTTTTTTCCCCCTCCCCTTGAATTTCAATCAGAGACTCCAGGAGTGGTTACCGCCTGGGTAACCAGGGGTGCGTTCAGCCATGTGAAACATTCAGCTGATAGAAATGTGGCCAGTGTACTGCTCTTTGTGTCTCACTTCATCCCAGTATCATATCTCTTTCTGTGCTCCCCATTCATTAAGGCAGGACAAGGAGAGCTCCTAACGACGACACAGGTGGAAGGGACTATTCCAAAGCTGGTGGGAATATTGTTAAAGAGAAAAAGTGCTGACTTAGTTCTACTGTGGGCTACTTTCATTCTCCTACTCTGCACTGGTCTCCCCTGTGCCGAACAGGTTTAGGTAAATCTAACTGCGCTATATCAAAGCTTGGCTAGTGTTGTTCTCACTGATTTATTGTAAAAGCCACGCCTTTGCTGGTCCAGATTCGACCTTCTGACACCCCTCTTCCCCAGTGGATGCAGTCCCAGTGTCTCCTGATGTTGGCACTGGGAGGAGTCCCCTTCCCTTCTCTCCTTATTGGTGTGTCTGCCAGAGCCGTCTGGGCCCTGTGTGTGTGTGTGTGTGTGTGTGTGTGTGTGTGTGTGTGTGTGTGTGTGTGTGTGTGTGTGTGTGTGTGTGTGTGTGTGTGTGTGTGTGTGTGTGTCACCAGAGGGTAGACAGATGGAGGCGGCTATTGTTCTGTTGTGTTGCCCTGGAGCAGCGGGCACAGCCTCAAAGGCCGTGGCAGCAGAGCAGAGCAGAAGGACGAGGACTCCTCCCAGTGCCACCCCACCTCACACCGGGCTGCTGGCTCCCGTATGGGCCTGCTAGGAGGGTGGGCTGAGCGCAAGGACAGACCAAGAAGTCAAATCTATTGTTATTGGTCACGTACACATATTTTGCAGATGTTATCGCAAGGGGCAGCAAAATGCTTATGTTTCTAGCTCCGGCAGTGCAGTAATACCTGACAATGCAAAACAATACACACTCTTCCAAAGACATGAAAAGAAAGAAATTAAGAAATATCATAACGAGCAATGTCAGAGTCCGGAATATAAATATATACACCGGCTAGTTTATTAGGTACACCCATCTAGTCCCGGGTCGGGCCCCCTTTGCCTCCGGAACAGCCTGAATTCTTCGGGGCATTCTATAAGGTGTTGGAAACATTCCACGGGGATGTTGGCCCATGCTGACGTGAATATCATCACACAGTTGCTGCAGATTGGACGGCGGAACCTTCATTCTGCGAACAGAGACTTGCTTGCGCGAGAGAGCGCTGGTGCGCTGCGCTCTGCTCTGAAAGTCTGTGTGTGGCACAGAGAGAGAGAGTAGCCAAACCGACTCGCGCAAGTTTGTTGCTGCCTTAGGTTATCTACCATATCATCTGGTAGTAGCTGTCTTATTCACTGCGTCAGATCGTTGTAAAGTAGCTAGCTAGCGACAGTAGCCAGCTAAGATAGCCAGCTAGCTGGCTACACACGGAGACTTTGACTGTAGCGCCGCTTTGATTGACCTGCAATAACAAGCTACACTAGTGAACCGTGTGTAGGCTACCGGTGTGTCTTTTTATGGGGTGCACTTTAAAAAATAACATTGTGTTGGTCTATCCTTGTAGGCTATGGAGCAATGTCACGTAGATCATTTTATTTCATTTTAGACAAAAGCCTTTAAAAAAAACAGGCCGAAAGGCCAAAAGTTCCATAAAAAAAAAATGTGCTCTCCCAAATAATTGAATACTAATAACATTTGTTCAGATAATGGAATATCCGAAAAGCCCATCCCTAATCAACAGGAGTGTACGCTGATCACAGGACACCGTGCTACCGCCATCCATAGACATACGTATTCATATACATTCATAACCTTGAATATTCATTTCAGCGTATATACAGTACATCATTGGTATCACTCCGCAGTCCGCACCCAGTCGTTTGTATATAATAGTAGCCCAGCACTGTTTTGCTAGCCAATGACAGATGGAGACTGCAGATGTGCATTTGTAGCTACATCTGGTGCAATGTATTTGTTGTTCCCTGGCAGATGAACCGTTTTTAGGAATAAAACACAGTTCAATTCATTGTCCCGCTCTCACCCCCAGTATACAGGTCATTTAAGAATGCTGATGGAGGATATTGCTATGTGCTGAATTTGCCCAAGATTTTAAAAAGAGTTCAAATGAGGTGTATGTGTGCGCCCTACATGCTCATGTGTGGGTGTTTGCACTGAGAACTCCCTCTCCCTCTCTCTGTACTGAAAGACACTGTGTGTACTGTTCCCCCTCACCTCTCTGCGGTGTGTTAAATATTTTTTAATATTTCGAGCTCGGGCACTCGCACTGCATTGGGCAGCACTAGCGTCGAGCGCTAGCCTATGGCCTGCGGATGCAGGGTGGTCGCGCTACGGAGGAAATTTGAGAAGAGCCTCCAGTTAACTTTTAATATCCGATGTGCCGCTGCTGTTGGACATGGAGTGAGAGAGTTTACATCCATGGCTCTATGTGAGTCTACTTCAACTGGATTTCAGTGGTTTAAGGATGTGATGGAAGAAAAGATGCAGGAAGATGTACACAGGCACGCATATATTATGGGTGTACACACATACACACACACACACACACACACAGTTGGATTCTTTACAGAGGTACATTGACTCCAGGCCTGTGTGCTTAATATAAGGACAATGCTGCCCCCTTCTGGACAGGTATACATGTACACATCAGAATAGGAGAAACATCCACAGAAGATGGGTTACTTAGACACACACGTTTGTTTAACTATCCTTGAGGGGACCACACAATTGATTGCCATTCAAAATCCAATTTTCCCTAAACCTAACCCTTAACCCCAAAACCTTAAACCTAATCCTAACTCCTAACCCTAATTGCAGCCCAAAAAATATATATGTTTTCCTTGTGGGGCCAGGGTGAAATGTCCACACAATTTTTCTAGTTTTTACTATCCTTGTCTGGTGTTCATGTTCCCACAAGGATAGTAAAACCAAACCACACATGAGGATACATTTATAAAATGTTTCAAATGAACTATTTTTCAGCACAATGCTCAGAAGGAGGGAGAACCATCTCAGACAGACTGATTATCACCAATGAGGGATTATTTATTTTACCTTTATTTAACTAGGCAAGTCAGTTAAGAACAAATTCATATTTTCAATGACAGCCTAGGAACAGTGGGTTAACTGCCTGTTCAGGGGCAGAATGACAGATTTGTACCTTGTCAGCTCAGGGATTTGAACTTGCAACCTTTCGGTTACTAGGCCAACGCTCAAACCACTAGGCTACCCTGCTGCCCCAATGATAGATGAGAACAAACAGAGGAATATAACAAAAATAATTATTGTGAAGAAGTGCTTGGCAAAGTTCTCCCAGACCTTTTTCGAACCGGAAAAAGCCCAGCCACCTCTAGGAGAGGGCTTGTCAGGACCCTCTTCATGCATATTTGCTCTGATGTGGCGCCTGTAGCCTAATTGTCTGCCGAGTGAGGACTGACTGGGCTGGGAGGTTGAACTCTACTGCTTACACAGTCACGCAGTCTCTTCCCCTCTTTCTCTCTCCTTAACTCTGTTTCTGTCTTACCCCTCTCCTCTTTCTGTCTCTTGTCTCTCACTTTCTCTCTGACTCTTTTTCTCTCTTTCTCTTTCTCTCTCTTGCTTTCTCTCTCTTGCTCTCTCTTGCTCTCTTTCTCTCTCTCTCTCTCTCTCGCTCTCTCTCTTTCTCTCTCTCTCTCGCTCTCTTTCTCTCTCGCTCTCTCTCTTTCTCTCTCGCTCTCTTTCTCTCTCTTGCTCTCTTTCTCTCTCTTTCTCTCTCTCTCTCTCTCTCTCTCTCTCCTCTTTCTGTCTCTTGTCTTCTCACTTTCTCTCTGACTCGTTTTCTCTCTTTCTCTCTCTTGCTCTCTCTCTCTCTCTCTTTTTCTCTCTTTCTCTCTTGCTCTCTGACTCTTTTTCTCTCTTTCTCTTGCTCTCTCACTCTCTTTCTCTCTCCTTAACTCTGTTTCTGTCATACCTCTCTCCTCTTTCTGTCTCTTGTCTCTCGCTTTCTCTCTGACTCTTTTTCTCTCTTTCTCTCATCTTATTTCTTTCTCTCTCATCTTCCTTCGCTCTCACTCATCTTCTCTCTCTCAATTCAAGGGGATTTATTGGCATGGGAAACATATGTTAACATTGCCAAAGCAAGTGAAGTAGATAATATACACAAGTGAAATAAACATAAACATTTCCAAAGCAATAAAGACATTTCAAATGTCATATTATGTATATATACAGTGTTGTAACAATGTGCAAATGGTTCAAGTACAAAAGGGAAAATAAATCAACATAAATATGGGTTGTATTTAAAATGGTGTTTGTTCTTCACTGGTTGCCCTTTTCTTGTGGCAACAGGTCACACATATTGCTGCTGTGATGGCACACTGTGGTATTTCACCCAGTAGATGGGAGTTTATCACAATCGGGTTTGTTTTCGAATTCTTTGTGAATCAATGTAATCTGAGGGAAATATGTGTCTCTAATATGGTCATACATTTGGCAGGAGATTAGGAAGTGCAGCTCAGTTTCCACCTCATTGTGGTGGCAGTGTGCACATAGCCTGTCTTCTCTTGAGAGCCATGTCTGTCTACGGTGGCCTTTCTCAATAGCAAGGCTATGCTCACTAAGTCTGTACACAGTCAAAGCTTTCCTTAAGTTTGGGTCAATCACAGTGGTCAGGTATTCTGCCGCTGTGTACTCTCTGTTTAAAATAGCATTCTACTTTGCTCTGTTTTTTTGTTAATTCTTTCCAATGTGTCAAGTAGTTATCTTTTTGTTTTCTCATGATTTGGTTGGGTCTAATTGTGTTGCTGTCCTGGGACTCTGTGGGGTGTGTTTGTGTTTGTGAACAGAGCCCCAATACCAACTTGCTTAGGGGACTCTTCTCCAGGTTCATCTCTCTGTAGGTGATGGCTTTGTTATGGTTTGTGAATTGCTTCCGTTTAGGTGGTTGTAGAATTTAACGGCTATTTTCTGGATTTGGATAATTAGCGAGTATCGGCCTAATTCTGCTCTGCATGCATTATTTTGTGTTTTACTTTGTACACAGAGGATATTTTTGCAGGAATTCTGCATGCCGAGTCTCAATTTGGTGTTTGTCCCATTTTGTGAATTCTTGGTTGGTGATTCAAGTATTTTTAACCAGATCCTAATTGGTATTTCAAATGTTATGTTCCTTTTGATGGCATAGAATGCCCTTCTTGCCATGTCTCCTCAGATGGTTCACAGCTTTGTGGAAGTTACCTGTGGCGTTTTTTGTGTGCTCTAATTTGTATTTGTGGTCCTGGCAACTGGACCTTTTTTGGAACACCATTATTTTTGGTCTTACTGAGATTTACTGTCAGGGCACAGGTCTGACATTATCTGTGTAGAAGATCTAGGTGCTGCTGTAGGCCCTCCTTGGTTGGCTACAGAAGAACCAGAGCATCAGCAAACAGTAGACATTTGACTTCAGATTCTAATAGGGTGAGGTCGGGTGCTGCAGACTGTTCTAGTGCCCTCGCCAATTCTTTGATATATATGTTGAAGAAGGTGGAGCTTAAGCTGCATCCCTGTCTCATCCCACGGCCCTGTAGGAAGAAATGTGTGTTTTTTGCCTAATTTTAACCGCACACTTGTTGTTTGTGTACATGGATTTTCTAATGTTGTATGTTTTTCCCCCAACACCACTTTCCATCAATTTGTTTTGCAGGCCCTCATGCCAAATTTTATCAAAGGCTTTTTTTTAAATCAACAAAGCATGAGAAGACTTTGCCTTTGTTTTGGTTTGTTTGTTTGTCAATTAGGGTGTGCAGGGTGAATACGTGGTCTGTTGTACGATAATTTGGTAAAAAGCCAATTTGACATTTGCTCAGTACATTGTTTTCACTGAGGAAATGTACAAGTCTGCTTGTACATGATAATGTAGAGGATTTTCCCAAGGTTGCTGTTGATGCATTTCTCACGGTAGTTATTGGGGTCAAATTTGTCTTTGTCTCCACTTTTGTGGATTGGGGTGATTGATCAGTCCTTGGTTCCAAATATTGGGGAAGATGCCAGAGCTAAGGATGATTTTAAAGAGTTTTAGTATAGTCAATTCGATTTTGTTGTCTGTATATTTGATAATTTCATTGAGGATACCATCAACACCACAGGCTTTTTTGGGTTGGAGGGTTTTTATTTTGTCCTGTAGTTCATTCAAGGTAATTGGAGAATCCAGTGGGTTCTGGTAGGCTTTAATAGTTGATTCTAAGATTTGTATTTGATCATGTATATGTTTTTTGCTGTCTCTCTCTCTCATATTATTTCTCTCTCTCATATTCTTTCTTTCTCATCTTCTTTCTCTCTCTCATCTTCTTTCTCTCTCATATTCCTTCCTTCTCTCTCTTTCATATTCCTTCCTTCTATCTCTCTCATCTTCCTTCTCTTTCTCATCTTCTTTCTCTCATCTATTTCTCTCTCTCATCTTATTTCTCTCTCTCATTTTCTTTCTCTGTCTCTTTCTCAAACACACATTTGCATGTACTAACTCTAAAACAATAGCATTTTCAAAGTTTGGTCTCTAGCCTCCCCCTCTCGTCTCTCCCCCTCCCCCTCTGTCACTCGTCCTGTGCGGGGGTGGTAGTATGTTTTTTGCATGCCTTATTTGGGTCTTGCCCAATTATAATGTACCCGCCACCACCACGTCTCTTCTTCCCCTGCCCCCCTCAGCGGGTGAGTGCCCTGACCCGAGCCCTATGGCACGGCGGTGGTGCCCCCCCATTCCCTGGCCTCAGTGGCCTGTCCTAAATGATGATGCTAACGATGGTGAACCAGACTCACACACCTCTCTCACTCTCTTCCTACCTCTCTCTATGTAGCCCTCTCTCTCTCTCTGTAAAGTATCTCCCCCCCCCCCACCTCCCACCCCTCTCTGACCACACTGACCCTGCTGGATGACTGGTCACTAAGTAGGCCAGGCTACTCATTTGGAGCATGACAGTCTTCCTGCGCTCTATTCGCGCTCTATTCAGATTCAACTGGAGACACGTTTTTTATTTTTCTCACACCAGTTTAGATTCAACCATAACGGGGGAAACAATACTGTATTTACAGTACAGTGAAATATCCATCACTCATGATGAATTAAACGTGACCTTAGTTGTTGGGGAATGAAAACCAATGCTGCCCCCTACTGGTGTATTAGACTACGGGGTCGTTGACTAATTATTCTCAGCTCTTACTCCTGATCCTTACCGTGGACTTCCTTGACATTGGCCAGCCTTTCCATAGCCCATATATTGAAGATGAAGCTATTCTTTCACTTTTCAGTTCATGCATCATTTAGACCAAGTTATGTTGAAGGCCAACTCAATATCGCTCCCTTTGGCTGGAGCGCACACAATTGGTCCAACTGGGAAAGGTGCTCCATAGCATGGCTAATAGCTCTAAAAGTTTCACGCGAGTTTTGCCCTCCTAACACTGGCTGTTGTAAACAGGGCCATGCGACTACATACACAAAGTTTGTACTATAACGCCTGGGAACTCCCGCTTAGACCACAGTCTTGTTTGTAGCCTATTTGTGGCTTTTAATTTGATCCAAACACATGTTCAAAGGTTTTGGGGAAATGACTCTGACTTTAGGAATTGGTACCACTACCACAATGGTCATTTTTATTTCAACCACGTTTATTCAGTTAACTGTCTGTAAACAGATATGCCGTATGAGTTTAAGAAATATAAATTGTGACAACAGTTGTTTGGCCTTTGACTAGTGTTAGCCTGTAAAAAGAGGCTGTGTTTTTCTATAAATAATTCTTATGCAACCACAGGGAGAGCCATCTGAAGGTCATGCTTCATTCAGAGTCTGAGACGCCTTACCGTTTCTCAACCAAGACCACTTCCTTCTCCTCTTGGCTCTCAAGACCGTTCGCGGTCAGACTTGGCCAGCTGTGGTTGTGCTTGGCCTATATACTGTCAGTAGTGTGATGGAAAGGCTGTCTCTATTTTTCTCTCTCTCGCTCTCTCGCTCTCTCGCCAACTAGCACATGCTTGTCTTATAGAAGAGCTATCTAAACGCATGCCTGTTGGTCTGAGCCAGAGTACCACAGACAGCCATGGGAATTTGAAGTGGGCAGTGATGGAGACGGCTGTGGTGTCCTCAAAGGACCCCTCCGGTCAAAGAGATGGACTTGCTCATCCCTACTCACTGCTCATTTCTCTATCAATCTCCCTCTCTCCTTTTCCCCTCCTCTCTTTCTTCTCTTCCTCTCCTCCCTCTGATACTCTTATATTTTCCCCTCCTCTCTTTCTTCTCTTCCTCTCCTCCCTCTGATACTCTTATATTTTCCCCTCCTCTCTTTCTTCTCTTCCTCTCCTCCCTCTGATACTCTTATCTTTTCACCTCCTCTCTTTCTTCTCTTCCTCTCCTCCCTCTGATACTCTTATCTTTTCACCTCCTCTCTTTCTTCTCTTCCTCTCCTCCCTCTGATACTCTTATCTTTTCCCCTCCTCTCTTTCTTCTCTTCCTCTCCTCCCTCTGATACTCTTATCTTTTCCCCTCCTCTCTTTCTTCTCCTCCTCTCCTCCCTCTGATACTCTTATCTTTTCCCCCCTCTCGTAATCAGAGAGTTTAAAGTTTTATGGCTTTGGTTGGTCCAAGCTGTTTTTCTACACATAATGTAAACTTATTTTATCCACTCCAGTGGACTTTTACTACAGATTTTAACTGTTGTTTTCTTCAGCCTGCTTCTCTCAAGCTGTCAGCTCTATGTGACGAGGTGTGTTTTGTGTCTTCTCTCAAGCTGTCGGCTCTATGTGACAAGGTGTGTTTTGTGTCTTCTCTCAAGCTGTCGGCTCTATGTGACGAGGTGTGTTTTGTGTCTTCTCTCAAGCTGTCAGCTCTATGTGACGAGGTGTGTTTTGTGTCTTCTCTCAAGCTGTCGGCTCTATGTGACAAGGTGTGTTGTGTGTGTTGTGTGTCTTCTCTCAAGCTGTCGGCTCTATGTGACAAGGTGTGTTTTGTGTCTTCTCTCAAGCTGTCGGCTCTATGTGACGAGGTGTGTTTTGTGTCTTCTCTCAAGCTGTCGGCTCTGTGACGAGGTGTGTTGTGTGTCTTCTCTCAAGCTGTCAGCACTATGTGACGAGGTGTGTTTTGTGTCTTCTCTCAAGCTGTCAGCTCTGTGATGAGGTGTGTTGTGTGTCTTCTCTCAAGCTGTCAGCTCTATGTGACGAAGTGTGTTGTGTGTCTTCTCTCAAGCTGTCAGCTCTATGTGACGAGGTGTGTTGTGTGTCTTCTCTCAAGCTGTCAGCTCTATGTGACGAGGTGTGTTGTGTGTCTTCTCTCAAGCTGTCAGCTCTATGTGACGAGGTGTGTTTTGTGTCTTCTCTCAAGCTGTCAGCTCTATGTGACGAGGTGTGTTGTGTGTCTTCCTCAACCTGCCGGCTGTCAACTACTGTCTGGCCTATAACATCTGGAGCATAAGGAAGAAAGGGAGGTAGGTAGGGAGGGAGCGAGGAAAGGTGGATGGATGGATGGATGGGTGGGTGGAAGAAGTGATGATATGTGATGGATGACTGGGACAGAAACTTATGGGCTCTGTGTCCTGGGATGAATTTATCTGTTTTGTGAGGTGTGTGTGTGTGTGTGTGTGTGTGTGTGTGTACGAGCCTACAAGGGTGTGTGTTGTCGACAACAACAAAAACACAAAAGACCAAGGCACTCTTCATGTTGTGAAAAATGTATAAAAAGACTGACCAATAACCCCTTTACCAAAGGACCTCTTCATTCTACAAAATGCTGCCATTGTATTCTACTAGTGCTTCACATCCTTCTTGTTTTCCTCTGAGGGTTTTGCCTGTCAGCAGGTACCAGTGTGTGATGACGTGTACTGTAGCTGTACGTTGACCTGTGCTCTCCTTTCTCTCCCAGGCCACTGAAGAAGAACCACAGAGAGCGCCCAGCACTACACAACGGACAACAAAGGGAAAACAGGTGTCTTAACTAATTACTCTCTCGCCCCTCCCTCCCTCCCTCCCTCCCTCCCTCCCTCCCTCCCTCCCTCCCTCCCTCCCTCCCTCCCTCCCTCCCTCCCTCCCTCCCTCCCTCCATACCCTCCATACCCTCCATACCCTCCATACCCTCCCTCCCTCCCTCCCTCCATACCCTCTCTCCCTCCCCCTCACTCACTCCCTCCCTCCCACCCTCCCTCCATACCCTCTCTCCATACCCTCCCTCCCTCCCTCCCTCTCTCTCTCTCACACACACTCTCTTCCACTTTGTCAGCCTCCCTCACTGACAGTGTTTCCGTCATATTTAGGGCCCATCGTTTTTACTAGTCAGGTCACATGGTCATTGGTCTGAGCACTACTCATACCTACTGATGGGAAATCAGTAAATAGATAAGTGCAAGTTTGTTGAAAACTGGCTCCCCTCCATTTCTCTCCCCTTCCATTTCTCCTGCAGATGCTCTGGTTATTTTCCTGGGATTTTCTCATATTCTTTATACTGCACCATAAAGCCTCTGGTGTCCCGTCAGGGTGTGAGTGCAATACCAATGTCTTCCACTGGGGGGCATTGTGCACCAAGATAAAGGCCCATGTCATCTTGTGGTTTCCTTTGTGGACTCTGGTTAGTGTGGTTTAGACCACGTGTGCCAAACTCATTCCACGGAGGCCTGAGTATCTGCGGGATTTCTCTCCTCCCTTCATTCTTGATTGATGAGTTAAGGTCACTGATTAGTAAGGAACTCCCCTCGCCTGGTGGTCTAGGTCTTGGTTGAAAGGAAAAAGCAGAAACCAGCAGACACGAGGCCCGCCGTGGATCGAGTTTGACGCCACCACCTAGACAGAAGGGTAATAGTAAGGCTTTAGACAGAATGGTAATAGTAAGGCTTTAGACAGAAGGGTAATAGTAAGGCTTTAGACAGAAGGGTAATAGTAAGGCTTTAGACAGAAGGGTAATAGTAAGGCTTTAGACAGAAGGGTAATAGTAAGGCTTTAGACAGAAGGGTAATAGTAAGGCTTTAGACAGAAGGGTAATAGTAAGGCTTTAGACAGAAGGGTAATAGTAAGGCTTTAGACAGAAGGGTAACAGTCAGGCTTTAGACAGAAGGGTAACAGTAAGGCTTTAGACAGAAGGGTAACAGTAAGGCTTTAGACAGAAGGGTAACAGTAAGGCTTTAGACAGAAGGGTAACAGTAAGGCTTTAGACAGAAGGGTAACAGTAATGCTTTAGACAGAAGGGTAATAGTAAGGCTTTAGACAGAAGGGTAAAATATTATTCATGTACAACCATATTCAAGGACAGTGTCGTACATGGTCTTTATAGTAAGTCCTCCTGTATTCTAACTCGGAATGTGCCGTTTGTGCGGCTGTTATACACTGCTAATATTTCACTTCGTTGAGATGGCCTTTAGTGACATAATAGCAGAGTAGTGACGGCGTATGCCCACTAGAGGGAGGTAGAGCCCTGTGCTGCAGTATTGTGACTTGTCTTATTTAGTTACGCCTGAGCCTGTTAAGAGTTTATACACTCATCTCGTGACGTGTGAGATATTTCACCTCAAAGGTGTGTTTATTATTGCAGGACAAGTACCTTGGGCTCAGCTGTTTTACTGCATGAGTGTGTGTTTTGAGAAATTAGATCACTTGTAGTTAGTCGTTTATGAGTGTGTTTACAGTAGTGTGACTGTGTTTGAGTGTGTGATAGTGTGTGTGTGTAGCCTACATTTTAAGCATGCATGTTTGTCCATGTGTGTGCATGCTAGTGCGCACGCAAGTCTGTCCGGCTTTGTGTGTGCGTGTGTGTGCGTGTGCGTGTGCACATACAGTACATGTGTTAGTGCGCATGTGTTTTGTCCAATGTGTGTGTGAACAGGTAGAGGCCAGGCAACGAGCCAGAGGCAGCCTGTGATAGGTTGAGGGACAGTGTGACGTGTCAGTGAGATGCTATAGAAGCACCGAGCTGGCGGGAGCAAGCTGCCTCTTCTGCCTGGAGAGAAGGAGTGGAAAAGAAAGAGCGAGAGAGAAATATAGGACCAACTCCTTGTGACGTTCTACAACTCTCTGAGGAACCGCACCAGTCCTCTCCTTTGAGAACATCCACTTCCCTCCCACACACTCTCTATCTGCTCCCCTCCAACTAGGTGGAGGGCGACAGAAACCAAGAAAGAAAGAAAAGAGAGACTGCGAGAGGGAGGTTGAGGGTAGTAAGCGTTCCACCACATGGCTAGAATCTAGAGGGCCAGTAGGGAGCGTTTCCAGGGCAGGAGAGCAGTGTGGTAGCCGGTGAAGGACAGAACAGCATGGCCCTGTTCAGCACTGGCCCTCAGAGCCTGGGCTCCTACTACTGCCTCATCCGCAGGAGGTTCAAGAGGAGGCGCAAGAAGCGCAGCGAGCGCCAAGGTATCCACCTTTTCTTTGTAGTTTGTGTGAGATGTGTGAGCGTGAGCGTGTGTGTGTGTGTGTGTGTGTGTGTGTGTGTGTGTGTGTGTGTGTGTGTGTGTGTGTGTGTGTGTGTGTGTGTGTGTACTGCACAATTACCTTTGTTTTTATTACTTACTTTGAATCATCCTGTAGTAGTGTCTCTTGGTCTAGCAGTGGTTCCACTACAATTTTGTTGATCTATTTCACCTTTATTTAACCAGGTAGGCCAGTTGAGAACAAGTTCTCATTTACAACTGTGACATGGCCAAGATAAAGCAAAGCAGTGCGACAAAAACAACACAATAAAACAATGTTAAAAAAAAATAATAATTAGAAAGTTCTATGTACAGTGTGTGCAAATGTAGAAGAGTAGGGAGGTAGGCAATAAATAGGCCTTAGAGGTGAAAATAATTACAATTTAGCATTAACAATGGAGTGATAGATGTGTAGATGATGATGTTCAAGTAGAGATACTGGGGTGCAAAAGAGAAAGAGAGTAAGTAATAATATGGGGATGAGGTAGTTGGGTGTGTTATATACAGATTGGCTGTGTACAGGTACAGTGATCGGTAAGCTGATGCTTAAAGTTAGAGAGGGAGATGTAAGACTCCAGCTTCAGAGATTTTTGCAATTGGTTCCAGTCATTGGCAGCAGAGAACTGGAAGGAAAGGCGGCCAAAGGAAGTGTTGCCTTTGGAGATGACCAGTGCAATATACCTGCTGGAGCGCGTGCTACGAGTGGGTGTTGCTATGGTGACCGGTGAGCTGATATAAGGCTGGGCTTTAACAAGCCAAGGATTATAGATGTCCTGGAGCCAGTGGGTTTGGCGACGAATATATATGGGGCTTTGGTGATAAAACGGATGGCACTGTGATAGACTACATCCAGTTTGCTGGGTAGAGTGTTGGGGGCTATTTTGTAAATGACATCGCCCAAGTCAAGGATGGGTAGGATAGTCAGTTTTACGAGGGTATGTTTGGTAGTGATGCTCGTCGGGTGGAAGGGTGCGGGCAGCAATCGTTTGAAGAGCATATACTTAGTTTTACTAGCATTTAAGAGCAGTTGGAGGCTACGGAAGGAGTATTGTATGTCGTTGAAGCTCATTTGGAGGTTTGTTAGCACAGTGTCCAAAGAAGGGCCAGATGTATACAGAATGGTGTCGAGAGGTAGAGGTGGATCAGAGAATCACCTGCAGCAAGTGCGACATCATTGATATATACAGAGAAAAGAGTCGGCCTGAGAATTGAACCCTGCCAGAGGTCCAGACAACAGGCACTCCGATTTGACACACTGAACTCTATCTGAGAATTAGTTAGTAAACCAGGCGAGGAACTCATTTGAGAAGCCAAGGCTATTGAGTCTGCCAATAAGAATGCTTTCGACAGAGTCGGTGATCTGTTCATTAACTTGGCTTTCAAAGATTTTAGAAAGCCAGGGCAGGATGGATATAGGTCTATAACAATTTGGGTCTAAGATGTCTCCCACTTTGAAGAGAGGGATGACTGCGGCAGCTTGTCAATCTTTGGGGATCTCAGACAATATGAAAGAGAGGTTGAATAGGCTGGTAATAGGGGTTGCAACAATTTCGGCATAGAGGGTCCAGATTGTCTAGCCCAGCTGATTTGTAGGGATCCAGATTTTGCAGCTCTTTCGGAACATCAGCTGTTTGGATTTCGCTGTAGGAGAAGCAGGGGGGTGGGGGGGGGTTGAAAGTTTCTGCAGGGGGTGCTGAGGTGTTTGCCGGGGTAGGGGTAGCCAGGTGGAAGGCATGGCCAGGCGTGGAAAAATGCTTATTGAAATTCTCGATTATCGTAGATTTATCAGTGGTGACAGTGTTTCCTATCCTCAGTGCAGTGGGCAGCTGGGAGGAGGTGCTCTTATTCTCCATGGACTTTACAGTGTCCTAAAACATTTTGGAATTAGTGCCACAGGAAGCAAATTTCTGTTTGAAAAAGCTAGTCTTAGCTTTCCTAAGTATATTGGTTCCTGACTTCCCTGAAGAGTTGCATATCGCGGGGGCTATTCGATGCTGATGCAGAACGCCACAGGATGTGTTTGTGCTGGTCAAGGGCAGTCAAGTCTGGGGTGAACCAAGGGCTATATCTGTTCTTAGTTCAACATTTGAATTGGGCATACTTATTTAAGATGGAGAGGAAAGCACTTTTGAAGAGCAACCAGGCATCCTCTACTGATGGGATGTATCAATATCCTTCCAGGATACCCAGGCCAGGTCCATTAGAAAGGCCTGCTTGCGGAAGTGTTTTAGGAAGCGTTTGACAGTGATGAGGGGTGGTCGTTTGACTGCGGACCCATTACACACGCAGGCAATGAGGCAGTGATCGCTGAGATCCTGGATGAAGACAGCAGAAGGTGTATTTAGAGGGCAAGTTGGTCTGGATGATATCTAAGAGAGTGCCCATGGTTACGGATGTTGGGTTGTACCTGGTAGGTTCCTTGATAATTTGTGTGAGATTGAGGGAATCTAGTTTAGATTTTAGGACGGCCGGGGTGTTAAGCAAGTCCCAGTTTAGGTCACCTAACAGTTCGAACTCTGAAGATAGATGGGGTGGCAATCAATTCACATATGGTGTCCAGGGCACAGATGGGGGCTGAACGGGGTCTATAACAAGCGTCAACAGTGAGAGACTTGTTTCTGGAAAGGTGGATTTTTAAAAGAAGAAGCTCGGATTGCTTGGGCACACACAGGACAGAACTCTGCAGGCTATCTCTGCAATAGATTGCAACTCCACCCCCTTTGGCAGTTCTATCTTGTCAGATAATGTTATAGTTAGGGATGGAAATTTCAGGATTTTTGGTGTCCTTCCTAAGCCAGGATTCAGACACGGCTAGAACATCCGGGTTGGCTACGCAGATGCTCGTTGACGCGTGCAAACAGTTTGGATAAAATGATTGAATAACATGTATGCGTACATTTATTTTGCAACGCTCACACTCACAACACGGCGGTGTGGTCAGCATGTTAGCGACTTACCCAGAAAGACTCACAGCTGTAATCGCTGCCAAAGATGCTTCTACAGTGAATACTTATGTAAATGAGATATTTCTGTATTTAATTTTCAATAAATTTGTTAAAATTAATAAAAACATGTTGCCACTTTGTCATTATGGGGTATTGTGTGTAGATGGGTGAGAAATAAATCTATCTAATCCATTTTGAATTCAGGCTGTAAGACAACAAAATGTGGAATAAGTCAAGGGGTATGAATAATTTCAGAATCCACTGTAATATGGCTAATTAAGCAGCCCATGTATAGCGCAGCACTTGTAGACTAGCACAGGAAAGCAGCGCCACAGATGAAAAGAGAAACAAGTGATCAAACCTGAGTTAGTAAGTAGCCTATCTTTGGTAGATCGCGCGTGGCTTGCCTTGCTCCCTCCGACAGTCAAACAAACAGTGCGATTTTGAGATTTTTTTCTCTCAATTTCAAGTAACCAATCCCAACACTCTCTGTGAGTGAGACAGACTTATCGCTCTGTTACTGAGAGGCTTTTCTGTGAGAAAGACATACCTCTCTGTAGTTAGACAGACCTATCTCTCTGTGAGTAAGAAAGACCAATCTCTGTGTGAATGACAACGAGCTCTCTATCTGGGAATGAGACAGACCTCTCTGTAAGTGAGACAGGCCTACCTCTCTGTGGGTGAGACAGGCCTATCTCTCTGTGGGTGAGAGAGGCCTGTCTCTCTGTGGGTGAGAGAGGCCTATCTCTCTGTGGGTGAGACAGGCCTATCTCTCTTTGGGTGAGACAGGCCTATCTCTGTGGGTGAGACAGGCCTATCTCTCTGTGAGTGAGACAGGACTATCCCTGTGAGTGATACAGAACCCTCTCTTTGTGAATAAGGCGGCCTCCTCTGTCTCGGAGAGTAAGATAGACCTCTGTGTGTGAGTGAGACTTCTCTCTCTGTAAGTGAAGTAGACTGACTTGGCTCCTCTGGGACTCTAAGCTTCTCCCCTGCTCTAGGGATTAGCCCAACAGGCCGGGAAAGTAGTAATTTTTTAGATGCTCCCTCTCAGTAGCGGTATTAGGGATGTCAGCTATTTGCTTTGATATATCCCGCAACTCCTGCCTGCCCCCACCCACCCACCCACTCCCACTGCGAATTGTCAAACCCGAGCCTGTTCATCCGAGTAAACCCGCCACTGCTGAAGTTGCGTTTTAGCCGCGCGAGTCGCGAACAACCAAAACTTAAGACAGACTTTTTGTCTGTCAGCTTCGCTGGTGTCCGTCTCCATCTCTTCCTCGTTATCGCTCCGGAAATGACAGCACCACTTTGCACTAACCCCAGAGAGGAGAAGGCTTAAGGGTGACATTTGGGTAATGCTATTCCGCTAACCCCATCACAGCTGGCAATAATTCCCTCAGTGAGCGGAAGCCGTGATGAGTCCCCAGAGTGTGTTAGGCCATTGTGTTTGCCTTCTTGGTGATCAGCAGCTACGCTACGTTAACACTAACTGATGGCGTGGCCTGGGCTGTTCCCAGCCTTTCTGTCTGTCAGACCAGCTACCCAGCCAGTTAGCCTCGCAGAGGTTTACATTAATGGAGGAGGCAACAGTCAGGTGTTTGCACTCTTCTGTGAGCGTCATTCACATTTCCCAAAGATAAGCAGAGTTGCTGAATTGAAAACATCAACAGTGCCTTTTGCTCATATTTTTGGCTGATCGGTGTGTGTCAATGACATTGACCATATACTAGACATGTGAATGGCCTCATCCATTGCAAACCACTTAGTCGCATGGCTACTTTCAATTGAGTCTAGGAACACTACACAACAGCACATTTTCCAACAGAGGAAGCGTCAATGTATCGCCCCCACAATACATTGTAGCGAGGAGGACACTCATAAGGCAATGCTTCTCCAATGGTCCGTACATGAAATATGGAAAATGGGACCCAGGGTTTTGTGCAGAGCCTGCAGAATCTTCAAAATGAGCTTTTGGAGATGGAGTGGGAGGGAGATATGCCGTGTCTCCACTCTGTGGATCCATTGCTTAGGAGAACAGGCTGTTTCATTCAGTTCTGTTAGCCAGAAACGATTCAGCCTTTTTCTGTGAGAGTTCTTATACAACACCCCACCTACTCCAACAGCAAATTACAAAGAGGTTAGCTATCAGAGACCTCCAATGCTTTTGAAAGGATATTAAGATTGAGAAAAGGATCTGAATAGAGTCTTTGAATCGAAGTAAGCAAATGCATTATAGATTTAAAGGGCTTCCATGCTAGATTAACAGGGTTTCTGATTTCCACTGCACTCAAGGCACTGCACTCAATGACAGCGAATTAACAAAGCATTCAGGAAAGTGTTTCTGTCTGGAAATCACAAATGACAGCCACTACCTCAATACAGTCACAAAGCAGCAACGAATTGGCTGCTGCAGGAAAAGTCTTCTCTAGCCTTGGCAGACACAATATCGAACAACATCAAACAGCATCCAACAACAACAGTCGGAAAAGAGACCTTATTTGACATTTATTCATTGAAAACCGAACGCCAAAGCACTTATTAAGACACCAAGTTGACGACTGCCTTTTGTTAACGTAATTTCGTCGCCGGGGGCCCCACAATGCAAACACTCTGTCATGATAAGAAATTAGCTGGGTCACGCCGTCTAGGAGTGAACAGTGTGTAATTAGCCCCGATTAGCATTCGGCTAATGGTTGTCAGCCTGTGATAGAGGAGGAAGCCGTGTTGCCGGAGCAGCGCTAACGTGTGTTCAGCCAGGGAGGACGCCGTTTCTGTGACTCTGAGGAGGGTTGGTCGGCTCTTAGGTGTCAACGCCGCTACCTACAGTATGCCTCATTTCCAATGGACGTGGGACAGCATTAGTGAGGGGGGGGGGGGGGGGGTATTTTTGACGGTATATCGTATCCTTTTGACGATATTGCAATATTATTTTTGCGCTAGTTGGCTGTACCTGCACCAAAATTCCAGTATTTTTCCTTCATAGATTGTTCTCCATCTTCTTTTTAGATAGGGAGGCAATTTGTTTTCGGCACTTTTATGTCTCTTGTCCCTCTGCAGCAGACGTATGGTGAGCAAAGATGTTTGGACCGTGGAATCTCAATGAAATCACAGCGTTGAATCGCTATACATATAGAATCATGAGAATCGCACTACATATATGTATCGTGAGGTCCCTGGCAATTCCCAGCCCAAGGTAGCATAATGTGTGTGGATGGTACAATATCTCATTTACAAGCATTGTATGGCTGCTAGGGCTATAATGATGCTATGGCTATGTGTTGCATTCATTCGTATATGCACACTAACAGCAACTAGTGACAATTTAAGGACAAGAGCTTAAGTACAAGGGGAAGCTGAAACTATTCTTTACTTGTCTGGTTGTCTTCCTTTCTTCCCTCCCTCTTCCCTCTACTTTGCTCCCATCTCTCTTCCCACCTCACTTTATCCATCTCAACTCTTTGTCTGTCTCTCTCTGTTCCCTCCCTACATTCATTTTTCTCCCTCTCCCTCCCTCTGTAACCCTGTGCCCATCACTCCCACACTTGTCCTTAACGTGCTGCAGACTCTCCCTCTCTCCCGATCTCTCTCCTGTTCCCGCTCTACTGTCAAGACAAGCCTTATCTGTCTGTGACCTTTCAGAGTGAGACCCTCTCCGCTCCCAACTGTCCATCAACATTAACTCATAACCTGGTAATAACGGAGGCAGGAGGTGTGAAATTCCACTTCTCTACCCCCTCTCTCTCACACACACACACACTCCCCGTTCCAAACACATGTGCATCTGCACAAATAGAAAGTGCATGTTTACACACACACATGTGGGGAAAAAAACATGCACGCACCAACGTGAGGATACTGGAGTGCCTGACACGGCCTTGAATATGAAGTACAGTGCACATTGCGAGCAGCAGGGGTATTGAGGCGAGGAAAATGGGAAGAGGGGGGGGCAAAGAGAGAGGGCAATGGAAATAGATAGTTGGAGAGAGAGAGGCAGAGACTATGCTGATACCAGCAGGTCAGCCCGCAGCACTTCAAAATACGATGTGAGAGAATGAGGCCATACACACTCTCATACACACATTCATACACACTCTCATATGCACACAGCAGCTGACCCGTTGCCTCTAACCAACTGTCAGCGCATGTCTTAGTTCATCTTTGTTGTAAACTTTTTTGTGACCAGTTTCTGGTTTTTATTCTTGCATCATGTCATGCAGCCCAACTCACACTCCTAGGCACACACACACACACCCTCTCCGTCTCTCCTGTGTGTGACTGGGGTCACTGAACAGTGACCTCTGATACCTCTGGCTATGGTCCGTGGAGAACTAAGGAGAACTATCAGACCTTACACACCTGCCCCCACAGGCACACAGTGCGTATATCATAAATCATAGCTGTCACACAGATTTTACAGGTTCCTCTGAAAAGGCGAAAGGGACGGCGGCAACCACTCAGCGCCCTTGAAGAGAGAGGGAGGAGGGAGAAAGAGAGGGAGAGAAATAGTATGTTTTTATTGAACCGCCTATATTAGCTCTGTCGGCCTGTGTCCTAGACAGTGGTGGAAAAAGTACCCAATTGTCATACTTCAGTAAAAGTATAGATACCTTAATAGAAAATGACTCAAGTAAAAGTGAAAGTCACCCAAAGAAAAGTATTTGGTTTTAAATGTACTTTAATATCAAAGGTAAAAGTATAAATCATTTCTTCATATTAAGCAAACCAGGTGGCACCATTTTCTTTTCTCTTTTTTCAATTTACCGATTGACAGGGGCACACTCCAACACAGACATATTTACAAACGAAGCATTTGTATTTAGTGAGTCCACCAGATCAGAGGCAGTACGGATGACCAGGGATGTTCACTCGATAAGTGCATGAATTCGACCAATTCGACCAAATGTAATGAGTATTTTTGAGTGTCAGGGAAAATGTACATAATTTTTTTAGGAATGTAGCTTATTATCAAAAATGGATCAATTGACATAGTGGATTCACAGCTCCAATCCAAATGTGTTGGTCATTACTGAGACGTGGTTAAGGAAGAGTGTTTTGAATACTGATGTTAATCTTTCTGGTTCTAACCTTTTTCGGCAAGACAGATCTTCCAAAGGTGGGGGAGTGGCAATCTTTACCAAGGATCACCTTCAGTGATTGGTTGACTCCACCAAGTCTGTCCCCCAAAATTTGATTTCCTGGTTTTAAGCATTAAACTTTCAAATGGCTCTTTGTTAACTGTCGCTGGGTGCTATCGTCCTCCATCAGCACCGGCCTGTACCCTACCTGCCCTAAACTCTCTCCTGGCCCGTTACACAAAGTCTGAATTTGTCCTGCTAGGTGACCTACACTGGGACATGCTTAAACCACCTGACCAAGTCCTAAAGCAATGGGACTCCCTAAATCTTTCTCAGATTATTACCAATCCCATAAGGTATGACTCCAAACACCCAGAAAAAGCTATTCTCCTTGATGTTATCCACACAAATAATCCTGATAGATATCAGTCTGGTGTCTTCTCTAATGACCTTGGTGATCACTGTTTTACAGCATGTGTTCATAATGGCTTCTCAGTGAAACCTCCTGTCCTGATTTGTCATAGACACTTTGCTAAAAAACTTTAATGAGCAAGCCTTCCTTCATAAACTGACCTCTGTAAAATGGTATCGAATCAGCTTGATCCCCCCCTGTCGAAGACGCCTGGACCTTCTTTTTTGATATTTTCAGTAGTATTGTTAACAAACACACCCCCATAAGAAAATGAGAATTAAAAACAGGTTTATTCAGCCCCTGGTTCGACCGTGATCTTGCAGAGATACTCTACCTCAATAATTGCATTTGGCGAGAGGCTTGGCACACGCATACTCAGGCTGACTGGCTCTCGTTCAGGCAAATGAGAAATAAGTGAACTCAGGCTACCCGGAAGGCCAAAGTGACTTACTTTAAGGAACAGTTCTCTCTCTGTGGGTCTAATCCCAAAACGTTCTGGAAAATGGTTAAAGACCTGGAGAATAAACCCTCCTCCTCACAGCTGCCCATGTCCCTTAATGTTGATGATGTGGTTGTTACTGACAAGAAGCACATGGCTGAGCTCTTTAATCACCACTTCATTAAGTCAGGATTCCTATTTGACTCAGCCATGCCTCCTTGCCCATCCAACATTTCCTCATCTCCCACCCCTTCTAATGTGACTATTCCTGATGCTTCTCCCTCTTTTTCCCCTGCGCCACTACAAAGTGTCTCCCTGCAGGCAGCCAAGGTACTAAAGGAGTTCCTTAAACTTTACCCTAAAAAAACATCTGGGTCAGATGGTTTAGACCCTTTCTTCTTTAAGGTTGCTGCCCCTATTATCGCCAAGCCTATCTCCAACCTTTTTAACCTGTCTCTCCTTTCTGGGGAGGTTCACATTGCTTGGAAGGCAGCCACATTTCTTCCTTTATTTAAAGGGAGAGATCAAGCTGATCCTAACTGTTATAGGCCTGTTTCTGTTTTGCCCTGTTTATCAAAAGTGTTGGAAAAATTGTCAATAATCAACTGACTGACTGGCTTTCTTTATGTCTATACTATTCTTTCTGGTATGCAATCTGGTTTCCGCTCAGGTTATGGATGTGTCACTGCAACCTTAAAAGTCCTCAAGGTCACCATTGCCCTTGATTCTAAGCAATATTGTGCTGCTATTTTTATTGACTTGGCAAAGCTTTTGATATGGTAGACCATTCCATTCTTGTGGGCCTGCTAAGGAGTATTGGTGTCTCTGAGGGGTCTTTGGGCTGGTTTGCTATCTACCTCTCTCAAAGAGTGCAGTGTATAATGTCAGAAAATCTGCTGTCTCAGCCTCCGCCTGTCACCAAGGGAGTACCCCAAGGCTCTAACCTAGGCCCCACGATCCTCTCAATTTACATCAACAACATAGCTCAGGCAGTAGGAAGCTCTCTCATCCATTTATATGCAGATGATACAGTTTTATAAGCTTTCTTCCTGTCCAACAAGATTTCTCTACCCTTAACCTTGTTCTGAACACCTCCAAAACAAATGTCATGTGGTTTGGGAAGAAGAATGCCCCTCTCCCCACAAGTGGGTTTACTACCTCTTGAGGGCTTAGAGCTTGAGGTAGTCACCTCATACAAGTGCTTGGGAGTATGGCTAGACGGTGCACTGTCCTTCTCTCAGCACATATCAAAGCTGCAGGCTAAAGTTAAATCTGGACTTGGTTTCCTCTATCGTAATTTATCCTCTTTCGTCCCAGCTGCCAAACTAACCCTGATTCAGATAATCTAGCATCCTACCCATGCTAGATTACGGAGACATAATTTATAAATTGGCAGGTAAGGGAGCTCTCGAGCTGCTAGATGTTCTTTACGATTTGGCCGTCAGGTTTTTCCCCAATGCTCCTTATAGGACACATCACTGCACTCTATACTCCTCTGTAAAGGAGTCACTCCCCTTATTTGAGAGATCTACTGCAGCCCTCATCCTCCACGTACAGCACCCATTCTGCCATTCACATTCTGTTAAAGGTCCCTAAAGCACACACATCCCTGGGTCGGTCCTCTTTTCAGTTCGCTGCAGCTAGCAACTGGAACGAGCTGCAACAAACACTCAAACTGGACAGTTGTATCTCAATCTCTTCATTCAAAGACTCAATCATGGACACTCTTACTGACAGTTGTGGCTGCTTTCTGTGATGTATTGTTGCCTCTACCTTCTTGCCCTTTGTGCTGTTGTCTGTGCCCAATAATGTTTGTACCATGTTTTGTGCTGCTACCATGTTGTGTTGCTACCATGCTGTGTTGTCATGTGTTGCTACCTTGCTATGTTGTTGTCTAGGTCTCTCTTTATATATAGTGTTGTGTTTCGCTTGTGATGTGTGTTTTGTCAAATTTTTCTATTGTATTTATGATTATTTTTTAATCCCAGGCCCCCGTCCCCGCAGGAGGCCTTTTGCCTTTTGGTAAGCCTTCATTGTAAATAAGAATTTGTTCTTAACTGACTTGCCTAGTTTTTTTTTAAAAGTGAAAATAAATAAATAAATTATACTTTACACCACAGCCCAGGTGTGTAATCTTTAAGGCATACACCAAGTCCACAAATGCGGGGGAGTGATTGATACTGCATTATTCCCTCTTGAGCGAGGTACCTGACAACATTTTAGCCATGTCTGTTTTGCCAGATGACTAAGCATCCCTATGAGGTATCATGCCTTGGATCATTGCTATTCCAACTTCCGCGACGCATATAAGGCCCTGCCCCGCTCTCCTTTCAGGAAAGCTGATCACGACTCCATTTTGTTGATCCCTGCCTACAGACAGAAACTAAAACAAGAAGCTCCTGCGCTGAGGTCTGTTCAACGCTGGTACGACCAATCTGATTCCACACTCCAAGACTGCTTCCATCACGTGGACTGGGATATGTTTCGTATTGCATCAGACAACAACATTGACGAATACGCTGATTCGGTGAGCGAGTTCATTAGAACGTGCGTTGAAGATGTTGTTCCCATAGCAACGATTCAAACATTCCCAAACCAGAAACCGTGGATTGATGGCAGCATTCGCGTGAAACTGAAAGCGCGAACCACTGCTTTTAATCAGGGAAAGGTGACCGGAAACATGACGGAATACAAACAGTGTAACTATTCCCCCCGCAAGGCAATCAAACAAGCTAAGTGTCAGTATAGTATACAAAGTATACAAAGTAGAATCTCAATTCAACGGCTCAGAACACAAGAGGCATGTGGCAGGGTCTACAGTCAATCACGGATTACAAAAAGAAAACCAGCCCCATCACGGACCAGGATGTCTTGCTCCCAGGCAGACTAAATAACTTTTTTGCCCGCTTTGAGGACAATACAGTGCCACTGACACGGCCCGCAACTAAAACATGCGGACTCTCCTTCACTGCAGCCGACGTGAGGAAAACATTTAAACGTGTCAACCCTCGCAAGGCTGCAGGCCCAGACGGCATCCCCAGCCGTGCCCTCAGAGCATGCGTAGACCAGCTGGCTGGTGTGTTTACGGACATATTCAATCAATCCCTATCCCAGTCTGTTGTTCCCACATGCTTCAAGAGGGCCACCATTGTTCCTGTTCCCAAGAAAGCTAAGGTAACTGAGCTAAACGACTACCGCCCCGTAGCACACACTTCCGTCATCATGAAGTGCTTTGAGAGACTAGTCAAGGATCATATAACCTCTACCCTACCTGACATCCTAGACCCACTCCAATTTCCTTACCGCCCAAATAGGTCCACAGACGATGCAATCTCAACCACACTGCACACTGCCCTAACCCATCTGGACAAGAGGAATACCTATGTGAGAATGCTGTTCATCGACTACAGCTCGGCATTTAACACCATAGTGCCCTCCAAGCTCGTCATCAAGCTCGAGACCCTGGGTCTCGACCCCGCCCTGTGCAACTGGGTACTGGACTTCCTGATGGGCCGCCCCCAGGTGGTGAGGGTAGGCAACAACATCTCCACCCCGCTGATCCTCAACACTGGGGCCCCACAAGGGTGCGTTCTGAGCCCTCTCCTGTACTCCCTGTTCACCCACGACTGCGTGGCCACGCACGCCTCCAACTCAATCATCAAGTTTGCGGACGACACAACAGTGGTAGGCTTGATTACCAACAATGACGAGACGGCCTACAGGGAGGAGGTGAGGGCCCTCGGAGTGTGGTGTCAGGAAAATAACCTCACACTCAATGTCAACAAAACTAAGGAGATGATTGTGGACTTCAGGAAACAGCAGAGGGAACACCCCCCTATCCACATCGATGGAACAGTAGTGGAGAGGGTAGTAAGTTTTAAGTTCCTCGGCGTACACATCACAGACAAACTGAATTGGTCCACCCACACAGACAGCATCGTGAAGAAGGCGCAGCAGCGCCTCTTCAACCTCAGGAGGCTGAAGAAATTTGGCTTGTCACCAAAAGCACTCACAAACTTCTACAGATGCACAATCGAGAGCATCCTGTCGGGCTGTATCACCGCCTGGTACGGCAACTGTTCCACCCACAACCGTAAGGCTCTCCAGAGGGTAGTGAGGTCTGCACAACGCATCACCGGGGGCAAACTACCTGTCCTCCAGGACACCTACACCACCCGATGTCACAGGAAGGCCATAAAGATCATCAAGGACAACAACCACCCGAGCCACTGCCTGTTCACCCCGCTATCATCCAGAAGGCGAGGTCAGTACAGGTGCATCAAAGCTGGGACCGAGAGACTGAAAAACAGCTTCTATCTCAAGGCCATCAGACTGTTAAACAGCCACCACTAACATTGAGTGGCTGCTGCCAACACACTGACTCAACTCCAGCCACTTTAATAATGGGAATTGATGGGAAATGATGTAAAATATATCACTAGCCACTTTAAACAATGCTACCTAATATAATGTTTACATACCCTACATTATTCATCTCATATGTATACGTATATACTGTACTCTCTATCATCTACTGCATCCTTATGTAATACATGTATCACTAGCCACTTTAACTATGCCACTTTGTTTACATACTCATCTCATATGTATATACTGCACTCAATACCATCTACTGTATCTTGCCTATGCCGCTCTGTACCATCACTCATTCATATATCTTTATGTATATATTCTTTATCCCCTTACACTTGTGTGTATAAGGTAGTAGTTTTGGAATTGTTAGGTTAGATTACTTGTTGGATATTACTGCATTGTCGGAACTAGAAGCACAAGCATTTCGCTACACTCGCATTAACATCTGCTAACCATGTGTATGTGACAAATAAAATTTGATTGGATTTGATTTGGATTTGCAGTACTGTTTATTTTCTGCCGTCAACTATTACTTCTGTCCCGTGCATCACGTGTTTGAATTATGGTATCCTCTTATTGCATATGGGAATGTTGCAAAACTAAACGTAGCTACAGTGTTGAATTTTCAACCTTTTTTTAAAAATCCTTACATCACTGAGAATGATGAGGGGTATTCATTTCTGCTCCGTCTCTATGGGACACTTAGTAAGATCCGAATATCCAGCTGGCACCCGGAGCTTGTAACAGAGACTCCTAAAGACACGGAGAAGTCTGCTCATACTGAAGTGAAATTGGTCTTGGCAATCTAATTCCAACCAGTTATTGGTCATTATAAAAATCAAATTGAATAATGGAGTCTGAGATGGAGATTTGCGTGGGGGTACAGTATTAAAGAAACCAAATGAATAATGGAGTCTGAGATGGAGATTTGTGTGGAGGCACGGTGTGTGTCTGTGAAGGGGGCACGGCAGGGGCGATGTTAGGCGGCCACGCTCCTCTCCTCCCATTCCCCGGCCCATCAGTTTCAATCAGGCAAAAAGAAAGGCCTCCCTGTCCGCGAGGACCCCAGTCCATTAAGCCGCTGGTGGCCCCACACGTGTACCCCATTATGGTGCATTACCTGGGTACCGCCACCAGGAAACAGGACAGAAAAAAAACTGGACAGCAAAGAAAAAAGATGGGCTCGGACATTACAAAAGCCCTGTCTGGTTCACATCTAATTATTAAAAACTTCCTTTCCTTCTCAAAGTAATCACTGATCTGCCATGGTTTGATATGTGAAAATACATTGTAGAGAATCTAGAAACATTGCCGTTGCCTAATGCCTATCCAATATCACATACAGTTGAAGTCGGAAGTTTACATACACTTAGGTTGGAGTCTTTAAAGCTAGTTTTTCAACCACTCCACAAATGTCTTGTTAACAAACTATCGTTTTGGCAAGTCGGTTAGGACATCTACTTTGTGCATGATACAAGTAATTTTTCCAACAATTAACTTATAATCTACTGTATCACAATTCCAGTGAGTCAGAAGTTTACATACACTAAGTTGACTGTGCCTTTAAACAGCTTGGTAAATTCCAGACAATTATGTCATGGCTTTAGAAGCTTCTGATAGGCTAATTGACATCATTTGAGTTAATTGGAGGTGTACCTGTGGTTGTATTTCAAGGCCTACCTTCAAACTCAGTGCCAAGAGCTCAGGGGGGATCCTTGGGAGCCATTTCCAAACGCCTGGAGGTACCACGTTCATCTATCAATAGTACGCAAGTATAAACACCATGGGACCACGCAGCTGTCATACCGATAAGAAAGGAGACGCATTCTGTCTCTTAGAGATGAATGTACTTTGGTGCAAAAAGTGCAAATCAATCCCAGAACAACAGCAAAGGTCCTTGTGAAGATGCTGGAGCAAACAGGTACAAAAGTATCTATATCCACAGTAAAACGAGTCCTATATCGACATAACCTGAAAGGCCGCTCAGCAAGGAAGAAGCCACTTCTCCAAAACCACCATAAAAAGCCAGACTACGGTTTGAAACTGCACATGGGAACAAAGGTTGTTTCTCTTTGCTTATTTGAGCTGTTCTTGCCATAATATGGACTTGGTCTTTTACCAAATAGGGCTATCTTCTGTATATCCCCCTACGTTGTCACAACACAACTGATTGGCTCAAACGCATTAAGAAGGAAAGAAATTCCACAAATTAACTTTTAAGAAGGCACAGAATGCCAAGCGTTTGCAAATCTGTCATTAAGACAAAGGTTGGCTATTTGAAGAATCTCAAATATAAAATATATTTTGATTTGTTTAACACTTTTTTGGTTACTGCATGATTCCATGTGTTATTTCATAGTTTTTATGTCTTCACTATTATTCTACAATGTAGAAAATAGTAAACATACAGAACAACCCTTGAATGAGTAGGTGTTCTAAAACCTTTGACAGGTAGTGTATGTATAAAAGATCATGGATATTATTTAATAACATCATCTTTGATAACTGACAATCACCAAAATAAAAGTTTGAGTCATGGGGAATTGATCATTCCAAAAACAACACATTTAGGACTATAGATTTTGAGCAAAAGAACACAGCATTAGCCATGCCAAAATGCATAGAATTGCAGGAAATTAGCTTTGAAACTGCAAATGTTTATCTCAACTACATGCTAAAAAGTGTAGAATTGCTGGAAATTAGCTATAAAACTGCAAACATTTCTCTCAGATCCATAAAGAAATGTGTCAAATTGCAGGAAGTTGTCTTAAAAATGCAAAAATGTCTCTACACCGCCAATATGGGGGCCTCTAAAATGTTCTCTGAAATTCAGCTACCCCTGCCACGTCCACCACCTTAACCCAAAGCCCCTTTTTGTAAGGATTGCATTTTTAGAAGTGTGCAACAGTTTCTTAATTTCTTTGAACGGTTGGTTCATTTTAGGCTATTAACTCTCTCTCTGTCAGTCTGTCTCTCTCCAGCTGTGGTTTTAGAAAGGAAGCCTGAATTTCAAGTACTCCAGATATCAAGCTTTTGACCCAGACTGTAGGGTCTCTCCACTCCAGTTCTAACCTGCTCCAGGTGCCATAGTAAGGACTGAGGAGACCGGACCGGATGTGCACGCAGCCTTACAATCGGGGTCAAATTAATTTCCTTCCCAGTCAATCCCAAAGTGTAATTGTAAAATGTAAACTCAATTGCAAAATTCCCTTGAATGTCCAGTTCAGCTGTTGAACCGGAATGACCTGAAAATATATTTTTTTAGAAGCACTCTGTGTCTTTTGCATCTGTTGTTGTAACTATCCTCCATCAACATCAGGGATATGTCCCAAATGGCACCATATTCATTATATAGTGCACACTAGTTTTAAACAGAGCCCTAAAGTTCCTGGTCAAAAGTAGTACACTATATGGGCTCAAACCGCAACTATAAATTCGGAGAGAGGAGCTGGAGAGTTATGATATGGTCTGGATTGGAATGGAATGCATGCACTGACCACTGCACCTATCTGTCTGTGTTAGGCCCTCTGAGAGCATTGGTGACAGACCACCCCGTCACCCTGTTCCCTCTTTCCTATAGCCATTCATCACAGTCGACTTTCTCTCTTCTTTTTTTCTCTCTCTCTTCTCATTTTCACTCTCATTTCTTCCTCTTGCTTCCTGTCAGCCTCCCTTGTCTTCTGCTCCACACTGCTCTCACCGTTCTATTTTCTCCCCCTCATATGGGTTCATATTCTCGCTCTCTCTCTCTTTTCATTCCCCCCCCCTTTCCCCCCTCACTGACTGGCTCATTCAATCATGACTCCCAGTGGCTCTTGTTAGTCTGTGACCTCCAGGGGAGGGGACCTTAACTCCTAGATGAAGTGTACTTCCCATCCTCCCAAGGCTGTGTCATGCTGCCTCTAGTATCTGACTGCTTTGTCAAGCTTTTTATAGTAGGGAACCATCTACTGTATATTTTGAATCCTGTGGATAAGCTCTAGTCTGTGCATGGGAAAGAAAGGTGTAGTTGTGCTACAGAAGCATCCAGGGTGACGGAGCATCAACACTCAGCTCAGCCACCAGCTAGCTACCAGGGCTTCTGCCAGCAGCTCAGCACTACCTATCCGCATATTTCACAGCTTAAATGGTCCGCTGGCCTGACAGACAAATAATGAGTATATGGATGCGGGGGCTGGACGTGGACAGGGAGGGATTGAAGGGGGGAGGGCGAAAATCTTGTCTATAAAAAAAAAAGTGAGGAGATGTTATGAGGGGGAGGTGAGGGTTGGGTACAGGTGAGGTGGGCAGGAGGGAAGGGGAGCTGGGTGGCGGCTGTCATCGTCCCCGGTGTGTCAGCAGGTGCTGGGCGGTCGGTCACTCGTCCTTGCCTTGATGGACTCTGGGAGGTAGCGAGGGGCCATTTACTGGCCCAGCCTGCCAGGCTGGGGGATTTCATGTCCCCGCGCTCGGCTGATTTATGACTACACCTGAAGGAAAGCAGAGGGGGGAGGGAGAGAGAGAGGGTGTGTGTGTGTGTGTGTGGGTGTGTGTGTGTATGTATGTTAGAATGAGAACACATGAGAAAAGTTTATAAAACTGAAAGGGAGAGGTTGCGCGTGTGTGTTAATAAGAGAAAAGTGTGTGTGTGTGCGTGTGTGTGTGTGTGTGCGCCCGCACCATATTTTTCACTCCCATTCTAACCTGCTCTCTCTCCTGACCCGCCACTCCAGCGCCCCTCTGAAAGGCAATCTCACATAAAACCATCAAATAAAAAATTCATATTGATACTCTGTCTGTGTCTGTCTCTCTCTCTCTCTCTCCCCATCTATCCACCTCCAAGTCCTCCACATCAGCACCCTGGTGATGTACTGCCCACTGTCTAATATTAAAGTCTAGAACACAATAAAAGGCAGTCTAATCCTCTTCACCTCCATATCTTCTAAGCGGACCTCCTGCTTTTAGCGCTTCACTGTGTACTAGAAGCATTTCAATCATTGATTGCGGTGCTCTAAAAACACAAACCTCTATCCTGAGATTTTTATTTTGCTGTAAGAACGCACATTTGGATGTATTTCTTGTGGGAAGAAAGTTGTTTCCTCTTATTTCCGGAAACTCACCGATAGAGATTTGGATTGAATAGTGCTCTAGTGTATTCTACTGGTTTTCACAAGTGGTAGTGATACGTTTGTGTAGAGCAGTCTGTATCGGTGTGTCTCTGTCCATGGTCCTGTTCCGTTAGCCTGGTCGGGTGTGCAGTAAACATTGTCATTTGTGTGCATGTTTGTTTGCAGATTGTGGTGGCAGGTAGCCTAGTGGTTAGAGCGTTGGACTAGTAACCGAAAGGTTGCAAGATCAAATCCCCGAGCTGATAAGCTAAAAAGCCCCCAAAAATAAAGACAAGGCAGTTAAGCCACTGTTCCTAGGCCATCATTGAAAATAAGAATTTGTTTTTAAATGACTTGCCCAGTTAATTAAAAATATGAAATCAAAAAATAGTTTCAGTATTTTATAGTCCCAGAGTTGCCAAAGACCACTTCTGTCTGTGTGTTAGAGAGGATCCCTGCGGTGTCATCAAGTCTCTCTCTGCTGCGGAGCTACCTGGGAACAGCTGTGAAAGGCAGCAAACTTCATTTGTCACATACACCGAATACAACAAGTGTAGACCTTACCGTGAAATGCTTACTTACAAGCCCTTAACCAACAATGGAGCTCAAGAAGAGTTAAGAAAATATTATCAAATAAACTAATAATAAAAAGAAACACAAACATAACAATAACGAGGCTATATACTAGAGGTCGACCGATTAATCGGAATGGCCGATTAATTAGGGCCGATTTCAAGTTTTCATAACAATCGGAAATCTGTATTTTTGGACGCCGTTTAAAAAAATAATAATTATACACCTTTATTTAACTAGGCAAGTCAGTTAAGAACACATTCTTATTTTCAATGACGGCCTAGGAACAGTGGGTTAACTGCCTTGTTCAGGGGCAGAACGACAGATTTTTACCTTGTCAGCTCTGGGATTCAATCTTGCAACCTTACGGTTAACTAGTCCAACGCTCTAACCACCTGCCTCTCATTTCCTGCCTGTTACGTGAAGGCAGTAGAAGCCCAGGTAAGTTGCTAGCTAGCATGAAACTTATCTTATAAAAAACAATCAATCAATCATAATCACTAGTTAACTACACATGGTTGATGATATTACTAGTTTATCTAGTGTGTCCTGCGTTGCATATAATCGATGCAACGCTGGGGGATGATTTAACAAAAGCGCATTTGCGAAAAAAGCACAATCGTTGCACGACTGTACCTAACCATAAACACCAATGCCTTTCTTAAAATCAATACACAGCGTTGCCGCCTTCAGAGAAGAATTCTCCTCTCCAACAAAAAGCTGTGGCAGAGCAGGATCTTTGAAAGTGGCTTATGTTTGGAGACATTTGTCAGAATTCTGCTAGTTTCTTCTATCTTCTGTGTTTTTTTTTCCTCAGAAAGGTTGTTTTGATTTAGCCTACAGGAAATTACAGTTAGATAGAGAGGTGATGGAATCCAGGTAAAAGGTGGCGTTACCTAAGTGCTATGTGCCTCGTTGCTCAATCAAAATAAAGAGCAAGCCATTTAGGGTGAATTACAATGGAGAGAGCCCCTGACCTGAGCTTTCCTGTCATTGGACCAATAAAAAACAATCAAATTGTCAGTAGTCCAATCACAAGCCATCACCTTGTCAGTGGATCAATCAAAAAACACCCTTTCATTGGACCATTTACCCCTATGCCACTGCCAATGCTCCTGTAAGGCTGTAAATAATGTTCTGCTTTGTGGTTACAGGTTGCAGACCTTTTTTTCTCCTGTAAATATGCCCATAGAAATGTATACATTGAGCTTTTTCCATTATGGATGGTACTGTAGATGTGAATTGCAAACTTGTTGGACCTCTTTGCCTGTTGCCTTAAGGTATGAAGGAAGTTGGTTTTACCGGACAGAAATTAACTTCTTTTCATGAACCTCAGCCTTCATGCTCTCTTCCTATTAAGTTACTCCTCCTCTCAATCCCCCATCACTCAACCTCCATCGGTGTTTGGCTGGACTGTTTGCCTCCCACTTTCTATCAGCGACAGGCCAGTCCTGCACTCGCTGTTTTAGGAGAGATAATGATTCTCTTTTACCGGGAATAGGATTGCATTTTCTATTTCTCTTCCCTCACTCCCTCCCACCCCTCTTCTCCATCCCCCTTACCCTCTTGTCTGTTCAGGCGGCCGGGGCTCCCTCCACGGAAGCGCCATGCTATCACTCCACCGCAGAGAAAGCGAAGGATGAAAGACAAATCAAAACACCTTATTTCCCTCAGTCCCTCACGCTGTCGAGATTGAATTTGAGTTTTCTCATCTTTTCTCTCCCTCCCTTGGCCCAACCATCCACTCTGAAATACTTCTGAAACCAGCCACATTCACAACTTGTGGGATTGGGTATCGTTTGGGCATGAGGATTAAAACAAAGAGGAGCACAATGCAACGCAAGAACTCAAACCCGACTGCATAATGATCTACTTGGTCAGCCGCACATCTTTAGCGTTGAGACTGAAGGGTATTTCACTGACTTTAACATTGTTCTTTACCTAAATTGTTATGGCAATAGTTCTAGTTGTGTCGTCAATTATTGCATCAATGACTCTCCTCCCTTATTTTCCATAGCCAGAGTGGAACATTTACATGACAGGATAATCACGGACACTAATTTGAATGCTAAAGAACATTCCATTGAATTGTAGAACTTTGGAAGGAATCTCTCTTTAAAGAGCCACTGAACACACCGATTGGCACGTGTGTGTTTTTGTTGCTCATCAGAAAAACAAGATTTCAGTCTTGGAGGTGTGTTTCCTGACCGATTCCGCGTTTGGTTAATGATGTGTGTCCCCCATGAGACACTGTAGACACCGAAGCCCATTTCACTTTTTCAAAATACCCAGAATGAATCTAAGATAACTTAAGAAATCTGTAGTTCATTTTGTGTTTTTTGCCGAGGATGTTTTAGTTGCGCAATTTTACATCTAACTAAGGTTGTTTGGTGCAGTATTTCTCAAGTAAAAAAATGTGTGACGTGTTGTCTTGTGTAAACAAAGTCTGAGATGCTGGGCAGGTCTATCTCACTGTCTATGCTATTGGATAGAGACCAATCACTGCAGCTGTTCACATCATGTTAATAGCAATTGGACATCATCAAATCAAAACCCAACCTTCATTTACCCGTTGTGCTGTATGGATGTTCCAACATCCATTTTAGACAAGACTAATTTTAGGACCAAATTCATCCTATTTACACTTTGTAATCAGTTTTGACACTAGAATAACTGCTTCTGACTTATATTGATGCCACATGGGCCATTTTCAAAGGGATTTGTTGCTTTTTAACGGCAGTTGCTGTTTAAATCTGGTATGGGAGTTGAGACCTGGTCAGGATACCCCTCTCTATTTCAATGGCTTTAATAGCCGCTGACCTGTGTGGAGCGGAAAGAAAAGCAGCTGGTTAAATGCAGCCTCTGTGCTTTGACTGTGGGCAAACACAAAGGCCAAACACAAAAAGCAGCTGTGCCAGTACTGGCTCTATCCAGGGCCGAGCTGACCAGTGAGCACACTTCTACCCTGGCCTGGCAACCTTCAGCTGGCTACTGAGGCATGAAGAGGCGCCGCGAATATCCTAACAGACGTTTCCCTCAGATCATCTGCAGGTTGACTAATTAGTTAGTGAGTCTCAATGACCACTGACCAGACAGGCTTCTGGTTCTGCCTTGGTGATCACACAGCCCTAACTCACCACTGGATTTCATCCTCCCTTTCCCTCAGCCAGGTTTTTGTGAACGCTGTAGATGCACCGCTCGTAGATTGGCTCCGATCTCATGGCTGCTAACCGATTCATGAGCCAAGAGGCGAGACGGCTCCGCGACCTCAAATCAAAAGCGGCGGGTGCACGAGCCAGCCTAAATGGGCAAATCTACCAACCTGTAATATCCAAACAGGCATTTAGCGCTTAGACCTTCGAGTGGAATAGAATAAATGGTGGGGAGGTGCAGGAAGCAAGGGGGATCATTGGACGAAGGATGGACACGTGGCTGTAGTTTGGCTAGGCTACCTGGCTAGGCTACCTAACCCCCCCCCCCCCCCCCAACTAATCCCCCCCCCCTTTCATTTTCAATTATGGGGCGGAATATGAGTCTTTAATAGGGTAATATTTGTGCTAGCCCATTTGCTGTCACCCACCATAAGCCAAGATTAATTAGGCCATTTAGTTTAGCTTAAGAAAGCGTCCGCTGTGAGGAATGGTGCATGGGACCAAGGCAGAGAGCTAGATTCAGCACAGTCTTCTCCCTGTCATACTTCATCACAGCTCGCTCTCTCTCCTCGGGGTTCGTCATGATTTCGGCACACCTGCTTCACTTTTCTTGTCTCTCAGCTGTTCTTGTCTGTGGTTTCCAGAGTGACCGTGATCTTAGACTGCCAATCATGTGCATATGTGTGTTTCCGGTTCCACTCACCTCTTGACTACTTGGGAGTTATTTTAAAGGCCTGTGTCTGTGCAAGGTTCTGCGTATTTGTATATTTTATACTGTACTCTTGGAGAACTGGCTACTCGGGTGAACGGTGCTTGTTTAATAAAGTTAGATCAAAGCTGAATCAATGTCTGCAAGATCACATGTTCTAAATGTATGGTGTATGGTACACAGAATTTCCCCCTTAGGTTACATAGATGCCCCAAGACTGACAACTAGCACATTGGACTGGGGGAAACTTGTTGGACTGGGGGGAAACTTGTTGGACTGGGGGAAAACTTGTTGGACTGGGGGGAAAACAAACTAGGATTCAGAAGGAAACAAATCCCATAAGAGAATGTGATTATTAACAAAGAGCATTGTTTTCTAGACCAGAGACAAACTAACCACTCCCTTAGATGTTCATATCTGGGCCTGGATCTGGGCTATGTTCAAGATCAACACCACATCATTTAAGACTGGAATTGGAAGGTTGTTTCCAAATTTTACTGATGTAAACTTTGTGGTAATATTTTGGTCATATATTTAATATAATAAAATAAATCATCAAATGTGTTAATAAACAACCTTATAACAAATGCTACGTCAATTCATTTAAAAGGTTCAGAAATTTTAGTTTTTCTTCGTTTTTGAATGAAATAAATAATGACTGCTGATAGTAGATCATGTTCCTCTTGAGATATTTAGTGCTCACAGGTCACCCTTCCGTTCTACTGCGTATTCTTGATCAGTGACATAAAGATTTCAGTATGATCTCAGTAAAGATCTGTGTATAGATTCCAGGTCTTTCCTTGATGACTGATTGCCAGAAGCTGCATTCACCTGCGGAGAACCATCTCGCACAAATACCAAGTGCGTGAACCCAATTCTGCTCGGCTAGAAATCCATTGGCTTTGCTGTACTGTACAACTGTCTGTGTACTGTAGTGCATTTTCTACTGGAGGATAAATGGCTGTGTGTGTCACGCCCAACTAAAAGGCCTGTCCATGTCAATAGCTGTATATCTCCCGGCAGGCAGCTGGAAATGAGGTCTAATCGGACGGATATTAAAGTCACAATAGACTGCTCCCGACTATTACGACCTGTCAGCACCGGGCCCCCTCTCCTCTCTCGTCCAGATTAGTTTCCACCTCTGAATATTTATACACTCACCGTAAGCTTAACCTGGCTGTGTCATTTTCATCTCAACACACCGGGTGTGTGTGTGTGTGTGCGTGTGCGTGTGTGTGTGTACATATGAATATTTCGATTTTTATACACTTTCAGCAGCCCTTGCCCGTAGGGAAGAGACCCTGACACTTCCCCAACATTTGGTCCCCTCTATTATAGTTATACTTGTTTGTGTGTGCACATGGGCCCGTGTGTTAGTTGTGGTGGAGACATCTACAGTAGGTTGAGTTTGACTGACCGTCCCTTCCTCTCGTTGTTCTCAGGTGGAGCCGGAGCTAGGCAGCCCCGGGCCCAGCAGAAACTCTTCACCATGGATGTGGATGAAGAGGAGAACATGAGTGAGTCTGTCTGTCTGTCTCTTTGTCAAATTGTCTGTCTGGCTGTCCATTTGTTCCCTTAGCTGATCCCCTGCCTAGACACACACACATACGAAGGACACACACACACACGAAGGACACACACACAGTGCATATACAAAACTGCAGAACTCGATATTCCCACCACAAAAACTTTAATAAATGTCCTTGGATTCAACTTATATTGCTCTATGCACACCCTTAAAACATTTCAGCCTCCCTCACATATTCAAATTTAATTGGACATTTTTGAAGGAATCTGAGCCCTGAGCTCCAGCAGCCAAGCCTATGAATTGAGTGTCTGTCCCTACATCCCCACCACTCTGAACAGACAGAAGAAAATGGCTGCCTGCCCTAATCCCATGATTAAATGGATGGTTACCATTGTAGTCACTCACCGGTTTCACACTGAAGACCTCTGACAATGTAACCTTAAGATCCTTCATTACAATCGGCCCGTTTCCGTATTTAGATTTCCCCTGATAAGCAGGTATGCAATGAAGTTCAATATCAATCCAACTCTTAGGGGACATTTTTCCAAAGCGCCAGCAACTGACTCAAGGCAGAGGGGAACATTTCATGGAGTTCTGATACTGGAACTGCTGTTGCACTATTTATCTCCAGACTTGTGAGACACGTTCAAGATAGCTACTGTACACAGAAATATTTCTCTGAGCAATGGAAATGTGTAATTTACTTGGAACACCAGGAGCAGTTCATCTATTTTTGTATACTCAGTCTTTGCTCACATTCGTACCAGCTGCATGCCAGTTTGAAAAACAATGTTCCAAACATACCCATGGATATTCTCACTGACATTCAGGATACTGTACATTGAGAGAGGCATAAGCCTAAAAAGATTATGAAAGCACTCCACTGAAATCGACGAGACGCTTCAGTCTTCTGTAGCTATACTGCAATAAAAGTCATTAAATATTAATTGACTCATTAAGTCAGCAATTTCATGTAATCCCATGACCACTCCTTTTAGCACTGCCAATCTTACTATGAACAATTCTTTGAATAATTCTCTGAAATTAATCCATCCATCAAAATAGATGAGAATGTCTCCTCTCCATGCTATATTTTCGTGTGATCATTTTCACAACCCGCTCCTATCAGATTCCCTTCTTTTTAGAAAATGGCAAAAGCCACTTCTTCATTTTACAGTATTCATGCCTTTGGTCATTCTTCTTTGTACTTGTTTCCACAACCATCCCACACACACCCTTGTTAAGATTCCTTCCTGCCTGGCTTGTGCATGGTTACCCCAGAGTCCATTATTCTGTACTGTATGTATTCTGTATGTGACAATGATACTCCCCACTTCAAGACCTCCTCCCACTCAAACACATCCATGTTACACTAATATATAGTTGAAGTCGGAAGTTTGCATACACTTAGATTGGAGTCATTAAAACTCGTTTTTCAACCACTCCACAAATGTCTTGTTTACAAACTATAGTTTTGGCAAGTCGGTTAGGACATCTACTTTGTGCGTCATGCACAAGTCATTTTTCCAACAATTGTTTACAGACAGATTATTTCAATTATAATTCGTAACTATCACAATTCCAATGGGTCAGAAGTTTACATACACTAAGCTGACTGTGCCTTTAAACAGCTTGGAAAATTCAAGAAAATTATGTCATGGCTTTAGATGCTTCTGATAGGCTAATTGACATAATTTGAGTCATTTGGAGGTGTACCTGTGGATGTATATCAAGGCTTACCTTCAAACTCAGTGCCTATTTGCTTGACATCATGGGAAAATCAAAATAAATCAGCCAAGACCTCAGAAAAACAATTGTATACCTCCTGTATACCTTTCCAAATGCCTGAAGGTACCACCTTCATCTGTACAAACAATAGTACGCAAGTATAAACACCATGGGACCAAGCAGCCGTCATACCGCTCAGGAAGGAGACGCCTTCTGTCTCCTAGAGATGAACGTACATTGGTGCGAAAAGTGCAAATCAATCCCAGAACAACAGCAAAGGACCTTGTGAAGATGCTGGAGGAAACAGGTACAAAAGTATCTACATCCACAGTAAAACGAGACCTATATTGACATAACCTGAAAGGCCGCTCAGCAAGGAAGAAGCCACTGCTCCAAAACCGCCATTAAAAGCCAAACTACGGTTTGAACCTGCACATGTGGACAAAGATTGTACTTTTTTGAGAAATGTCCTCTGGTCTGATGAAACAAAAATATAACTTTTTGGCCATAATGACCATTGTTATGTTTGGAAGTAAAAGGGGGAATCTTGCAAGCCGAAGAGCACCATCCCAACTGTGAAGCACGGGGGTGGCAGCATCATGTTGTGGGTCTGCTTTGCTGCAGGAGGGACTGGTGCACTTCACAAAATAGATGGCATCATGAGGTAGGAAAATTATGTGGATGTATTGAAGCAACATCTCAAGACATCAGTCAGGAAGTTAAAGCTTGGTCGCAAATGGGTCTTCCAAATGGACAATGACCCCAAGCATACTTCCAAAGTTGTGGCAAAATGACTTAAGGACAACAAAGTCAAGGTATTGGAGTGGCCATCACAAAGCTCTGACCTCAATCCTGTAGAAAATGTGTGGGCAGAACTGACAAAGTGTGTTTGAGCAAGGATGCCTACAAACCCGACTCATTTACACCAGCTCTGTCAGGAGGAATGGGACAAAATTCACCCAATTTAATGGGCCACAATTCACCCAACTTAAGTTAAACAATTTTAAGGCAATGCCACCAAATACTAATTGAGTGTATGTTAACTTCTGACCCACTGGGAATGTGATGAAAGAAATAAAAGCTGAAATAAATCATTCTCTCTACTATTTTTCTGACATTTCACATTCTTAAAATAAAGTGATGATCCTAACTGACCTAAGACAGGGAATTTTATACTAGGATTAAATGTCAGGAATTGTGAAAAACAGAGTATACATGTATTTGGCTAAGGTGTATGTAAACTTCCGACTTCAACTGCATATATTAACGCACATATGTGGACACATTGCATTTCGAGTGGAGGATATATATTAGTCTATATATAGAAGAGAATTGGAAATCACGTGAGAGCAGGATTGCTATGTTTTGTCTTGTTTCTGGGATGCATTTTAGTGTGCACCTCGCCACCTGTCAGAAGCTAAGGATTCTGTTGTTGTTCAGGAGTCGTCGGAAACCCCAACAGAGCCTCACAATTTCAGAAACCTTTAGCCTCTTATGTAGTTCATCTCGTTTGAAAATACATTAATTTAATATATTTTGGTTTCATACTTTGATTTTCTTAAGTAGAGCTCTGTGTTACCAAGAGGCAAGTAACAGATATCATAGAAATGAGGTTGTGTAAAGATGACATGAGTGGATCTAAAAGCGTTCTGATACTGGCACCAAATCTCAGGTTGGACCCTGCCATCCTCGTCAGACTTTGTTGGCCTTTTTCTCCCTCCTTTTCTTTCCTTTCTGCCTGCATCTTATGATACCCAAACTCCACCTCACACTCTTTCCTGCACCCTCCATCCTCCAACTAAACCCTTTCATTTGCACTGCCGGTTCTCTCTCCCCTGAGTTCCGAAAGGAGTAACCTATCAAGCCTTTGCTGGAGGATGTTATAAATGAAAATTTTGCCAACATTCCGTCCACTTTGCCAACAGGACCTGGTGATGTGTGCTCCTTACAATATTCTCCAGCTGCAATTCCACTATTATGAGCACTAAAGCACTAGCTCAGCACTCTAGGATATAGCGCCAACCTATCATTAAGGCAGAAAGAACAGGTCATAACATCTGCCCATAAGGTAAAGATCAGTGTGTGCATATGCGTGTGTGCGTACCCCAACTCTTCCACATCTTCCCACCTGACCCCTCCCTAAACTGACAAATATTAACCAAAACCCTCCCTGACAAAAAGGCCAGGAAACGCAAATAGTTCTCTCTTATGTAGAGGGAGGAACTCACTGTTTATGTTGTTAAGCTGGCCTGATTCTTACAATATTTCCGCATCACTGATTTCCCCATTGATGTAATAATTGCATGTATTGTATAGATGAAATCCCTCTTGCCATGTTATAAAATCCAAGAATGTACTGTCCTATCAATATTACAATTTATATTTATGACATGTGCTTCAGGCTATTTTTCTCAAACGTCATTTCTAAATGGATTTTCCTTTTAGATATATGTTTGATCCTTTGGGTTATAAATGCATTATCAGTTAAGCCTTACCAAATAACGATAACACACATCACCAGGTCAGTTCCAAAGAGTGATATAGGAACCTATAAATTTTACATTTACAAGATCCTGCAACGAAGGCGTTGTAAGTTACTCTTTCTGGGCACCGCAGGTTCGAGCAGCACCGACGTTAAGGAAAACCGTAACCTGGACAACGTCTCCTCCAAAGAGGGGGCAGCTGTAGGCGAGCAGCTCCCCAATGGCAGTGGCGGGGGCAGCAGGAAGCGCCCCCTAGAGGAGGGCAACAATGGCCACACGCTGTCCAAGTTCCGGGCCAAGAAGCGTAAGAAAACACCGGGCCCGGTTCTACCAAAAAATGCACTTATGCAGCTGAATGAAATCAAGCCGGGGCTACAGTATAAGCTGCTGTCTCAAACAGGTCCGGTTCATGCTCCCGTGTTTGTCATGACCGTTGAGGTCAACGGTCAACTGTTCGAGGGCTCAGGTCCGACTAAGAAGAAGGCCAAGCTGAATGCGGCAGAAAAGGCCCTGCGCTCCTTTGTCCAGTTCCCCAACGCCTCCGAGGCGCACCTGGCTATGGGCCGGACACTGACAGTCAACACGGACTTCACATCTGATCAGGCCGACTTCCCAGACATGCTCTTCAATGGGTTTGAGACGCCCGCACCACCCGAGGACTCCTTTTACCTGGGATCCAATGGCAGCGGCTCCTTAAACTCGCTGGGAGAGTATCCCCTGCCCTCCACGCCAGGTGCTAACCTTGCCCAGGCACCGTTGCCCCCTCCCTCCTCCTTCACCTCAAACTCGAGCGGAAAGAATCCCGTCATGATCCTCAACGAGCTGCGGCCGGGCCTCAAGTACGACTTTGTGTCGGAGAGCGGTGAGAGCCACGCCAAGAACTTTGTCATGCAGGTGTCGGTGGACTCACAGCAGTTTGAGGGCTCTGGACGAAACAAGAAGCTGGCCAAGGCCCGGGCCGCCCAGGCAGCCCTCTCAGCCCTCTTCAACATGCAGCTGGACCAGACACCCTCCCGACAGCCCATCCCCAGAGAGGGACTGCAGCTCCACCTACCCCAGGTAAGTTCCCAAACCTAGGTCCCTCTGAACAAGCCAAATCTGCCGCCAGTCAAGGCCCTTTAAAAACAGGACATAGAACATAGAATCTGCAGTCACTCTACATCTAATGTTTTCAGGCACCGAGCAAAGGCATCAGAGCTTCCCCAGAAGCCAAAACACTTATGCAAGGCTTTCTCAAACACTGTTGTGATTTGGGATTTTTTAAATGGGAGTGCATTACACATTTAGGAATATCTGGATATGTTTTGGTCAAAGAAAGCAATCTGCTGAGAATTTCAGTGTTTGAGAATAGTTCTTATGTCATACTTTAAACTGGGAAAATGTACAATAGGCTTATGTAGTTTGAAAGCTCTGAGGACACAGAGGTATTTTCACTACTGGAATTAACAATATCCCTCTCTTGTTGATTTCAGTTAGATATCCTTTCTAGATATTACAAACGACAACATCTGAAAGCCTTTTTAATCGCAATGCGTTCGAGCGAATCTAAAGAATCCCAGTGTCAGTCGCATGCCTTTACTAGCTCATATCTTGAAAAGTCCCCACTGGAAGGTTCAGTTCTCTTGCCAATCATTGCTGGATTTGACATTCATTGAAAATGTAGATGAAATGATCAGGCCCGACGAATGATACAAGATGAGACAGGATATCAAAATGTGCGGTGCTTCAGTGGTGAAACGGTTGTGTATACATGTGAGACATCTATTTACACATCTCCTAATTGGGCTCCCCTAATCGGCAGCTGAGATAAAATCTCTATCTTATTTAGCATCGCACTTTTTTTTTTGTTGTGTTGAAAAAAACTATATTGGCTGTCCAGGCTATTTTGTACCTAGATGTGGGACCTATTTAGCACTGTCAGGGCTTCTCAGAGTTTAGAGTTGGGGTTAATTCCATAGGAAACTTGAAATACAATTATTTTAGTTAAGTCATGTTTTGCATCACTTGTTTAGCCTAAATAAAAGCACTGTTTCTGAAGATGTCTTGTATACAAGATGTCTTGTATAAGAGAAACACTTTCGATATCGAATGTGATTTTGCTTCAAATGTAATATGACGACCGTGGTTAGGGCTAGGGCTCAGTAACGGTTTATTAGGGTGTTGTGGCTGGAAGTCAGATTGCATCTAGATCCACTCCTTCCCTTAGGCTGGATTTGCACTCCACTAGGCGTGTTCCGTAACCACTTTGTGACTTTCACACGGAGGGCTCGGCTCCACACTGAGTTTTGCTACTTGGAGTGCTTGGTGGAGTGTAAACCCAGGCGTAAAGGTGCTCAAAGAAGGTCTCCCTTTCCAAAGACTGTCAATATCCTAGCGCTGGTTCAGTTTTATATGAATTGGGGAGTGAGGATGGGGATTGGTTTGTGATTTTTCATCACAGAAGTGACTGTCAAAGTCGTGCCAGTGCGTGCAGAGATAGTGCCGTCTGGACAGGAAAGCAGCTTGTGGGGCACACTGTCAACGGCTTCAATTGTCTCCCCCCCCCACTTTCTTTCTTTACTCTCCCTCCACTTGTCATCGGTCTGCTTCCTTCAACCCGGGCAGCTCGTGTCAACGATGCTGCACCCGCTAATTGGTCTATTAATTCTCTGTCGGTTAATATTTATTAAATGTACCTTCAGCCCAGCTGAAGCGGTCGCTCCATATGGACGGGGGCTAATTGGAAAATCAGGAAAACATGAGTGATAGAGTACTTTTTTATTGCCAGAATGGAATTGTTTCACTGTTTTTGGCTGGCTGTTTTGTTCCACGACGGATAACACAGACGTCCACGCGTTTCAGTGCTGCCTGCAACCAATTCCCAGAAGTCAAATTATCCCACTCCAACTGGGTGACTCTGAAGTACTGCGGAAGTAATATTTGGACTAATCTTTTTAATTTGTGCCTATTCAGCCGTCGCCTCTCCTTGGCAGTAATCATTTTCCTCTGTATTAGTAAATGGATAAAAGCGAGCAAAAGGAACGGCCACTGTCAAGGAAAAGAGATGCATTAAGTCCATTCGAGGTTCCTGCTGAGATTCGATTCCATATATGCCGACTGTATAAGACTTTTGGCTCAAATGAGGACAACTCACATTTCTATCCTTAATATTCTTAATATTCTATGTAGACAGCTGCTCGTCGAACATCTCATTCCAAAATCATGGGCATTAATATGGAGTCGGCCCCCCTTTTGCTGCTAAACAGCCTCCGCTCTTCTCAGAAGGCTTTCCACTAGATGTTGGAACATTGAAGCAGGGACTTGCTTCCATTCAGCTACAAGAGCATTTGTGAGGTCGGGCACTGATGTTGATTAGGCCTGGCTCGCAGTCGGCTTTCAAATTCATCCCAAAGGTGTTCGATGGGGTTGAGGTCAGGGCTCTGTGCAGACCAGTCAAGTTCTTCCACATCGATCTCAACAAACCATTTATGTATGGACCTGGTTTTGTTCACAGGTGCATTGTCATGCTGAAAGAGGAAAGGGCCTTCTCCAAACTGTTGCCACAAGGTTGGAAGCACAGAATCGTCCAGAATGTAATTGCATGCTGTAGTGTTAAGATTTCCCCTCCAATTTTCCACCGGAACTAAGGGGCCTAGCCCGAACCAGCCCCAGACCTTTATTCCTCCTCCACCAAACTTTACAGTTGGCACTATGCATTGGGGCAGGTAGCGTTCTCCTGTCATCTGCCAAACCTGATTCGTCTGTCGGACTGCCAGATCGTGTGATTCATCACTTCAGAGAACGCTTTTTCACTGCTCTAGACTCCAATGGCGGCGAGCTTTACACCGCTCCAGCCGATGCTTGGCATTGCGCATGGTGGCCTTAGGCTTGTGTGATGCTGCTTGGCCATGGAAATCCATTTCATGAAGCTCCCAACAAACAGTTCTTGTGCTGACGTTTGGAATTTGAGTGTTGCAACCAAGGACAGAGGATGCAGCTCTAGCAGGGCAGATTTTTTTTTAAACTGACTTGTTGGAAAGGTGGCATCCTATGACGGTGGGTGCCACGTTAAAAGTCACTGAAAGTTTTCAATAATGTCTGTCTATGGAGATTGCATGGCTGCGTGCTTGATTTTATACACCTGTCAGCAAAGCCGAATCCACTAATTCAAGAGGTTTCCACATACTTTTTTGTATATAGTGTATGTGAATACACTGACAGGTGACGACTAGTGCTTGAGGGTCTATAATGTCTACTCTGCTTAGTAAGTCCACATGGCTGACTGGCATGTGTGCGTGTGGTGGAATATGATGAAGTTGTCCCTAGATGCTGGTCTTAGGTTTAAGTTAGAGCTTTGATGTTTAAGGATTTGGGAAGGATAAACTATTTCCAAACAGGCAGCCTGTACCTGAAGCCTGTGCTCGTTGTGTTGCGTCTCTCACCTCTACAGGTTCTCGCCGACGCCGTCTCTCGCCTGGTGGTGGACAAGTTCAGCGAGCTGACGGACAACTTCACCTCGCCCCACGCGCGACGGAAAGTCCTGGCGGGAGTTGTCATGACAACAGGTACGCTTTATCACTCCGCCTAATGGGAAAACTTGACGTTCTCCACCCTCGGAGCGTTGCTGTGTCCGCCGAACAGTACACCACTAGATTTGTACAGGCCATAAAACCCCAGCCATACTGTCAGCAGGAGGCTAATGTGTGTAGATGGGAGGAAATTAATCTTCTTACCATCACCTGTCAATCAGGGTGCACATCAAAATCTTCCTTTTGTGGGGTCCATGTCCATGACTGGTGCTGCTGTTTATCATTGGCTATGTAAGCCTAATTTACTCCATACAATTTACAAAAATGTAATTTCACGAGTACACACATTTCTAAAAACCTACATCAACCCTCATCAAAAATATAATAAAATGTCAATGAAATGGAATAATGATAGAAAAGTAGAAACAATAAACACAAATGGCTTTTTATTGAATGTAAAGGTGAATTTTGAACCTCTCTGATCCCCACCCCTAGGCACAGATGTGAAAGAGGCCCAAGTGATCTGCGTCTCCACGGGCACCAAGTGCATCAATGGCGAGTACATGAGCGACCGTGGCCTGGCACTCAACGACTGCCACGCAGAGATTATCGCCCGCCGCTCGCTCATCCGGTACCTCTACGCCCAGCTAGAGCACTTCCTAAGGTGAGAAGTTAGGCCATTGAAAACACAAACACACAAAATGGCTCCCATTTTGATTAGAGTCTTGTTTGTTGAAGCCTTCAGTGGATCATGAAGTCCTAGTAAAAGATGAATTTGCATTTAGTCGTAAAATTGAGTTCACTGTTGCAATGTTGCTTAAATTGCAGCATGGAATTCCTTTTTTTGTTCTTGCTTCAGCGGATTTCTTTTAGTTGTTTTTATTTTCTGTGACATTTGGAGCCACTGCCAACACTTTGCACCCCTCCCCCCTTTCACCCTCTGTCTCCTAGCAACAACAAGGAGGAGCAGCAGAAGTCTATTTTCATGCGCTGTGACAAGCGTGGCTACCGGCTAAAGGACAACGTCCAGTTCCACCTCTACATCAGCACCTCGCCCTGCGGAGACGCACGCATCTTCTCGCCGCATGAGGCCGGCATGGAAGGTATGAGGCGCACCCTCCTCCCCGCTTACCTGTGATAGTAGTAGCTGTTACCAAACCTCTTGCTGACCCTTCTGTGCCACAATGTACAATGATGGCATGATTCATGCCTTCTTCATCAGGTGCATATGTCAGGCTATCCAGCGCCTGCACGATGCTCTTCGATGTGAATGCGTTCTGCCATTAAGTTTATATGAAGCTTTGAATCTTATACTCATTGATACATTTGTGATACACCTTCATATAAACACGGAAACAGCATTTCCAACCATACGCTACTTGCTCTTAACCGAATGCAATTCGCTGAACTATCTCTTAAATGCAAGGCTTATTGTGATTCACTCATTGATTCCATATGACTGTAAGCTTATAATGTCAATGGCTTAAATTTCGACGCTAAGTGAACATGTACATATAGGGCCGTCCCATTAGTTTTGGTGGCATGCCATCTTTAGTGACCTTGTCCCATGTGACAGCCAGACTCAATCAACCCCCACGTCAGCTCAGTCTCCATTCTCCTCACTTAGCTGGCTGACACATTTTCTTATTTAATCTTACGCTTGTTGAGAATTCCATATCGGAGCTTGTTTATTTTATTCAATTAACTCCTGTATGTTTTCCTCTTATGCCTGGATTCATTTAATTAGAATTTCATTTTGAATGTCCAAATGCGTATTACAAACCCATTTCAACAAGTCTGTTAATTAGTGGATCTTTGTCCATGTTTCCTCTCTCTCTCTTTCTCTCTCTTTCTCTCCCTCCCTCGCTCTCTCTCTCTCTCTCTCTCTCTCTGTCGCTCTCTTCCTCTCTCTCTCTCTCTCTCCCTCTCTCTCTCTCTCTCTCTCTCTCTCTCTCTCTCTCTCTCTCTCTCTCTCTCTCTCTCTCTCTCTCTCTCTCTGTCGCTCTCTTCCTCTCTCTCCCTCTCTCTCTCCCCCTCTCTCTCTCTCCCTCTCTCTCCCTCTCTCTCCCTCTCTCTCTCGCTCTCTCTGATTACTCACCCTCTTTATATGTCACATATAAATGCTTCTGTCACATTGTTTCCCGGCATACGCAAAAACACAAAAGGAAATACCCTTGTACAATTAGCCAGTGGATTGATTAGGCTTGTTAGCCTTTTTGAATTACTTTCCAACATGTAGAAATGCTGTGATTAATAACAATGAAGTTGTATTTAAAGTTATTGTCTTTTGTACCCTTCGCACTGTCGAGATGATTTGGTGTCACATGCCCTAGAAGACCACAATGGAAACAAGTATCTTGACTTTTTTTGTGTATGTATCCTCAACAATTTTGGTATATGCATCTTTTGCCTGGTGTAATATTTTATGCATTATAAATTGTCAACACAGCAGATTTCATTTCATTTAAGAGTGTACAGGCGGCCAGGATTGCTTATATATTTCTGGTGCTGATCATCAATGTCTTATTGACCGCATTCATGAAAATGTTGATTTTATGTGATACATTTCAAAGAAAATACAGAAACTGACTGAAACTGGTTTAGTGTTAATCCATTCATCCATCTGTCTTCTCCTTGTCCCCCTCCCACAGACCAAGGAGACCGCCACCCCAACCGGAAGGCACGGGGCCAGCTGAGGACCAAGATAGAGTCTGGGGAGGGGACCATCCCTGTGAGGACCAGCAATACCATCCAGACATGGGACGGGGTGCTGCAGGGAGAGAGGCTGCTCACCATGTCCTGCAGTGACAAGATCGCAAGGTAACATGGCCTTGTGTCCCCTTTTGGTATCCTTTTCCTCACATATCCTCCTCCAAAGCCGGCAAGATTGTGAGACACCACGTAAAAGTGGTGTGTTTCAATTCAACAATTTAATTGGACATTAAACAGAGTTTATATGAATTTGACTCTAATTCTTGCACAGTATTTGCACTTGGAGGTGGAATCCTTACAGTCAGTAAGCTGCTGTTGTGGTAGATACAGCTGCAGTATATAACCAGAGTTAGGCTATTGGTGTCTGTGTTAAGGTGTCCGTTAAGTCGATATTAGTGCAGGGTGCGGATTCACCCATAAAGTTATGGTGGTGTCTGCCAATGTGTGCCGTGGTAATGTCACGGAAATAGACAGATAAAGAGGTGTCAAAACACACACACACACACACACTCTGTCTTCCTTCAGTGTGCTGTGACAGCGGGCTCTGGCATATCTACCCGCTACCCCAAAGAACTTCACCTACACACACAAGAACACACACACACATATCATGCATTGATGTAGAGTATCTATCAGCCACTTCCACCCATATAGCAGACTCAGCGTTGCCTCTTTAATGCATATGAATCACTGATGTATATTAACCCTGTATTGCTGATTCTATGTATTGGCCAGTGAGAGGTTTTGAAGCCACCGCTCGGCCGTATTGGCACTCCCCAGAAGAAGTTGGGTCATGCCTAGATCGCATACAGCTTTTGTCAAATTTGACGTCAAAAGTTTAATTATTTTTATATTTTAGATAACCCTAACCCTTTTCCTAACGTTAACCTAATTATCCTTACCTGCAACGTTAATTCTCCTAACCTTCTGTGTAAGTTCTCCGAATCCTGCTACGAAAAGTCAATTTTGACAAAAGCTGTATACCTTCTAGACAAAACCAAGGAGCAGGTTTTGAATGGAATTCTACAGTATTTCAATTAAATGTTTCAAGGACAAAATGACATGTATTTAAGTATGTTTTTGTTGTAGTGGAGACAGTAACATTAGTACTTTCAACAAATTATACTTAAAGGAAAATATTTGTTTGTATTTCTTAATCTTTTATTTTTATGTTAGCTCACATAATAAATATAATTATGCATTAAGGTGTCTGTAATAGAATAAAAGTGGCAAAAACAAATGTTACATTCATTTAATTAATAAATGCATTTCTAAAGCTTCCAAAATATTTTTTTACGATGGTGGGGATATGTCAAGATGGAGGCACGATGGCTTTAAAACAGCGCCCACTGATAGTCATCTAGTGTACATATAAATCATTGATAGGAAAAGCTTAATGCTTGATTAATAACGGTTTGGTCAAACTAGTTATTGATGTACTTCTGTAATTGCAATCATTTAGTGTGTTTTCAGCGAGTTTGGTTTAGATTGGCCTATGATAGACTGCAGAAATTACATCCAAGTACAACAATAATATTGTACAAATTATTAATGGAGGATTGCAAAGTTGTGTAGTGGCCTGGTTTTCTAGAGCAGTTAGTTGTTTTATACAGTACCAGTCAAAAGTTTGGACAAACCTACTTATTCAAGGGTTTTTCTTTATTTTGACTATTTTCTACATTGTAGAATAATAGTGAAGACAACACAACTATGAAATAACACAAATGTAGTAACCAAAAAATGTTAAACAAATCAAAATATATTTTAGATTTGAGATTCTTCGAAGTAGCCATCCTTTGCCTTGATGACAGCTTTTCACACTCTTGTCATTCTCTCACCCAGCTTCATGAAGAATGCTTTTCCAACAGTCTTGAAGGAGTTCCCACATATGCTGAGCACTTGTTGGCTGCTTTTCCTTCTCTCTGCGGTCCTAACTCATCCCAAACCACAGTCACCCAACCTCAATTAGGTTGAGGTCGGGTGACTGTGGAGTCCAGGTCATCTGATGCAGCACTCCATCACTCTCCTTCTTGGTCAAATAGGGCTCCCGAGTGGCACAGCGGTCTAAGGCACTGCATTTCAGTGCTAGAGGCGTCACTACAGATACCCATAGTCCCATAGGGCGGTGCACAATTGGCACCGCGTCGTCTGGGTTTGGCTATTATTCTACAATACAAAAAAAAAAAATTGAAATAAAGAAATACCCTGGCATGATTAGTTGTGTCCAAACTCTTGACTGGTACTGTAGGGATAGCACTTAGTTTCTAGTAGTTATCCTGTATATCCCACTTTGTTCAGGCCCAGTCTTATTGGATTCAGGCTATATCAGGGGCAGCTGAATTGATGGGGTCCAACCCGGGTGTTTTCGCAGTCAGCCCATGACCCTGCTCACTGTCCACAGTCAAGGTGCAGCTATCTATCCCTCCCCATTAATGTACGATGCAATCTACTCCGTAACTCTCCCTCCTAGTCCCTTCCTCCAATTTCAATGCCAACAGGAGTGTCACACACCTAATGTTTTTGAGTAAGCATTAATGGCCTTGCTATTATACTATGTAACTCAAGATGACAGTATACAGGTAGCATGTGCACTAACAGCTAACCTAGCTCATAGCCCGATTAGAGCAAGGCATAGAAAGTGTCACCACTTTACAGACTACCCTACACTTGTTCTCTACACAACAGGTCCTCTCCTAACCTAACCATTGCAACTAAATGGTGAGGTGGAGAAAAAATGCCCCTCCTGCCATCTCTTCCTGTACGAATGATTAATGACTCGGCGATGGCTATTTACCTAAATGCACTAGCTCTGTTTGACTTAGCCCTGCAATTTCAGTGTGTTTTTTTTTACACCTTTCTCCTTGGATTACATGGCCTGCCCGGCGGCGCTAAGGTGATGGAGGTCTAGTTTACGGCTCCTTCCCTCCTGCTCCTGGCTCATTAGAAGTGTTACTCTCCAGAGTTGCTTTTTCTTTGATAAAGCAACTGATTGTGAAGGCCCTCAAAAGCCCCAATCACTTGAGCTTGGTCGCCACTCTCCCTTTAGAACACTGAAGTGTGTGTGTGTGGTGCGTTGGTGGGCGAGTGTGTGTGTGTGTGTGTGTGTGTGTGTGTGTGTGTGTGTGTGTGTGTGTGTGTGTGTGTGTGTGTGTGTGTGTGTGTGTGTGTGTGTGTGTGTGTGTGTGTGTGGTACGTTGGTGGGGGAGTGGGGTGTGTGTGTGTGTGTGTGTATGTGTGTGTACATGTGCATGCGTGTTTTTGGAAAAGAGGTGGTGGTATACCAAGAACAGTGGTATGTTTTGTCTGATTATGTTTTTTAATTGTGTACCCCAGAGCCTCCATGGCCACTGAGTTTAGCTGCTATCACAAGGGGCAAAATCACATAAATCAAATGAGGTGGGTGGGTGGATGGACTGAACAACAGTAATGATACAGTCCAACTATCAACCCCCCCATCGCATATGGAAGACGTCCCTGCCGGGGGCTACTGGAAAACGAGTGGTCTCCGAGACTCATGTCTTGACTGCGTTTCTAGTCGGTGGCTTAATTTCACACACTCTCACACACACACTGCCTCGGGTCAGAAGGAGGCAGGAGCGGCAGTTATCAAAGCTGTTTGTCAGGGTCTTGTTTCTGTCATCTGGTAATGGTCTGCCTGCGTGTGTCCTCTTCGAAGTCGTCGCTCGCCAAGGCAATTGGTATAGCTTCATAGAGCGTGTGGAAGGAAATGTATGGCAAAGATGGGACGGCTAATGTAACAACATAGAATGTAGGGTGAAATAAATGCAATTGGATAGTTCCGAGTCAGAGCAGCCATTCCTATGTGTGTGTTTGTGCGGGAGTGTTTGTGTCTTTATGCGTGCGCACTTGTACGTACGTATGTGTGTGTGTGTGTGTGTGTACTTATGCGTGTGTGTCCCTCTGCTGCAGATGGAACGTGCTGGGCATCCAGGGATCTCTGATGAGCTACTTCACGGAGCCCATCTACTTCTCCAGCATCATCCTGGGCAGCCTGTACCACGCCGACCACCTCTCCCGGGCTATGTACCAGCGCATCGCCGACATCGAGGACCTGCCCCAACAGTTCAGCCTCAACAGGCCTCTACTGAGCGGTCAGTACCCTTCACCTTTAAACTTCGACTCCTTTACTTCTTTGCCCCCCCCGCCCCCAATACTCTAGCGCCTAGACTCTCATGCGCTCAGGGTCGTGTTCATTTTGGGGGACGCAACAGAACATGTTTTAAAACGTTTTGCCACAGAAAACAAAAAAACGAGTCGAAGGTAGTCCCTTCCTGTTTCAGTCCCTCCCCGTTTTTCACCCGTTTGGTGGTTAATGCCCATGACACGGGCGTAGACTCATGCCAAAGAACACTCCACGCTAGACTAACTCAAGTGCCACCGCATGCACATTCAAACACTCCAATACTTTCAACACTTTGCTTAGGTGGCTAGGAGGAGGCTTAGTTGGCCTCTTGTCTGTTTCCTCACGCTTTCTGTGTGAAGACCAATGCAACCGGACACTGTGACTCCATGGGCAAACCCACAGTAGGCACAAGGGTAAACACCAATCATGTATAAATGTCTACGGTAAATACCCAGCAGGACCGTGGGTAATCACATAGATGGGTCACCTACCGTAGTCTTATTGAAACACGGCAGTTGTCATCTGAGGTGACATTTACTTACCCTTCCTGTGTGAGTTTGGATAACTTCATGCCCTTTGTGCCAAATCGGTGGAATCCATGCAGCCATTTGTTATAAGGTCAGATCTGTTTAGATATTCTCAAAATATTTATTTGACTCCAGGATTTTTATTTGTGATATTTCATTATATATCCCTTTGTCAAGTTGTTTTGCGGCATTTGGAACCGGCTATGTGTTCTATAGCACATACAGCTAAAATAATGTGCATTCCCCCTTCCATCCCACTGTCCAAACCACCTCCTGTCAGGTTAGGGGCTAAGGCAGGGTGAGGGCTACCTAGTAACAGCATATTGTCCTTTATTTTTTCCATTGCACGGCGCTTTGAAATGTGTTTCTATGGTGTGCCTGAATGAACATGGCCATGATCTCCCTCCAGATCTCACACAATGCAATAGCTGTCCCAACTGGTGCACTCAACTTCCTTCCCGCCTACCTTACCCTCTCTCCTCTTCCTCCTCCTCTCTGTCCCCTCCGATGACTCCCTGAACTGCAGGTAAAGAGATAATGGGAGGGTTATTAACTTTTTTTCCGCTTTAGGGAGTTTTGCCGTGAAGGAGCTTTGCGCTGTGGACGCTCAGCATTTAGCCCTTTAAATCATAATCCCCCAGCCAGGCAGCCCAGTGCACTGCAGAAGAGAAAGGAACCGAGGCGTTTAACACCCTCCACTGAAAGAAGGATTTATGCCTCCAATCTATCTTCTCTCTAGGCCCCTGCTTGGAGGAGCACATGTACTGTAATAGAGGCTTTATCCCAGACACACTAGGTGGACATTGTAGCATCATGTTTTGATGGGTATTTTGTTAACGCTATCTCTGACAGATGCTGCTAGGACAAAGACTGTACAAAGACTCGCGACTTTGACCCGTCGTGCCCTCGCTTGTGGAGCAACAGCTCGGGTTAACCACGATGAGAAGCCTTCACCAAAACCTGAAGAGTCATATGCTTTCATTCAGAGTGAATGCCTTGCTCTCAGAAGGATAAAGCGGGCATGAGTCACATTTGCGGTTGGTTAGACTTGCGTGCTTGCTTTTAGAAAGGGGAGTTAACTTTCAGAGTTAATGCCTGGGCTCGTCATTGAATCCCATTGGCTCAGCCTTGCATGCTCACTGTTAGAAGGTGGAGTTAGAGCTGCTGAGTGAGTGGCTATCTGTGATTCCAGGCATCAGCAACGCAGAGGCGAGGCAGCCGGGCAAGGCGCCCAACTTCAGCGTGAACTGGGCAGTGGGCGACCAGGCGCTGGAGGTCATCAACGCCACCACGGGCAAAGACGACATGGGGCGCGCCTCGCGCCTCTGCAAGCACGCCCTCTACAGCCGCTTTATTCGCCTGCACTCCAAGGTACGGAATGGTTCGACACACACACACACACACCACAACGGCTCTCCTTGAATTTGTGTTTATGACTATCAGCACTACTCACAGAGGATGTGGGCAGCATTAAGACCAGCTGAAGCACAGATCAAGTGGTTGTACGTTTATGCACTGTACAAGTTGCTCCTCAATATCCTATTCAAAGTAGTCTTCTGCGTATCTCAACATCTGTTTTGCTCCCCTCCCCACACCAGTTGTCATCCACACTGAGGATCAAGGTGTCCAAGCCCAGCTCGTACCACGACGCCAAGGAGGCGGCTGTAGAGTACCACAACGCCAAGCAGACGCTGATCAAGGTCTTCCACAAGTCGGGCCTGGGGGCCTGGGTGAAGAAGCCCATCGAGCAGGACCAGTTCTCCCTCAACTCCTGATCAGGCGATTAGGGGGGAACCTCTTCACTCAACCCACCGCACCCCAACCCCCCTCTCTAGACATGAGAGAGGCTCTTTGAATCTACCAGCCACTGAGACTTCACGTGTGTGGGTGTGCGTGCGTGTGTGTGTGCGTACATGCGTGTGTGTGTGTGTGTCTGTCTGAGTGTGTGTATGAGAAATAATGCACGTGGTTCTGGCCTCCTCCCTCTGTCCCCAATCACTCTGCTCTCATTCCTCATCGCTGTGACGTCATCACTTGCTGTGTCTGTCTGTTTGTTTTAAAGCAACTAAAATTCAAATACCTTTTTATGTCCTTATGGCAATAAAAATGTATGGTATTTTAAACTGGAATCCTTTTTAGTCTTTTTTTTTTGTGTAAGATTTTACATGAGGTTGTCCATATACCATGTAGTTACTATATAAGTACTTCTGTAACTAGAATGTACAATGATTGGCCGGATTCCATTTCTGTCATTCAGTTAAATATAATTTCACTAGGAAACCCAAATGCCGTATGACTTCATGGTATATTTTTTTTACGTATTGTGAGATTTGACCTTTTCTTTTCCTATTTTATTACATTCTTGCCCCTGTATTAAAAGCACATAGGACATGATGCTAAATACTCATCCAAAATGGTGGTTACAGTCATTGAATCATCATTCATTTGAAATATTCTCTTGTGAACATTTTACGCTTATTTATTTATTTGATGACGATGTTGGTCATTGAAACCATTCCCATTCCTATTCCATACTTGAACAGGGGCCCTGGTGGAGGCTGTTGATGATTCCCCTCGAGTCCTTTGGCCTAGGGAGTTTAGGGGATTGGGTAGGCGCTGCACGTTTTTTCTTATTGACTTAAGCCATGGCTTTGCATGGGAACTGTCTCCGAGGTCTGCAGAGCTGATTTGGTAGGGAACCACCAGGATCTCCTCGAGTGAATTTTGAATGCCAGCATCTTATTTCTGCACAGGCAGCTTCAAAACAGTTTTCTCTCTTTGTATGTGTTTGTTTTTGGGGAGGGAGGGGCTTTTGTTTTTAGAATTGAAATTGACTCTTTTTTTTGTGAGGATTGAAGGATTGCACTGTAACTGAATAATGACAGGAATGAAGTCTTTCCATCAATGACACTGCATAGGAGCTACATTACACCTTCATAAGCATGAGCCTCATGGACATTATGCATCCATGCCCCGGGCATTTATAAATGCTTATGTTAACAACCTCAGTTTGATATGTCATGGTCATGCTACACAATACAAGTAAGGTGACATAACACATCTTGTGTCTGGGGTTGTTATGAAGGTGTAAAGTAGTCCATATGTCATGTCATTCATAGAGAGCTGGGAAGAGCTTATGTCATCATTTAAATACCTTTTAAAGGCCCAATGCAGCCGTTTTTATATCAATATCAAATAGTTTCCGGGTAACAATTAAGTACCTTACTGTAAAGATTTTTTTTTAAACAAAAAGCAAGAATTTTGTTGGACTTTCTGGGAGTAAACTAGCTGTTATTGGCAGAGAGGTTTGGAACTTTCTTTGTTATTGGTCTATTAACCAATTTACAGCATGTGATGTCACCATGGAAAGCCAAAACTCCCACCCATGCAAACCTGCTGATTAAAAAGTCCTGTGTAGATTGTATTTTCAACCAGCAACTATCAGGAAATAACACTGATCAACATTGTTTCACACTTTTCTAGTGTTAGTTTAATCAGCTGTTGTACACAATGATATAAAACACAGGAAAAACTGCACTGGGCCTTTAAAGGCAACACGAATGCTGATTGCTCATTGTGTGAGTAAACTTCCAAGGGAACACAAAGAAACGCATGAGAGTTTTTACAAAGCTGAGTTTGGTACCACCCACCCACCAAATGACCAATCTGTGTATGCTCGCTCCAAGTCCTATTGGTCCATATACCTGGGTATTCTATAAGCCCTGTTCTCCACTGTCTGCCGTGTGCTAATCTTTTCTATTTCAACTATTTCTACAACATGATAAACTCTGGATGCCAGTAATGACAACTTGGTCATATACCTGTAATATCAGCATTGTACATTTGTTTAATATTGAACGTTGTGCGTTGCACTTGATGGCCAGTGACAAACCACAATTTGAACCGACACGCTGCAAAGGGATTGATATTATGAGATATTCTTTACTTAGTGTATTTTTATATCCAATATATTTGGTTCAAAACAGCAGGGGAAGGTGTTTGGTTTGAGTCCCAGCATTGTGTGTGTCGTGTGTGTGTATGTCTAGAGTGAGGTGAGTGTGTGTGTGCGCATGACACAGCTCGATAAACGTCATAACAGGATATTAGAGATTGCTGTGGAATCTTCACCAAAGATTATGTCCTTGTGTTTTCCCACAATTTTCTTTTGAGCTACAAAATTTAAAAAAATGGGAATTATTTTTTTAACACCTGTGTTTCTCACACACAAATTGCTGATTAAAATATTACAATGTTTTAGTTATTGTACTTTCATTTGACCAATTTATTTGATTTGTATAGAACAATGGGTTTGTGTTCTGTTGTATTCCAGCTTCGTGATGGAATCTTACTTGTCGGGCTCTTTCAGTATATCTGTAGCTGTTGATTACCAAGGTGTAAATATTGTGAACCTCTCTGATGTTATATTGCTGTGGAATGATGGGGATAGGATTAATACTGGTTAAAAATGTGATGCCTGTGCAACTATTCTTCCTTCACTGTCTAGTTCTTGTTCTCTTCCCCCCCCCCCCCCCCCCCCCCCCATGAAACTGCTGGGATGTATTTGATTTGTTTTTGTCCTTTACTTAGAACTCTTTTAAAAAAGCTAGTCAGGTTCTTTCACTGCAACGGCCAGAGATTTGCTAGTCATTGTAGAGCAAAAGTCAAATGTCCTGTGTTGCTGTGTCCTTGTGATACAAATGTATGTTCGGAATCATGTACGTCCCCCCTACCCCCACCGACAGAGGGGGAACCATGCCACGATGCAGGCCTCAGCCAAGAGAACTGGATCAAGGTCACAAGCAATATAACCCCCAACGCCCTTTTTAATGAGGCCCAACCCGGAACGGGAGCAAAAAGAATGGCTCCCCTCCCCCTCTGTTCTCCCCATTGTCGTAATCTCTTTATAAACTGACTGTCTGAAACTTTCTTTAAAGACTGCCTGCTTCTCTATAGTATGTTCCTCATTTTTTTTGACTGCACTAAAGATGTCAATCGATGATGTCATGACACAAACCGTCCCCCAAAATGGACAGGTCGAAACTATTTCCAAGAAGCTGAACTGCAACCTTATAACCTAGTGGTCCCAGTGGTCTATAGTCCCCAGTCGGTCGTTTGGTCAAGACAGTCGGCCGCCCTGACCGCGTGGTGACTGGTGACTGTTAAGTGGTCCCTATGTGGTCCACTCGGGTGGTCAGAGAACTCCTCCACCCTCCTCACCCCACGTCCGCTGTGCAACCTGTACCCGGACCACCATCTTGCATGTGCTCCCACTCTGAAGCTGCACCTAAAGCATGACGACATACTTTTAAAGGACTCGTATGTAGAAAAATAACGGATAAATAGATATATTAAAATGAGCAAAAAAATAAATAAAGGAGACCATAGTTTACTTTCTTTCGCGGAAGTTGTGTCATTCTTTGCGACGTGTGCGTGGTTGTATACTGTTGTTGTGCGGAACGTATTGAGCCCATGAAACACACAGACTCCTTATCAGCAAGCAGCCTCCCATCTAGCCCTTATCTTTCTGCACCATCCCACGCCGAGAAGAAACCACGCCAAGATCTAAAACAAGCGCTATATTTTCACATAGAACATTGTGAAGAGAGATGGTATTGTTAGGTGTTACTCTGTCGTCAGTCGGTCTGTCAATCTCAAGGTTCAACGGGATTAGTGGACATGGGCTTTCCTTCCACTTTCATGTTTTACCTACAAATAGCTCTGGAGGTTAGCCAAGGCCATCAAAAGGTGATGCTGTGACGACTAGGTGTGTATGATGTCTGTCTGTCTCTGACTGTGTGTGTGTGTGTGTGTGTGTGTGTTCGACCTTGAAGCCCCTGCAGTGGCCCCTGAATTGCATTCGGTTCCTCCAAAGAACAACTCCAAATCAATGTTGTCCTGTAATAAAATCAACAGGCAAAAAAAAAACATTGATATGAAAATCAGCATCAATACTTGTTGTGGGTGTGTGGGATATGATTTTCATGATCATATAAAACACAAATATCAAATTCTTACTGAGCCTGTGAAAGCCGATCAAAACATGCCTAATGACGAGCCAAGGCAGTGTACGTACACGAGTAGTCTAAAGGAAACTCTTCCTGTCCTCCATTATTTAGGACTAGGATCTGATAAAATAAATAAAAAATTACTCTCTCAAAGGTAGCAGTGGCTAGGAGTGAGATTTGGGTTCAAATAATCCTTGACCTAAAACCTATACTTACATTGGTAACATTGTGGTTGACTTCTTTGTCATCAAGGCTGTTTTTTGTTTTGTTGGAATGCTGTTAGTGTCCCCAAACCCCTCCTGAACTGTGTGACCAAGTCTCTGATATAACATCAACACGCTTCAATTTCTTCCATCAGCAAGCGATTGAAGGGAACATAGCTGCAGTTGGTGTAAGAAGGGTAATAGTTTAGCTCTGGGTATCCTTTTGCTGCATGCGTTTTGCCTGAGTGTGTGGGTGTCAATGACTACAGTATATGTGAATGGATAAAGCCATCGATCACGTGACACGATTCCTTTTTGAAGACTCAATAGCGCATTGAAGCCAAATTAAGTCAGTTTAAGGCCTTTGTTGACTACGATTTTAGCCGTTTCGTGGCACGATTTTGTCATCCCAGACAAAATGTCCACGTTGTCTGCAAATTCTTAGGTTGTAAACAATTTTCGGACGTCTTGGCTCGTTCAGTTGTGACAAGGTCTAAGTACCACTATGTGCAGTCATAGGCTCCGACAAAGTTCTGGGAGTGTAACATTTGTTTTGACTTAATTGTGTAGTGTGGCTGGTGTTCCGAGCCGATCCCTGTGACGGATCAATAATTATTACTGTGAATAGTCAGATGAATATATCAGTTCGATGACACATCTGAAAACAGGCTTACTGATGGGATTTTGATAAATGCACAAAATCAGCAAACAAAGTAAACATTTTATTTTGCTGAAGTCTATTTGAGTTCGGACATATAAAGTTTGTATGTGAAAACTAATTCTAAAATGCATTGCTACGTTCAGCTTTTCGAAACACACTTCACCAGAGCATAAGCATCAATTGACGATTGCGCTGCTGGTGCTGGCACATACGCAGATCAAATACACCACTGCAGTTGAAGTAGCCTCGCAAGCCAATCGCAGAACTGAAGCAAATCGTACAATCTGGCTTTTTGTTATCAAGATTTGTATTTGGTAACATCGAACAATGTGAAGTGATAATCGTAAAAGACGCACAGTCTGCAAAGGCCTTTAAAATGACGTCACATGGAAACATAACATGTGCCGTTTGAGCTACTCCAGGAAGTGACTGTGAAGGTTTCATGAGATCAAATGTTCCATAATGCATTCATTACACATCTATAAGCATTTTATGAATGTGTTATAACAGGTCCCAACCGCATATTAAAGATTTATGAAATATATCCAAAGCATATCTGTAGCACATTCATGTCATGCTATGTAAGAGGTCATATTTAGGTATCTTAATAGATGCATCATTACAATGACAGCGCAGTATCATCATTATGGCTGTTCTCAAAAGTGTGCTTCTGCCATACCAGTGTTAGTGAATACGTCAAAATAAATGTATGCTGATATATAGCCTGTACCAGCCCCATTTCCCCCTCTGGCCAGTACACACCTGTGACTTAACTTCTTCTTCTCACTAAGGTCAATGCTTCATGAAGATCCCCAGAGGGATGAATCCTCAGGTTACATTTAACAGATCAAATAATGTAGTTGTGGGTCATATCATAACTATTTTGTAACTCATTAACAGCCCTCCTACACACGACATTTAAGTGGCCGTACTGGTCTATATCGCACACATGATGGGTCTATGTATGAATTCCATGCAGTCAATGTAAAGTCAAGTCTATTTTCCCATTCATGAAGCATTTATAGCTAAGCACTACATAGTAATTAACTGTGCCGTTTGCTACTCTGATCTATAATACCAACATTAACGGTCTATACAGTGCATTTGGAAAGTATTCAGACCCCCTGACTTTTTCCAAATTTTGTTATGTTACAGCCTTATTCTAAAATCGATTGAATAACCATTTTTCCTCGTCAATCTACACACAATACCCCATAAAGACAAAGCGAAAAACAGATAGTTTGAAATGTTTGCAAATATATTACAAATGAAAAAGTATTCAGACCCTATGCTATGAGACTCAAAATTGAGCTCAGGTGCATCCTGTTTCCATTGATCATCCTTGAGATGTTTCTACATCTTGATTGGAGTCCACCTGTGGTAAATTAAATTGATTGGACATGATTTGGAAAGGCACACACCAGTCTATATAAGGTCCCACAGTTGACAGTGCATGTCCAAGCAAAAACCAAGCCATGAGGTCGAAGGAATTGTCCATAGAGCTCAGAGACAGGATTGTGTCAAGGCACAGATCTGGGGAAGGTTACCAAAACATTTCTGCAGCATTGAAGGTCCCCAAGAACACAGTGGCCTCCATCATTCTGAAATGGAAGAAGTTTGAAACCACCAAGACTCTTCCTAGAGTTGGGCGCCCGGCCAAACTGAACAATCGGAGTAGAAGAGCCTTGGTCAGGGAGGTGACCAAGAACCCAATGGTCACTCTGACTGAGCTCCAGAAGGACAATCATCTCTGCAGCACCCCACCAATCAGGCCTTTATGGTAGTGGCCAGATGGGAGCCAATCCTCAGTAAAAGTCACATGACAGCCCACTTGGAGTTTGCCAAAATTCACCTAAAGGACTCTCAGACCAATAAGAAACAAGATTCTCTGCTCTGATGAAACCAAGGATACATCTGGAGGAAATCTGGCACCATCCCTATGGTGAAGCATGGGGGTGGCAGCACCATGCTATGGGGATGTTTTTCAGCGGCAGGGACCGGAAGACTAGTCAGGATTAATGGAAAGATGGATGGAGCAAAATACAGAGAGATCCTTGATTAAGCCTACTCCTGAGCGCTCAGGACATCAGACTTGTCCTTGAGTGGCCAAGCCAGAGCCCAGACTTGAACCCGATCAAAAATTTCTGAAGAGACCTGAAAATAGCTGTGCAGCAACTCTCCCCATCCAACCTGACAGAGCTTGAGAGGATCTGCAGAGAAGAATGGGATAAAATCCCCAAATACAGGTGTGCCAAGCTTGTAGCGTCATACCCAAGAAGACTCAAGGCTGTAATCGCTGCCAAAGGTGATTCAACAAATTACTGAGCAAAGGGTATAAATACTTATGTAAATGTAATATTTCAGTTTTCTATTTATTATACATTTGCAAACATTTCTATAAACCTGTTTTTGCTTTGTCATTATGGGGTATCGTTTGTACATTGATGACAATTTAATCCATCGCAGAATAAGGCTGTAACGTAACAAAATGTGGAAAACGTCAAGTGGTCTGAATACTTTCCGAATGCACTGTACATGAATTCTATGCAGTCAATGTAATGTCATTTATATTTTATAATCCATAAAGCCTTTATAAAGCATTCATTAACATCCCTCAATGATAAAAAATAATATGGACAAAACACAGAATGTTAAAGGAAATATTCACATTTTATTTACATTTTCCAGATGTAGCTAGCACAGAAAACAATTGTTGAAGATCAAGTGAAATGTACAATGAAATACTTAACTTGCAAGCTCTACCCAACAGTGCGGTAATCAATAGTTAACTAATACAGTATCTCAGAAATAGCCGACCCTCCTGGGATTTTCATGCATGACAGTGTATATAGGGTTTCCCAAGACTCTTCCTAGAGCTGGCCGCCCGGCCAAACTAAGCAATCGGGGTAGAGGGGCCTTGGTCAGGGTGGTGACCATTCCCAAGAATGGTGCGACAAACAAAAAACATCCAGTCAGCCGCAGTCCTGTGGGCGAAAACAGATAGTGGATGAGAGAGGTTGAAGGAGAATTAAGAAGCCTGCAAGCTAACAGGCGGGCCACAAACAGTTTGTGTGCAGAACGGCATATCGGAACGCACAACTCATTGATCCTTTCCACGGAATGGCTATTGCAGCAGACGACCACACCGAGTTCCACTCATATCAGCTAAAACCATGAAGAAGCAACTCCAGGAGACAAGCTGGAGTTGGACAATAGAGGAATGGAAAAACACTGCATGATCCGACGAATCCCAATTCCTGTTGCGTCATGCTGATGGCAGAGTCAGGATTTGGCGTAAGCAGCATCGATGGAGTCCATGGACCCAGCCTGCCAGGTGTCAACGGTACAGGCTGGTGGCGGTGGTGTACCGCTGTCCAGTCTGCAGCAACTGTGTGATACCATCGCCTCAGCATGGACTAACATCCCTGTGAAACGTTTCTGACTTGTAGAAGCCATGTTCCGAAGAAATGGAGGTAAAGGAGGATCCAACCCGGTACTAGATGGGCGTACCTAATAAGCTGTCTAATATTGAGTTGCACCCTCTGCCCTCAGAACAGCCTCAAGTCGTCAGGGCATGGACCCTGCGTTCCACAGGGATGCTGGCCCATGTTGACTCCAATACTTCCCACAGTTGAGTTGTGTCAAGTTGGTCAGTCTATGTCATGAAAAGAGCAGGTGTTATTAATGTTTTGAACACTCAGTATATTTATATATATATATATATATACACATACAATATATATTTTTTAAAACACAACAAATTACGGAGGACGATATATAAAATATAGGGTCAGTGCCAGAACCAAATGTACAATGTGCAGAGATGGCGCCGACAGAGAGGGCAGGGATGTCGCCGACAACGTGAGCTGCCTCACTTCTAGTCTTTAGGAACCTTTGCGGTATTTAGTTTTTTTATGTTTTATTTCTTACATTGTTAGCCCAGAAAATCAACCTAAACAACCTGTCCGAGTCTGTCATCAAGTAAAGATAAAATTGCATTGTTTTACAGCAATGTGCTGCTTTGATTGGATTTATTATTAATGACAACCGGAAATAACTATTGGCTATCAGAGCGACGTCAACTTACCAGCACTACGACCAGGAATACAACTTTCCCGAAGTGGATCCTCTGTCTGCACCACCCAGGGCATTTGAACTGATCCCAGAGGCCAACCCAAAACAACGCCGCCGGAGAAGAGGAAGATGGAGCGGTCTTCTGGTCAGACTTCACTGGCGTGTACACCACTCACCGCTCCTGAGTATATTACTCGCTAATGACCAGTCCCTCGATAACAAGGTCGACAGAATCAGGGCAAGAGTTGCTTTCCAGAGAGACGTCAGAGATTGTAACATACTCTGTTTCACGGAGACATGGCTCTCTCAGGATATGCTGTTGGAGTCAATAAAGCCACCTGGACTCTCACTGCGTCGTGCCAACAGGAATAAACATCTCTCCGGAAATAAGAAGAGCGGGGGTGCATGTTTCATGATTCAATTGTATGATTTAATTGTAGCAACATACAGGAACTCAAGTCCTTTTGTTCACCTGACCTAGAATTCCTCACAATCAAATGCCAACGGTATTATCTCCTGAGAGAATTACCTTCAGTTATTGTCACAGCCGTGTATATCCCCCCTCAAGCCGATACCACGACGACCCTCAAGGAACATCACTGGACTTTATGCAAACTGGAAACCATATTTCCTGAGGCTGCATTTATTGTAGCTGGGGATTTTAACAAAGCAAATTTGAGAACAAGGCTACCTAAATTCTATCAGCATATCAAGTCTAAACACCATGGGACCACGCAGCCGTCATACTGCTCAGGAAGGAGACACGTTCTGTCTCCTAGAGATGAACGTACTTTGGTGCGAAAAGTGCAAAACAATCCCAGAACAAGAGCAAAGGACCTTGGGAAGATGCTGGAGGAAACAGGTACAAAAGTATCTATATCTGTCACGACTTCCGCCGAAGTTGGTCTTCTCTCCTTGTTCGGGCGGCCTTCGGCGGTCGACGTCACCGGTTTTCTAGTCACCACCGATCCATGTTTCATTTTCGATTTGTTTTGTCTTCATTATACACACCTGGTTTCCATTCCCTAATCATTGTTCCCTATTTAAACCTCTGGTTTCCTCCTTGGTTTTGTGACCTGGATTATTGTCTCTTTTATGGAATATTGGTTTTGAGTAAAGTGACGGTTATTACTCATCTCTGTGTCCTGCGCCTGACTCCTCCTTACCCGCATCACCTAGACAATTGACAATATCCACAGTAAAACGAGTGCTATATCAACATAACCTGAAAGGCCGCTCAGCAAGGAAGAAGCCACTGCTCCAAAACTGCCATAAAAAAGCCAGACTACGGTTTGCAACTGCACATGTGGACAAAGATCATAATTTTTTGAGAAATGTCCTCTGGTCTGATGAAACAAAAATAGAACTGTTTGGCCATAATGACCATCATTACGTTCGGAGGGAAAAGGGGGTGGCTTGCAAGCTGAAGAAGACCATCCCAACCGTTGAAATATTGAAGCAACATCTCAAGACATCAGTCAGGAAGTTAAAGCTTGGTCGCAAATGGGTCTTTCAAATGGACAATGACCCCAAGCATACTTCCAAAGTTGTGGCAAAATGGCTTAAGGACAACAAAGTCAAGGTATTGGAGTGGCCATCACAAAGCCCAGACCTCAATCCTATAGAAAATTTGTGGGCAGAACTGAAAAAACGTGTTTGAGCAAGGAGGGCTACAAACCTGACTCAGTTACACCAGCTCTGTCAGGAGGAATGGGACAAAATTCACCCAACTTATTGTGGGAGGCTTGTGGAAGGCAATGCTACCAAAATACTAATTGAGTGTATATAAACTTCTGACCCCACTGGGAATGTGATGAAAGAGCTAATAGCTGAAATGTATCATTCTCTCTACTATTATTCTGACATTTCATATTCTTAAAATAAAGTGGGGATCCTAACTGACCTAAGACAGGGATTTTTTACTAGGATTAAATGTCAGGAATTGTGAAAAACTGAGTTTAAATGTTTTTGGCAAAAATGTATGTAAACTTCCCGACTTCAACTGTGCATCCTTGTTGATTTGATGATGTTTAAGTTGAAATGGTGCTGGAAGAGCAGAGGCAGGGCTCCTGTTGTCTTTGGGCTGACTTGTGGTTCTAAATCAGTAGTTGTGTCACAGGATTCTTCTGTTGAAGGAGAGGCAGACCAAAACGCAGCGTGGTTATTTAGATACATATTTAATAAAGATGATAAATGAACAATATACAAAAACAAGAACCGTGAAAAACCAAAAACAGTCCTGTCTGGTGTAACAAACACAAAGACAGGAACAATCACCCACAAAACCCAACACAAAACAGGCTACCTAAAAAAAATGGCTCCCAATCAGAGACAATGACTAACACCTGCCTCTGATTGAGAACCATATCAGGCCCAAACACAGAAACAGACAAACAAGACATCCAACATAGAATGCCCACTAAGATCACACCCTGACCAAACAAAACATAGAACATACAAAGCAAACTATGGTCAGGATGTGACAAGTTGTTTAGTAAACTGTCGAATACATTAGCTCGCTTGACCTTGCTGCAGGTAATTTAACGTTTTTTTTTACATGCAATAATTGCTTTGTAGACTTTCCCGGACGGATTTTGCATTCCGGTTTTGTAATGAAACAAACCTATGTGTAGTTGAATTTATTCCGCCACTGTGTGACAGATGTCTTTTTGTTGTCACGGCCTTATTGTATGTCACGGTGGTGTATGAACGAGTGGGCGATAGAGCAAACAACGCAATTATCACAACATAGGTTGTAAAATACATTATTCACCATTCACTTCCAAATACATATGGAGGGGAGTATATGGTGTGGGAGGTGTGTTGGTTCTTCCTGGACTCTTGCGTTCCCCTCCTCCATCATGTCCACATTGACCCTGACCACAGTGACTTAGCCTTGCTACATAAAGTTTGGGACATGGGGACAGGACTGAATATTTATACCTGGCCAGGGGGGGGTAGTTTGCCCTGTGATTTTGTGGTTGTTTCCCCTGTGTCTGAGAATGTTTTGTCCAGAGACTCAAAAGCTAATTGAGCTAATTAAATATGTTTGCCTCGATAATGTAATATCAGTGATCTCTTGTGGAATGTCCTCATCGTATTCAGTGTAATCTTTCATTTCAATAAATTATACAACAGTGTATGATTGTGTGAGAGGGCACCAATGCCCCTGAGAGAAATGATAAATCATTGGATTTCGTCCAGGGGACAATGGAAGCAACCTACACTCACTCACGGCCCACATTTCCATTTTCTGCTCAGCAGACTTGATGTATGTGGCGAGTCACATCGCAAGCCTGCTCTCTCCTCTGCTTCCCAGCTCCACCCCTCTTTCTGTTATTCATTAGTTAGGATTCCCAGCGACCTTGTGTGTGTGTGTGGTGTGTGAGAGAGAGAGAGCGTTTGGGTGAGGTTTCACTTTTTTCTTATCAGAAATGATTGCTTATGGGTACCTTCATGTCTGTGTAAAATATTACTGTTCTCAGATTTTTTTATTCATCGATTTTAGATGTGTATGAAAATGTTGTTGTTTTTCAAAATGCTATAGATCCATTGTTTAGCTGGAATCAAATGTTTGTATCCTATATCTTTGACTGTGACATGTGGTTGTCTCACCTCTCTTAGAAAATGAGGTGGTATCTAGAACCTAAAAGGGTTCTTTGGCTGTCCCCATGGGAAAACTCTTTCTGGTCCCAGATAGAACCCTTTTGTGACAGCCGAAGAACCGTTTTGTAACTCTTTTTTTGTAAGAGTGTAGACAGATGAACACGCTTATTGTATGTCACTCTGGATAAGAGCATCTGCTAAATGGCAAAAATGTCAAATTTAAATAATTTACACACAGATCTTATATTACTGTATTTATATATATATATATATATATATATATATATATATATATATATATATATACAGTGCCTTGCGAAAGTATTCGGCCCCCTTGAACTTTGCGACCTTTAGCCACATTTCAGGCTTCAAACATAAAGATATAAAACTGTATTTTTTTGTGAAGAATCAACAACAAGTGGGATATTTCAAACTTTTTTAACAAAACAAAAACTGAAAAATTCAGGAGTGCAAAATTATTCAGCCCCTTTACTTTCAGTGCAGCAAACTCTCTCCAGAAGTTCAGTGAGGATCTCTGAATGATCCAATGTTGACCTAAATGACTAATGATGATAAATACAATCCACCTGTGTGTAATCAAGTCTCCGTATAAATGCACCTGCACTGTGATAGTCTCAGAGGTCCGTTAAAAGCGCAGAGAGCATCATGAAGAACAAGGAACACACCAGGCAGGTCCGAGATACTGTTGTGAAGAAGTTTAAAGCCGGATTTGGATACAAAAAGATTTCCCAAGCCTTAAACATCCCAAGGAGCACTGTGCAAGCGATAATATTTAAATGGAAGGAGTATCAGACCACTGCAAATCTACCAAGACCTGCCCGTCCCTCTAAACCTTCAGCTCATACAAGGAGAAGACTGATCAGAGATGCAGCCAAGAGGCCCATGATCACTCTGGATGAACTGCAGAGATCTACAGCTGAGGTGGGAGACTCTGTCCATAGGACAACAATCAGTCGTATATTGCACAAATCTGGCCTTTATGGAAGAGTGGCAAGAAGAAAGCCATTTCTTAAAGATATCCATAAAAAGTGTTGTTTAAAGTTTGCCACAAGCCACCTGGGAGACACACCAAACATGTGGAAGATGGTGCTCTGGTCAGATGAAACCAAAATTGAACTTTTTGGCAACAATGCAAAACGTTATGTTTGGCGTAAAAGCAACACAGCTCATCACCCTGAACACACCATCCCCACTGTCAAACATGGTGGTGGCAGCATCATGGTTTGGGCCTGCTTTTCTTCAGCAGGGACAGGGAAGATGGTTAAAATTGATGGGAAGATGGATGGAGCCAAATACAGGACCATTCTGGAAGAAAACCTGATGGAGTCTGCAAAAGACCTGAGACTGGGACGGAGATTTGTCTTCCAACAAGACAATTATCCAAAACATAAAGTTAGAATGGCCAAGTCAAAGTCCAGACCTGAATCCAATCAAGAATCTGTGGAAAGAACTGAAAACTGCTGTTCACAAATGCTCTCCATCCAACCTCACTGAGCTCGAGCTGTTTTGCAAGGAGGAATGGGAAAAAATGTCAGTCTCTCGATGTGCAAAACTGATAGAGACATACCCCAAGCGACTTACAGCTGTAATCGCAGCAAAAGGTGGCTCTACAAAGTATCAACTTAAGGGGGCTGAATAATGTTGCACGCCCAATTTTTCAGTTTTGGATTTGTTAAAAAAGTTTGAAATATCCAATAAATGTCGTTCCACTTCATGATTGTGTCCCACTTGTTGTTGATTCTTCACAAAAAAATACAGTTTTATATCTTTATGTTTGAAGCCTGAAATGTGGCAAAAGGTCGCAAAGTTCAAGGGGGCCGAATAGTTTCGCAAGGCACTGTATATACAGTTGAAGTCGAAGTTTACATACACCTTAGCCAAATACAGTTAAACTCAGTTTTTCACATTTCCTGACATTTAATCCTAGTTAAAATGCACTGTCTTTGGTCAGTTAGGATCACCACTTTATTTTAAGAATGTGAAATGTCAGAATAATAGGAGAGAGAATATTTATTTCAGCTTTAATTTCTTTCATCATTTTCCCAGTGGGTCAGAAGTTTACATACACTCAATTAGTATTTAGTAGCAATGCCTTTCAGATGTTTAACTTGGGTCAAACGTTTCGGGTAGCCTTCCACAAGCTTCCCACAATAAGTTGGGTCAATCTTGGCCCATTCCTCCTGACAGAGCTTGGTGTAACTGAGTCAGGTTTGAGGCATCCTTGCTCGCACATGCTTATTCAGTTGGAGGGAATGGAAAGTGGCAGAAAGGTGGAGAAGAATGGAGAGGGTATGGGGAGTCATCTGAAGAAATAACCCTGATATCATTTATCTGAGAGCTCAGGCTCAGCACAGCTCAGACCTGACGAGGATTCTTTGATCCTGACACAATAATTAAAAACGTCAACCCTGTCTTTTCTACCTGTGAGGAGGGTGGGGTGAGGGGAAGGGGGACGGAGGGAGAGTCTCGAAAGAGCTGATATTTGCATTTTGACCTTCTTGATTCAGGAGAAAGACTGTCTCTTTATTCCTCGCGGCCACTCCGAGACATCAAGCTGACACAGGTGTGTGTGTGTGTGTGTGTGTGTGTGTGTGTGTGTGTGTGTGTGTGTGTGTGTGTGTGTGTGTGTGTGTGTGTGTGTGTGTGTGTGTGTGTGTGCGCGTGTGCGTAATAGGGGTTTGTGTGCATGTGGGTGTATATGTGTCCATGACAAAAGATGAATGGCATATTACCAGTGAATCTCTATTTGAATAGCTAAATTGTCCGAGTGATGCGGAAACCAGGGATAATGGTCCTGTGTCCTTGTCGCTGATGGCCCACTGTCAAAGTCAAACTGAAGATCTGAGGCAGTATCAGCTTTTGTGGGGGCAAGACACAGCTCAGCAAATTCAACAAAGAGAAGGTCATTATTTTGTAATTGTGGTAAAAATGAGCCAAATTATGTGGTCGGAGATTGATAGAGATTTGCCTATTTCCTGTCATTATATTGTAAATGTGCTGTGTGTTGGTATCGTGATGTAAAGGAATTGCTTGTTGGAGGTTATTGCTTTGTTCATTGGACCTTCTAGTAATATGCATGGTTATTGGCTAAGAACTAAGTGCAGGCGGGGTAGGCAACCCTGTTCCTACAGTATAGTGCTGCAGTGTGTGAAGGCTTTTATTCCAGGCCAGCACGAACACACCTGATTTAAATTAACAATCAACTAGTCTTGGTCTTCAATTGAATAGGTCTCTGGACACTGGACAGGAGTTGCCCATCCCTGCCTACAACCCGGAGCTAATCGGATGTGGTCACCCTCTCCTGTGGATCACCTGGTACATGTCCTCACCTCCATAGCTGTGGGAAGTAGTGCTCACCGCACTGTCTCTCTCCTTTTTTGACATCATCTCTGACATTTTGTGATTAACAGCCAGCACTTTACATAAAGTCACTCTCGTGAGACAATATAACTTTCCGACTCTCCGCTGTTCCCTCACCCTCCTAAATTGTCCTTCAAAGTGGTTGCCTCTGCAAAAAGAGATTTGTTAAGACAAAACATTGCCTTGAGGGGTTGAAGGGTGTGTTCTGTCCTCACATATGAGACATTGTCGCGTCTCACCACAAAACCTTCCTGAGTCATTTTGTGCTTTAGACCCAAGGCTAAATTTAAATATTGAAATGCCACAAAGAATTTCAAATAGATAGTAGGTAAAGAAACAACCTGGCCTTAAAGATGCAAGAGAGAAGTATTGTCCAGTATTATTTTAAAATAAAAGTCATGTAGGGAGTATGTATGCTCCCGAGTGGCGCAGCGGTCTAAGGCACTGCATCTCAGTGCTAGAGGTGTCACTACAAACCCTGGTTTGATTCCAGGCTGTATCACAACTGGCTGTGATTTGGAGTCCCATAGGGCGGCACACACTTGGCCCAGCGTCGTCCGGGTTAGGGTTAGGCTGTCATCGTAAATAAGAATTTGATCTTAACTGATTTGCCCAGTTAAATAAATAAAAAATGTTTCTCATAGGATCATCCAAAGGGATGCAAAGAGATACGGGTACAACAGGATGCTAGGCAGTGCTTGACTTGGGCCGGAGTTGAGTACCGCCACCTTCAATTTTCTATTGCTTGAGCTCCTTTTCCTTTTATAGAATATTAGCTCAAAATAATTGTCGAGCTCCTGCACCTAAGTTTAAACAGTATCGACACCCAAATTGAGTACCGACACTTATTTCAGTCCAATTCAAGCACTGATGCCAGGTAATAAGTCTATCTGGATCTCAGGAATAGAAGATATTTTGAGGGAAACTGATCTGCTAGTTGCACCAGAGCTTGAACCTTTAACACGGATAGGATAAAAACAAGGTTATATAAAAACTCTTGAGAACAACACTAGACACATCGAGTGCAGCTCTGCCCACCTAAAAGGAGAGAACAAAGAGAAAGAAAGAGAAAAAGAAGGGAAAGTGAAGGGTTTAAAAGGAAAGAGAGAGATGGAGACTGAATAATTCAATCAGTGGTCATTGATCAGGTCATTGATCATGTGAAGATTTGGAAAAACATCCTCACAGTATGAAATCCCATTCAAGGGAGCCATTTTCCCTCAGCAAAAATGTAATTTCCTCTCCACGGCGAAATGAAACACCAAATAAATGTGATCTGGAAGGCACATTTCCTCATTAAAAGATTAATTTGCGCACATTTGAACACATTTTTATGAACACACTTTGATGATAATGTTCCCTCTAACAACTGAACAACCACAAATCCTGATGGATACCTTTAGTGGCTTTCTACATTACCTGGTTATGTCGATCAAATGTAGCTCAATCAGTCAATCAATCAAATGAATTTATAAAGCCCTTTTTACATCAGCAGATGTCACAAAGTGCTTATACAGAAACCCAGCTTAAAACCCCAAACAGCAAGCAATGCAGATGTAGAGTCACAGTGGCTAAGAAAATCTCCCTAGAAAGGCAGGAACCTAGGAAGAAACCTAGAGAGGAACCAGGCTCTGAGGGGTGGCCAGTCCTTATAAGAGTACATGGTCATTAAGGCCAGATTGCTCTTCAAGATCATTTACTTGCAGTTATATTTGTGGATTTGTACATTAGAATTTTTGTGGCGAGGCTGAGTCTTATATGCTAAAATGATCTGTACTGTGTTGTAAGGTACTGTGGTTAGGTAGAAGTGTAGCGTGGTTCATTCTGCGTTGAGTACTTTTAATTAGGACACTGCCACAACTGTAGGTCTGCTGGTTGGATTCTTTTTTATTTGCCCTGCACACGAAGAGACAACACACAATATTTTAGCCCTCGGCGCAGTCACAGCTCTCAGGCACCTGCGCAAGCACATGGACACTCACTCAAACACTGTCCCAAGTACTCACAAGTTACAATAGGTACCCTAGTTAGCGAGCTCGGTGAAACTTGTTAACATAAATCTTTATATTGTCCCACATTGTAACAAACTTATGGTTACATAACAGCACATTGTGTAACATTAATTTTGGAGCCAAGAACAACATACCTTTCAAGCCGAAGGTCAGGCAAAAGAGAACAATAAGGGGGTACGGAAATACAGATAACCCGCAATGGGCCAAACCAAAATATACCAAACTTTATTGTACCAAATACAATATTGATATGAAATAGTGTTTATACACCAAAAAATAACATTAGCTATGCATCTTGGCGCATCATCTAGGGGAATAACATCACACTGCTACAGAAGCATAAAGAATTTCCCCAAAAGGCAGAATAGAGGGTGTTTGGCATCAAAGGCACATGGATAGAGAAGTGTAGATTTGAAGGTTTTCTAACTATTTCATGGTTTCCAAAAGTAAGATCAGTGGTGGGAAAAACGATTGAGTCAAAGTAAAGATACCTTAATAGATAAAGACTGAAGTAATAGTGAAGTCACCCAGAAAAATACTAGAGTAAAAGTCTAAAAGTATTTGGGTTTAAAATGGCTAAAATATACTTATGTGTCATAAGTGAAAATGTCAAATTCCTTAGATTTAGCAAACCCAGACGGCACCATTTTTTTCTCTTCTCGGATATCCAGGGCACTCCAACACTCAGACATCATTTATAAACGAAGCATGTGTGTTTAGTGACTCTGCCAGATGAAAGGCAGTAGGGATGACCAGGGATGTTCTCTTGATAAGTGGGTGCATTTGACCGTTTTCCTGTCCTGCAAAGCATAAAACGTATAAGTACTTTTGGGTGTCAGGGAAAATGTATGGAGTAAAAGGTACATTATTGTCTTTAGGGATGTGGTGAAGTAAAAATACAATTTGTGAAATATATAAATAGTAAAGTACAGTTACAGATAACTTGTCTTTCAAATAATCACCATAGGTATTGATGTGAATACACATGTAATTCATCAATAATAGTGAAGGATATATCAGTGGAGAGTACTGTATCACTAGAGTGTCTTTATTGTGTCATATATTGCCATCTAGTGGATAAAATAGACCATTACATCTAAATAAGTTCTGAATGACAAGAATCATTCTAACCCACTGAACATCAGCGTTAGAGATTGAAATGTGGTCTACAGCCACTACATTTTTTTTGAGAATCACTGATGTTACAGTGATCAAAACACTTTAGACAGGTATATTCCTAGACTTACAATGCATTTTAAATCAATTGGTGCAAAAAAATATATTCCTTAGATACAAATGTGATTCTTATAATAGGGATGCACTGCAATTTTCTTCATGTTGATTATAGTGATGAACCCGACGCACAAAGCGCATCGCGGACACAAAGGTCCTGAGTACATCTTCTCACACTCACACCGGTTGCACAGGCAGTTTCCACGGTTACAGGTCCTCTGACACACAGAGGTTGCAGTCACTTCGCCTGTGACCTGGCAACCAAACACAAACAAAATAGATACTGCAGTTACGTATGTACTGTAGTGATATCACACACTCAAGTCTGCATTAAGAACATGCTTTTGCGTCTAGAATGATAAACAATGATGGTTTTGAGGAGCAGGAGTCAAGAGGGACTTACACCTCCACAAAGCAACCCGTTAAAACAGTCACAGTTGATGTTGTCCCACTTGCAGAACTGGCCAGTGATCCTCTCTCCAGTGTAAGGTCGGCGATCACATTCACACTGCCTGCGCACACACATTCCTTTCTTGAACAGATCGGCCTTCCTCTGCACGACCTACAGGGGGCGTCACTGTCCTGTGCGGAGGCGCAACTGTGCTCCAAGATACCCAGGCTCACAGTGAGTAAGATAATATGATTACGCTGTCTGTGTGTTTTACCTTTACCTTGAAGCTATTTTATCGCCCCCAGAAACCTGCTCCTTTTAATCTCTGTTCCAGATGTCCTAGACGACCAATTCTCATAGCTTTTAGCCGTACCCTTATCCTACTCCTCCTCTGTTCCTCTGGTGATGTAGAGGTGAATCCAGGCCCTGCAGTGCCTAGCTCCACTCCTATTCCCCAGGCACTCTCTTTTGATGACTTCTGTAACCGTAATAGCCTTGGTTTCATGTATGTTAACATTAGTTTGTTTGTTTTATTCACTGCTTTAGCACACTCTGCCAACCCGGATGTCCTAGCCGTGTCTGAATCCTGGCTTAGGAAGACCACCAAAAACTCTGAAATTTCCATCCCTAACTACAAGTCTTGCTGAGTTCTGTTCTACTATCCAGGTCTGTACCCAAACAATTTGAACTTCTACTTTAAAAAAAACACCTCTCTAAAAACAAGTCTCTCACCATTTCCGCCTGCTATAGACCACCCTCTGCCCCCAGCTGTGCTCTGGACACCATATGTGAACTGATTGCCCCCCATCTAATCTTCAGAGCTCGTGCTGGTAGGTGACGTAAACTGGGACATGCTTTAACACCCCAGCCATCCTACAATCTAAGCTTGATGCCCTCAATCTCACACAAATTATCAATGAACCTACCGGGTACCACCCCAAAGCCGTAAACACGGGCACCCTCATTTGTATTTTTTACCTTTATTTAACTAGGCAAGTCAGTTAAGAACAAATTCTTATTTTCAATGACGGCCTAGGAACAGTGGGTAAACTGCCTGTTCAGGAGCAGAACGACAGATTTGTACCTTGGCAGCTCGGGGGTTACTAGTCCAACCACAAGGCTACCCTGCCGCACTCATAGATATCATCCTAACCAACTTGCCCTCTAAATACACCTCTGCTGTTTTCAACCAAGATCTCAGCGATCACTGCCTCATTGCCTGCATCCGTAATGGGTCAGCGGTCAACGACCTCACTCATCACTATCAAACGCTCCCTGAAACACTTCAGCGAGCAGGCCTTTCTATCCTGGAAGGATATTGACCTCATCCCGTCAGTAGAGGATGCCTGTTTTTTTAAAATGCTTTCCTCACCATCTTAAATAAGCATGCCCCATTCAAGAAATTTAGAACCAGGAACAGATATAGTCCTTGGTTTTCTCCAGACCTGACTGCCCTTAACCAACAAAAAAACATCCTATGGCGTTCTGCATTAGCATCGAACAGCCCCCGTGATATGCAACTTTTCAGGGAAGTTGGAAACCAATATACACAGGCAGTTAGAAAAGCCAGGGCTAGCTTTTTCAAGCAGAAATTTGCTTCCTGCAACACTAACTCAAAAAAGTTCTGGGACACTGTAAAGTCCATGGAGAATAAGAACACCTCCTCCCACTGCACTGAGGATAGGAAACTCTGTCACCACCGATAAATCCACTATAATTGAGAATTTCAATAAGCATTTTTCTACGGCTGGCCATGCTTTCCACCTGGCTACCCCTACCCCGGTCAACAGCACTGCACCCCCCACAGCAACTCGCCCAAGCCTTCCCCGTTTCTCCTTCTCACAAATCCAGTCAGCTGATGTTCTGAAAGAGCTGCAAAATCTGGACCCCTATAAATCAGCCGAGCTAGACAATCTGGACCCTTTCTTTCTAAAACTATCTGCCAAAATTGTTGTAACCCCTATTACAAGCCTGTTCAACCTCAAAGGGTATATAACAAAGTATTGAGATAAACTTTTGTTATTGACCAAATACTTATTTTCCACCATAATTTGCAAATAAATTCATTAAAAATCCTACAATGTGATTTTCTGGATTTTTTTTCTCATTTTGTCTGTCATAGTTGAAGTGTACCTATGATGGAAAATTACAGGCCTCTCTCATCTTTTTAAGTGGGAGAACTTACACAATTGGTGGCTGACTAAATACTTTTTTGCCCCACTGTATATATAGTACCAGTCAAAATGTCTTTATTATTATATTTTTTTCTACATTGTAGAATAATAGTAAATACATCAAAACTATGAAGTGTGCAAAGCTGTCATCAAGGCAAAGGGTTGCTATTTTCAAATAGAAAATATATTTGGATTTTTTTTAACACTTTTTTGGTTACTACATGATGCCATTTGTGTTATTCCATAGTTTTGATATCTTTATTATTCTACAATGTAGAAAGTAGTAAAAATAAAGACAAATCTGGGAATGAGTAGGTGTGTCCAAACTTTTGACTGGTACTGTATACACTACCGTTCAAAAGTTTGGGGTCACTTAGAAATGTCCTTGTTTTTGATAGAAAAGCAATTTTTTTTGTCCATTAAAATAACATCAAATTGATCTGAAATCCTCAAGTCCTCAACTGGCAGCTTCATTAAATAGTACCGCAAAACACCCATATCAATGTCAACAGTAAAGAGGCGACTCTGGGATGTTGGCCTTCTATACAGAGTTCCTCTGTCCAGTGTATGTGTTCTTTTGTTTGTGTTAATCTTTTATTTTTATTGGCCAGTCTGAGATTTGGCTTTTTCTTTGCAACTCTTCCTAGAAGGCCAGCATCCCGGAGTCTCCTCTTCACTGTTGACGTTGAGACTGGCATTTTGGGGGTACTATTTAAAGAAGCTGCCAGTTGGCGTCTGTTTCTCAAACTAGACACTCCAATGTACTTGTCCTCTTGCTCAGTTGTGCTCCTCTTTCTATTCTGGTTAGAGCCAGTTTGAGCTGTTCTGTGAAGGGAGTAATACACAGTGTTGTATGAGATCTTCAGTTTCTTGGCAATTTCTCACATGGAATAGCCTTCGTTTCTCAGAACAAGTATAGACTGACGAGTTTCAGAAGAATTTCTTTCAGACCCCTGGACTTTTTTCACATTTTGTTACATTACAGCCTTATTCTAAAATGGATTAAATAAAACATTTTCCTCATCCACACACAACATACCCCATAATGACAAAGCAAAAACTAGTTTTTAGAAATGTTTTTAAATGTATATATTTTTTTAAACAACTGAAATAGTACATTTACATAGGTATTCAGACCCTTCACTCAGTACATTGTTGAAGCACCATTGGCAGTGATTACAGACTCTAATCTTTTGGGGTATTACGCTACAAGCTTGGCACACCTATATTTGGAGAGTTTCTCCCATACATATTTTAAGATCTGGCCACAGATGGACCCCACTTTGAGAAACCCTGACTTAGAGTGTCTTTGGTCTTAGCCCTGCAAACATGGGGTTTGTTAGGTATGTGCAGGGGGACTGAGATACACCGAATAGAGTCTACAGTGTTTTTTTTTGTATACATGCCTTCATTATAAATGTATTAAGCACTGAGCAGATAGAAGTCTGATATTTGTACAAATATTTGTGTATCCTCTTACAGTCTGCAAAAATGTATAGCAAAGTCATGTCAACATCCCTCACAGAGAACGCCCATATAACTTAGTTAAAAACATTTTTTCCCCTGTTTTAGCACTTGGAGTCAATGAAGATCAACAAATTCAGTGCACACTGTCATTCATCTTTATTGATTTATCTATTGCATACATTCTGTGTAAACATAAGAATGTCCAAGACTCAGTGAACCCCTCTGGAACAGGGAGGAACCCAGTAGATTATGGGTACATTATTGAAAAGGCTGTGAGGTTACAGTTCAGTGTGCAGTAGACGCTTGGCTTTCTTCATGTTCTCGGCCACTGTGGAAAAAGGGGCACAATAGACAAGAAGCTTGAGAAAAAATCCATTCACCAGGGAAGGGTTCAATTCCATTTCAAGTCATGAAGAGAATGGGAATGCAATTCAAGAATTGACTGAAATTGAAATGGCCCCGACCCCAACCTTGCTTTACAAATTCTGTTAGTAGTCTAGATAGACCAAGCATTTCATTATTTTAAACTTGCAGCAATTACAGTAATTAGCTTAATTTCTTGACTAATAATAATCATGCCTTCACTTTTCAGATTTTAATTTGAGCAACTGACGCCTGGATTTGCCCTTATCACACTCTTTCCTACTTCTTCAGCAATTTTGTCAGAAAACTTCGACACACTCTTCCAGTAAAACTTTCATATAGTATTCACCCACCCCCTCACCCGCCCACCGTTTCTCCAGCTAACAACTATCCTTGAAGCATTCTCATTATTTTGTGGTTGCATCTCCCAACTCTCTGTCCCAAATGGTTAGTGGATGAGGTGGAGGAAGAAAGAGTAGAACCTATTAATAAGTCAGTTCAGTTTGTGTTCATGGAAGAAGAAACAAAAGTTGGGGGATGTGGGTGTGTGTGTTAAACACGTAACAGGAGGATAACTGAATCTCATAGGACCTCATTAGGGATGAAGAGAAGAAGCGGTACACTCACGGTACGGGATGTCGCTCGGCTTGTAGGTGAACATGTGGTTACTGTACTTCCCAACAAGCTCAGCACGCACAGTCATGGATGGATCTGTAGAAAAAAGGTGTGTGTGTGTGTGTGTGTGAGAGAGAGGGGGGATGGGGGTTGCAGAGACAGTTATCAATTTTGGAGGAGCACTATGCCAAAGCTTCAAAGCAGAAGTTATACATTCCAGACAGGGTTGGGTGTTAGAGAATGTCTGCAGCCACATGTTCCTTTCAACCAGAACACATCATTATGGGTGCACGAATAACTAGACTGTAATGCTTTATTCATACTATTCCATTTCTAACACTATGGCGACTCATACATTAGATTGATCCCTTAATCAAAAATGTATGTTGTCTGATTGTTATTAGGCTAATGGCTACTAATTAAAAGTAAAGTTATACGAGGCACTGAATACAGTCACATCAAGCATCTCACGGCAAGCATTAGACAGAGGGATGTACTGGGGATTCAGAATGAATGGGGATTTATTTCCTAATTGAGAGATGTCCTCAGATGACATGGTAGAAGAAAGACCCACCAACAAAGAGAATTCTTGGAACGTAGTGGCCATCTGGTGCCAGATTGGAGTCTGTAGTCTCATGCTGAAAAATATATGCAAATTACATTAAAACATACATTTATAATAATCAACATCTATCATCTCACCTTAACATTTAACATCTAACATGTATCTACAGGTAAGGAAATAATGAAACGCATGATTCAATGTTTTACCTGTGATTGGAACATGGTTATAACCCTAAAATTGCATTGCTTCCAATGAGAACATGTTGAAAAAGCATTAAAAAGATAATTACTATCAAATTGAGCATGACAAAATCCTCTTGGGCAAGTTCCTGTACGGCTTTATCAGCAGCAAACGCCTTCTTCAGAGCTGTCAAAGAGCCGTGACAGAAGGACAGTTAGTGAGAACCCCACCTTCAACCTTGACACTTTATACTCATGAAGTGGAATTTGTATATGCATTGCAACTCCTTTTGTCATTCAAGCCCTTACAAATGATCATGTCGAGAATACAATTAAATGTTGATACAAAGAGACCAGAATGAATTGTAAGGCAACAAAAGACCTTGGTTTGGGGGCCCACTGGGGTTAGATGAAGAATGTGCGAGTATAAAAGCACAGCAGTTATCACCTTGACTATGAGGACAATCCTCCATGTGATGAATGACCATCAGGGGCTTCTTACTGTTGGAACACGAGGACACGGTCAAAAGATGAACACATTCCACTGCAGAATAGGTGGTGGGCGGATGTGCTTACAGAGAAGCAAAGAATGTCTCTGGGAATATAGCAAACCCAAGGTCTGAGTGTCATTAAGGATATATGAGAGCACATAGGTTGTGCCAGTACCAAATGGCATTCTAGTCCCTATTCAGTGTACTACATTTGATAGGACTCTGGTCAAACGTAGTGCACTTTGTAGGGAACAGGGTGCCATTTGGGATTTAGCCACTGAGTAAATATGAGGATTTCAGTTTCAATTTGATTTGTTTCTCTGGGGTCATTGAATTAATGGGGCATAGTGACATAATCATTGTGAGGATAGGACTGTGACATAAGCAGATACACTACATGACCAAAAGTATGTGGACGCCTGCTTGTCGATCTCATTCCAAAATCATGGGCATTAATATGGAGCTGGTCCCACCTTTGCTGCTATAACAGCCTCCACACTTCTAGAAAGGCTTTCCACTAGATGAAGGAACTTTGCTGTGGGGACTTTCTTCCATTCAGCCACAAGAGCATTTGTGAGGCCAGGAACTGATGTTGGGTGATTAGGCCTGGCTTGCAGTCGGCATTCCAATTTCTCTCAAAAGGTGTTCGATGGGGTATTACAGGCTGCAGTCCTTAAGAGTTTTTTATTTATTTTAATTGTACCTTTATTTAACTAGGCAAGTCAGTTAAGAACAAATTATTATTTTCAATGACGGCCTAGGAACAGTGGGTTAACTGCCTTGTTCAGGGGCAGAACGGCAGATTTGTACCTTATCAGCTCCGGGATTCGATCCTTGCAACCTTTCGGTTACTAGTCCAACGCTCTAACCACTAGTCTACCTGCCGCCCCAGGGTGCGTCACTTGAGTGGGTTGAGTCACTGACGTGATCTTCCTGTCCGGGTGGCACCCCCCTCAGGTTCGTGCTGTGGGGAGATCTTCGTGGGCTATTACTCAGCCTTGTCTCAGGATATTAAGTTGGTGGTTGAAGATATCTTTCTAGTGGTGTGGGGGCTGTGCTTTGGCAAAGTGGGTGGGGTTATATCCTGCCTGGTTGGCCTTGTCCGGGGGTATATTTGGACAGGGCCACAGGGTCTCCCGACCCCTCCTGGTTCAGCCGCCAGTAATTATGCTACAATAGTTTGTGTCCGGGGGCTAGGGTCAGTCTGTTATATCTGGAGTATTTATCCTGTCTTATCCTGTGTCCTGTGTGAATTTAAGTATGCTCTCTCTAATTCTCTCTCTTTCTCTCTCTCGGAGGACCTGAGCCCTAGGCTAATGCCTCAGGACTACCTGGCCTGATGACTCCTTGCTGTCCCCAGTCCACCTGGTAATGCTGCAGCTCCAGTTTCAATTGTTCTGCCTGCGGTTATGGAACCCTGACCTGTTCACCAGACGTGCTGCCTCGTCCCGGACCTGCTGCTTTCGACTCTCTCTCTCTACCGCACCTGCTGTCTCTAACTCTGAATGATCAGCTATGAAAAGCCAACTGACATTTACTCCTGAGGTGCTGACCTCTTCAACCACCGTTATTATTATTATTTGACCATGCTGGTCATCTATGAACATTTGAACATCTTGACCATGTACTGTTATAATCTCCACCCGGCACAGCCAGTAGAGGACTGGCAACCCCTCAGAGCGTGGTTCCTCTCTAGGTTTCTGTATAGCACTTTGTGACATCGGCTGATGTAAAAAAGGGCTTTATAAATACATTTGATTGATGAATTGTTTACACCTGTCAGCAAAGGGTGTGGCTGAAATAGCTGAGTCCACTCATTTGAAGGGTTGTCCACATGCTTTTGTATATATAGTGTAGCTATAATAAAATGTTTCACTCAGACATTTGAAAGATTGTTCTAATTTTCAAATGTACGCCACTAACCAAAAAACACAATTGCAATGTGATATGTCTTGTTGTGTATTTTGTCTAATATCTCTGTCTTGTCTTACCTTTCTGTCATTGTCATCAGGGCTTCCTCATAGGTCTGGACCCAAGTAATGTCATCCCCCCATCCTGAGGCAAAATAAAAAAATATATAATAAAATATATACGCCACTTAGCAGATGCTTTTATCTAAACGTGACTTACTGTCATGCGTGCATACATTTTACGTATGGTTGGTAACGGGAATGGAACCCAACTGAGCTACAAATGACCAGATTGGACCAGACTTTAATTTGGTGTTAATGTAATGGCGGATGAGGGGCTGTTTTTAGTAGTAAAGTCCAATGGAGGTGAGATATGTTAAGTCTTACCTCTTGAGAGAGTTTGAGGGCCTTTCTTTGTTTTCTTCTGTATGGACACCTCCATGCAGGTGACAAAGAGCAAGGCAAAGAGAGACCACCGATACATGGCGTTCACCAGTTCTGAGAGAGAGAGAGAGAGAGAGAGAGAGAGAGAGAGAGAGAGAGAGAGAGAGAGAGAGAGAGAGAGAAAAGTCAAGTCTACCTGTTAAACATTTTTTTTATTTTTTTTTTACATGGTACCCTATACAAAAGAAAATCTCATCAAAATCCTTACCAAAAGTGGTGGTCAGATTCTCAACTACAATGCCCTATGCAAAAGCCAACTTCTTAATAATCTCCAAATCTCACACCAAATCTCAGGTGCACTGGCCAGTTTACATTTATTTTACCAGTCAGTCACAATGAGAGTAAACCTTCCTTATGATAGTTGAGTAAGATCTTCACTGCCCTCTCTTTCGACTATCTGTCTATAGACTATAGACCTCAAAATCATTTCTGCATGCCAAGGATCTTGATTTAGGATCTGACAATGGAGCAATGAATGAAGACTTTGCAGGCTGTGTGTCAGAACAGGATTGACCGGTTTAATTACAATGATGTATGTGTTAGAATACTTAAAGCCTAAATGGCACAGTGAAAGGGCACATAACAATCTAATACATTTGTATATTGTCTATCACTCTTGCCCATATAAAGTGAAGTGTCATTAAAAAGGGACCCTGTTAAAAAAACATTTTTTTGATGTTGCTATTTCTACACAATTTCCTTATGAATATGCCTAATTACTGTATATGCCTACTAAAACAGGCCAAACTTGTTTGTTTAAGTGTCCCATTTCCTTAAAGTATTCCTTTTCCTGATAATGACACAGGTATATTAGACTAGAGTTTTTCTAAATGCTAAAACAAAATCCTGTACCGGTATACTGCATTTTAGAGTTAGTGTAGATAATGTTCATTTATTCACAACTTCTAACCATTTATTTGGTTGTCAGTCTGCTTCTTCTTTGGCCAAATGGCCAGGGGGAAAATAAAGGTTTTAAACATTACTGAATGTTGACACCGATAGGCGTATACGCTACCCAGATTATTCAAATGCTGCACCAAGTGAACATAATAATGGTACAGGTTTCAACTGAGAAATGTTTTTCAATAATATAAATATCTTACCTATTGCACAGGCGTATGAGGAGTGTCTGGAGCCTATGTCCAAGCTGACAGTAACTTGGTTTTGATTTTCAGGTCTTTTTATAGACAACAGGACTTACCAAACAGGTATGGGATTGGCATCACACGAAACAAAGCAAATTAATTGTAGCACACAAATGCACTGTAATAGGAATTTCACAAAAGGAGATAAGTTGTTGCTGAAGTCTATCCAATTTATTACAATTTGCAGCAGGGATCCACAACCCAGCATAGAAGAAGATAAAATGTCTAACTGGCTTCTTGGAGACAGGCCCTTTATCCTAATCAGACAGGACCAAAAGTTCTGTAAACACCAGACCAAGAGGCTCGCAGGAAGTCAAAACAAAAGTCAGTGACTTTGTCAGCTGCTACAGAATCACACGTCTCCACAGAATGTCATCACTAAAATACAACAGTGAATAATCAGTGTGTCCTCGGTCCTTGAACCTTCTGTCTGGCGTCAATCACTATCCACAGATGTGAGAATAATCCATAACATTCAGCTTCAAGTCTAGTGACCATCAACCTACAACTTGAGTGTCTCAAACAGAATCCTGAATATGTGTCTTACAGAAACTCGTATGTGGTACATTTTCACAACTCTTAGTGGAAAACTCCAAACTGGTCACATTTGTAACGCAGCCAGTCTTCAAAACCTGTTATTATGCACTCATTTGGACAGTTAACATCGCTCACCGCACAACCATTGATTCAAATATATATGTTTCTTGTGAAATGTAATGAGAACATTGGTTTAATCACCAAAACACAACATAATGGGATCTTTTCAATTTAGTCGTTTTAACTACCAGTTAATCCAATAGCAAACAATGCTAGATACGCGTTTCAAATTGCCCTTAAAAGTTATGAAAGTAAAATGCTACAGTACTATAAATTACAGTAGATTACACCGTTTTCATATTAGGCAATAGACTTACGTAACCCAACAAAATTGACAGAAAATCCATAAATTCCATAATATCTATCCAATGTGTAATCAAAGATGTGATCAGTGAAGACATCCCCCAAAACCCATTCATGCAACAAAAAAAAACATAGGTGTACTGTTTGTAATCAAATGTAAGAAATTAAATTAAACAAATGAAATGAATGAAAATAAAACAGAACGTTTAGCACGCATTCATTTGCATCAAGCCTTTTTTAATCATTTGGCCCCCAAAAAACGGGAAAAAACCTTTGGCATAGCGAATCAAAGTTTGACATTGGTCTGCATTGATGATGTCACGGGCCTCATCCATGGCCCGAAAGAGGGTGTCACGCTCATGGGGATGGCTATCTTCCACTGCCATGCTGTAAGAAATTCCTCAATATGGTTGAGGAAAGGAGAGTATGGGGTCAGGTATAGGGTCACGAATCGGGGATGGGCTGAAAACCATGCCTGAACCACCTCTGCATGTTGGAACCTGACATTGTCCCACACAATGACATAGGTGACCCCTTCACCTTGACAAGCCTGCTCAATTTCATTGAGAAACACAATGAGGTGTACAGCGCTGTAGGATCCAAGTAATAGCCTGTCCTACCACACCATCTTCAGAGATAGCTAAGCACATGGAGATGTGTTGCACATGAGGTTCCGCCCGCAGTTGCCGAGTGGTGGCCAGGTTGAAGCACGCTTCATCAACAAAGACATACTTGTGATGGTTCACAGCAGCATCAAGCACCGTCACCCTCTAAAAATATATTTTGTTTAGTTATTTTTACAGTATAGTTCCAATATGATATTGTGAAGTAGCACAATAGCAACAGTAATACAGTATATAGTGCTGTACCTGAACATACTCAGCCCACCGTTGTTTCATCCGGTCGTTGTTTCTCTCAAAAGGCACCAGGTAAATGTGTTTCATGGATTGGGGTGAAACTTATCTGGCAGCCTCTGCCACGGTAAGGTCTCGGCTTTACCACATGGTCAACGATGATGGCCCAGACTTCATTAGACACAACAGTTCCCTGCCGTCTGCCTCCCTCTCTCTGATGTCCACCTCTTTGACGGTGCCCATGCCCACCACTTTGAACTCTTTGACGGGCCCCTTGTCCACGAGCTCTTTGATTTCTTCCTCTCCCTTGCTGTCTATCCTGCCACATGTTGAAATTGCAAGTGTTCACACACCCCTTTGAGTAGTCATTATGTATGGTTATCATGTATCATACAAGTGATTTAGATGTTTATACTTTACAAACACACAAAATCCATAGTAGACAAGCCAGTTTAAAATCTATAGGTTTACCAAATGGATAAGTGATTAACAAATAAACACAGTTGGATTAAGTGATGGTCAAATGTATTTAAACAAATGAGAAGATAATCATATGAAAAGTATTGTGAGCATTGCGTTTTGAAAGGCAATGACTATACAAAAGGTATTTCTAGATGAAACACTGATTAGGTTAAGTAAAAAAGTCACTGTGTGATTCTGTGTGCTGTACTTAGTCAATTGAAGTCGTTTTTAACTGTAATGCAGTTGATTGGTGAAGATTACATGAACATACAGATTATTGGGGTTGACATCCATACAAGCATTATACTTCCGATTTGTACCTCAACATTGTGAAATACACATATACAAATAGCCTAAATGTAGTCCAATTTTGCTCTGGGGCAATGAGGAGGCTCCGGATCTTTCGCCCACAGCATATTTCCCCACGCTTTTCCATGACATTTGCATCGTTTTGGTCAAGTTCTTTTACTGCATTGTTAGTTGTTGCTATACTCAGCCAACGGCGCTTGACAACCGTGAACGCTTCGCGCAGGCGCATTTCAGATGAATAATGCATTGTGGGATTGGACGCTATTGACATAGCGACAGGAGAGCTGGTAGAGAAACAGTCTTTTTCCTATTTTTTTATCAATAGTTTTGGGGAAATTATCATTCCAACAACTGCTATGAACGCGTCAGTGGCCAAAAAGACCCAAGACACTTTGGGGAAAGTGATAAAGAAACCGCCGCTTACTGAAAAACTGCTCACCAAACCGCCGTTTCGATACCTGCACGACATATTCAGTGAGGTGAGCGATTACTTTACTGGGTAACGTTAGCTATGTAGCTAGTTACATAGGTAGCTAGCTACATAATTTATATGGGTTTTTGGATGATTTTTATATCTAGCTAACATTAGCCCCTGTAAAAACTAGCTAGCGAGTTTAGCAAATGTTAGCTGGCTATTTACTCATGAAGCAGTTGAAAATATTTCCTTCATTAAACAAATGAAATATCTGCCACTGCACTTGCTCACTTTAGCCATCTAACTGCCAGGTCGTTTTGTCATAGGACAAGTGTTGTGAGGGTGTTATGAAATGAGGCCCAACCTTCTATTCTAGGTGACAGTCAATGAGTTTCTCTTAATGCACCTGGATTGCTTGTTTGGAATAGAACTGCCTTTCCTTAAGGTATGGTGTTAGGGGGTTCACATAAACACAACTTTTAGAGCTGAACATACCAAATGATACAACATAACGTCAGAAGCATAGTGCACTTTGCTTCATGTCAGTAGGCCTTACCATTGATGTGTCTGAATTCTGGGTCAAAAGGTCACATAAATCAATGGCAAAGCCTTTTTCCAAAAATGGCACCAAAATGACAGGTGGACTCAGATTAACAAACTCAAATATCTCAAGACAAGAATGACAACATGACATTTTCAGGGGTTATACAATAATATGAGCATGTTAAAATTAAATGCACTATATATACAAAAGTATGTGGACATTCAAATGAGTGGATTTGGCCATTTCAACCACACCCATGGCAGGCGGATGTATAAAATCGAGCACACAGCCATGCAATCTCTATAGACAAACATTGGCAGTAGAAGGGCCTTACCGATGATCTCAGTGACTTTCAACGTACACTGTCATAGGATGCCACCTTAACAAGTCAGTTTGTCAAATTTCAGCCCTACTAGAGCTGCCCAGTCAACTGTAAGTGCTGTTATTGTGTGGAAACGTCTAGGAGCAACAACTGCTCAGCTGTGAAGTGGTAGGCCACACAAGCTCACAGAACAGTGCTGCCAAGTTCTGAAGCGCGTAGCATGTAAAAATCGCTCCAGTTGCAACACTCATTACCAAGTGTCAAAGTGTCCATGGAAGCAACGTCAGCACTATAAACTCTTCGTCGGGAGCTTCATGAAATATGTTTCCATGGCCGCACACAAGTCTAAGATCACCGTGCGCAATTCCTTGTGTCCGCTGGAGTGGTGTAAAGCTAGCCGCCATTGGGCTCTGGAGCAGTGGAAACCCGTTCTCTGGAGTGATAAGTCACACTTCACCATCTGGCAGTCCGACAGAAAAATCTGAGTTTGGCGGATGCCAGGAGAATGAAATCTGCCCCAATGCATAGTGCCAACTGTAAAGTTTGGCGGAGGAGGAATAATGGTCTTGGGCAGTTATTCGTGGTTCATACTAGGCCCCTTAGTTCCAGTAGTTTTGCTACTGCTCTCAAAATTGCTGCCCTGAATTTAGCAGGCGATGTTGACAAAGATCAGTGCAAAATTTTTGTGATGGACTACTTTTTGCACACTGTCAGTGTGATCTGGAGTGACTTCAAATCAAATTTTATTTGTCACATACACATGGTTAGCAGATGTTAATGCGAGTGTAGTGAAATGCTTGTGCTTCTAGTTCCGACAATGCAGTAATAGCCAACGAGTAATCTAGCTAACAATTCCAAAACTACTACCTTATACACACAAGTGTAAAGGGATAAAAGTGTAAAGTACATAAAGATATATGAATGAGTGATGGTACAGAGCGGCATAGGCAGTAGATGGTATCGAGTACAGTATATACATATGAGATGAGTATGTAAACAAAGTGGCATAGTTAAAGTGGCTAGTGATACATGTATTACATAAAGATGCAGTAGATGATATAGGGTACAGTGTATACATATGAGATAAATAATGTAGGGTATGTAAATATTATATTAAGTAGCATTGTTTAAAGTGGCTAGTGATATATTTTACATCAATTCCCATTATTAAAGTGGCTGGAGTTGAGTCAGTGTGTTGGCAGCAGCCACTCAATGTTAGTGGTGGCTGTTTAACAGTCTGATGGCCTTGAGATAGAAGCTGTTTTTCAGTCTCTCGGTCCCAGCTTTGATGCACCTGTACTGACCTCGCCTTCTGGATGATAGCGGGGTGAACAGGCAGTGGCTCGGGTGGTTGTTGTCCTTGATGATCTTTATGGCCTTCCTGTGACATCGGGTGGTGTAGGTGTCCTGGAGGACAGGTAGTTTGCCCCCGGTGATGCGTTGTGCAGACCTCACTACCCTCTGGAGAGCCTTACGGTTGTGGGCGGAGCAGTTGCCGTACCAGGCGGTGATACAGGATGCTCTCGATTGTGCATCTGTAGAAGTTTGTGAGTGCTTTTGGTGACAAGCCGAATTTCTTCAGCCTCCTGAGGTTGACCTCACGCTGAGGCTGCGCCTTCTTCACGATGCTGTCTGTGTGGGTGGACCAATTCAGTTTGTCTGTGATGTGTACGCCGAGGAACTTAAAACTTACTACCCTCTCACTACCCTCTTACTACTTGACACAATGCGGACCAAACAAGCTGTACAAACAAAATGAGTTAAAGGAGTTCTAGTCTGATGTTGAGCGTTCATCCATGCATACATACGGGTAAGAGTCGAGCTACATTTTCAGATATTATACGGTCCTAATTTTGTCAGTCGTTTTCATTACAAGTTAAAGCATACTGTTAGCTAGCAAGTGAACATCAGCTTGCTGGCTCGCTAATGTTACGTGTATGACCTGTGTAGTAATATTATTTGTATCTCAGAAACCCATTTGCATTTCTAGTTATAGTATAATGTTAGTTAGTTAGCTAGCTAGCTAACACTGAACAAAGTTATTACAGCATTTCATGCATAGTGGCTAGCTATGACAATCAGTTTGTATTGCTAGTCGTATGGGTTGGGATTATGGTTCATTGTTTAGCTAGCTAGCTACATGTCTAAACAAAAGACTCTACTTGATTACATGACCCATCAAGTTTGCCATAATCACTCCCAGACACACCTGGCTATCTATTGTATTTCAGGAACATGTGTACACGTCTGGACAATAGTGATCCATCCACTTAGCTTAGAGGGCTCATCAATAGTGACCCATCAAGTGTGTCTGATAGGGGTGTGCTGACATGGCCATACTCATAGTCATAATCGTATCGTCGGATTGGATGATACTCGTGATAAGATAAAACAGAAGTGTTTTAATATGCCTAAATAGATGTTGGCAAAATACCTCCCTGCACATTCTCACTGCATAAAAACTGCAGATTAGAAGCAGCACATGGAGGGGTGTGTGTGTCCTCAATTTGCAGGGGGCTGCCAAGTTTGCTGTCACTCAGTCAGAATGCGCAATAGCGTTATCTTTTTTCCCTACCCGTTTCCACATTTAATAGCAAATGTCCTCGCCATGTGATTTATCATAGTAGCAGGTAGGAGCAATCTGAATGATCAGACAGAAAAAAGGAAAAGTGATCGGGTGAAATTATGAAGTGAGTGGACAGAGAAATACAGCTTCACTGTATCCAGTCGGAGCAGCCGGATCAACGTAAAGCCCACCCTTCTCTTTACAGACAGGCAAACGAGCCAGTTTAGTTATTTAGACTACGCACATGACTGACTCAGACAGTACAGGATGGCTTAGAAACTCTGTGACTGACACATGAGAAACATGCTTGCTGGCACCAAAAAAACATTGTTTTTCCGATCACAGATAATTACAAAAATACTCTGATCATAATCACATCCAAACAATGACCCATATCCTTTACAATACTCATTTTGTCCAACTAATCGGCACACCCCTAGTGTCTGGGTAAGCATCATCTAATAATCATCAAATATTTGTATCTAGACATGTTCTATTTTTGATATTGCTACTATCCAAATATGCAAGTAACCATTTGACTGTATCGTTTACACCTATATCTTGTGCATGTGACAAATACACTTTGAATTTATTTGATATAGTGTGTGTTTACCAGAGACACTAATGTGAAGAACAACATTACCTGCACCAAAGTCCGATTAGGATATAGGCCTAGATAAAGTGTATTTTAACCTGGAGTTTTTCGTTATTGTAGGCTAATACTTTTACCACTTTTAGTCTTTTAAGTCTTTGTTTTTTTACTACACTACCTTACTCACTCTGTTTAGCACATGACCTCACATGTGAATCCTTTAAAGAGATGGCTGGGGTTAAGGCTTAAGAGGGCGTGAAGGTTGCTGAATAGGTGAAGACAAAGAGGAGCTCACCAGTAGGTGTACCAAAATATTCAATGGCCGTTTTCTCAAAAGTGGGGTTACAAGTTTGTCAACTTTCAGAATTACTTTCCCATTGCTCCTCAACTGCAGTGTATGATATATATATATATATACACAGTGGGGCAAAAAAGTATTGTCAGCCACCAATTGTGCAAGTTCTCCCACTTAAAAAGATGAGAGAGGCCTGTAATTTTCATCATAGGTACACTTCAACTATGACAGACAAAATTAGAAAACAAAATCCAGAAAATCACATTGTAGGATTTTTAATGAATTTATTTGCAAATTATGGTGGAAAATAAGTATTAGATGTGTGTATGTGTATATATATATATATATATATATATATATATATATATACACACACACACACACACACACACACACACACACGTGTGTGATATCATTTTCTAGCTCTGAGTCTGTCACATTGTCCTTCTGCTTGTTTGATGGCTCTGCAGAAGTTGTAGCAGGACTTGTTGTACTTGTTTGTGTCCTAAGCCGTAGTCTCGGGGTTGAGGGCCAGGCAAGAGTAATTCAGTGTTTGAAAATAAAGAAATTCAATATATATTTGTTTTACATTCTTTGGGGAGAACCCTGGAATGACCCAAAAGGCTTCCCTGGTAGAGGGTTTGCTAGTGGCTGGGTCTGTGCCACAGTCTATACCAGGCTCAGCAAAGAATATCCAGGCAGAGCAAAGAATATCCAGGCAGAGCAGCCTTTACAAAACTACATCACCTGGACACAACACACTCTCTGAGCCAGCGTGAGGTCATAGGTAATTCAGGGTTAGTTGCTTTTGGCCACGTGTTCTTCCCACAAGCAGCTGAGTTGAGTACACTCTTTAACCCCATTTCAATTGGTAGTATGTTGTCTCTTTCTAACTCCTCCTTCAGTTCAGTTTGTTTCACCTTTCAGTATATGCTCATACATATTTGATTAAGTGTGTTAGCAAGCGTGACTCCATTGTACTGATTATCCAAGTGTTTTCCCCCACTGAATCTAATTTAAGCTAATTGTATTGAAGTTGACTCCTGCTTGTTAAAATAGGACATAGGCCTAGTGGCTAGTGCTCTACTGTGTTGACCAAAACTTACACTTCTGAGTGTAGCAGTAAAAAAAATAGCCCCTGTGTCAGGCTACTGGATTTGTCTTTAAAATCATAATGGGGCAACCACTGAGCAGGCTCCACTTGTCCAGCTGCCATAAATTGGCCATCTTTCACTTAAGCAATGGGGAAGAACCAACCAGAAAGTGTTTCTGGATATGAGTTTAAAAAAAATAACCTGGCGCAACATGAGAGCAGGCGCAACTTGCCTGACTGGCTCAGTTCACTTGCCCCTGACAATAGACCAACTCTTAACGTCAATCCCTGCAAAGCATTCTATCCTCTCTCCTACAGGTGATCCGGACCACTGGCTTCATGAAGGGACTCTATGTAGAAACAGAGATGAAGTCAGACAATGTGAAGGTAAAACATTTCCTCCATTTGATCACTTGATGGAGGCTATTTGTGAAACTCCAGAACAGATTGTTGCAATAGGCCCCCCTGCCTATGAATATGTAGAAATGTAATATTGTTGTACTACGTGTCAGCTAAGCTAACAGAAGCTCAATTATTTTGAAAAACTGAGTGCTATTATATAAAAACATTTTTTTGTTGCATTTACAACTTGTCTAAGTCCTATCATCAACTGATTTCAGCCAGTGTATGGCTGTGTTTGAATGAAATGTTGGCGTTTTGGCAGTTATTTAGAAAGATTTATGGAAATAAAACTTTCTGGGTAGCTAGCTAATAAACGTACAGGGCAGATAGTGTAAAATTATGAATTTGAAGAATTTATCACAGCACTAGCAAACCATGGTTGACCAACTCCCTGACCAAAATGGCTGACCTTTATTTGTCTTAAGAATGTTCATGTTCGTTCTACTATTATTATTTCAAATTCTATGAAAGAGACACTCTTTGCTCTGGCTCGTCCACTGCTCTTTCTCTCAAGCCTTTAAATGTCAGCTGTGTTGTGAAATCCAGGTTCTGGAGAGCTCGGGGGCTGAACGGTGATAACAGAGCACCCTGCTTGATATCAGTTATCACTAAGCCCAGGTTACTTTAGTGGCCAGCGTAATGTTACACTGTTGACATGGAGCTTAGGTTGTAGTCTCAACTGTGCCTTTCTGGGAACAGATCACAGATGAGGACACCGTTTTGGAATAGGCTGTCTCTACAGTGTAACACCCATAGTTTCGTTGTTCGTCAGTGTGTAACTAGAAAAGGTTAAGATTTCCCTCAAGTGCACATGGTGGAAAGGGGTACTTCATATTGTTCGGTTTCTCACACACACACACACACACACACGTCTGCATGAACTCTCCAGTAGTCTTGTGTACAATGATATCAATGGAGGGCGCACTTGAGAAAATGATGTAAAGAAACGAGTCTCAGCAGTAGGGCTGTTGCGGTCATGGAATTTTTAATCACGGTAATTGGCCAGGACCAGGACGCTCATAATCTAACGCCTGCCTCAGATCACCCGTAGAACACCGAAGTGTGTCGTTAGAAGCACTTTATACACAGAAGATCTCCGCTAAACAAAGCAACACACGGTTTATCCATCTCTCTCTGACCGCCGATATAACTTCAGCACAAAGTTGCCTAGAAATACAAAGTTGCCAATGTCTTTGCAGTTGATGCAAACAAACGACATATACAAACAAAATATGCTTCAAATGAAAACCAGGATGGCTACATTGAAATATAAAGATTATTGAAATACATTTAATGTTTAATCGAGTTCTATTTGCTCATTTGTAGGCTACTGTCTGGAATTTGTCTCAATATATTTCATGATGTGTAGCCTGACGTGCACAATGATGTGCCAAATCTGTGATTTTATTGCGTTTTTATTGGGTAAGCATTAGAATGCTTTCTCTCTAGGAGCTGATCCGTCATCAGTGTTATGAAATCATTCTAATGTTAAGGAAAGATTTGAATTGAGAAAGCCGATCTGAGAGCAGCGCCCACTTTTTTTTTCTCCTAACTATAATTGTAATAACAATTTGAATGGCAAAGACTTTGCTGCCATAGGAATAGAATGCATAGAACGGGTGTCCCCATATTCAAGTCAAGGATGGCATAATGGGAGGACTGGCGAGTGTACCCAAAGCAGGAAGCATACCCATGTTCTGTGATTTGTTGTTTCAACTAAACTGACATTATAAAAAATACATTCCATTGCATGAGCCACATCAGTTAACCCCTTACCTGTGGGAATTGCCCTACATGGATTGGGCTAAAATGAAATATTTCTTACAGAAGAAATATGGAATGCATATGCTTAACCATGGTAGCAATTAAAAGGGAGCATTTTGGCGATTTATGGGGAAATTATTACAAGCTGAGGACAGTTCACAAGACTAAATCCAAACATTACTCTGTTGATTTTATGTGTAATTTACATTTAGTACTTTTTTCCGCATTTGTTGATAACGAAATCTGGATTTCAGGAACATAATAAGAATGTTCTTGAAAAATGTGGGGTATGTGCAACATAAGACAAAAGATTGACACGGGTTTGAGTGATCGATAGGTGTAAGTGGTGTTTCCAAGTTGCCACATTCCTCTCCAAAGTGTGCACAGTTCCTAAGTAATTTCAATGTACTTTTATGACTCAAAGAAGAGTCTTCAACTATAAGGCGATTTTTTTTATTTTTATGTAATCTATTTATTTATTTATTTATTTGCTCTCATATACCTTTTGAGGAACTCGATCAAGCACACTTGTCGTTTTTTATGTTGTTGTTTGGAACACAGCCCCGTGTACCCACCTTTACACAATTACTCTTGTTGTTGATGCAATCCAAAAAAACGGGCATCATTTGAAAGCTTGTTCTATTGCCAACATAACTAGCTAAACTATAAAGTATGATCTTAGTGCTAGGCTTTCACAAGGCAATTCAGAGAAGCCGATTTTGTAGTTTTGGTTTGTGTATAGAATGGAGTCATGAGTGTATTTAGATGTGTGGTCCGAAGCAAATTTTCTACACAGTACAACAAACGGGCTCATTCTGTTCAGGACAACCCAGGGTATCTTGTGACTAACTCTACATCAAGCATAGTGATCATAAACCTTGACACTGTATAAAGTATTACATCAGTTTTATGATATGGAGCTGTGAAGTGCCCATTTGGACTCGCAGGTATTTGGCCTGCTTGTATGACATCAAAGCGGTATTTATTATAACCCTCGACATCTCATCGTTCAAAATATACTGAGTCCTCGTAATTTACAGCCTTTCCCCTCACTCAGAAAACAAAAAATATGCTAAAGTTGCCCAGGGAGCGGGAGGGATTCGGGAAGCTTTTTGTCACAAGTGGTGCTCAAATTCAGATGGTCTGTCTGTCAAAATCCATACAGAGCTGTGAAGCGGAGACGCTGAGCTCTGACGTCATGTATAGCATGTAACTGTACAGCCACTGCATTTTCAACCCGTATACGGGTAGGAGTGTAAAGGGCTACCATCATTTGATTGAACATTCTACATTACCATGGAAATTATTGCGTCAAAATACCAGGCAGCCATTGCGAGTGTACCCATTAGTTTGCCAGTCAAATTGCTAGGGTTAGCGGTTCCAAGCCCGTTCTATTATAAAAAGTTTTCTTAAACCGTTCTGACGTTTATTTTCATGACTGCCTTCATCCTTAACAGTCGTTTTATACGGTAATTGCGTCAGACCTACTTAGCGGTTTTGTTATGCTAACCTCGGAGGGAAAAAAACATTCCCGTTGGATGATGGACTGGGAACAACAACTTTAAGACCTTTCAATCCCTTTCTACCTCTCTCTCTCTCCTGCAGGATAAGGATGCTAAGATGGCTTTCCTGCAGAAGGCCATGGACGTGGTAATGCTGGTGAGCGGTGAGCCGCTGTCGGCCAAGCCGGCACGCATCGTAGCCGGCCACGAGCCCGAGAAGACCAATGAGCTGCTGCAGGCTATAGCCAAGTGCTGCCTCAACAAGGTCTGTCTGCTTGGAATGATCCATGTACACACACACACACACACATAGTCCACAAAAGGGCCTAAGCAACATACTGTAACAAATACATTTTACATAGACAGGAGAGGGCACTTCTCCCAGACATTGTAAAGAACACAAGATGGGCTAATTCTTGCTGCAAATACCTTGGTCGATTCTGGCGTACATGCACACTGGGGGAAAAAATGTCACACATCAACATTACAACAGAGTAATCCAGATAAAGGTCATGCATGTTTACGCACACTATTGGAGCTCCTGGGTCTGAAGAGGATCATTCTAGTACATTTTAATTGGACCCAGCCAGTGTAAATAAAGGGCTTCGAGCTCAGGGGAACTCTGCCATGCCTCCCTGAGGTTTCATTGTAGCAGAATGTTCATACACATGTAGATTAATCGAGTAGCTAGCATACACCGCATTGATTGTAACAAGGACCACAATGGAAATAAGTCTGTAGACTTTGTGTTTTTAATCCTCAATAGTTGATGTATTGTTGTACTCGAATGGCTGACGCAACTAGATATGTATGCTACATAGGGCTTTAAAAAATGTAATTACATTTATTATTGACAGACCGGTGTGCAGGTTGTTCTGGATAAAGATTGATGTGTGCTAGTAATCTGCACTCCCCATACAATACATCACCTGGAAAGAAAATTAAAATCCCCCCCAAAAAACTTCATGAAAATTCACACAGTATGGTAGAATGTGAGTTAACGATCATGACGGTCCCCTGTGTCATGTCGTCCCTAGCTGTCCAGTGAGGAGGCAGTGAAGCGGGTGCTGACGGGGGACAAGCTGGACCCCAAAGGGAAGGCCAGCACCTCCCGTTCCCAGGACAAGGAGAACCGGGAGGGACGAGAGCGCCACAGAGACCGAGAGGTGAGACCAGACACCTAGAACTCATCGAGTGGACAAGACTTATCCCCTCAGACCATTCTAATTCTATGGATATCTGTCACCACTAGTTTCTGTCATTCAAAAACCAGTTTCTCTTTTCAACTTTAACCTCTAACTGCATCTAGACTAGTCATACCTGGGCCGTACTGCTGTGACTGTTTATTTTACCACAATGTGTTGAGGCTGGCGGAGATGGTGACAATGCAAGTGTGTGTGTGTCTCCCCAGGAGAGGAAGGAGATACGAGAGCACAGCGTCGGTGGAGGCCGGGAGAAGAAGGACCCGGACCAGCCCAAAGAGCAGGAGGACAGGCGAGGCAACAAGGAGAAGGAGCCCCACCGCGAGGGAGAGCGGTCGGAGAAGGCCCGCGAACGAGACCGGACCAAAGACCGCGTCAAGGACAAGAGCCGGGACCGAGAGAGGGACAAAGACAAGAGAAGAGAGAAAGACGGGGAACGAGACAAGGAGAGGGAGAAGGACAGAGGCGGAGAGAAGAGCAAAGACAAGGAGACACACAGAGCGAGAGACCGATATAGGGAGGAAGATGGAGACAGGGATAAACGGCGAGAGAAGGGAGAAAGGGAGAAGGCGAGAGAGACCAGACACAAACAGGGGGAGGAGAAGACCAAAGTGCCAGAGAAAGGGGACAAAAAGGTAGGGCATGTCAGTCATTCCATGGCTTTGTCCCATTTTAAATCCTTAACGTAACAGTAGCAGCACGTGTTTCTATGAGATCCGTGTGTGTGTTTTTTTAGGCCAGAGCGTCAGAGGAGTCAAAACACCGACCACATCCAGAGGAGCCCGGTAAAACGACGAAACCTGAACTAGCGGTAAGCTCTCCCCTCTCTCCAATAAGCAGTATCTACTATTGTCAGTCATCATTTTGGGTGCGCGTAGAAAGGAGTCATGAGTAGGGTTGCGGTGTTCATTACATTTTGTCAGACGGTTATTGTCATGCAAAAGGCTGCCGGTCTCATGGTAATTGAATGTTAGTTAAGATGAATATGGATAGCACCACTCATACAAGCTGCATACAAGCCTCTGATGAGCACCTTTGGAACATCTACATTTTAAAAATTCTAGTGAATCTATTGAATATACACCATCCCAATTAAATTAATTCTTTAGGTCTGCAGATCTAAAGAAACATGATATGGAAATATATTTCAGAGGAACAGAATTTAAGTTGGCCTACTGTAATCTGGTTATGCACCGTGCCATAGGCTGTAGGCTTGTTCATTTAGCAGACAAGATATGCTTGTAAGTCATGTGCCATTATTTTATATTATTTGATTTTATAGTAAGAACAATATCAATGAACTGAGTGAAATAGAATGGATAATTTTCCCATTCTGGAGCGAGAGTGCACGCATATGAAGTGATCATTTGAAACAGGTTCTATATGCTAGATTTAGTTATTTGGCAACTTCAGTGAATGATAGACACCTTGGAAATATATACAGTGCCTTGCGAAAGTATTCGGCCCCCTTGAACTTTGCGAACTTTTGCCACATTTCAGGCTTCAAACATAAAGATATAAAACTGTATTTTTTTGTGAAGAATCAACAAGTGGAACACAATCATGAAGTGGAACAACATTTATTGGATATTTCAAACTTTTTTAATAAATCAAAAACTGAAAAATTGGGCGTGCAAAATTATTCAGCCCCTTTACTTTCAGTGCAGCAAACTCTCTCCAGATGTTCAGTGAGGATCTCTGAATGATCCAATGTTGACCTAAATGACTAATGATGATAAATACAATCCACCTGTGTGTAATCAAGTCTCCGTATAAATGCACCTGCACTGTGATAGTCTCAGAGGTCCTTTAAAAGCGCAGAGAGCATCATGAAGAACAAGGAACACACCAGGCAGGTCCGAGATACTGTTGTGAAGAAGTTTAAAGCCGGATTTGGATACAAAAATATTTCCCAAGCTTTAAACATCCCAAGGAGCACTGTGCAAGCGATAATATTTAAATGGAAGGAGTATCAGACCACTGCAAATCTACCAAGACCTGGCCGTCCCTCTAAACTTTCAGCTCATACAAGGAGAAGACTGATCAGAGATGCAGCCAAGAGGCCCATGATCACTCTGGATGAACTGCAGAGATCTACAGCTGAGGTGGGAGAGACTGTCCATAGGACAACAATCAGTATATTGCACAAATCTGGCCTTTATGGAAGAGTGGCAAGAAGAAAGCCATTTCTGAAAGATATCCATAAAAAGTGTCGTCTAAAGTTTGCCACAAGCCACCTGGGAGACACACCAAACATGTGGAAGAAGGTGCTCTGGTCAGATGAAACCAAAATTGAACTTTTTGGCAACAATGCAAAACGTTATGTTTGGCCTAAAAGCAACACAGCTCATCACCCTGAACACACCATCCCCACTGTCAAACATGGTGGTGGCAGCATCATGGTTTGGGCCAGATTTTCTTCAGCAGGGACAGGGAAGATGGATGGAGCCAAATACAGGACCATTCTGGAAGAAAACCTGATGGAGTCTGCAAAAGACCTGAGACTGGGATGGAGATTTGTCTTCCAACAAGACAATGATCCAAAACATAAAGCAAAATCTACAATGGAATGGTTCAAAAATGAACATATCCAGGTGTTTGAATGGCCAAGTCAAAGTCCAGACCTGAATCCAATTGAGAATCTGTGGAAAGAACTGAAAACTGCTGTTCACAAATGCTCTAACCAACCTCACTGAGCTCGAGCTGTTTTGCAAGGAGGAATGGGAAAACATTTCAGTCTCTCGATGTGCAAAACTGATAGAGACATACCCCAAGCGACTTATAGCTGTAATCGCCGCAAAAGGTGGCGCTACAAAGTATTAACTTAAGGGGGCTGAATAATTTTGCACGCCCAATTTTCAGTTTTTGATTTGTTAAAAAAGTTTGAAATATCCAATAAATGTCGTTCCACTTCATGATTGTGTCCCACAGTTTTATATCTTTATGTTTGAAGCCTGAAATGTGGCAAAAGGTCGCAAAGTTCAAGGGGGCCGAATACTTTCGCAAGGCACTGTATATATACATATATATGGGCTGCATGATGCATCCTATAGGCTATTGATGATTTAAAAGTCTCAACAACAAAAAAGCTTGCGCTCTGTTCCTTGCCTCAGGATGCACACGCTGTTCTCTCATCAAGTGATCATATTTTCATCCATCAGACTTCTCAATTTAATCTTGTTTTTATTAATATGTCAAATTAGTTTTGATTTAATGTGGCCCGTTATCAAACGGTTAAGAGAAAAAAAGGACATGTAGTCCATATGCACTGGAATGTTGAATAGAGGCCACTTTCCCGCCGGGACGTTTTTCGCTCATGTTGAGTAGGCTACTCCGGTAATTTCGCTGTGCCACAGGTGATATTCCACCCAAACTCTGTGTGCCATGGGCTCTCCAACCCTGTTCCTGCAGCTACCCAGTGCTTAATTTGGGAAACCAAGTGAAATCTGTTCGGGAACAACGATCATAATATGTATTCACAACTAAACATATTTCATTAAGCTCCCCAGTGGTGCAGTGGTCTAAGGCACTGCATCTCAGTGCTAGAGGCATCACTACAGACCCTGGTTTGATTAAAGGCTGTATCACACCCGGCCGTGATTCGGAGTCCCATAGGGTGGCACACAGTTGGCCCAGCGTCGTCCGGGCCATCATTTGTAAATAAGATTTTGTTCTTAACTGACTTGCCTAGTTTAAATTTAAGAAAAATAAAAGCTGTTGACAGCCCCTCTCTCTGCGTGCTGAAGAAAGGAATGAAGGAGAGAGTAGAGGAGATGTGGTGAGATATTCTGTAGCTAAAGGTAATGTGCCAGTCGTAATTGTGAAGGGAAAAAAAGTCCTATTACTAGGCTATTCAAAATCTAAAACAAATTCACTATAATTGTTGGATAAATCTGAATGAGTTTAATTTAGGCTAAACCAACTGTACCAAAGATATCTTAAATCAGTATTTAAAAAAATGTTTTTCTGCATGTGTAATATACGGTTGGTTATGTATTGTATAACGGCACAATCATTATTTTAATTCAGGATTTTTTATATATATATATATATATATATATGCCTATGGTTATGCATAATCTCTAATATGCATAAGGGTGTTTTTGAATTATCACCTTAGAAAAATCTGTCCATTTCGTTTTGTTAGGCTTTGAAACAACATCCACAAGGACCATGTTTTAACCTATTGTTGAACTTCTTTCTTCAAATTGATCAATCACAGTGAGTTTTAAAAGCACATACTGTTTTTTTTTAAAATTATTATAATTTTTTACCCCTTTTTCTCTCCAATTTCGTGGTATCCAATTGTTGTAGTAGCTACTATCTTGTCTCATCGCTACAACTCCCATACAGGCTCGGGAGAGAGGAAGGTTGAAAGTCATGCGTCCTCCGATACACAACCCAACCAGCCGTACTGCTTCTTAACACAGCGCGCATCCAACCCGGAAGCCAGCCGCACCAATGTGTCGGAGGGTACACCGTGCACCTGGCAACCTTGGTTAGCGCGCACTGCGCCCGGCCCGCCACAGGAGTCGCTGGTGCGCGATGAGACAAGGACATCCCTACCGACCAAGCCCTCCCTAACCCGGACGACGCTAGGCCAATTGTGCATCGGTGCGCGAACCCAGGTACTCTGCTGGCACAGCTGGCGCTGCAGTACAGCGCCATTAACCACTGCGCCACCCGGGAGGCCCAGCACATACTGTTTTGATGATAAATGTTTGGGATTTTTTTATGCGTTTGTGTTGATGTCGGAGTGGATAGAGGGACAATGGAGTCCTGAATACCAGGCCATTAGTGACCTGATGATTGTTAGTGAGTTGGGTACTACTAACACATTTTTTACTGCAGTCATGACTCATGACTGCCCGTGTGGCAGTAATACAGTCAACAGCCCTAGTCATGAGTGCATTCAAGTGCGTGTGCCACTGAATATTTTCTTCACAATAGACAAACGTAGGCCTTTTCTGTTCAGAACAACCCAGGATATGACGCAATGTCATCTTGTAACTGTACATCAAACATCGTGATCACAAACGTTGACACTGTATATGACATTTATGAGTTTTATGATATGGAAATGTGAAGTCAAAGCAGTATTTATTATAATCCTCAATGTCTCATCTTTCAAAATCCATAGTCCTCCTAATTTACAGCATTTGCCTCACTCAACAAAACATTTGTAAAGGTTGCCCAATTAGCAGGAGCGATGGGGGTCACTTTGCGTGGGGTGCTCACAACGACTGTCAATCAAAACCCATAGATCACTGCGAAGAGACACAACTCTGACATCATGTATTGCATGTTACTGTACTGCCACTGCGTTCCAATTTAGGTGTTTATCAGTGTCCAAATCTGCCATTTTCAACCCATGTACGGGTAAGAATGTAAAGGGCTAAGGCTTGCCCTATTGCCTAGTGCAAGTGAACTGAGCAGTCGTGCAAGTTGAGCCTGCTCTGAGATTGTTGAGCCTGCTCTGAGATTGTTGAGCCTGCTCTGAGATTGCTCCATTTGGGTAGGTGATCAAATAAAAAATGAATACAACCAAACTGCAAAGAATTCTAGTAGCCTCAAACTTATATTTTTGGTTCCTCTCCATTGTTTCAGTGAAAGACAAACAATTTGTGGCATTTTATGGCAGTCGGCAAGTTAAGCCTGCTGAGTTTTTTTTTACTGATAACCAAAATACAAAGAATACGGTTACGTATTACATTACAGCCTTATTCTAAAATTGTCCCTCCCCCATCAATCTACACACAATACCCCATAATAACAAAGCAAAAACTGTTTTTTAGAAATGTTTCCTAATTTATTAAATAAATAAAAAATAAACCCAAATACCACATTTTAAATAAGTATCCCAAATTCTTGGGTATGATGCTACAAGCTTGAGACACATGTATTTGGGGTGTTTCTCACATTCTTCTCTGCAGATCCTATCAAGCTCTGTCAGGTTGGATGGGGAGTGTTGCTGTACAGCTATTTTCAGGTCTCTCCAGAGCTGGGCCACTCAAGGAAATTGAGACTTGTCCCGAAGCCACTCCTGCGTTGTCTTGACTGTGTGCTTAGGGTCATTGTCCTGTTGAAAGGTGAACCTTCGCCCCAGTCTGAGGTCCTAACCTGCTCCGGAGCGCTTTTCATCAATGATTTCTGTGTATTTTGCTCCATTCATCTTTGCCTCAATCTTGACTAGTCTCCCAGTCCCTGCCCCTGAAAAAGAACCCCACAACATGATGCTGCCACCACCATGCTTCACCGTAGGGATAGTGCCAGGTTTCCTCCAGACGTGACGCTTGGCATTCAGGCCAAATAGTTCAATCTTGGTTTGATCAGACCTGAGAGTATTTAGGTGCATTTTGGCCAACTCCAAGCAGGCTGTCATGTGCCTTTTACTGAGGAGTGGCTTCTGTCTGGCCACTCTACCATAAAGGCCTGATTGGTGGAGTGCTGCAGAGATTGTTGTCCTTCTTGAAGGTTCTCCCATCTCCACAGAGGAACTCTGGAGCTCTGTCAGAGTGACCATCGGGTTCTTGGTCACCTCCCTGACCAAATCCTTCTCCCCCGATTGCTCAGTTTGGCTGGGAGGCAAGCTCAAGGAAGAGTCTTAGTGGTTCCAAACCTCTTCCTTTTCAGAATGATGGAGGCCACTGTGTTCTTGGGGACCTTCAATGCTGCGGAAATGTTTTGTTACCCTTCCCCAGGTCTGTGCCTCGACACAATCCTGTCTCGGAATTCTTTCAACCTCATAGTTTATGCTCTGACATGCACTGTCAACTGTGGGACTTTATATAGACAGGTGTGCCTTCGCAAATCATGTCCAATCATTTAAATTTACCACAGGTGGACTCCAGTCAAGTTGTAGAAACATCTCAATGATAATCAATTGAAACAGGGTGCACCGGAGGTCAATTTCGAGTCGCATAGCAAAGGGTTTGAATACTTATGTAGAAATACCTTATTTATTTGTTATTTTTAATACATTTGCTAGAATGTCACTTTGTCATTATGGGGTATTGTGTATAGATTGCTGAGGAATAAGTTTTATTTAATCCATTGTGGAATAAGTCAAAATGTCTGAATACTTTCCGAAGGCACTGTACATGCATTAGGGGTGTTGGGAAGTTGGGCTTGTTAATGTTATTTAAAAAAATCCCAAACCAAAAAAAGTGTTTTTAATGTCAATCACAGTGCCGTTATAAACAAACTACGACGAACAGGTCCCCATCATTATCATCAAATACTTATGCTAAAATACTATAGCGTTAGTAGGAGATACAGGGTCATGACAAAGTATTTGCCCCTGTTCTGATTTAAATAGTTTTTGCAATTATTTTTTGTTACACTGAAGGTTATCAGATCTTCAACCAAAACCTAATATTAGATAAAGGGAACCTTTTAGTGAACAACTAACACACAAATGTCTTACATGAAATAAGTATCTAATAAACAAAGTTGTGCAAAACCCAATGCCCCTGTATGAGAAAGTATTTTATTATTACAGTCAATAAATAACTTGTTGTGCCACCTTTTAACTGCAACCAAACACTTCCTGTGGTTGTTGATCAGTCTCTAACATCACTGCGGAGGAATTTTGGCCCACTCTTCCATGCACAACTGCTTCAACTCAGCAACATTTATGGGTTTTCAAGCATGGCCTGCAAATTTTTGTCCCTGCTATAACATCTCAATCACGTTTAGGTCTGGACTTTGACTAGTCTCGGTTCCAACACTTATTACCGAGTTCCAAACTGCCTCTGGAAGCAACATCGGCACAAGAACGAGCAGCCGCACACAAGCCTAAGATCACCATGCGCAATGCCATGCGACAGCTGGAGTGGTATAAAGCTTGCCGCCATTGGACTCCAGAGCAGTGGAAACATGTTCTCAGGACGAATCTGGGTTTGGCGGATGCACCAATGAATACTACCAACTGTAAAGTTTGATGGAGTAGGAATAATTGTCTGGGGATGTTTTTTCATGGTTCGGGTTAGGCCCCTTAGTTCCAGTGTTGGGAAATCTTAACACTACAGCATACATTGACCTTCTAGACGATTCTGTGATTCCAACTTTGTGGCAACAGTTTGGGGAAGGCCCTTTCCTGTTTCAGCATGTGTCAGGTTAATCTGAAGACAGTTAATTAGATCAACTATATATTTAATTGTTACCCTATTTTTAAATTAATAATGTAACAATTAACTCATTAGGATCTGGGGCACCATGGGAGCAGTTCTTTAAAGAGTTACCATCTCCAAAATTAAACTCTAGAAGGTCTTTACCTATTTGTGAACAGTCAACTTATTAACCATAACCTCGTATCATATCACCATTCTGAACAGCCTTCATGCATCTGCAAAAACCAAGCCTTACTTGTGATTCAGTACTACACAAATTTGTTTAATTATTTATTTACCAACTAATTAAATGGGAACACAGGATAAACACACACACTGCACCGGTTATTGACTGGAGATGTAATATGCTGAAAACAGGTCCCTAGCGGAATGAAAACATTGATACTTGTTAAAGAAGAGATGGAGAGAACGACAGAGACACAACATTGCCACATTCAAAAACGACTCTCACCTACAATAACCATATATTTGCACACGAACCGCCGCCCACTTTGAGCAAGAAATCATGAATGTATTGACGTGAAATGCCTGGGTTTGCCTGGGATCTCTCGGTAAACGGGCCAGCCTTGGAAAGGGGGTTGGGCCTTTTTGCGGCACGCTTGTAAGGCCCTGATTGTCCAAAATGGTTCAAGCATCTTGTCTCCATTTGTCCTTCTTCGTAGTTGTCTGTTATCCGGTGACTTGTCGTGTAGTCCTGAACCGTTCTGATTTTCCCTCCATTCGCCCTGGATCGACTAGCCAGCCGTATCGAAGGTTCCCCAATAGGGTGATGAGAATAGCGTAATTTTTTTATTTTACCTTTATTTAACCAGGCAAGTCAGTTAAGAACATATTCTTATTTTCAATGACGGTCTGGGAACAATGGGTTAACTGCCTGTCCAGGGGCAGAACGACAGATTTGTACCTTGTCAGCTCGGGGGTTTGAACTTGCAACCTTCTGGTTACTAGTCCAATGCTCTAACCACTAGGCTACGCTGCCGCCCCATGGTTTGAGCAGAGCAACCGGAGCAACCGGATGGTCCTACTTAAATTTGCTTTTGAAGATACCTTATCGGCTTCACGGCCTTCGTCAGAACCTTTGGGATTTTTTTACTGTGGCTAATTTAAAGAAAACTCACAAAAGTTCTGACGAAGGTCTCGAGGCCAATACGTAAAGCTTATTAAGGAGCAGTGATACTATCAAGAGCAGTGTGCGGTTGTCAACTTTTTTCTCATTTTATTCAACTGTTGCCATGCACCTGCAAAAAAAAAAAAGAGCTCAGATGTGCGAGTGCCTTTTTGAATTTATAACAGTATAGATAAAACCACTATTGGCTAAACAGGATAAATACATTATTTGATAAACACTTGTTCATTGACTTAGTGAAATGATTCACATACGCAATAACCTCCTATGGGGTTACTGACCACTATTCATTGAATTTATAATTAATAGTAAGTGTGGATTTATTTGGCCTTTGGGAGAGCACAGCGCATGGAAGAAAATAGCCGCGGGAAGGGTGCTGGAGGTTCTGCAGGTAAATTGAAATAAATGTACCATGTTATATAATTAAATGACTCATGTCTGTACAGAAATTAATTAATTCATTGAAATTACTACACCAGAGAGCATAATTTACCCGGAGAGGATCAATTGCTTATTTTAAACAATTGTTGTGGATTGTGTTGTATCACGTCAGGAGCGCGTAGGCCTACAGTCAGGCAGCACGCGCGACATGTCAAACAGCTGATTAGTTGTGGCTGTCAATGAACAGCAGGCCACAGCTAATAGGCCTTTCACAATATTTTAAAATACAATTTCTGTCATTTCCTCATTGTGCAATCTGTGTCTCCACTCTTTTCATTGGGCTATGCTATTGGTTGCATTTAAGACAGGGTCATTTGTTTCATTGCTCTCAGTATGTCAGTATACCGATTGCCTACTGTAATTATGACTGCGGACGATAGTACTTCATTGCCCCCTATTATTCATACGCAATAAGGAGTCTGAAAAGATTTGGCATGGGCCCTCAGATCCTTAAGTTATACAGCTGCACCATTGAGAGCAACTGGACTGGCATCACGGAAACTGCACTACAGAGGGTAGTGTGTACGGCCCAGTACATTGGGACCAATCTCCCTACCATACAAGACCACTATATCAGGCGGTGCCAGGAAATCCCTAAACACTGCACTACAAGCAATACCGATGCACCAAGTCTGGATCGAACAGAACCCCCAAGCCATAAGACTGCTACATATTTAACCAAATAACTACCCGGACTATCTACGTTGACCCTTTTTGTCACTAACTTTCTTGACTCCTCACTTATGCTGCTGCTACTGTTCATTATCTATCCCGTTGTCTAGTCACTAACCCTACCTATATGTACATATCTACCTCAATTCCCTTGTACCCCTGCACATCGACTCTGCACTAGTACCCTGTGTATATAGCTAAGTTATATATATGTTTATTCCTTGTTGTTATTTTTCTATTGTTTTTCTCTGCGTTGTTGGGAATGGCCCATAAGTAGGCATTTCACTGTTGTTTACGAAGCGTGACAAATCAAATTTGATACATTTATTTGTATCAATCTTTGCTGTAATTGCTCTGTCTGGTTAGTGGATGCTAAATCGCTCGCTTGCTTCATTTCAAGGGCTCTTCAGCTTTGCTTGTTGCTAGGATAGAATACATCAGATTAGGATTGTGGTCCATTGTAGCTCAGTTAGTTGAACATGGTGCTTGTAACGCCAGGGTATTAGGTTCGATTCCTGTGACCACCCATACGTAAAATGTATGTACGCATGACTGTAAGTCACTTTGGATAAAAGTGTCTGCTAAATTGCATATATAGGTTTTTGATCCACATTTTTCAAAAACTGCTGTAATCTACAGCACTCTTCATTCAGTAAAACCAGGAGGTTAAACCACCAGAGATGGATAAAGAAGTCTCCACATTTTCTGAGACGGCTATAGACTCTCACCACATTCATGAACTGATGTTGAATGTGCTTTAGTTGTGTGACAGATTTGACTTAGCTACCATAGACCACTCGTGCTAGTACCGCATGGCCATAGACCAGGATGAAATTGCCATCCTTAGAAATAGATACATTTGGCTTTTTACATATTCGACAATATTATATTATATTATACTTATGTAGGCTATTTCTATGGTGCTATCAGTGTGATAATGGTTGATTTCTGTGCTCCTTTACCACTGGAAGCTTCCACTGGAGCCTATTGATACAGCTGAAGAGGTATCTCTTCCGTGTCCTTCTAGCCTAATGCTCCCTAGTCTAGCTCGCTAGAGCTATAAAGCATAGAACTGGGAAGGGTAAACTGTGTAGTACGGTATGAGTGTTTTACTACGGTTGCCTAGCGTAGCTGGCCATGCTTTGGAAATAGTGCTATGCCATTTACCATAGGAGCTTGGTTTCCTACTGCTTTACTTCCATTGTAGCGCCGTTTGGTGGAAGTTTCGGACACGCCTGGATTCAATTGCTAATCAAATGTTTACCCTATGTTTTCTTTTTTTTAATAGGCCGCAGAAGTCACAGACAAGCAGGTAACCTCTTATTTTCAAAACGGGGCTGCCTATGTCCTTTTTCTTAGAATGACCCTGCATGTTTATAAGTGTGTGTGCACTCATAAACATGAATGGGGGACACTTATTCAGTCATCCTCTCTTCTACTCTCCTCCTCCATCTCTCTTCCCTTCTCTCCTCCTCTCCTCAGTCTGACAGTCCAGCCAGAATACCCCGGCCTTCATCTGCTAAGGGGCAGAGGCGCATGCCCAAAGCAGGAGCCCAACAAGGTAAAAACCTCTCTGCTCCTCTCAAATATCCCAGCTTTCTAGCCTTTCACTAAAGTCGTACTTCTGTTTACACAATAATATGAGTAGAGAGAAGGAAAAAAATCTAATACTTTTTTTGTCGCCTCTTTTCCGGAAGAGTCTGACGGTGAAGGAGGTGAGTATTTCTCTCACTGCACCTATACCATCTCTCAGTAGATGGCGCTGGTGTCTTTTTCATTTAGTGATCCAGGGTGGACATTTTTTATGTGTCTCTGTTCTATAAGCCCTAGCCATCAGCATTTCTTGCTTTCAAGTCCATCGATTGTAAGTTCCAATGAAAGATGTGAGTTCTCATGTCAGCATCACCTTGTGTTGTTGTAGATGGAGACACTCCGTTGGCAGAGAGGCCGGTCCCCCTGGAGAACGGCGATGCCACAGACGCAGTGCCAGCCCACATGGCCCACAGGTCTGTGTGGCGTTTGACAGTTGATTTAAGCAAATTAGCAGGGTTTGAGGGCCATGGCCTAACATTTTTATTTTTGGTCAACCAGCCACTGTTTCAGGTCGATTTAAAAAAATAAAAATAAACATTTACCAGCAAAAATATTTTTGGGACCATAATTACATTTTTTTAAATAATAAAAAAAAAAAAAGATGACCTTGCTTTAATGTTTCTAAAACAAGAAATGTATTGGTAAGAAAGTAATTTCATTTTAACCAAAATATCAGATGAGACAAAATGTTCAGCTGCTCCTTTGAGGGCGGTAGGTTACCGTGGTAAGGGGGCCACTCAAGATGTCTGTGTGTGTGAGATTTTGGAACTGACTAGTAGTAGATGTGTCTCTTTATCAGTTGAAGCAGCAGACTCAATCAAACATGGAAAAACAACCGAGCTTATGAACAAAACATTTGAAATAGTCAAGAAATATGAGGACAGTCTTACTTTTGTAGACTTTCGAGTAAATTAGACCAACTGTTAAGCCTGTGTGCAGCGCCTCCAAAAATAAATCTATCTGCACTTAACTCCCTGCGCACAGCTCTCCAGCCATGCGGTGTTGCAGTTATGAAACAAAACGGCAGAAATACTTTGAAAACAGCTACTGCAGCATTTCTCTGCTATACATCACAACTTGCACATGTGCCCTTACTTGGCTTTTGACATGTAATGCTCGCAATATAGAGCCCTGCAAATTGACCACCCACCTAAGTGTCTGGTGAAATAGACATTCGTACCCGCCAATACCTAAAATCTACCCACATTTGTCAAGTGTTAATTGTATGCCCTGTTGAGGGCACCGCTCAATTTGCACAGTCAGCAACAATTGAAATGGTCTCTCCCATAACCTCACTGCTTAAAACTGAAGTTTTGGCCAATTTCTTCTCTGTGGGATAGAAAGAGTTTCGAAACATGCTACAAAAACAAAACTCCATTCACTGATGCAAACCCTCCACTTTCTCCTTTTTGATCAACCCGCCGCACTCAACGGGCGCACTTAACACTGTCTGTGTCCCAAATGGCACCCTATTCCCTACAGAGTGCCCAGGTCAAAAGTAGTGCACTAAATCTAGTGAATAGGGTGTCATTTGGGACACACACCTGTGTATTCTCAACCCCCTCATTACATTTGATTAGCCACTTTCTCTCTCTTTTACACCACAACAAATTGCTCTGCTAGTCCCCACTCTCAATTACATTCTTCTCAGCGTAACATCAAACACATGCTATCCCATGGTAGACTGAGTGACTGACTGAATGGTTAGTGTTGCAATTGAGGTCCCAATAGAGTAGGGTTTCTCAACTCTCATTCTGGGGACCACTCTTATTTTCATGTTCTCACTACAACCAGCTACTCCAATTAGACTGAATGAACTGGCTAGTATGTGAATAATTGTTCTAACTAAACGCAGTAACTTTTCACACTGTTCTGATCCTATCTATCTGGCTTTGAATATCTGTGATTCTTTGAAGACATGTGATTCCCAGAGTTTCTTGGTTAAATGGTTCTTCTGAACCAACCAATCTGATGGCTAATTCCTGGTGTTGAATTGATGCTCAATTAGAGTACAATACAGCATACACAGTGTGTCCCCATGATCAGCTTTGAGAGACCCTGCTATGTATAATATTGGTGAGAGAGAGTGGGGTTTACTGACTGTTAAAGGAATTTCCAGGTGAACAGAAAGGAGAGCAGTAGAGGATATATGGTCTATCATAAATCAAGTTGGTTTAATACAAGTTGCAACATGGAAAACACCCTCCAGCATAGAAAATGTCTAACGGGCCCTCTAATCACACAGTACCAAATGTTCTGTAAATACCACCCAGAGAGGCTTGTACAAAGCCACAACAAAAGACTGACTTTGCCAGCTGCTACAGAATCAAACAATGCTCATAAGGTCATCAATATAATATCAGTGTGCCGTCTGTTAAGTGTACCGTCAGCCGGACGTCAATCACTATCGACAGGATGAGTTTAATCAATAACAGTCTAGAGTCAAGTGACCATCAACCCGTGTCACAAATAGAACAATTGAAATGTGTGTTACAGAAAGGGAAAACATATAAATATGCTAAGCATTGTGTTATTTACTCTTAACTAAATATGAACTTTATTAATCTTAAATATTCCCCATTACTCTGACTGTGGTTGATCATTCATTAGTGTGGCTTGACTTTCTCATCTTCCCAACCAGCAACCGAAGGATACCTCGGCCCAACAGCGCACGGCCCGCCCCTCCTCGGTTCAAGAGACAGGAGAGCTATGCTGACGTGACCCCGGCCGAACGGTGACCTCCCTTCATACTTTTTACTTCCTGTGTCACTATGAATGATACAGTTGTCAGCATAGCAGCACTGCATTCAGGTCACATTTTGGAACTTTTCAAAATGTATGATTGAGGGAAAAAATGTAGATTTAGGACTCACGTCAGCTCTATTCCATGACATTTTTATCTGCAAAGTTTCACAATGTTTAGCAACTGAACCCGGGCCCGAGAAAATTATACAGTGGGGCAAAAAAGTATTTAGTCAGCCACCAATTGTGCAAGTTCTCCCACTTAAAAAGATGAGAGAGGCCTGTCATTTGCATCATAGGTACACTTCAACTATGACAGACAAAATGAGAGAAAAAAACTCCAGAAAATCACATTGTAGGATTTTTAATGAATTCATTTGCAAATGATGGAGTGTGACTGTTTGAGGTTGTGGACAGGTGTCTTTTATACTGATAACAAGTTCAAACAGGTGCCATTAATACAGGTAACGAGTGGAGGACAGAGGAGCCTCTTAAAAAAGAAGTTACAGGTCTGTGAGAGCCAGAAATCTTGCTTGTTTGTAGGTGACCAAATACTTATTTTCCACCATAATTTGCAAATAAATTCATTAAAAATCCTACAATGGATTTTTTTCTTTTTCTTTCTGGATTTTTTTTTTCATTTTGTCTGTCATAGTTGAAGTGCACCTATGATGAAAATTACAGGCCTCTCTCATCTTTTTAAGTGGGAGAACTTGCACAATTGGTGGCTGACTAAATACTTTTTTGCCCCACTGTATGTGCTTTGCTCCATTGCCCCCTCTAAGCCCTATGTGTGTGTTGCAGGCTGACCAGTGCCAAGCCCCCAGCAGCTGTCATAATGGAGGGGAAGAAGCTCTCTGAGGATGAGGAGGAGGATGAAGATGAGCAGTTTGTGGTGCAGGAGGCTGCCCCTCCTCCCCCCGACATGCCCGACATGGAGATGGTGAGGGAGCACATACAGTTGAAGTCGGAAGTTTACTTACATTTAAACTCCGTTTTTCGTAATTCCTGACATTTAATCCGAGTAAAAATTCCCTGTTTTAGGTCAGTTAGGATCACCACTTTATTTTAAGAATGTGAAATGTGAGAAAAGTAGGAGAGAGAGTAATTTATTTCAGCTTTTATTTCTTTCATCACATTCCCAGTGGGTCAGAAGTTTACATACTCAATTTGTATTTGGTAGCATTGCCTTTAAATTGCTTAACTTGGGTCAAACGTTTCGGCCATTTGCGACCAAGCTTTAACTTCCTGATTGTCTTGAGATGTTGCTTCAATATATCCACATAATTTTCCAGATTCATGATGCCATCTATTTTGTGAAGTGCACCAGTCCCTCCTGCAGCAAAGCACCCCCACAACATGATGCTGCCACCCCCTTGCTTCACAGTTGGGATGGTGTTCTTCGGCTTGCAAGCTTCCCCATTTTTTCTCCAAACAAAAACTTTATGCAATTGTAAACTCGGCCTTCACAGGCCCAGGAAATGCACACGTAGAAAAATAATTATTAAACAGATTGTTAAATTTCAATCTAGACCATTTATTAACAATATTTTACAATTCATGTTAGTCATTATGGCCAAACATAACGATGGTCATTATGGCCAAACAGTTCTATTTTTGTTTCATCAGACCATAGGACATTACTCCAAAAAGTACGATCTTTGTCCTCATGTGCAGTTGCAAACCGTAGTCTGGCTTTTTTATGGCGGTTTTGTAGCAGTGGCTTCTTCCTTGCTGAGCGGCCTTTTAGGTTATGTTGATATAGGACTCGTTTTAATGTGGCTATAGATACTTTTGTACCTGTTTCCTCCAGCATCTTCACAAGGTCCTTTGTTGTTGTTCTGGGATTAATTTGCACTTTTCGCACCACAGTACGTTAGTCTCTAGGAGACAGAATGCCTCTCCTTCCTGAGTGGAATGAAGTCTGCGTGGTCCCTTGGTGTTTATACTTGCGTACTATTGTTTGTACAGATGAAGGTGGTACCTTCAGGTGTTTGCAAATTGCTCCCAAGGATGAACCAGACTTGTGGAGGTATACAATTTTTTTCTGAGGTCTTGGCTGATTTCTTTTGATTTTCCCATGATGTCAAGCAAAGAGGCACTGAGTTTGGAGGTAGGCCTTGAAATACATCCACAGGTACACCTCCAATTGACTCAAATTATGTCAATTAGCCTATCAGAAGCTTCTAAAGCCTTGACATCATTTTCTGGAATTATCCAAGCTGTTTAAAGGCACAGACAACTTAGTGTATGTAAACTTCTGACCCACTGGAATTATAAGTGAAATAATCTGTCTGTAAACAATTGTTGGAAAAATGACTTGTGTCATGCACAAAGTAGATGTCCTAACCAACATGCCAAACTATAGTTTGTTAACAAGAAATTTGTGGAGTGGTTGAAATACACTTAGGTTGGAGTCATTAAAACTCGTATCTAAACTTCCGTTACGTTATGAAAAATAGATTTGAGAATGCCATACCTCTATTAGTTTTTGCACATCCAGGCCCAAGCTCTCATGGTTCAATGTTGGAAGTAAAACATATAGAAACATATTTCAGGCCCTAAAATGGATAACTACTATAAGTTGCAACCAAGAGAAGAGGGCATCAGCATTGTTCATTCTAAATATGTTTTATTGTTACGCCACTATTTTGTTCTCTACAGGATCCTTCAGTGGGACTTCAAGGCGATGAGAAGCATGGTAAGCAATTTTACAAGCCAAACAATCACTTAATTTGATCTTGTAGGTGCTAAGAATTCTAGTACGTATTTCTACAACTTGGTTTATATCAATTGGGACTGTAAATTACCAACACTTTTAAAACTCCTGCACCTTGTTTATCCACAGGTGGGCTGGTGAAAAAAATCCTTGAAACCAAGAAAGACTTTGAAACATCACCATCATCTCCAAAGTCCAAAGACCAGGTAAGATGTAGTGATCTTGATCTCCACTAGAGGGCAATGCAATGACGCCATAACGACTGACAACTCTCATTCCTCTCCTGTGACTCAGTTATAGATGTTTCCGTATCTCTCAATCAGCGTACAAACTGTTATTTCTGGAAATTCAGTACCTTAGGGATGTGGGGTTACAAAACCGAAAGCATACAGTCTATTAGCTAAAGAAAGCATATCGCAAATGGAGTGAAGTGTAATTGCACAAACCTATTGAAAATCTTGATCACTTCAGTGGAGCTCGAGAAACAACAACATAAAGTGGGTTGATTGCATCAGCGAGATGTCTCAACCTTTTGTGTACTAATTTAATGCACTCGTTTCACATTTTGTGTTTTGTAAGTGTTATTGGCTGAGAAAGTGTTACGAAAAGCTATCTAAATTAGGCTTATCTAGCGCCATGTCACAACAACCAGTTTGAAAGTATATAGATATATTTATTTTTCCCAGACTGACCGAATTGTATAATTTATAATGGAAAATGGATTTGAATGAGCTGCATCGATTTAAAGGCCCAGTGCAGTAAAAATGTTTACTTGAAGTGAGTACAGACTTAACTGAATGAACAACTGAAACGAAAATGCAAATTTGAAAGTTTAGTGAATAGTTTGAGAGATGGCCTTGTCTCCAATAAACGGCCCCCATAGCCAGATGCCGGGATGGCAGGTAGCCCTATGCTGGGCAGCTGGCATTGAAACTCACCAGCTGGGAGAAAGAGGTTTTGATGACAGCCTTAAGCTGGGGGAGGTGGATGGTCGGCGATGATAGTTTGCTGTAAGACGCAAGTGAGAGTAATGAGGGGTAACAAGATGTATGCCCATTAGTGAATAGAGAGCAAGGTGATTGCCCAAAGCAGTGGCGGTCGATGCCGTTTAAGATGAGGGCGGATGACTCTTTTTTTAAAACTTTTATTTTTTGCTTCCGTTTTTAAGAAACGTTTTTCAAGAGTCGGCTCAGAATGAATACACCCCTGATCACACGCAAACGCAGCTCACTTTCATAGCAGCCACATATAAACAGCAGGGCGGCAGTGTAGCCTAGTGGTTAGAGCATTGGACTAGTAACCGAAAGGTTGCAAGTTCAAATCCCCAAGCTGACAAGGTACAAAATCTGTCGTTCTGCCCTTGAACAGGCAGTTAACCCACTGTTCCTAGGCCGTCATTGAAAATAAGAATTTGTTCTTAACAGACTTGCCTAGTAAAATAAAGGTACATTTTTTTTTTTTTTTTTAAAGATCACATAATTCCTTCTCGCTTCTACGCGCTTTCCTCCTCTCACTTTTTCACTTCGCTTGTGGACTTCAGTGTACAACAAACTTTCCAAGCCAAACCTTCATATCATAACCTTTAACTGCTACGAACAGCCTGCATCATTGTCACCATTATTAGCTAACGTCATAGTCAACATGGCTACTAGAATCCTTTCAGTAATTGATTCATTCTCTGATCATTTGATTGGGTGGACAACATATCAGTTCATGCTGCACGAACTCTGGTAGGTTGGAGGGCGTCCTCCGAAAGTTGTCATAATTGCTGTGTATGTCTATGGAAGGGGGTGAGAACCAGGAGCCTCCTAGGTTTTGTATTGAAGTCAATGTAAGCATTTCACTAAGTTCTACACCTGTTGTATTTGGCGCATGTGACAAATAACATTTGATTTTACAGAGTGCTGGCGAGGCTACTGTAGACCTTCATTGCGAAACAAAGCATTATTTGGTGACGTGAATACATTTTGTATAGTTTTATCTAAAAAGCATAACTTTTCGAGTGTTTCACTTTTTTTATTTTATTAATTCACTGGTCTTCCCCTTCCTCCTCTGCGGAGACACTGGCCTGTAGGTTATTTAACAAGCGTGGTGAAGTTGCATTATTCAGCTGTGCTCATTGGCGATTAATAGGGTAATAGGTAACTGACATTCTGCACGTGGCTAATTTACAGTAAAGGAGGAAGAGTGACATAACGCTGTGCTGTTAATGAGAAGATTTGTACACATCACAGACACAAATTCCATCCGTGATAAAGGGTGCAATGTGAGTTATTTTGTAGGCCGAGGATAAGCATTCAGGCCAGCCTCACTGATTTGAACTTAAGTTAAAGGAGTGGTTTACTATTTCTGAAGACCATCTCTATTTTTGATGTAAATGGCATGTTATAGAAGGGTGCAGATACTACTTTTGTTTTTGAGAAACTTACCCCAGCTGTGATAGGCTTCGTCATTGCTCGCTGTGCACTGTGGAGGCAACCAAAAGACATGAACAAAAGCTCCAAAAACACCCAAATAAAGTGGGTCTGAAATTGACACCCTTGGTAAAGATGAACAAAAAGTATTTTAAAAATACTCAGCTATATTGAATGCTAAATTTATTTGAGAAATTGTTATTTCATACTAATACGATTGCTCAGAGAAAATCGAGCTCTTTGGTCACGCACACCTATGGTAGGTTTGGTGTTGAAATGAGAATGCATGAGCAGAAAAGAACCCCATACTTACTGTAAAATATGGTGGTGGATCTTTGTTATGGAGCTATTTTGCTTCCACTGTTCCTAGGGCCCTTGTTAAGGTCAACGGCATCATGAACTTTACCCAGTACCAGGATATTTTAGCCCAAAACCTTGTTGCCTCTGCCAGGAGACTGAAACTTGGCCGCTAGTTGATCTTCCAGCAAGACAACCCTAAACACACCTAAAAATTCCCAAAGACATGCTTAATTGGCCACAACATCAACCTTCTGCAATGCCCATCTCTGTCTCCTGACCTGAAAACCATTGAAATCCTGTGGTTTAAGTTGACGAGGCCAGTCCATAAGGGCAGATGAAGGATTTCAATATCTGGAAGGATGCTGAAAGGGGGATTGGTCTAAGATCCTTCCCAATGTGTTCTCCAATCCCATAAAACATTTTAGAAAAAGTCTGTGTTATACTCGGAAGGTGAAAGGCATTGTAAAAAGGGGTGTCAAATAATTTGAGAAATAAATATATTACTGGTTAAATTTTGTTCTCTGAGCAATTGTATTAGTATAAAATATATATTTTTTAAACTGAGCATACAATATACATTGAGTGTACTAAACATTAGGCACACCTTCCTAATATTAAGTTGCACACATGTTTGCCCTCACAACAACCTCAATTCGTCAGGGCATAGACTACAAGCTGTCAAAAGCATTCCAGGGATGCTGGCCCATGTTCACTTCAATGCTTCCCACAGTTTTGTCAATTTGGCTGGATGTCCTTTGGGTGGTGAACCATTCGTAATACACACGGGAAACTGTTGAGCGTGAAAAACCTAGCAGCGTTACAGTTCTTGACACACTCAAACCACTGCGTCTGGCACCTACTACCGTACCCGGTTCAAAGGCACTTACATATTTTGTCTTGCCCATTCACCATCTGAATGGTACACATACACAATCCATGTCTCAATTGTCTTAAGGCTTAAAAGTCCATCTTTAACCTGTCTCCTTCCCTTCATCTATACCAGTGTTCACCAACTGGTCGATCTCCAAGGGAATCCTAGTTGATCACCAAACATTTCTGTAAAAACAACAAGCCCTAGTGCTGGGAAGGCAAAGTGTTCCCATTTTTAAACCATTTCATGAGTCTGAAGGTAGCACTCTGCCTACCCGGCAGGCCCGGAGAGCAAATCAAGTGCACCTATTGACCTAGCGCTAGCCAATCAGATAGCTCAGATCAGTGTCTGCACAGTTTCCTCGAGCCAAAGACAAAAAAAAATTCAAAAAAGATTTTCAAAACTTTTAAAACCATGACTAGAGAGAGACTCAACATTTACAGCAAAGAGCTTCTGTTTTTATGAGTAAGTTCCTGTTTACGTTGTTATTCAGCACTGTCAACACTTTTATACGCCATAGAATGGGCCTTCTCCTTACTTCCACTCAAGCTACAACCAGCACTGCAGGTGCAATGAATGACTATAGCAAAGTGCTCCGATAAGCTTACGCTGTTATTATTAGGTACTTGGATCTTTTTTAATATCAAGGAATATTTCACTTTCTCTGGTCATAGGAGTAACAGCGTGAGGCAGAAATGATGCAGTGCAAGTTTCGCTATCAGCTGAAAGACTGTGTCCTCTTCTCTCAGTGAGAGAGCGGCGGGACGGGGAGTCGAGGGAGAGGCAGCCTCGCCGCTGCTCCCTCCCTCTCCTCAGACTGGCCATCAGATGCAGAACATCAGTCCAGTAAAAAGCTAAATATGCTCAGTCAACTGTGCCTCACAAGTAATCAGCAAAGTATCTATTACCAGTGTGATCAAATACAGTAACACACTTTTTAAAAATATTATTTCAAAATGGTCTGAGAACAACATTGGCAGGGAATAGCCAGTCATGCTGTATTGGGCTTATAGTCTACTGCACATACTTCATTGCTACAGAACTGTTTTTAATTGGTTAATGTTACATAGGCTTACGTTTTTTAAGTAATGTTAAAAAAAAAAATCTTGAGTGGTAGATCTCGACTTGCAATTTGACTCAGAAAATGATCTTGACTCAGAAAAGGTTGGTGAACACTTATTTTGAAGTGGATGTAACCAGTGACATAAATAAGGGATCATAGCTTTCACATGTATTCACCTGGTCAGTGTATGTCATGGAAAGAGCAGGTGTTCCTATTGTTTTGTACATTCAGTGTAGCTCAGTATTTGAATTATTGAATACAGTCATTTTTGCTTTTTCAACAGTGTTAATCATTTCGGATCCCACCATACGCCCTTTTAGAAACAAACACCTTCTCAGTACAGCGATGTAGGTCTTTAAATGTTGTACACGTGAAATTGTGTCATTCCAAACTTAATCCGCAACGTTATGTTCCGTTTTTGTGCGACTCTAGAGGTTTCTTCTACCAGCTGTGCTGCACAGGCTACACAGAGAAGCAGCACAGCTGTTAGAGGGGAAAATTGCTCGAGTTGCATAAAATCGAAGTTCGGAATGACACAATTTCATGTGTACAACATCTAAAGACCTACATCGCTACACTGAGAGGGTGTCCGTTTCTTTTACGGCTGGGATAGGGTTCTCAAAAACAAGTGAAATCACAGTGTCTGCACCCTTCTATAACATGCCATTTACATAATTTTTTGATTTCCTTCAGAAATAGTAAACCACTCCTTTAACTACATTGCATGCCCATTGTGGGGTAATTTAAGAGTCTTCCCTGGAAATAAATCCTCCTTTTGGGGGCACACTGCATCCCACTGCCTTGTCCTCCTGCCCTACCTCTCCCTGTGCTTCAACCATAAACTGTTGTCTCCACATTTCATAATGGATAGGCTTTTCATTACTTCGAACATGACTTCCAGTCTGACGTAACGTATTGCTACCCCTCATCTGTTCCCCCGAACGTGTTTATTGGCCAAAGAGAGCTCTCACAGTCACTATTTGTATAGTGAATCGGTGTGAAGGCCTCTTGTCCATGCTCCAGCGATGTGGGTTGTACGACTCGACCTGTTTTGGGTGGTCCTTTCTGCCCAAGCGAGCTGCTTCCTCAGCTCTCTGCCCAGCTGACCACCCGACTCTGATGGATGCTGTGTTTTCGCCCGTCACTCATGCAGAAAGGCCCTGTCTACCCCCCTTTTCCCAACCCCAGCCCTCACCCATCCCTCTTCTCTGGCGAGGTCGTCTGTCCCAGGCCAGCTGCTGGTGAGCGGGAAACGGGAAAAACCAGCGCTCTCATCTCCATAGCGTGCGCCAGGCTCTGTCTGGCGTTCCAGCTCCGTCACGGGTTTAGCTCGTAGAGACTCAACAGCAGCCCCCCATTCCCAGCTGGTCTTCGGATGGACAGCTCCCCCATCCTACACCCACCCCAATACTTCAGATTGCACTGCGGCCCCCTTGTAGTTTTTATTTTTAAATAATCCGACTGAATTTCCCTTTTTCGAGGTGGGGGGTTAGGTAGCGCATAGCGTGGATCGTACGAGTAGACATGCATTCTATTCAGAATGCACAACCCCCCCCCCCCCCAGGGTTATCCTAATTGTAGCCTCATCGGTTTTTGGGATTCCAGGTTCATTGTTATAAGGCATCTAATGGGGGGCTGTGTGTTGCTGGGGCGCACTGCAGTCCCAATGAAAGGTATGTCTACTCGTACGGGCCAAACTTTGCGCTACCTAACCCCCCCATCGACATTGCTTGCCTTGTCAGCTGTATAAAGGACTATAATGGTTTCCTTCCTGACATGATAGGGTTGAGGGTCAGTGTAATAGAGACATTGCTCTCTTGTAATCACGGCAGAAAATGGAGGGTTAAAAAATGTAAATATTGAGCTTTCCCCGTCCCCTGGTGTGACAGGTCTGAAATTACAGTGGGCTGTGGATTCATTCTTAAACGCTGACGTTTATCAAACACCCTGATCAGGTATGATGTTATTACCCTAACTTTTAGGGAAATAGGAACTTCATAACTTCTCTAGACATGTTTTTTTTTTCCTTCTTCGTGAATCAGTTTGCTATTGTTATTGCCAATGCTTTTTCAGAACATGGCTGAACTGCTGTAAATCAAAGGGCTTTTGGAGCAGTTAAGGCGCTTGTGTTTTGCCATATCCCGCCACACAAAGTGCACCATAGAAGAATTTGCTGTATATTTATGGGGACGACCTTCCCCATGACCTTGCAGAACACTTGTATATTATTGTAGGGTACTTCTCGGAGGCCGTCTTTTTTATTTAGACAGACTCGGGCCCTCGTAGCAGCTGCGTTTTCATAAGATTGTTTTTGTACCCTCTCCCTTTTCTTACCCCATCAAATTAGCCTTGATGAAGGTTTGCAATGTATAAATAAACGTGGCACAAATGGATGGCTGTTGAGTGAGAGTCACGGAGGAGAAATGCCAGAATACTCTACAGAATCGTCAGGAAAATAAATAGACCTCTCCCCACCAGGCCTGTGTCTTCGTAAACATTCACCTTTTTTTTGGTGGAAACGTAAGGAAACGACCCGGCTGAATTCAATTAGCCATATTGCCCTTGTAAGTGCAGCATTTTGAGATTCCTGTGGAATGGGAAAAGGTTTCTGAGAAATACCTTTCTGAACCTCGGAGATTGGACTCCAATGCAGACTATGTCGTTGCAGGTGTTATTTTTCTCAAGTCGCTTTGATCACATCAAACCATTCCAGCCACATAACCTTAACTTATCAGCTTCAAGCTTTGTGACATAGCCTCCATAGTTTAACCAAGCCCTTTTCTCTGTCCGCAGTCTTTTCTAAGGGGAGGTGAGGTTCCCCTTTGTACTCCTGGGTCCAGGGCAGGGAGCTCAGTTGTGGCCCCTTAGGGGGCTACACACTGACCCTAGCATCCTGTAACCCCCCTTGCCCTTAACCTCACTCATCACCTCACTGACTCCTAGCTATTTTTATGATCTTGCTGGACATTTGGACGATGTCTTTTTTACCCGAAAAATAGGAAACCCCTGAACAACACTGGACTTATCGTCATGGTATAATACCTAGCTTTTTGGCCTCCACCGCTGACACCCTCTCTGGGGACACATTTCAATACCCTTGGAGGTGGTTGGGTCTCATACAGTGGTGTTGTGCTTTTTTTTAGGTACCTGAGCTCAATTTTCTCAAGGAAAGTTGGTACCGACATGTAGCCTATTGTATAATATCATTTTTTTAAATATACAGTACCAGTCAAAAGTTTGGACACCTACTCATTCAAGGGTTTTTCTTTATCTTTACAATTTTCTACATTATATAATATAATAGTTAAAACATCAAAACTATGAAATAACATATGGAATCATGTAGTAACCAAAACAATGTTAAATCAAAATATATTTTAGATTCTTCAAAGTAGCCATCCTTTGCCCTGATGACAGCTTTGCACACTCTTGGCATTCTCTCAACCAGATTCACCTGGAATGTTTTTCCAACAGTCTTGGAGTTCCCACATATGCTGAGCACTTGTTGGATGCTTTCCTTCAGTCTGCGGTCCAACTCCTCCCAAACCATCTCAATTGGGTTGAGGTCAGGTGATTAAGGAGGCAAGGTCATCTGATGCAGCACTCCATCACTCTCCTTCTTGGTCAAATAGTCCTTACACAGCCTGGAGGTGTGTTGGGTCATTGTCCTGTTAAAAAAAAAATGATAGTCACTCTGAGTGCAAACCAGATGAGATAGCGTATTGCTGCAGAATGCTGTGGTAGCCATGCTGGTTAAGTTGGTCTGCGATTCATTTAGAATTCAAGGCTATGTCACCAGCAAAGCACCCCCACACCATCACACCACCTCCTCCATGCTTCACAGTGGGTACTACACATGCGGAGATCATCCGTTCACCTCACCTCATCTCACGAAGACACAGTGGTTGGAACCAAAAATATCAAATTTGGACTCATCAGATCACAGGATAGATTTCCACCAGTTTAATGTCCATTGCTCGTGTTTCTTGACCAAAGCAAGTCTCTTCTTATTATTGGTGTCCTTTTAGTAGTGGTTTCTTTGCAGCAATTTGACCATGAAGGCTTGATTAATTGTCTTCTCTGAACAGTTGATGTTGATGTGTGTCTGGTACTTGAACTCTGAAGCATTTATTTGGGCTGTAATATCTGAGGCTCGTAACTCTAATGAACTTATCCTCTGCAGCAGAGGTAACTCTGGGTCTTCCTTTCCTGTGGCGGTCCTCATGAGAGCCAGTTTCATCATAGCGCTTGATGGTTGTTGTGACTGCACTTGAAGAAACCTTTTAAAGATCTTGAAAAACCCTTGAATGAGTAGATGTGTCAAATGTGGACGGTTCTTTTTTTTATATATAGAAGTGGGGATGAAGGAAATAAGACAAGACAAGGAAATCCTGTTGAGACTACATAGACCATGGTAGAAATCTGAGGAGACACACGTTTGCCTGACCACTGTCACTGGAAATGTTAATTTGTCATATAACCTAAGTATGTCATGCCGCTCGTTGTTACACTGTTGTTGTGTGCGGTTTATACATTTGTCGCCTGATAATTGAGGTTGATGAAGTGGCTTATTACATCATTATGAAAGCTGATACGTCGCTCTGAAACGGTCCAGCAGTGGCTAAATTAATGTTTCTTTAATTAATGACGCCCAAGAGGTTGGTCTCTAACCGGTTTCACGCATGCAACCCATTCTTCTTGTCAAAAGCTTTACTTTGAAGACTGTTATTCTCCCACCCCCTCTCACCAGCTCCTTATTACCACTTCATAAATCATGTGCTTTGCATGCATTTTCTCATTAACCAAATTAGGCATGAGAGGGTTTGGATGAATTCCACATTGTAGCTTAGCAGCCTGCACTGCAGCCAGGCCAGCAGGTCTGTGAGAAGTTTTGATCTGAAGCCCCGGCATGAGACTAGAGGCCCATCAAACCCAGTTTCCACAAGACGTAACAGTAAAACATTCTGGCACTTGCAAAGTTTCAGGTTTGGATTGATATACTCAGCAACACATTGTTTACAACATGAAACCAGAGGTGACTGAGTAGTTACTTTGCAAGATTGCAATGCATGACATATCCCTGACAACCCCTTACCTGTATGGATTGACTAGGGGCTCCTAGGAAAGAAACGATAGAAAGGGAATTGATGCGCAGCGGTCCAAGGTCTCTGCTGGGAGCCACCTGTTCCCAGGAAGGATCGCCGGCTCGGATCTCCGCGGCCAACAGGGCTGGATGAGCTAATAGGAAAACCTGCCCCCCCCTCCCCCAAATAAATATTGTTCTTGGGTCGGGGTGAAAAATAGAAAAAAGAGCGCACTGAGCCCAACTAGAGGCCCCTATAAAGGGCTGATTTATGCTCGCCTGGACAGAGTGCACCACGCAGAACAGGGACTAGTTTTTCTTTTTGTTCTGTTTTCCTGAATTTCCGAGGGGGTCAGGCTGTGCAAGAGGACAGTAAACAGAGCGTAGCCCGGCTGGGCTTCCGCGGTGCTGCACCACAGCCGGCGGGCCGAATGAGCCGTGGCGTGTTTGTGTAGCCGCCGTGTTCACGGGGCCGAGGGGAAAGCCACCCACATTGCGGACGACCATTAGACATTTCAATCCTTGCACACTTTGCAAACCACAGAGGGAGGGGGGAGACTAGGCGGCCTGTCAGGCATTTTTGCTGGTTTCCTAGAGCAAAGGCAGCAGAGTTGAAGTTTGAAGTGGTTTTTTGTATAGTTAAGTTCTATGTAGTTTAGTGTGTTTTTAAGCTGTAATTATTGAGTTAGCGTGTAATAGCGCTCAACATTTAAGTTTTGCTAACCTACCCGGCCTAACACCCAGTCTACATGACAGTTGGTCTGTTTTGAAGGGGAAGTTGTTGGGGAGTTTACACTGTCATGTAGCGGGAGTAGGATTTCTATGGCCCCGTAAAAGCAGGTGTTTCCATCTGGAGGCCAGAATGACACAAATTGGCCCAAGAGTTAAACTTGAAAGGGCGATAAGTGCAGTAGTTGTTACTGAATACTGTAGTAAAATAACTTCACTGCCACAGCCTGTTACTAAAATAAACAAGGGTTTAAGTCCACAGGAGTGCGGGTGGGTGCCGTCTAGTGTGTGTGTGTGTGTGTGTGCGTCTGCAGTCCCACACACACACACACACACACACTGACCTGCAGACCCAGCTGAGTAAACATCCCTGGCCTTCACTGTGCCAAGGGGAGCCCCTTCACTCTCCTCCCCTCCCAACTTGAAGCTGAGGGCTGTGGGGTGGCTGGGGCATAGCAGAGCAGGACCCCCCAACCACATGCTATACAGAGGAGGCCTTCAGCTAGTCCCCCCACATTAGCCAGCACAATTCAGCCACGCGTTTGATCCTTATATACACAGCCTAGGTTTGTATAATTCCTGCCTAGCATTCTTTTGCCTTGAAATCCTAAACCACTAAATGCAGCCCTGCGTCTGGCTCCGTTCATTTGATACTTTTTGCTGGCCAGGGTAGAATACCTTAAGGTTTATGTGATTCGGTCGAAGTAGCCTCTCTGGTAGAGAGGAGTGTGTGTATGCGTGCAGGTGTGCGGCAGAGAGGTAGAGAATTCATTATGGACATCCAAAACATATGAAGAGTTGCTTCGCAGACCATAATGTTATCCCTATGAATTGCCCTTCCTGGGACAATAAAGACTTGCTTAACTTTAAATTCTGGGAAACATCAAGCAGTAGCAGGGTTTTCTCTCATTCCACGGCCACCCTACGTACTTCAAAGTCCAAGATCATCACCATCAATCTTTGGTTCTCTCCGTCCCTCCAGCCATCCTTCCCCTCTCTCACAGATGTGAATTTTCCAGAATTATTCAGCAATTCCTGCTTATCGAAGACGTCTCCATTCACATATAATTGAAACTGACCTATCCCTAGCCTAAATCCAGATTATCCCATTTACAGGAATAATTTTATATTTAACTCATTTGTGGTCGTAGCTGGATTTATGCAATGGTCATGTAAACACCTTACTCTGCTTATCTTAATTCGCATGAGGTCAAATTAAAACACCTTTCACATTTTTAGGAAATGTAAACACATGAACCGGCGTTCCAGCGGTGTGTCTGATCTGCGCGTGTGCCAGCACCGGTAGCGCAAGCCTCTCTCTTTAGCGCGAGTGAAGTGAGTTCGGAACAACTCAAAATATAAATGCAACATGCAACAATTTCAAAGATTTTACTGAGTTACAGTTCATCTGAGGAAATCAGTCAATCGAAATACATTCATTAGGACCTAATCTATGGATTTCACATGACTGGGAGTACAGCTACAACAGTGGTAGGCCTGATCAACGACGAAACAGCCTATAGGGAAGAGGTCAGAGACCTGGCCAGGTGGTGCCAGAATAACAACCTATCCCTCAACGTAACCAAGACTAAGGAGATGATTGTGGACTACAAGAAAAGGAGCACCGAGCACGCCCCCATTCTCATCGATGAGGATGTAGTGGAGCAGGTTGAGAGCTTCAAGTTCCTTGGTGTCCACATCAACAACAAACTAGAATGGTCCAAACACACCAAGGCAGTTGTGAGAGGGCACGACAAAGCCTATTCCCCTTCAGGAAACTAAAAAGATTTGGCATGGGTCCTGAGATCCTCAAAAGGTTCTACAGCTGCAACATCGAGAGCATCCTGACCGGTTGCATCACTGCCTGGTACGGCAATTGCTCGGCCTCCGACTGCAAGGCACTACAGAGGGTAGTGTGTACGGCCCAGTACATCATTTGGGCAAAGCTGCCTGCCATCCAAGACCTCTACACCAGGCAGTGTCAGAGGAAGGCCCTAAAAATTGTCAAAGACCCCAGCCACCCCAGTCAGACTGTTCTCTCTACTACCGCATGGCAAGCGGTTCCGCTTGTCTAGGACAAAAAGGCTTCTCAACAGTTTTTACCCCCAAGCCATAAGACAACTTACTATTTGCATTGTGTGCCTCCCCCCAACCTCTCTTTTACACTGCTGCTACTCTCTGTGTATCATATATGAACAGTCACTTTAACTATACATTCATGTACATACTACCTCAATTGGCCCGACCAACCACTGCTCCCGCATATTGGCTACACTACTGCTACTCTCTGTTCATCATATATGCATAGTCACTTTAACCATACCTACATATACAGTGGGGCAAAAATAGTATTTAGTCAGCCACCAGTTCTCCCACTTAAAAAGATGAGAGGGCTGTAATTTTCATCATAGCCTTCAACTATGACAGCCAAAATGAGAAAAAAAATCCAGAAAGGATTGTAGGATTTTCAATGAATTTATTTGCAAATTATGGTGGAAAATAAGTATTTGGTCAATAACAAAAGTTTATCAATATACCCGTTGTTGTTTATCAATAAGTTATATACCCTTTGTTGGCAATGACAGAGGTCAAACGTTTTCTGTTAGTCTTCACAAAGTTTTTACACACTGTTGCTGGTATTTTGGCCCATTCCTCCATGCAGATCTCCTCTAGAGCAGTGATGTTTTGGGGCTGTTGCTGGGCAACACAGACTTTCAACTCCCTCCAAAGATTTTCTATGGGGTTGAGATCTGGAGACTGGCTAGGCCACTCCAGGACCTTGAAATGCTTCTTATGAAGCCACTCCTTCGTTGCCCGGGCGGTGTGTTTGGGATCATTGTCATGCTGAAAGACCCAGCCATGTTTCATCTTCAATGCCCTTGCTGGTAGAAGGAGGTTTTCACTCAATCTCACAATACATGGCCCCATTCATTCTTTCCTTTACACGGATCAGTCGTCCTGGTCCCTTTGCAGGAAAACAGCCCCAAAGCATGATGTTTCCACCCCCATACCTCACAGTAGGTATTGTGTTCTTTGGATGCAACTCAGCATTCTTTGTCCTCCAAACACGACGAGTTGAGTTCTATTTTGGTTTCATCTGACCATATGACATTCTCCCAATCTTCTTCTGGATCATCCAAATGCTCTCTAGCAAACTTCAGACGGGCCTGGACATGTACTGGCTTAAGCAGGGGGACACGTCTGGCACTGCAGGATTTGAGTCCCTGGCGGCGTAGTGTGTTACTGATGGTAGGCTTTGTTCCTGTGACTGTTTGAGGTTGTGGACAGGTCTTTTATACTGATAACAAGTTCAAACAGGTGCCATTAATACAGGTAACGAGGGGAGGACAGAGGAGCCTCTTAAAGAAGTTGTTACAGGTCTGTGAGAGCCAGAAATCTTGCTCGTTTGTAGGTGACCAAATACATATTTTCCACCATAATTTGCAAATTAATTAATAAAAAATCCTACAATGTGATTTTCTGGATTTTTTTTTTTCATTTTGTCTGTCATAGTTGAAGTGTACCTATGATGAAAATTACAGGCCTCTCTCATCTTTTTAAGTGGGAGAACTTGCACAATTGGTGGCTGACTAAATACTTTTTTGCCCCACTGTACATACTACCTCAATAAGCCTGACTAACCGGTGTCTGTATATAGCCTTGCTACTGTTCAAATGTCTTTTTACTGTTTTATTTCTTTTACTTACACACACATACCTCTTTTTTTCCGCACTATTGGTAAGTAAGCATTTCACTGTAAGGTCTACACCTGTTGTATTTGGCGCACGTGACAAATGAACTTTGATTTGATTGGATATGTATATGTTGGTCACAGATACCTTGAAAAAAAATGGGCCTCACAAGTGGCCTCAGGACCTCGTCACGGTATTTTTGTGCATTCAAATTGCCATCGACAAAATGCAATTGTATTTGTTGTCCATAGCTTATGACTGTCCCTACCATAACCCCACCTCAACCATGGGGCACTCGTTCACATCAGTAAACCACTCGCCCACGCTGACGCCATACACATGGTCTGCGGTTGCAAAGCCGGTTGTATGTACTACCAAATTTTCTAAAACGACATTGGAGGGGACTTGTGGTAGAAAAATGTACATTCAATTCTCTGGCAACAGCGCTGGTGGACATTCCTGCAGTCAGCATGCCAATTGCACGCTCCCTTATAACTTGAGACATCTGTGGCATTGTATTGTGTGACAAAACTGCACATTTTTAGAGTGGCCTTTTATTGTCCCCAGCACAAGGTGCACCTGAGTAATGATCATGCTGTTTAATCAGCTTCTTGACGTGCCACACCTGTCAGGCGGATTGATTATCTTGGTAAAGGAGAAATGCTCACTAACAGGGATGTAAACAAATGTGGTATTTTATTTCAGTTTATGAAACATGGGACAATTTTCTGCATTCATCAGAGTGCTATGAGGTAGCCTTATTTCAGACGTGTCCATGTAAACAGGATTATTGGGGAAATCGTTATTCTTCCAAAGCATGCAAACTTCTGAATCAAACTATTCTATTAAATTATCCACAATAATCACATTTATTGTGTGCATGTAACCGTACTCTATGTTGTAGTAAAAATCTCTCTTGGCTTCTCTCCTCCATCACTCAATCCATCCCTCCTTCTCTCCATCCATCTCCCCTATCTATCCATCCATCCTTCCCTTCATCACTCTCTCCAGACACAAAGCCTGGTGTCGGAGGCGGCCAGGAAGAAGGAGAGGGAGCTGGTGTCCAGGGAGATCGAACGGCTGCGCTCGTCCATCCAGACGGTGTGCCGCAGCGCCCTGCCCCTGGGCAAGATCATGGACTACATCCAGGAGGACATGGACGCCATGCAGAACGAGCTGCACACCTGGAGGAGGGAGAACAAGGAGCATGCACAGGCCCTGCTGCAGGAACAGAGGTTAGAGGGCAACACACACTTTACACACTAAAGCCTGGAGGGAGAACAAGGAAAACACACAGGCCCTGCTGCAGCAACAGATGTAGAAAACCCACAACCCATTCATACACACACACAGGACTGACATTACATTTTGTGGTGTGTGTCATTTCCAGAGTGACGGACAACGCCGTGGAGCCTCTGAAGGCCGAGCTAGCCGAGCTGGAGCAGCTGATCAAGGAGCAGCAGGACAAGATCTGCGCTGTGAAGTCCAACGTCCTGAAGAACGAGGATAAGATCCAGAAGATGGTGACCAGCATCAACTTCTCCTCGCGAACATGAGGGGGAGCCAAGGTCCAAATAAAGGGGTTCGCTCCCTTAATCAAAATAAGTGTTTGGCTGAGCCTGGGTTCTTACTTAGTCTGGTAACATCCGAAATGATAGAGGAGGCCTCAACTGCACTTTCATTCCTTGTCATCAATGTTCCCTCAAAACTTGCGCGTGTGTGTGGGCCCGCACTTCCTCCAGGACTGCAGTGCAGAAGAAATGCCATGCTGCGCAGAGACGCAAGAGATTGAACTTCACTGAGTTCAACCAATTAGTTTGCACTATATAGATCAATGTTTTTTCTGTGATTGAAACAACATTAAATCAGCCCCTTTTCAATGCAACAAACCAAAACAAATCTAACTTTGCAAGATTGAGTCTGTGATTTTGCTGTAGGCAGAGCCAGAGCGCAACGGAGTAGAATTCTATTGGCAGGGGTAGCCCACTAGCGGTCTTTCAATCACCCATGAGTTAATGCCTTTTCAGTTCAGATCAGAGCGCAGAGCGTGTGCACATTTGTTGATATTCTTTGCTAGTTAGCGAGTTGTTAGCCCAGTTATAGATAAGTATAGGTCAGCCATGGGTTGTTACTGCTTCCTACAAGAGCACAAAACATGTAGGATACATTTCAAGATGTCTGAAAAGCCAGTCAGGTGAAAAGTCTTAATTATGGGGTGGTATTGTATTTTGAGACGGGCTTGAATATGCAAATAAGCCAATATGCAGAGCGGTAGCCTACATTGTCTAATTCTCTGTATGGTAATAATAATTAGTTGTATTTTCTAAAGTGTTTCTTGCATCATGCAACACAATACAATGCCATTTACAATCATCTATTTGGCCCATGGCGTTAGAGACCAAGTAAAAAATTATAAATTAATACCAAGCCTTTTATAATGTTTATTTTATTTTTTAAATTTAAGTCTCATGCAATTTAGGCCTGCATTGAACACCACTTATAGGCTACTGTAGGCTATATCATTGAAATCAAAAGCTATTTCCATGTGAAAATGTTATGGGATTTAGGGTAGGCCTACGTTATTTTCCAATTCCACAATAGCCATTGGCTACTGTCAAACTGTAAGGGTACAGCCTCAGAGTTCATTGTAAACGTGCACCAGAAGTTGCACAAAATTCTCACAATGTTCAAGTTTCCGCTCACAAAAGCAAAAATTTGCTCAGTGCCCCCAAACAATGGAGGGAACCTTGGTTGTCATGTCATGATGAGAAAAAACGCCCCGCTTTTATCACCCCCTCTCTTTTCATGGTGCCTTTGTGGAACGTACACACACACACACACACACACACTAACTGACTGGTTATGGAGAGGGTTTGTATTCAACCCCCTAGGGAGAGAGACACACTTGTGTTAATTTGTTAGTGCTCCATCCACTTTATGGTGATTGACATACCTTTACATGCTTTTATTAGTTTCGCATTTTTCGACTTTACATACTGTATGCATAGAATAAGGCTTGACTTGATATACAGTACCAGTCAACTTTGGACACCTACTGTAGTGAAGACATCAAAAATATGAAATAGCACATATGGAATCATGTAGTAACCAGAAAAGTGTTTGCCGTGATGATAACTTGCACACTTTTGGCATTCTCTCACCCAGCTTCATGACGTAGTCACCTGGGATGCATTTAAATTAACAGGTGTGCCTTGTTTAAAAGTTACTTTGTGGAATTTCTTTCCTTGATGCTTTTGAGCCAATCAGTTGTGTTGTGACAAGGTAGGGGTGGTATACAGAAGATAGCCCTATTTGGTAAAATAACAAGTCCATATTATGGCAAGAACAGCTCAAATAAGCAGAGAGAAACGATAGTCCATCATTACATTAAGACATGAAGGTCAGCAAATCTGGAAAATTTCAAGATCTTTAAAAGTTTCTTTAAGTACAGTCTCAAAAACTATCAAGCCCTATGATGAAACTTGCTCTCATGAGGACCACCACAGGAAAGGAAGACACAGAGTTACCTCTGCTGCAGAGGATAAGTTCAGAACTGTTTCAGAGTTCAAGTACCAGGCACATCTCAACATTAACTGTTCAGAGAAGACTGCATGAATCAGGCCTTCTAATTTGACAGCCGTGTCTTTGTGAGACGCAGAGTAGGTAAACGGAAGATCTCTGCATGTGTGGTTCCCACCGTGATCCATGTAGGAGGAGGTGTGATAGTGTTTATTGGACTATTTGACCAAGAAGGAGAGTGATGGAGTGCTGCATCAGATGACCTCGCCTCCTTAATCACCTGACCTCAACCAAATTGAGCTGGTTTGGGAGGAGTTGGAGGAAACAAGTGCTCAGCATATGTGGGAACTCCTTCAAGACTGTGGGAAAAACATTCCAGTTGAAGCTAGTTGAGCTAGTTGAGAGAATGCAAAGACTGTACAAAGCTGTCAAGGCAATGGATGGCTACTTTGAAGAATCTCAAATATAAAATATATTTTGATTAGTTTGAACTTTTTTTGGGTTACTACAGGATTCCATATGTTATTTCATAGTTTTGATGTCTTCGCTATTCTACAATGTAGAAAAATAAAGAAAAGCCTTTGAATGAGTAGGTGTCCAAACTTTTGACTGGTACTGTATATATAAAAAAATCCACATCCAACCATGTACATTTTATACGCACGTGTAATTTTTAAATATGTCTGTCAATTAACAATTCTGCTGTTCTTCAAAGCCTATAAAAAGCAATCGATCTGAGGTGTGTTTTAACGGCTAGGCAGTCGCGAGTAGGAGAAGACATGGCAGGAGGAACAAAACATGTTCCTCCTGGCAACCACTAGCCATCGGCAAGACAGCACAACGAGCACGTGGGCGCCTAAGTTGAAAAATGTAGACACACACACAAAGAAATTTAGGAGCACAATGAAAAATATTTGAGATATTAAAGCTAGAATCCTTAATTTTTCTAGGCGTACTGGTGCTCCTAAATACAAATTCCAGGTTGCACAGCAAAACATTTTGGCTGACATTAGTTGTCAGTCATGTTTTTAGGATGACGATTTAAAATTCTGTAGATAATGTTCCCAAATTGCATGTGGAAACGTATTGCGCTGTTTGTGATTTGGGAGTTCAAAACTTGATCGTTCTTTCATCTGAATTGGTTTTCAGAAAAACGTATAACCAATCTAGTGAATATTACATGTTTTATGGAGTTTAATTTACATATTTTTAGAAATCTTTTTTAAAAATCTAAATGATTTGTAAAAATGAAACAATACTAAGGTGGTGAAATTGCCCTACAATATATACCACATGTACAATATAAACCACATGGTTAATAAATCTAGAAAAAAGTGGTCCACAGTTCAATTCCCGAACAACCCCACATTTTATAGTAACATGTTTATTTGTCCATGCTGAAAATAACTTTTTCGCCACACTTGTTTCACTTCCAAAGCAAACATGGTTACTTCAATTGGATAGAGATCCAAACTGTACACTTCTAACATTTACATAGTTAGTTATTTAACTTCTTACACAAGTGGAGACAAGTAATACTGTGTACAGATTTTAATCCATAATTTATTATAGCAGGATTATTAGCTAGTAGGGTCGGGCGGTATCCAGATTTTCTTATCCTCATGCCGAGATTTATAGTATTACCGGTTTAATACACAAGGGGTTACCAAAATAAGCAGAAAAAGCACATTGGGCGTCTACCAGAATGCTAACAAAATTTGCGCAAGTAATAGCTAATTTCCTTGGAGGCTGCTAGTTAAATATGCTAAGGAATGCAAATAAAAATTAACTAATTGCAAAGACAAACAATCCAGCTCATGAAGTTATACATGTATACAGTTGAAGTCGGAAGTTTACATACACCTTAGCCAAATTCATTTAAACTCGGTTTTTCACAATTCCTGACATTTAATCCTAGTAAAAATTCCCTGTTTTAGGTCAGTTAGGATCGCCACTTTATTTTATGAATGTGAAATGTCAGAATAATAGTAGAGAATGATTTATTTAAACTTTTATTTCTTTCATCACATTCCCAGTGGGTCAGAAGTTTACATGCATTCAATTAGTATTTGGTAGCATTGCCTTTAAATTGTTTAACTTGGGTCAAACGTTTTGGTAGCCTTCCACAAGCTTCCCACAATAAGTTGGGTGAATTTTGGCCCATTCCTCCTGCCAGACCTTGTGTAACTGAGTCAAGTTTGTAGGCCTCCTTGCTCGCACATGCTTTTTCAGTTCTGCCAACAAATTTTCTATAGGATTGAGGTCAGGGCTTTGTGATGGGCCCTCCAATACCTTGACTTTGTTGTCCTTAAGCCATTTTGCCACAACTTTGGAAGTATGCTTGGGGTCATTGTCCATTTGGAAGATCCATTTGTGTCTTGACATGTTTCTTCAAAATATCCACGTAATTTTCCACCTCATGATGCCATCTATTTTGTGAAGTGCACCAGTCCCTCCTGCAGCAAAGCACGCCCGCAACATGATGCTGCCACCCCGTGCTTCACAGTTGGGATAGTGTTCTTTGGCTTGCAAGCCTCTCCCTTTTCCCTCCAAACATAACAATTGTCATTTTGGCCAAACAGTTCTATTTTTGTTTCGTCAGACCTGAAGACATTTCTCCAAAAAGTACGATCTTTGTCCCCATGCGCAGTTGCAAACCATAGTCTGGCTTTTTTATGACGGTTTTGGAGCAGTGGCTTCTTCCTTGCTGAGCAGCCTTTCAGGTTATGTCGATATAGGACTTGTTTTACTGTGGGTATAGATACTTTTGATTTGCACTTTTCGAAACAAAGTACGTTCACCTCTAGGAGACAGAACACGTCTCCTTCCTGAGCGGTATGACGGCTGCGTGGTCCCATGGTGTTTATACTTGCGTACTATTGTTTGTACAGATAAACGTGGTACCTTCAGGCATTTGGAAATTGGTTCATCCTTGGAAGCATACTTGTGGAGGTCTACAAATTTTTTTCTGAGATCTTGGCTGATTTCTTTTGATTTTCCCATGAAATCAAGCAAAGAGGTACTGAGTTTGAAGGTAGGTCTTGAAATAATTTTCCAAGCAGTTTAAAGGCACAGTCAACTTAGTGTATGTAAACTTCTGACCCACTGGAATTGTGATACAGTGAAATAATCTGTCTGTAAACAATTGTTGAAAAAATGACTTGTCATGTACAAAGTAGATGTCCTAACTGACTTGCCAAAACTATAGTTTGTTAACAAGAAATTTGTGGAGTGGTTGAAAAACTAGTTTTAATGACTCCAACCTATGTAAACTTCCAACTTCAAGTGTGTGTGGGGGGGGGGGGGCTGTGTGTTTAAAAATGCGTATATATAAAAATTATTTGAAAAAACGTCATAAGTAGTTTAATCGATATTGAAAAAAACATCCCATGGCTATTTCCAAATACTCCGATATTGCCCAAGCCTATTAGCTAGCACATCAAGTGTACATGTTAACATTGGAATGCAAAAGAAGTAACACTTTAAAATAAGATGCTCTAAACCTGTGTAGTAACGCTGTAATGACTTAAGTAACAGCATCAGGGTATACTAACATAGTGCTTGAGCAATTGAATCTAAAATGTTACTCCAAATTCAAAAGGGACTCTCACATCTGAGCAATCTTCTTTGCAGGTTCATGGTAACAGTTGGACAAGAGGAGGGAAAAACCTCTCGTTCTCTCAAACCGAATCAGTGAACACGAAAGTTAATTCAGGAGAAACGACAGGGATTATCCAGTCGCAGTACATTTGAATGAACGTATGACATTTATACCTTTTTTTTGATTTTGTGGCATAGAGAAAGTTAAGATATCAGACAGGGGAGGTGGTATTAATAACACTGAGTAAAAGAGAATGTTTTTGGATTTTCACCCTCCAGACATTATTTCCTTAAGGTCTTAATGTTGTGAATTTGAATATGAATTATTTCAGATTACTCAGATTGTTTTTCTTGAAATGTACCCAATGATTTATCGAAACTTGCTCGGTAGGTCGATGTCCTCGTTGTTGTGGTTTTACAGACATGTTCAATACGGCTTATTTACACACTTTATTCTAATATTTAGGAAATGCATATTGTTATATTTGGTAGCACTTATTTGTTTTTCCTTCGCCTCCAACCCCTTTCGATGCGTGGAACGGATGTGGGTGGGGCTAGATTTACATAAGGGTACACATTTTCTTTTTTACTCACAAAAGCTCTGACGAAGACCGTGAGGCCGATACGTAAGCTTATTAAAGATCAGTGATACTATCAAGAGCAGTGTGCAATCTAAAGTATTACTAAAATAATATACTGTACAAGGAATTGTTTTTACTGAATGTCCTGTAAAGCAAGGGCCCATTTCTGAACTCTTATTTCTTTAAATTAGTTATTTCCATATATTTTTAAGATGTGACTGTTTACGCTAAACTATTTGTACCATTCCCACAGTTGCTCTTTTAACTGTATATTATGTCTATCATAGTTCACAAATTAGTATAATTTTGTAGTGAAGTGAAATAAATGGTACATTTAAATAAAATTACTTTGTCCTTTTGATTTAGTTTTTTAAAAGTAGTAACTTATTGCACAACAATAAGCAAGGAGAGTCTGGGATTGAGTTTGGTTTAGGGAATACTGACTCTTTGCTATCGTGAGGTAAACATTACAATGGCATCTTAATAACTGCTCTGGATATCTCACGTTGCATACTGAGCAGATGACAAACGACCAGAGTTTGTGTTTCTGACAGGTTCACCAAAAGTCCTCGTGGTGTCTGGCACGACCGAGTCACACTTGCAAGGAGACCCTCTCCTTTGAAGGCTGGCCCAACGTGACATAACTCAAAACATTTTTTTTAAAAATTAAAAAGCTCTGTATTTTAACATCAGCCGCTGGACTGTTTTTTTGGCAAGCCATAAAACAGCTGTGATGCACACAAAATAATTAAGAACCCCTAAAAACTCTTTAAGTGCGGTTTTGGTCATTTGGGATTAAGATTTTAGAAGCGCCTTTTTATAAAGGCAAGTGGACACCTGCTTAAAGTAAAGACTCTGGCCTTGGTCTGAAGTAGAATAGTTGAATTAGTGCAGGCTGTAGTATTGCACATGCAGCCACTACTCCCATTGTCCCTCTGCATTTGCCCTCCTCTCGTAGGACTCAAGAAAGAGGGTAAACTCTCCTGGAAGGCTGAAGTGACTTGTGCCGCGTGTAGGGTTTATATAATGGCTGTCTCTTCACCTTTAGAAAGGACAAGGTTCATCCAACTCAAGTGTTTGGACACTGAGCTTCAGAACGGCTTTCTTTGCTAATGAGCGACTTAATTTAGTGAGTGGGCCCCCACCCTTCAGTTATACACTTTACCACTTTACTCAAATCCATTATGTTAAATGGCATGAAAGAGTAGCTAGACACAAACAGCCATGATATAAAGCAAAGACTTTTGAAATGAAACAACATGTTTGACAGGTTCCTTTTCCCACTGTTGAGCAGCCTCGGTGTTTACAGAGCTGGGAGGTTCAGGGTCCCTACGGTCCAGTCTGCTCAGAGTGACACATTGCGCCGCCTGGCCTCCCCTGTTTATTTTTAGAGGCCGCCGTCCAGGGTTCAGCTGTCGTCAGGCAGCAATAAGCCATGCCTGCACACCACCTCCCCCGACGTGAAACCTTCAACAGCGGCACAGTCAAGACACCTACCAGAGTTAAACAGGGAGTTGAAATTCTGCCTCGAGTTAAGCCACCCGACTCACTCACACTCTCAACTCAGACTGACTGTTGGTCCTAGACCCTAGTCTATCTTCTTCCTTGTAACCCATGAAAGGAGCTTTATTCTCAGGCCGTAGTTGCTGAGTCTTACCGCTTTCAAATACTGTTCAAAAAAGGTTATTAATAGCCATGTCACTGGTCCACTGAGCCGTAAGTCAACTTGCATCAAAGAAAATAAAGACACCTTTTCATTTGTCTAGTGCATGTGTGTGGTCACTACATTACCAGTCAAAAGTTTGGACACACCCACTTTTCTACATTGTAGAATAATAGTGAAGACATCAAAACACACAAGGGATCATGTGGTAACCAAAAAGGTGTTAAACAAATCAAAATATGTTATTTTAGATTCTTCAAATTAGCCACCCTTTGCCTTGATGACAGCTTTGCCAAGAGTGTGCATTCTCTCAACCAGCTTCACCTGGAATGCTTTTCTAACAGTCTTGAAGGAGTTCCCACATATACTGAGCACTTGTTGGCTGCTTTCCCTTCACTCTGTGGTTTGAGATGAGTTGGACCATCTCAATTGAGTTGAGGTCGATGATTGTGGAGGCCAGGTCATCTGATGCAGCACTCCATCACTCTCTTTGGTCTAATAGTCCTTACACAGCCTGGAGGTGTGTTGTCAAGTGATAGTCCCAATAAGCACTGCAGAATGGTGTATCGCTGCAGAATGCTGTGGTAGCCATGCTGGCTAAATAAATCCCTGACATTGTCACCAGCAAAGCACAATCACACCACATCCTCTATGCTTCACGGTGGGAACCACACATGCGGAGATCATCCGTTCACCTACTCTAGGTCTCACAAAGACACGGCGGTTGGAACCAAAATCTTGAATTTGGACTCATCAGACCAAAGGACAGATTTCCACCGGTCTAATGTCCATTGCTTGTTTCTCTTGTCACAAGCAAGTCTCTTCTTATTATTGGTGTCCTTTAGTAGTGGTTTCTTTGCAGCAATTTGACCATGAATGCCTGATTCACGCAGTCTCCTCTGAACAGTTGATGTTGACATGTGTCTGTTACTTGAACTCTGTGAAGCATTTATTTGGGCTGCAATTGGAGGTGCAGTTAACACTAATTAACTAATCATCTGCAGCAGAGGTAACTCTTGGTCTTCCTTTACTGTGGGGGTCCTCATGAGAGCCAGTTTCATCATAGCGCTTGATGGTTTTTACGACTGCACTTGAAATTTTCAGAGTTCTTGAAATAATCCAGATTGACTTGCCTTCATGTCTTAAAGTAGTGACGGACTGTCGTTTCTCTTTGCTTATTTGAGCTGTTCTTGCCATAATATTACCAAATAGGGCTATCTTCTGTATACCACCCCTACCTTGTCAAAACACAATTGATTGTCTCAAACACATTAAGATGGAAAGAAATTCCACAAAATAACTTAACCATTGGACACACCTGCCAATTTAAATGCATTCCAGGTGACTACCTCATGAAGCTGGTTGAGAGAATACCAAGAGTGTGAAAAGCTGTCATCAAGGCAAAGGGTGGATACTTTTGAAGAATCTGAAATATAAAATAGATTTTGATTGAACACTTTTTTTTGCTTACTACATGATTCCATGTGTTTTTTTCATATTTGATGTCTTCGCTATTATTCTACAATGTAGAAAATAGTCAAAAAGAAAAAGAAAAATCCTAGAATGAGTAGATGTGTCCAAACTTTTGACTGGTACTGTACATTATTCATGATAATGATATTGATCAGTATTATACTCGAGGCTATATTTGAATATTTGAAATTGGTATACTGTGGAACCTACGACCTATTCAATTAAATGTCTGTTTTAACAACAACAACAAAAAGCTATGATTTGGGAATGAAACCTTCTGTCCCGTGAACTTGAGCCTTATCTCAGCAAGCAGACAAGTAACATAACTTGTTAAATCCATATTACGGTGATGACTACATTGGTGACACAGTGGCACCATAATATCTCCAAACTCAACTCCCACAAATTTCCAAAAGGCATTAGATTGGTGTAGGCATGGGCTAGATGGAGTTTCAACTCTATTTCTTATATCAGTCATTTCCTTTAAATCAGTGAAGGGAAGTGAACAAGGGCACAATTCGGGAGGAAGGAGTTTATTATTGGGATGCAACCTGTATCAGAATAGAGTACCACAGTATAAGTCATAATACCCATAAAACCTCCCGGTCAAATGGAAATGGTTCCAATAGTTTTTCCACCATTCATTTTTTCCCATAGGGGATTTTAGAAACACTTAAGGGCTGTGTTTCATGTAGGCTTTCCCTGGTGTAATGTTTTGATTACTGTGTAAATCTCTCTAGGACAAGGTGACTTTTATTAATATATTCACCTGTATTTATCCCACAAAATGAAATGCTAATTAGCTGCTAATGTGGCTATCATAAAGAACTACAAATGCCATGATGATGATCTGAACGAGACTGACGAATCGAGGCAAAGGTAATAATCTCTGGATTAACTAAATGTAGTAATGAATCAATTAGCTACATTTCTTTAAATTGACAATTCTGTGAACTGTCTTGCAAATTTTTAATTGACACTTTTTTGTACTTTTGCATGATGCCTACTTTGATGCGAATTTGCATTTTCGAGAGCAAATGGAACCGAATATATTGATAAGTCACCTTGTCCGAGAGAGATTTGCATGGTTATCCAAATGTCACGCCAGGGTAAGCCTACATGAAACACAGCCCTTATTTTAAATGTTTCTAAAATCCCCTATGGGAAAAATGAATGGTGGAAAAACTATTGGAACCATTTCCCTGTTTGACCGCTAGGTTTTATTGGTATTATGACAACTCCACTGTGTCACACCCTGATCTTTTTCACCTGTATTTGTGCTTGTCTCCACCCTCCTCCAGGTGTCACCCATCTTCCCCATTATCCCCAGTATATTTATACCTGTGTTCTATTTGTCTGTTGCCAGTTTGTTTTGTTCGTCAAGCCCACCAGTGGTTTCGCCTTGCTCCTGTTTTGTTCTAGTTCCTGTTTTCTAGTTTTTCCGGTTTTGACCATTCTACCTACCATGACCCTGAGCCTGCCGTTCTGTACATTCATTATTGACTCTGATCTGGATTACTGACCTCTGTCTGCCCTTGACCTGTCGTTTTGCCCGCCCCCTGTTCTAGTAATAAACTTTGTTACTTCGACACTGTCTGCATCTGGGTCTTCTCATGAAACGTGAAAGTACGAACTGGCCATGACTGACCCAGCAGACTCAGACCAGCTCCACAATGCTGTCTCTCCAAGGAGGCACCATTGGAAGAAACGAGGAGCTACTTCAATGTCTTAAATACATAATTTAAACATTCACAGTGTAGGTTGAAAAATGACTTCTCCCAAAGCTAATTGGAGACAGGTAACGGGGTTCAATCAATGAGATGGAATTGGTGATGGTTAGAGCTGCCCTGCCCTATAAAAAACACTCACAAAACTTGAGATTGGTATTCACAAGAAGCATTGTCTGATGTGAGTAATGCCTCCAACAAAAGAGATCTCAGAAGACCTAAGATTAAAAATTGTTTACTTGCATAAAGCTGGAAAGGGTTACAAAAGTACCTCTAAAAGTCTTGATGTTCATCAGTCCACGGTAAGACAAATATAAATGGAGAAAGTTCAGCACTGTTGCTACTCTTCCTAGGAGTGGCAGTCCTGCAAAGATGACAGCAAGAGCACAATGCAGAATGCTCAAAGAGGTTAAGAAGAATCCTAGAGCGCCAGCTAAAGACTTACAGAAATCTCTGGAACTTGCTAACATCTCTGTTGACGACCCTACAATACATAAAACACTAAACAAGAAAGGTGTTTATGGGAGAACACCACGGAAGAAGTCACTGCTGTCCAAAAAAAACATTGCTGCAAATCTGAAGTTCGCAAAAGAGCACCTGGATGTTCCACAGCGCTACTGGCAAAATATTATGTGGACAGATGAAACTAGAGTTGAGTTGTTTGGAAGGAACACACAATACTGTGTGGAGAAAAAGGGTACAGCACACCAACATCAAAACCTCATCCCAACTGTGTGGTGGAGCAAGCATCATGGTTTGGTGCTGCCTGGACAGCTTGTTATCATTGACAGAAAAATGAATTCCCAAGTTTATCAATACATTTTACAGGAGAATGTTAGGCTACCTGTTTGCCAATTGAAGCTCAGAAGTTGAGTGACGCAACAGGACAACAACCTAAAACACAGAAGTAAATCAACAACAGAATGGCTTCAACTGAAGAAAATACGCCTTCTGGAGTGGTCCATTGAGACGCTGTGGCATGAACTTAAGAGAGCGGTTCACAACAGACATCCCAAGAATACTGCTGAACTGAAACAGTTTTGTAAAGAGGAATGGTCCAAAATTCCTTCTAAACGTTGTGCAGGTCTGATCCGCAACTACAGAAAACATTTGGTTGAGGTTATTGCTGCCAAGTTATTAAATCCAAGCGTTCACCTACTTTTCCCACCCTGCACTGTGAATGTTTACACAGTGTGTTCAAAAAGACACAAAAACATATAATTGTTTGTGTTAATAGTTTAAGCAGACTGTTTGTCAATTGTTGAGACTAAGATGAAGATCAGATTTAAAAAAATTGACCAATTTATGCAGAAATCTAGGTAATTCCAAAGTGTTCACATACTTTTTCTTGCCACTGTAGGCTGTCCCCAGCCGAACAGCTATACAGGCTTCACACGAAGAGTTGCCTGTATTGCGGGACTACTGGTCATTTCGTCACCAATTGCCCACTAAAAGACCAGGCTCACCGGTAAGAGCGAGTACTCTAGTGGGCCATACGGAGAACTTCCCTTTCCCCTTACTCACACCCCTTTTCATGCCATCTTGCTGTGGGGGAACCAGTGAATCTCACTGGGTACTCATCGACTCTGGGGCCAATGAGAGCTTTATGTCTCTACCCTGGCGTCCGAGCTGGACATCCCCACTCAGCCCCTCTCCATTCCCATGGAAGTTAGCACTGGACGGGTGCTCTATTGGCCGGGTCACCCACAATACCACCCCATCAACCTCCGTGTGTCCGGGAACCACAGCGAGACGATCCAATTCCTGCTTATTAAGTCTCCTCAGGTTCCTGTGGTATTGGAATTCTCTTGGCTCCAGTGACACAATCCCGTTATTGACTGGTCTGCTGGTGCCATCATGGGCTGGATCCCGTTCTGCCACTCTTATTGCCTGTGGGATCGACCTTCTCTCAGGCACCACTCCGCCCCGGGGACAACTGTACTCTATCAGGTCCAGAAACCAAAGCTATGGAGACCTACATTGAGGACTCCCTAGCTGGAGTGTTCATCTGTTATTCTGCCTCCCCCGCTGGCGCAGGGTTCTTCTTTGTGGAGAAGGACAAAACTCTGCACCTGTGCATCGACTACCGGGGCCTCACGGTGAAGAACCGCTACCCCCTACCACTCATCTCCGCGGCCTTCGAGCCGCTCCAGGGGGGCACCGTGTTCTCCAAGCTGAACCTACGGAATGCCTACCGTCTGGTGCAGATACAGGAAGGGGACGAGTGGAAGACAACACAGCCAGCGGTCACAATGAGTATCCGGTCATGCCATTTGGTCTTACCAACGCCCCTGCTGTTGGTAAGCCTGTGTTCCAGGCTCTGGTGAATGATGTTCTCTGCAACATGTTGAACCGGTTCGTCTTCATCTACCTCGAAGACATCCTTGTTTTATCCCACTCCACCCAAGAACACGTGCTCTACATCTGACAGGTTCTCCATCCCCTCCTGGAGAACCAGCTTTTTGTGAAAGCAGAGAAGTGCGAATTCCATCGCTTCACCATCCCCTGCCTGGGTTATATTATCGCTGCAGGGAGTGTACAGATGGATCCCAGTGGTGGATTGGCCCCAGCCTTACATCCAAAGTGCAACTTCATTGTTTCTTGGTATTCGCCAACTTTTAGCGCCGCTTTATCCGGGGTTACAGCACCCTGGCTTTCCCCTTGTCTGCTCACGTGGTTCTGTTCACGTGGTCCCCAGCTGCTGACCGTGTGTTCCGGGATCTCAAACACCATTTCACCACAGCTCCCATCTTCGTTCATCCTACGATGTGGGGAATCATGAGCTTCACGCGGGGAAAATGGCGTTGGGGGAATGAAGGCACTGGCTGGAGGGGCGGAACAGTCGTTCATTGTTTGGACAGACTACAAGAACCTGGAATATCTCTGTACCGCAAAGCATCAATTCCAGGTAAGCTAGGTGGGCCCTGCTTTTCACCCGGTTCAAATTTTCCCTCTCATACCGACTGAGATCCAAGAATGTTAAGCGTGATGCGCTGTCACTCTGCTATATCCCCGCGGCTACACCCCCAGAACCCGAGACCCCCCATCTCACCTCGTGCCTGGCGATGGCCCTCAGCTGGGGAATAGGGAAGCAGGTTCCTGAGAAAAGCATTCCCAGTCGAACCCCAGTGGAACCCAGATAACCGCATGTTTGTTCCTGACGATGTCCGCTCCTCGGTCCTGGAGTCACTTCAAGCTTTCTGCAACACCGCTTTTGGTGGCCTACCATGGTTCCTGACATCTCCGCGTTCATCGCCGCATGCATGATCTGTGCGCAGAACAAGACTCCCTGGCAAGCTCCGGCTGGTCTCCTGCAACCTCTGCCTATCCATCACTGTCCCTGGTCCCACATATCCCTGGACTTTGTCACGGGTCTCCCCCCGCCTGATGGCAGCACCGCCATCCTGACCGTAGTGGACCGGTTTTCCAAAGCTGCCCACTTCATTCCTCTCCCCAAGCTACCCTCTGTCCAAAGAGACAGCCCAGCACACGGTGCAGCACGTCTTCCGGATCCATGTACTCCCAGTGGACATGCTCTCCGTCCGGGGTCCTCAGTTCTCGTCCCGGTTCTGGAAGGCGTTCTGCACACTCATTGTGTTGTCAGCCAGCCTGTCCTCCGGGTTCCACTCCCAGTCCAACGACCAGTCGGAGCGAGCCAACCAAAACCTGGAGACGACTCTTCGCTGCCTGGTCTCCGCCAACCCCACCACCTGGAGCGAGCAACTACTGTGGGTCGAATATGCCCGTAACACCCTTCCTTGCTCTGCCACGGGTCTCTCACCCTTTGAGTGTTCCCTGGGTAATCAGCCCCCACTCTTCCCGGAGCAAGAGCAAGAGGTCGGCGTACCCTTGGCCCAGATGTTTTTCCGCCATTGTCGTCGTACCTGGAATAGACCCCGATTGGTCGGCTCTTCTCAAGACCAGCTCCAGGTATAGGTGTCCACCCAAGATCTGCCCCTCCAGGTGGAATCCTGCAAGTAATACACTTTTGTTACTTCAACACTGTCTGCATCTGGGTCTTCTCCTGAAACGTGATACTGTGGGGTTCTACAGTATTCCCCATAGCTATAATGCATTTGCTCCAATTTAAAGGGGCAAACAGCAGTTGCTACATCCATTTTTGGATTGATAAATTATATGTACCCATTTGATACTTGACGAATATTACTTATACATTTCTCATGAGCTTAGTTCAACTGTCTTATCCCATCAGAACCCTAATTATAAGCTTGGTTTACTCCAGTGTTTGTAAACAAAGAAAATGTAAATAAACACTATAGCCTCAAAACATGGTTTAAACTATAATTGTATATAATGGCTGGTCAGTCCTTGCATCTATTAGCACTGTCTATGAATTTGAGAGTGGTTTCTCCAACCAATCCCATCCCTCAGCCTTTTACTGCAACAGGGGTTGCTGATTTCCCGGTTAACTGACTCCAAGAGCAGGAAGTCGCACTCTCGTCTCTCAGATAGGGAAAGCGAAAAAAGAGGAGTGATCAGTGAGGTGTCATAAATATATTCCATTACAACAACAATGGCACAACGGACGGTATGACAAAGTCGTTTTGGTAATACTAGCTAGGTAATCACTTTCCTAGTTCTGGCGCTTTTTCGTAGGAGACTCCCTGCAAAGAAGCGTGAGAAGTTATTATTAGGGAGAAATGGCGGACGGCGGAGGCTTCGAGTTGGGTGATGTTGTCGACCCACCCATTGCGCCGAATATCATCTGTCCCCTTGTCACCGTTTCTGACCTACCCAGCCCGACAGCTGCAGGTAAAACACAACACGTTGAATATTTACACTGTTCTACCACCTAGCTGTGCAAGAGAATACAGCTGCATTAGCATTATTGTGAGAAACTAGATGTATTCTCAGTAAGCTGGCTGGGCTATTTGTGGTTACAATTTGCGTTGCATACGCCTGCGTAATTACGCAAACTATACCATGTTAGTGAACTATATCGATTTGAGCCCCTTTATCACTTAATTTATTCGTAATTCACTATACTATTCAGGTAATGTGTACATCAATGACACATCAAGTCAATATGTGCATGCATGGATGGTGTGTAATTTATTTATAGTCTCTATGCAACCCAGTGGTAGTGGAAATGCTAGGCAAATCAGTTAGCACAGCATCATCTCATCTGGGTATTTGGAGATTTAGCGTTGCTCTTTCTCATCCAGGCCGTAACCTGAAGGAATGGCTGCAGGAGCAGTTCAATAAAAAGCCTGAAGAGCAGAGTGAGGACGCGCTGCTCCACAACGCTGCTTACGTAGGAGACCTGGATACTCTAAGGAACCTGCTGCAGGAGGACAGCTTCAGAGAGTGAGTGAAGGAGGGACGCCACTTGGCCTTACTGCACACTCTCTACCCCCATCTCCAACCTGTTCTGCACCTTTCTCACTTCCCACATGAATGTGAATATCCTATGCACACACTGTATTTAGCAAAGTCAGAAAGCCACTATCTTACCCCTTTCATATCCAACACAGTCATATTCAAGATGTAGCCCTATTGCAAGAAAATCCCTTCCACCCTTCTGTATCTCTCTTTAGTTTGTGTGTGTATGTTGGAAACACTTTTTAGGATACGGCACCATCGGCAATACCGCCCCTTTATTTAACAGCGTTCTGACAGTTAAAATAGTCTACGACAACTGGTATGAGTTCTGAGCGAACATCTCCTATTGGCTGTCAGGCGGATCAACGAGAAGTCTGTATGGTGCTGTGGTTGGCTGCCCTGCACCCCTCTGCGCATCGCTGCCACAGCCGGTCAAGGGGCCTGTGTGGCCTACCTGATAGGCCAGGGGGCCAAGGTGGACCTAGTGGATGTGAAGGGTCAGACGGCACTCTACGTGGCGGTGGTCAACGGACACCTGGACTGTGTGACCATCCTCCTGGAAGCTGGAGCTGACCCCAACGGCAGCCGCCACCACCGCAGCACTCCCGTTTATCACGCTGCACGGGTAGGCAGGGTGGACATACTCCAAGAGCTCATCAGGTGAGTGCTTTAACTTTCCATGCCAATTTAGTTGATTGAATTGGATGGAATGAAGGAGGCTATAATGGCTATAGGAGGGGTCATCTGCTAGTATTTGTTGATTGAATTGCCTAGGACCAATAATGGAACCAGGGCACATTTTTCTTGGCGAAGGAAGGAAACCAATACATTCTGGAAAAAAACTATTGTTTTATTACACAATTATTCTCCATTACTTTTCTGTTATTGTCTGATTGATCAGTGTTGTTCTCTGTTCATAACATGTCCCATCACCATGGTCGTGTTCATTAGGGCACGCAATGGAAAACGCGAAAATGAGCTTTTCTTATTGGACAGTCAGGTAGGCCCTCCCTGTTTGTCAATATTTTTTTCCCCCTATGGTGCCTAATCAACACGTCCCATCTCTCCAGGTTCCATGCCGACGTGGATGTGGACCACCAGCTGGGCGCCAGGCCCCCGTTTGGTGCAGCCCGCACCCTCACCACACTGGTGGTGTGCCCGCTCTACATCAGCGCCGCCTACCGCCACCTCCACTGCTTCAGCCTGCTCCTGGCGGCCGGCGCCCAGCCGGACTACAACTACAACGGACCAGTGAGCCGCGAAGCGCTAGCAAAGGGTTTGGCCTCCTGCCTGCTGGATGCGGTGCTGAGACGCGGCTGTGAGGCGGCGTTCGTCAGACTGCTGCTAGACCACGGTGCCGAGCCCAGCCTGGTACCCTGGGAGCAGCCCCACCGAGAGGGAGCGACCGCCGGGGGCCGAGAGAGGGTTGACCCCGAAGCCCTGCAGCTCTACTTGGAGGCCAGGAGTGAGTAGAGTTCCAACCTTCACACAGCACCATTATATTTACATTTTAGTCACTTGGCAGACACTCTTATCTAGAGCCATGAGGCGCTATGATGTGAAAAGTCACAGAAATAATAATGGTAGTGGTGGGTTGCGTGTATGAAGAGCATCTTTATGTGTTTGTGTCTATTTGACTGTCGCCTATGAGTTTATTGAAAGCTTACCGTCGCAACATGGCAGAAGTGTTTACCTGAAAAGGGTGAATGTACATACATATACATCCAAGATAGCATAGCAGTGCAGACGTGGTTTGTTGTCCTCTCGTGTACTTTTGTATTTTTTATCTTTTTTTGTACATATTTCAATTTATTTTCAATCTCTTTTCCATTTTAAAATTAAATATACCTTCCGGTAACCCACCTGACCCAATGTGACACGGACCCGCTATTTTTTTAGACCTTACTTGCACATCATCATCTGCCCATCGATCACTCCAGTGTTCATTTGCTAAACTGTAATTACTACTATGGCCTATTTATTGCCTTACCTCTTCACGCCATTTGCACACACTGTATATAGACTTCCTTTTTTTTCTATTGTGTTATTGACTGTATGTTTTGTTTATTCCATGTAACTCTGTGTTGTTGTTTCTGTCGCACTGCTTTGCTTTATCTTTGCCAGGTCGCAGTTGTAAATGAGAACTTGTTCTCAACTAGCCTACCTGGTTAAATAAAGGTGAAATAAATAAACGCTGTAACAGCAACATACATTGCACACATCACAAATATGAAATTAACACTTGCCGATACCTTTGCGATCATTGACATTAAACTAAATGTATTTGAAGAGTTTAGTTCCAAAACACTATATATCCATCGTTTAGCTGGAATGAAATATTTGTATTCTGTATATTTGACTGTGGATATGTGGTTGTCTCATCTAAATGACTAAAATGTAAATATTTTACATACAAATCTCATATCACTCTATTGATTTATTGTTTTATATTGATGTCACAAATGTATATATTGATGTCACAAATGTATCATTTGTACAGTTCTTTATAAAAAAAACAATGAAGTTATCACATTTTACTGTGTAAAACCCATCACTACTACTTATTCCTCCGAGAGTGAGGCGGATTTATAGCATTTTGCAACAAAACATGATCATTTGTCTCTCTGAAATGAAACCATCAAGTGGTTGATTTCAATCAAATACAGTGCATTCGGAAAGTATTCAGACCCCTTGACTTTTTCCACATTTTGTTACATTACAGCCTTATTCTAAAATAGATTTTTTTTAAATAAAAAATCCTCAGCAATCTACACACAATACCCCAAAATGACATAGCGAAAACAGGTTTTTAGAATTTTTACAAATGTATTAAAAATGAAAAACAGATACCTTATTTACGTAAGTATTCAGACCTTTTGCTATAAGACTCGAAATTGAGCTCAGGTGCATCCTGTTTCCAGTGATCATCCTTGAGATGTTTGACAACTTGATTGGAGTCCACCTGTGGTAAATTCAATTGATTGGACATGATTTGGAAAGAACCCGATGGTCACTCTGACAAATCTCTAGAGTTCCTCTGTGGAGATGGGAGATGCAGCACTCCATCAATCAGGCCTTTATGATAGATTGCCCAGACGTAAACCACTCCTCAGGAAAAAGCACATGACAGCCCCCTTGGAGTTTGCAAAAGGCACATCAGACCATGAGAAACAAGATTCTCTGGTCTGATGAAACCAAGATTGAACTCTTTGGCCTGAATGACAAGCTCCACGTCTGGAGGAAACCTGGCACCATCCCTACGGTAAAGCGTGGTGGTGGCAGCATTATGCTGGTGGGATGTTTTTCAGCGGAATGGACTACGAGACTAGTCAGGTTTGAGGCAAAGATGAACGGAGCAAAGTACAGAGAGATCCTTGATGGAAACCTGCTCCAGAGCGCTCAGGACCTCCGACTGTGGAGAAGGTTAACCTTCCAACAGGACAACGACCCTACGCACACAGCCAAGACAATGCTGGAGTGGCTTCGGGACAAGTCTCTGAATGTCCTTGAGTGGCCCAGCCAGAGCCCGGACTTGAACGTGATTGAACATCTCTGGAGAGACCTGAAAATAGCTGTGCAGCGACGCTCCCCATCCAACCTGACAGAGCTTGAGAAGATATGCAGAGGAGAATGGGACAAACTCCCCAAATACAGGTGTGCCAAGCTTGTAGCATCATACCCAAGAAAACTCTATGCTGTAATCACTTCCAAAAGTTCTTCAACAAAGTACTGAGTAAAGGGTCTGAATACATATGTATGTTATATTTCAGTTTTTTGGCACAAATTTATACAAACCTGTTTTTGCTTTGTCATTATGGGGTAATGTGTGTAGATTGAGGGGGAAACTACTATTTCATCCATTTTAGAATAAGGCTGTAACATAACAAAATGTGAAAAAAGTCCAGGGGTTTGAATACTTTCCAAAGGCACTGTTACATGTCTGTCATTGAACAACCCCATGCCACATCTCTTTCATAAGTTCTTCAAAAAAAATAACAGCTAATTTACAAACATTTCTGAAAATGGATATATAGGGTTTGGAATTAAACTCTTAATTTACGTTACTTATTGATGAATTGATTTTTACATAACTAGCCTCGTTGAGAACCCCAGGCTTTCCCTAATCAGGAAATCCTGGGGAAGTCAATGGTAGAAAGTGTCTAAAAAGTCTTGGAGACCCAGTGTAAATCACTGACTCCCGGCAACACGTCAAACCCATCAACGACCTTGCTTGGGCAGAGTTCCAAAGCGAGAGAAAATATGCTTTGACGTCGTAGTGAGAAGTTTCCCACTCACAGTCTCATACAGTATGTTGCCTGATTATAATATTTTATCTTGATACGTTAATATATACCTACTGTATTCATTTTGGCATGTCTAGAATATCCATTGTAATGTGCGTAGACCGCAGACTAACTAACAAAGAATTGGTAGCTAACTAGCTACCCACGAATATTGATTATTATGTTACAAGCTTGTGATGACTTTATGTAGTCATCTTGTTTAATCTCTATTGGTCAAAGGTAATACAGTAGCACGGGAGTGCGCACTGCTTCTCAAATGTAAATTTTCATGCGTTCTCCACACTCGTCCTCACACGAACCTTCTAAATAAAACGTCCTCGGAGTGACACACGTCAAAACACGCAGCACCCAATCTACGGGCATGTGGGGTGGGAGGGGGGTTCTTGAAATGTACATTAAATGCAGCGCTCCAATCTAGCCGTTTCGGCCAATACAAACATCTTCGGACTTCCAAAGGAGCGGCGTGACAACAACGTGATTTGGAGGTATGGTAACACGAGACTATTACATTACATCTACACACAATATTTGACATATCTGCACTAAGTATTTATTTTCTCTCAAACTCATTGATGACAATTACACCATTATCTTACGGTACTATCAACCAGAGGTGTGGACTCGAGTCACATGGCTTGGACTCGAGTCGGACTTGTTGTTCCCTCGGTCCTGACCCTGAATCACCACCTGGAGCAGCGGAAGCCTCAAGTCCATTTCCTGAGTGGCCTAGTCAGAAGTCTCCAGGCATCCCCGAACAAATATTTCTTGGAATCTTCATCAATGTGAAAATGGCCAGGACACAAGATGGAATCACTGCCCCTTTTTCAGATCCAGTCTACCTCAAAGCAGCTGCCGTGGATCTGGCTTTTTCTCTGATGTGGGTAGAGCACCATGTGCTGGTCAAGGAGAAGGTCAAAGAGGAGGTGGCACAAAGAGTGAAAGGTAAATATTATTGAGTTAAATATAACTTTTTCTCACCATTTAATCCAATTGACTGCAACAATAATACCTGTTCAGTTTAACCCACTGTATCACCAATACTCTAATACCGGCCATTTTGTTTCTGCTATGCTTTAACATGTTTTGCCAGAACTGATTCTGCAAGATGCTGAAGGGACTGAGCAAGCTGTGCCTCTTGTTGATGAGTAAGAGCGATAGGACCATAGTCTTGGGACAAGAAAAATTGCTTTTTGCAGCACACTGTAAGAGGCACACTGTAAGAGGCAGAAGAAAGCTGTTGGGACCACTACAGCTAAGTCACTACCTCTGGGCGATGAACGTGAAGGCTCTTCCTTCACTGTCCCGAGTGGCCATCGGGGTCTTGGCAGTGCGTCCAGTGCTCTGGTGGAGCGTGTCTTCAGCCATGGTGGCATCATACTGCAGCCTCATCGTGCACAAATGACTGACAGACTTTTATCGAATTTGGTCTTTTGCAAATGCAATGCATCATAGGCCCTGAGATAAGAGAAAATATTTAACTGTTTATGCATTACACACACACACACAAACACACGTAGTCTCCATGTTCAGGTTTTATCTCCTAACTTTGGGATCTGTATTTTTTTTCTCAGACATTCAGGCCAGTGTTCAAATTGTAGGCCTACTTGAAGTTCAGTAGCAGTTGTTTTGATGTACCTTTTAAAAAATGATTAACTTTATGGCAGGATTGTTTTAGGTGTCTAAAATATATCTGGATAGAGACAGAGAGCACTACAATATTTTGTTTTTGTTGTCATATTGATGTATTTCCATGGAAATATAACGTTTATTTGTAAAGTAATAAATATATATATATTTTTAAAAGCATTCATGATTTGTGTAAATTTAATATACTAACTATTACTCTTCTTAAAAATATGAAATGGTATTACATTTTGTGATGAGCACATTATGACTTGTTTAGGACTCAAAACTCAAAAGTTTAGGACTTGAGACTTGACTTGGGACTTGCCTGTCTTGACTTGGTACTTGAATGCTAGGACTTGAGACTTACTTGTGACTTGTAAAACAATGACTGCTATCAACATCTGCATTGCTTGCTGTTTGGGGTTTTAGGCTGGGTTTCTGTACAGCACTTTGTGACATCTGCTGATGTATAAAGGACTTTGATTGATAACACATCACATCTATCAGATTACTTCCTTGAAATTTCATGACTTTCTTACTTCTATGAAATTAGACTAACTTCCTCTAGCAGTTTATCTCAGATCCATGGACCTACCGGAAAATGGTGTATGTTTTTTTAATTTATTTTTTACATACGGAACTGCTGACAGGTCAGCAAAGTTTTGCATAGTTTGCACTAGCCATAAAATTAAATGGAACATAAACCACGTTTCCATCCACTGTTTTTTATGAGAGTAAAGCCATACCGTATAATCATTTAAAAAATATTTAAAAAATTAACACACCAGCTGTGATGAAAAGAGGAATTTTCTGAACAATTGTATAAATGCTGACAGATCATTTGTTTGTTCAACATGTTGGGATCTTTTTGTATTGGTAAAATGAATTATGCAAGAAATTGAGGTGGAAACGCCTTTATGCACAAATATTGATATAATAACCATCATATCGAAAGTAAACTTTTCAGTAAATATCGATTGCCGTTTGACTAATACAAATAATATCCATAATAATCTCATCATGACTAGCCTATACCCACACTGCACAGTATCTGTCGCAAAAGGTCGCAAAGTTCAAGGGGGCAGAATACTTTCGCAAGGCACTGTAAGTCCAGAGTGGGCACATTTGCGAATTAACGTGACAGTTTTTGTGACAAAACTATGAGTAGAGTGGAAAATGCGATGGAAACACATTGAACTTCAGATTTTTATTCGGTACATGTTTTTGGGTGCACTACATCACCACGCATTGATTTTTATCCGCACATCACACATTTTTGGGGGGTGTAAACACCACTGGTGAGAAAATGCACTTATTTTCTAAATGCAGATTTTTGAATATTCACATCTGTGGTCAATTGGATGGAAATATGTATGACATTCATGTAGGCTACTACCATGCACCTTTGGAAGAGTTTTGTAGATTTATATGATATTTTCTCATAATTGCCATCAGATTATTGTTGATGTCTATCATTCAAGTCCATCATTTAATGGAAAATGTGATGTCAGACTGTTAAAATGTGTCTTTATCCTGTTGATAACAAATTCCTTCTTTTTTCCCCCAGGATGTCCTCATAGGCTGACCTACCAATGTCGGATCAGTATTAGGAAAGTGATGGGGAAGCATCGGCTAAAACACATCCCTTCTCTACCGCTCCCGGACCCCATTCAGAACTTCCTGCTTCACCAGAACTGACTCTGGCAGGCCTTGCCTTTGATTATCGTTATGCTATTATGAACAGTGACGGACTTACCATTAGGCAGAAGAGGCAATTGCCTCAGGCTTCACATCATAATCAAGGGGCCTCATGAGCTGGGCATAATTTAAACAAATAAAACTAGTCATCTTTTTGTTTATTTCTCAGCTTGGGCTGTTGAGGTCCCTTGATTTCTCAGCTTGGCCCCTTTATTTCCCAGCTTGGGCTGTTGAGGCCCCTTGATTTCTCAGCTTGGCCCCTTTATGTCTCAGCTTGGGCTGTTGAGCCCCCCCCCCCATTCTCTGCTCAAAGGCTGGACTGCTCAGTAGGTTGGTTCAGCAGCAGCAAAATCTGCAGGAAGCTTCAAAGTTGCAAACGAAATGGGGAAGAGTTTCTTTGCCTGGTAATGAGGCCACATGGTTGTCAAAAATACCTCCCAAAAAGTAAATGAATCCATATAGCTGAAGAATAATAGATCAATAATTTATTTCTATACAAATACACTACGTGTACGAAACTTTAGGAACACCATCTCTTTCCATGAGATAGGCTGACCAGGTGAATCCAGGTGAAAGCTATGACCCTATATTGATGTCATTTTTTAAATCCACTTCAAACAGTGTAGATGAAGGGCAGGAGATGGGTTAAAAAAAATACTTTTACACCTTGGGACATGGATTGTGAATGGGCAAGACAAAAGATTGAAGTGTCTGCGGGGTATGGTAATGTAGTTGATGCCAGGCGCACCGGTCTGAGTGTATCAAGAACTGCAACGCTGCTGGGTTTTACTCGCTCAACAGTTTCCCATGTGTATCAAGAATACACATGGGAAACACCCAAAGGACACCCAGCCAACTTGACACAACTGTGGGAAGCATTGGAATGAAAATGGTCCAGCATCCCTGTGGAATGCTTTCGACACCATGTAGAGTCCATGCCCTCACGAATTGAGGCTACTCTGAGGGCAAAAGGGGGTGCAACTCAATATTAGGAAGGTGTTCCTAATGTTTTGTACACTCAGTGTACAGTGCATCAGAAACGTTGTTTATTGCTTGTTTGCTGTGACAAAGCCTCCATTCTCTGTATGAGTCTGTATGAGTTGCTTCTTGACTTATTTGCATACCTTCCACATAATTGCAATAATTCCAAAAACATATTTATTTTCTATTTTCTCTGTATTAGGGCTTTCTGTACCACCTACAAAGTGATCTGCAACTAAAGCAATATCTGTTTCCCCCTTCTTCCTGTCTTTTTGCAGAACAAGAGAGCGCTATCATTTACAGTGCCTTGCGAAAGTATTCGGCCCCCTTGAACTTTGCGACCTTTTGCCACATTTCAGGCTTCAAACATAAAGATATACATCTGTATTTTTTTGTGAAGAATCAACAACAAGTGGAACACAATCATGAAGTGGAATGACATTTATTGGATATTTCAAACTTTTTTAACAAATCAAAAACTGAAAAATTGGGCGTGCAAAATTATTCAGCCCCCTTAAGTTAATACTTTGTAGCGCCACATTTTGCTGCAATTACAGCTGTAAGTCGCTTGGGGTATGTCTCTATCAGTTTTAACCATCTTCCCTGTCCCTGCTGAAGAAAACCAGGCCCAAACCATGATGCTGCCACCACCATGTTTGACAGTGGGGATGGTGTGTTCAGGGTGATGAGCTGTGTTGCTTTTACGCCAAACATAACGTCTTGCATTGTTGCCAAAAAGTTCAATTTTGCTTTCATCTGACCAGAGCACCTTCTTCCACATGTTTGGTGTGTCTCCCAGGTGGCTTGTGGCAAACTTTAAACAACAACACTTTTCATGGATATCCTATAGAAACGGATTGAATAACATTCATAAATGGCAAAAAAATACAAGGAAAAAGAAATAAGGAACAAGGAATTATAAGGGAACAAGGATTATAAGGAGGCTCGGGATATATATATATATTTTACACATTTAACCCCCTTTTTGGGAAGGTACAAAACTACCCCAATACTTCCATTAATAAAAATAAATAAAAAAATGGTACCGGTAACCTTATGACGAGTCCCGTGACAAAGCTGGGGAACGCCATCTTTTCCATAGAGTGGTCATAATAGTTTGGAGTCTGTAGACGTTTTCACGAGAAGAACGATTTTCAGGATGACTCATAGTCTGACGAATATAGCTGTAGCTCGGCAGCCTTCCACAGCAGATGCCATAGGTGGCCTTCTCTAGCTTAAACTGATGAATTTGGATGGGGATTTTTTTATTATGTTATTTAGAGGTCATCATGCAGGCATATTGATGAGACTACGGCGACAAGTGAATAAACCGCCCCTACCCTCTGTTCTATTGGCGAATGTGCAATCGCTGGAGAATAAACTGGGCGAGCTTCGTTGGAGACTGTCCTATCAACGGGACATTAAGAAATGCATTTTACTATGCTTTTCGAAGTCATGGCTAAACAAAGACATGGATAATATACAGTTTTCCATGCATTGACAGGACAGAACAACAGCACCCGGTAAGATCCTTGGGGGTGGGGTGTGTCTCTTTGTCAACAAAGACTGGTGCGCAATCTTCAATATTAAGGAAGTCTCGAGGTTCTGCTCAACCTGAGTTAGAATACATCATGTAGACCATACTATTTACCAAGAGAGTTTTCATCTATTTTTCATAGCTGTCTATTTACCACCACAAACCGATGCTGGCACTAAGACCGCACTCAACGAGCTGTATAGAGCCATAAGCAAACAAGAAAATGCTCATCCAGAGACGATGCTCCTAGTGGCCGGTGATTTTAATGAAGGAAAACTGAAATCCAATTTACATTGAGGAGTTTACCACAATGCCATTGTCCCCACAGTGACAGTACATACATATCCCAATCAGAAGCCATGGATTACAGGCAACATCCGCATTGAGCTAAAGGCTAGAGCTGCCGCCTTCAAGGAGCAGGACACTAATCCGGGCGCTTGTAAGAAATCCTGCTATGCTCTCCGATGAACCATCAAACAGGCAAAGCATCAATACAGGGCATAGATCAAATCCTACTACAGCTGCTTTGATGCTTGTCGGATGTGGCAGGGCTTGCAAACTTATCACGAATTACAAAACTAAACCCAGCCGAGAGCTGACCAGTGTCTACCAGACGAGCTAAATGCCTTCTATGTTTGTTCGAGTCTAGCAACACTGAACCATGCCTGAGAGCACCAGCAGTTTCGGGTGACTGTATGATCACGCTCTCCGTAGCCGATGTGAGTAAGACCTTCAAACAGGTGGCCATTCACAAGGTGGATTACCGGTACGCGTACTCCGAGCATGTGCTGGCCAGCTGGCAAGACTCGTCACTGACATTTTCAACCTCTCCCTGACCCTGCCTGTCTGTAATACCTACATGCAGACTACCATAGTCCCTGTGCCCAAGAATGCCATGGTAACCTGTCTAAATGACTACCTCCCCGTAGAACTCACACCTGTAGCCATGAAATGTTTTGAAAGGCTGGTCATGGCTCACATCAACACCGTCATCCCAGAAACCCTGGACCAACCCTAATTTGCATAATGCCCAACCAGATCCACAGATGATGCAATCTCTTGCACTCCACACTGCCCTCTCCCACTTGGACAAAAGGAAGACATACCTACGCAAGAATGCTGTTGACTGCATTGACTACAGCTCAGCTTTCAACACCATAGTGCCCTCCAAGCTCATCACTAAGCTAAGGTCCCTGGGACTGAACACCTCCCTCTGCAACTGGATCCTGGACTTCCTGACGGGCAGCCCCCCAGGTGGTGAGGGTAGGCAACAACACATCTGCCACACTGACCCTCAACACGGGGCCCCTCAGGGGTGCGTGCTTAGTCCCCTCTGTACTCTCTGTTCACCCACGACTGCCTGGCCAGGCACGACTCCAACACCGTCATCAAGTTTGCCAATGACACGCGGTGGTGTGCCTGATCACCAACGACGATGGGTAGGAGGCCAGAGACCTGTCAGTGTGGTGCCAGAACAACAACCTTTCCCTCAATGTGAGCAAGACAAAGGAGCTTATTTTGGACTACAGGAACTGGAGGGCCGAACACATTGACAGAGCTGTAGTGGAGCGGGTCGAGAGCTTAAATTTCCTCGGTGTCCACATCGCTAAGGACCTAACATGGTCCAAACACACCAACACAGTCGTGAAGAGGGCACGACAACGCCACTTCCCCCTCCGGAGGCTGAAAAGATTTGGCAGATCCTCAAAAATTCTACAGCTGCACCATTGAGAGCATCTTGTCTGGCTGCACCACCGCTTGGTATGGCAACTGCTCGGCATCCGACCGCAAAGCGCTACAGAGGTTAGTGCGTATAGCCCAGTACATCACTGGGGTGGAACTCGCTGCCATCCAGGAGCTCTATAACAGGCGGTGTCACCCAAGTCATAGACTGTTCTCTCTGCTAAACCACAGAAAACGGTACCCGAGCGCTAAGTCCGGGACCAAAAGGCTCCTGAACAGCTTCTACCCCCAAGCAATAAGACTGCTAAATAGTTAACCAAATAGCTACCCGGACTATCTGCATTGACCCTTTTTGCACAAACTCTTTTCGACTCTATGCACACACAACTGGACTTTACCCACAAACTCACACATACTTACACTGACACTCCAACCTATATAAACACACACTCATAACATGTACACACAGGCACACATTTGCCACACACACACTTACATGCTTACACACTCATCACATATGCTGCTGCTACTGTCTAGTATCTAGCCCGTTGCCTATTAACTTTACCTCTACCTATATGTACATCCCTACACATCGACTCGGTACTGGTACCCCATGTATAAAAGCTATCATTGCTCATTGTGTATTTATTCCTCAGGTTAATTTTTTAAAATTGTATTCTGCTTTGTTGGGAAGGGCCCGTAAGTCAGCATTTAACCGGTAGTCTACAGCTGTTGTTTACAAAGCATGTGACAATTAAAATTCACCAATCTAACTGTTGACTAATCCACTGAGCTAGAAACATCTTTGTCCAAAAGCATTTCAGCATCGACCCTTCCAGTCTGAGTAGAAGATATTACAACAGGAAGCACAAGCTAAGTGCTGAGTCGTGTGTTATAAATATACCATAATGTTGATTGGCATTGAACTGAAGAAACAGACTGGGGCAGCTGCCCACAGCTTTAGCTACAGACTTCTGGGCAAATATCAAGATGACATCCATTGTTAAAAATAGGCCTTGGATATAATGGAAGGCTCCTTTGAGCTTTGGGGAAGACGTCTGCGAAGATTCCCATGATGCTTTATGTCCAGTTCACCAACAATCCCTGGATGTGACTGGAGCTTTGGCGTACAGTATGTTCCTGGATGCTGTGACAGTGAAAACCACATCTTGTTGGAGTTGTAAACAACACAGTAGGGGGAAAAAAAGCAGGGCCTGGGAACTGTTGGACGAGCCAGGGATACTGGAGAACAGCAGCACTGTAGAGACCAGAGATTCTTGGTCCAGCTGGTCTGGCCAAGGAGGTAGGAGAAGGGCTCTCTAACACTCAGACGCACACATTCAGAACCTCTCTTTACTCCTGTATTTGGAGGTATATTCTACAGTCAGTCCCCAAAGTTGGGATTAGTTCCATTACTGTTCACAACCCATTTCTCTGAAGTCTAATCCTTTCTCACAGCGTGCGCTGTATCACTGCAGCAATCACAAACTTTGGAGAACAGTACAGCGGCAGTTCCACTTAGGCTATTGGAGGTCAAGGTGGAACCCCAGTCTTTTTCATGTTGTTTACACCTATCCGGTCCAACAAAACGTGTTAGCCACAAGACTCATAGGGCAATGGAACTGAGCCACGGTAGACTCTGAAGCCAGGCTCAGAGGGACAGCACTAATGTAGCAATGCCTCTCATTTCCCCAATTCATCAGTGGAACTGGAGGGGAGCCACTAAGCTGCCTGCCACAAGCCCCACATGAGAGGCTGAGGAGCAGGCAGTCTCCCTGGACCTCCTGGCTCACACTGCAGTTAAACAACATTTGTATTTTCTTTTGTTTATGCCATTTGTCTGACGGAAAAACACACAATAGATTGTACTGAGGAATGAAACAGTGCTAGGGTTGGCTAGACAGTTCATTTGTGTCCATTGTCCTGTCCTGTGTACAAATGTTCTTCAATGCCATGCTGTGTGAATGGAGGTCATAAAATGTCTGAAAACATGAAGGTATTGTTTGAAAGAGGTTTAAGAGCGCGACGCATTTGAGCTCTAGATGGCGTGGCAGTCTGTCTTTCTCTCTCTTTACACTCCCTCTCCTCAAGGGGAGGGGAGCAGCTGGAAACCTCAGTATCTGTGTGAGTGCTCCTTCTCCTCCTCAGATGTTATTCAACCAAGTCTCTCAATAACAGGGCATATACACACACAGACACACATAGATAAGCTGCTGTGCACTATGTTAGAGGAACGTTTGTGAGGAATGGACAGTTGTCAAACCAATATCCTTCTGTGGTGAGTTTCCATTGCAAGGAGGTGCTTCAATGGTTTTGAACCCTTACCACCCTAGGTAGTCCCCCCCCCCCCCCCCCCCCCCCCAAGGTTTCAGCACAAACACACACACACACACACAATCTTGTGGATACCCTCAGACATATCTGGATTCATCAGCTCATGTAACATTGGCCAAATTATTGCCGTTTTCTTTTCTACATTGTACTTGCTGGCCAATCAGTAATAATTGATCAAGTGAGTTCACGCATTTGGTTTCCCAGGTCTGAATACGGTGTGATTAATGGCCCCCTGACTTCAGTCCCGTTTTCTTATCCTATCAAACAACTTGTGAATGTTCTATTATGTTGTCTATTTTATTGTGTTATATTGTTTATTCTATCATTTGTGCCACAAACTGCAATTGAAATCGGGTCTATCTGCAAATAACACCACGGTGTTCTGTTGTTATTTGACATGCAAGAGATGTTAACTGTTTTGTGGCCCACTTTTCAAGATGGCTTTTCTTCTACCTATGTTAAGTAGGAAACTGGAATTAAGCTTGCTTCCAAGTGTGTGCGCACATGCACACTTTTGTGTGTGAGAAAGAGTAACTTTCTGTTCTTAGTGTGAGCAAAAACAGCTGCAAGTTGTTAGTTCCACACAATCTTTTTGTCTACCTCTTTATCGAGACTCCTTTTTACTTGCAGTTACACTGGCATTTTACCCTGTCTGTAATTGCCATGCACCTTTGTTTGTATGATCTCATACCTAAGACTTTCCAGCACTCTTACTTTCCTCAAATGAACACACTGCATTCTGCTGTGTTTATTTCACATCACACGAACAACAGACAAGTGCATGTTTCCAATACTTGACATTTAGATCCAAGAAAAGTCGAGCTGTATACATAAAAAGCCAGGAGGCCAACTTGATTCACTCACACGAACAGAAGACTGAATGATTTACGGTCCAAGAGAAACAGCGTTTTCTGTTTGTAGCCGTGTCAGGTCAATTAAACAGGAAGGACAGGGTGTGGTGAGTAAATGTTGATCATATTTTATTGACGTAATGTAAACCCTACATGTGAAATACAGTACATTAGTATGTCCCCGAGTGCATTTCCTCTATCTACTGCCACACACACGACACACACAGGTTTCACACACAAATTCCAGTCTTATTTGTCTGGTGTGAAAAGAGAGGAAAGTCTCTAGAGCTTTATTAAAATCATTACGCAAGTTATGTGGCCTGGAAATATTGAACAAGGAATTTACCAGTAAATGTGTGCTTGTTGTAATTTAAGGAAACCAAAATGGCTTAATGGTGTCTCATTTGGCTTTATCTGGTAGTCGAGAAATGTGGCTTCTGTAATTATTGTCCCAGTTTTTCCACATATTGTTAAAGACAGAATGTCACCCTTTAATATACATTGAGAATACCAAACAATATACCCCCCATTTTGCACTCAGAACAGCCTCAATTTGTTGGGGCATGGACTCTACAATGTGTCGAAAGCATTCCACAGAGATGCTGGCCAATGTAGGCGCCAATGCTTCCTACAGTTTCGTTAAGTTGGCTGGATATCTTTTGGGTGGTGGACCATTGTTGATACACACGGGAAACTGTTGAGCATGAAAACACTAGCAGTGTTGCAGTTCTTGACACAAACCGGTGCGCCTGGCACCTACTACCAGTAGAGGCACTTAAATCTTATGTCTTGCCCATTCTCCCTCTGAATGGCACATGTACGTACACATTCCATGTCACAATTGTATCAAGGCTTAAAAATCCTTCTTTAACCTGTCTCCTCCCATTCATCTACCTTGATTGAATTGGATTTAATAAGTGAGATTAATAAGGGATCATAGCTTTCACCTGGATTCACTCTGTCATGGAAAGAGCAGGTGTTCTTAATGTTTTGTACACTCAGTATACCTACTCAGCTTATAGTACTTCACCTTTATCTCCTAATTTCATCTGTTACTTACATTTGTTCTGTGTTACTCAACTCACTGAAGACAGCAATGTTCCACATTTTGAATGCAATAAACAAGAAACAAACAACTTTAAAGGCTAAATGAAGTATTCATGAACCTTTTATAAAGTCCTCATAGAAGATGTTAAGGGTGGGAAAAGGGTTATGCCACATCTGGCAAAGTGCCAAATGTATAGACCTGTTTTAACCCTTTTTATACTATGAATTTGCTTCACAAATCATGTGTGAAGCAGCGATGTAGACATTGTAAAGGGTTTACGAAAGCTTACACCTTTTAATGTTGTTGTTCCTTAAAGGTGAGGTGTCTATTATGCCAAACTACCTTATTGCTTCCATAGAGCAGGGGGGCTCATGGGAGATTTTTCCACAGCTGAGAAACGTTGGCGGGGGAACAAAGCTCGAGTCGTGGTGTCTGAGGGAACACAGACTGCCCCTCCTCACCAAACGAACTGGGAATCATCAATCTGTAAAAAAAAAAAAAACACCATCCGACAACAAGACCTCAGAAGAAAGAAAAAAAAGAAGAAAAAGAGGAAGAATAATCCCGCGGCTACCACTGTGGGAATGTTGTGAAATGGGTTTTCTTGGAGGCTCCCGGCCGGGAATCCCACACTGGAACCTGCAGGCATGGAAAGAAGGGCCCGTATCCCGGGAGAGGAGGCCTATCCAAAGGGTGTGTGAATCGGACGGTCCAGGCAGAGTGGTTCACAGGGTTCCGCACAGGATGAGGTCACCGCACCATAGATCATCCTGGGCACTCCAGCCCAATGGCACCAATATTGTACCACTGAAAACCCCCTACTGCACACACAAACACACATCCTGTGTAACTCGAGCCCATGGCACCAATCTTCCCATCAGGGGTGTCATGCATCCCAAAAATCAGAGGGGGCACAAAGTATGTGAGGATTGCTGGGGGTTGGTTGGAGATTTTTGCATTTTTCAAACAGCTGAAATTGCTTTATACTGCAGTCTAGAGCCATTATCATTATGCTTAATTCTATGTCCAAAAATATCTATTTATTTTCTGCATATCTGCATACCTCTTGAGCTGTCTGTATCCTCCTAATCAATGTGATGATGTTGAATCAACGTGGAAAGACAGAGTGTCAGGCCATCGGTTTGTGTCAAGAACTGCAACTCTGAGGGTTTTTCACGCTCATCAGTTTCAAGAATGGTCCACCACCCAAAGGACATCCAGGCAACTTGACACAACTGTGGGAAACAGAGTCAACATGGCCCAGCATCCCTGTGGAATGCTTGACACCTTGTAGTGTCCATGCCCCAAGGAATTGAGGCTGTTCTGAGGGCAAAAGGGGTGGGGGGCTGCGATTCAATATGAGGAAGGTGTTCTTAATGTTCTGTACACTCATTGTGTATATATACTGTATATATTTTGTAAACAATAAAGAAAATCAATTAAGGGTCAACATCTAAATATTGCTCCCAGCGTTGATCAAAGCCCAGAACGCTTATATTCTTGATCTGACAGTTCTAATCCCGCCTGCCTCTTTGTGAATGAGTGGAATCATGAACAGTGATTTATTCGTTATGTTCACCTGCGTCCCCTGCATTTTCCTCCCAGATTTGCCTTTTTAGCAGCGTATTCACTCTCTCAAACTGCTAACTCCGCCCTCTCACAGCACAGGCCGAGGGTCTGAGATGTGAATCGAACTACCCCAGCTCAGTCGGCTCAAGTATTCAACTAGAAACGCTGCTGACAGTGAGTTGGCGAGATGCTGGACAAAATGCCATTTTGAAATCTTTCCGACTTCTGCAACTCCTGTCGTGTCTACAGACATCACAAGCAAGAACCGACACTCAGAGAATTAGTTCACAACTGGTAAATAGTCGCTTATAGATATACATGTACATCTGAAATTACATTTGTGTGTGAGAGAGGGAGAGACTGACCCCTGGGTCTGACAGAGAAGGGGCCTAGCTCCAAGCCCCCGGTTGTGCGCCACATCAAATCAACCATTTCCTCCCTTGGATAAGGAGCTTCCCAGATCTCCAATAAGCAGAAAGACAGAGAGAATGAAAGAAAGAAAGAGGGGGAAAGAGACATTCAGAGGGCTCCTTCTGGCAAAGGGCACCATTTTGTCTGCAGCTCCCCCCTGCTCCAAGGCTTCTCCACTTTCCCTCTGCGTCAAGGGGGTTGTCCATTAAATAATGGAGTTGTCAGGTAAGCTGCCCCTGCCTGCTCCCATCATCTCAATCAAAAACAGTTGCTTCCAAGTTAAATCTATACTGTGAGTTCATTATGCCGTTGAGAAAAGATGATACTGAAAACAGTCTGTGTGTGTGGAAACGCCGGCAACAGTAGACATGTAACACTAGATCGCGTGACAACAACACACTCACGCATGGCTTTCTGAGTGCCTCTGCCCTCTTGATTACCTCCCCACTCTGTCACAGCTGTCAGGCGTGTGTCGCTTGCTAAATGTGTGTGCTGCCTGCTACGGGTATGTGTTGCTTATCCTGATTCATAAATGACCAGGGAACCTCAACTGAGAACCTGTGAAACTGAAAACACTCAAGTAATTTACTAATAACTAGCGATAAGATTAATTCCACTTAACATTCATCCAAAGCAAAATCATGATTCAGTTATTCCATTTCTCACTTGGAGGGATTATTTGTTCACTGAAATTCCTTCTTCCACAGTATTCCGCAACTCCTATTCAGAACGAAGAGCAGTGGAATGATCTGGAATCTGGATGTGTGTGGAGCATTGCGTGACAGTGAAGCCGAAATCCAGTCCTCAGTGAATTCCATACTAGAGTACGCAGCTCTTGTGGTTTCCGAACGCGTTCTGAAGTCCAGGGGAAGAACGCTTGATTTATGCTCTTTCGAGCAGTGTCACTTCTCTGAGACCAAGCCAGAGATGAGACAGATGAGATGAGTTGATTGTGAGAGAGACAGAGGAGCTTTGCACACGGGTATAGTGTAGATGCCTGTCATTGCCCACCGTTAATCGGTTAATAGTGTGGTGTATTAGTAAATGGTATGATGTGGCCATTCTCTTATGTTTTTCATGTGGGATTCCTCCCTGCTTGCAAAGCAGGTTTCCTAATCTTGATGGAAGCAGCTTGTGTGTGTTTTGTGGATCATTTCCAACTGTAAGAGTAGAAAGTTGAGCACAGGAGGACTCCCTCAACTATTCCAGAAGTACTCAACCACTTGGTGTCAAGATCATACTGCTGATGACAATATTTTAGTGGTGTGAATTCATTGTTAGTGCAAGCCGCCTTTTGAACCGTAACCAAGGTAACCATGTATTGATAGAATCATGTCTCTGTTACCATTTAGCCTACACTACAATGTTACATTAGAATGGTATGTACATGCAGCTCATTTTTTAGTAAAGAAGAGAGTCTCCTACTGTATCATAAGTAACTAACAACAGTTTTAGTGGTAACAACCAGGCCACAACTCCCTGCATCTCGCCACCTGGTATGGTGATGGTGGTGTCCTACCCAGCTAAAGACTTAGGGCACTGGTGCACACCAACAGCCATTAGCAGTGTTATTTTTTTAGGACTGGCCTGTGAATCCTCCTCTCGCTGTTTCATCTACTGATTTGTTAAGAGGACAGGGAACCATTAGCACATGCAGCCTCTGTAATTTAGCCGTCAGAGAAGGCAGGATGCGCAATTTACGGCACTCGCCTCACTTCTCATTTTCTCGCCCACACGCCAGCAGCACAGTGTGTGTGAACTCTATGGCCCCTAGCCTGAACCTCCCTGACAGGCAGAGAGAGACAGGAGAGCAGAGAGAGACAGGAGAGCAGAGAGAGACAGGAGAGCAGAGAGAGACAGGAGAGCAGAAAGACACAGGAGAGCAGAGAGAGACAGGAGAGCAGAGAGAGACAGGAGAGCAGAGAGAGACAGGAGAGCAGAGAGAGACAGGAGAGCAGAGAGAGACAGGAGAGCAGAGAGAGACAGGAGAGCAGAGAGAGACAGGAGAGCAGAGAGAGACAGGAGAGCAGAGAGACAGGAGAGCAGAGAGAGACAGGAGAGCAGAGAGAGACAGGAGAGCAGAGAGACAGGAGAGCAGAGAAAGACAGGAGAGCAGGGAGAGAGAGAAGGGGCAAAGAGAGAGACGGAGCTTAGGGAGACGGAGAAGGACGGAGCAAATAGAGAGCGAGAGAAGGACAGAGCTTTATAGCTAGCGTGTCATTCCTGATAGGACAGTCGTGGTCTCGGGGAGTGGGACGACATCTTCATGGCCCCCTTAACGCTCCGGGCCAGCTGGTCAGCACACACACATCTGATTTTTCACTCAAACTCTAAATCAACCTGATCATTTCAGTCAAGCCACCGAGCATCTCACTTTTTTATGGAATTGTTTTCAGTCGAGCATGATTTTACGTGAAGGTCAACATTAGCAATGGTTCTAGAGATTTTGTGGAAGGCAACTGAACAAATATCCCTTATTAGGACCTTTTTGTGCCTAAACTTAGTCATTGGTATTCTTGCGAAGTACCACTAATTCATGATAATAACAATGGATTTGATGTAAAAATGAAGATTGTGGTTTTGACAAGTCATAAACAGAAAGGGATGAGACCCTTGGAGTGGAGTGAAGTGGAGGTGGTTCAGGGGCTCTGGGTGGCCGCCATATTCCTAACCCCTCCCTGTGGCCAGGATCATTGCTGTCAGGGGGTCCAGGACATAGCACCATTTACACCCACCTGAACTCCTACACCCCCCACCCACTACCACCCAATCACATTTACTATCATAAACACTGGGTGTTTTATTTTGGTCCAGGGCCAGGTCCAGTTCAGTGAACAAGAGACCAGGCTGAGTATGTGTGTGACTGTGTGTGAGCGTGTGCATGTGTAAACGGTGTGAAATGGCTAGCTAGTTAGCGGTGACATCGCTCGCTCTGAGACCTTGAAGCAGTTGTTTCCCTTGCTCTGCAAGGACCGCAACTTTTGTGGACCTATAGGTAACGATGCTTTGCCGGAGACTGTTGTCGATGTGTTCAGAGGTTAAAGTCCAGGTTGAGGCGAGGAGCGAGACGGAAGCAATACTGTTACATGTTCCCAGGGTGTGTGTGTTTGTGTCAAATGTGTCCTGCATGTGGGCCTATACACACTTCCTCCCATCTCCCCTGTGCTCTGGGACCCAGAGTGCATCCCTTCCACCACCCCCAGCTCCAGAGAGGGGCTATAATCACCTGTTCTCCCCCTCATTGCCGCAGCCACCTGCCCACACTCAGACAGATCCCTTTAAACCACTAGATTTAACCTCAAGTATTGGCTTTTAACCTACATACCAGTATGTTGACCACATGTCAATATTAGCGTTATACTGTAGACGCTAATGTGTCAAAATCCTCTCACATGTCCACGTAGTTTCAAAACGGGTCCACATCAGTTCATAAGTGTCGGCATATGCTGAGCAGACCGTTACTAAATATGGATGCAAGCATGGATATGGAGAATATATGGCAGATTGTGGCAATTTATGTCACATATTGTAATGGCAACGAGACTGGTGTGGCTACGAGTCGAACCAGACGGCTCATTCCAAAGGACCCCATATGACAACACACACACACCAACACCCTCCACTTCCCCGTCTGCAGCCGTTGTCATCCCCCAGAAGATATCCAGCTCTTTTTGCAACTTTACAGATCTCTCAACTCTCCTTCCTATGTATGGGCTTCTGCTCTTATATTTCATGGCTTTACCTGAAGAGAAGGAGTACACATTAAAGGTTGAGTTAAATCGTGATCCTTTATTCCAGACACTGGAGACAGTGTAGCGCTTGGGATGTTTTGACAGTGTCGTAAAGCACAGGTTCACGTGCTTCACGGTAACTGGCCTTGGCCTGCCCGTCCACGGATTCCCAGTGTATGCTTTCCCTCTCTGTCTGAGGAGCTCCTATAATTCAGGCAGCCCTTAATTTGAAAGATGTAGGTAGATTCAGGGAAACGCATGAAAAAAAAAAATGGTTCTATTTTCTGGGGATTGAATAGTAATGGTCACAATTCCTGTCTGCCATGAGGATGTGGATCCAATGCCGTAGTATCGTAGGCAGCTGCTGAAACAGACCCTGAATCTCCAAAATGTCCGTTATTTATTTATCTATCATCTGGGTTTATTTATTCTTCCTCTATTCACTTGTAGGTCATTTCCTATGAGAGTAGCTTGTATATGGGATCTCTACTGTATATACATACAAAGACACCCACACACAGTACATTCTTGTTCAAGGTGACACCGACAAGCACACGCAGACTCGCACACACTATCATATGCATACAGACAAACACACGCATGTTCGGAAATAAACAGACTGTACACCCACCCACTCTCTCATGCACATATCGTACTCTACCATACAGTAGGAAAAATGAAGAAAGGCAGTAGAATGTAGAGGCAGTGGAGCAGAAATTAGCTGCACACCCAGAAAGAGATCACAGGAGGATAGATTATCATCCACCACAGTGATATACGTTGACTCCTAGCTGGAGAGTTGTCCTTACTGTTTTAAGCCTCTTTGTTGAAATGTCTTTTCTAGAGCCATTACAGAAAGGAAAGAGAGAAATGACTGAAGCTGCTGTTCTTAATTTGTAAAACTCGGGATCATCAGCAGACTGAGCTGCAGGAGAATAAGGAAACCAAGTGGCACGCGATGGTACTACAGCCGGACAGTCCTAAATGTGAGACGTGAGGCTAGCATTGAACTCAACATGCGAAAGTGCAATTCATTTCAAACTGGAAGGAAAAGGTGTGATTCACACCACTTTCTCAATGCTCATAGATGTTATAAATGAATACATTTTGCATAAAAAAAGAATCACATATTGCAAACGCCCCTGGTCTGTCCTGTACGTGCCCCAAGGCTTCGTTCTTCACGGGTCGCACCGAGGAGGACCGCCATCCAGCATCTCCTTGTCTCCTGGAGCTCAGTGTGAATGCCATCCTCCCTCCACCCTCCCACCCACACCCGCCTAATTCAAAGCATCTTGGGGCGAGTGCGGCGGAGAGAAGGATGTGGTTTAAGCAAACAAAAGAATCATAAAGACAGGATCAAAGGGGACACTGGAAATCCATTCCTTCTGGGCACGTCGGATTTTGCACCAAAAAAAAGAGAAAGAAAGAAAAAAAGAGGAAAGGAAGAAAGAAAGAAAGAAGCCGACTACATATCTCAGCTCATGCTGCTCTCTGATTGATGGAGTGGACAGGAGATCACTGCTCTCCCTCCTCCTTCACCCTCCCTTCTTCTTCCTGTCTTCTAAAGACGTCCTTCTCACGTCTGAGACAAAAGGATGTGTTAGGTATTTTTCATAACGCTATTTATAAAGCATGATATTTGACCCAGTGTGTGTATGCAAGTGTGTTTGTGTGAAGGCACATGTTTCTGTGTGTGCGTGCATGTGAGTGTCAAAGGCAGCCACAGATGTTGGCAGAAGTGGATGGGAATTATGAAGCGCAGGCCACCAGGAAGTAGCGTGTGTTGTGCCGTATAGAGCCCTGTGCATGGCCACTCATTTAGTTAGCAGGGCCTGCAGGGCTGAGTGCTGGGGACGTTATAGCAAGTCACAGCTGCAATGTTCCTCAAATGTACCCTTTCAGAGCAACACACACACCGGCAGGCCTATACACTTCACACACACACACGGATACACAAAGTGGTACACAGAGGTTTGCTAGCTGAAGCCCTTCCAAGCCATGCAAGGCCCAGCCCTGTGCTCCTCCCAAACTGATATCCCCAAGACACCAGTGGATTCTGGGTCAAAAGGGAGCAGAGCCTTGCTTTTGCATGAAACCACATATTTTCGGTATGATGCATCCATCCTCACAATTCAACTGGTGCTGACGTTTTTACACTCAATTTACAATATGTAACGTCCCAGAATCCACAACACATTTTCTGTACAAAAATAAGAAAATATATTATGGACAGACATGACGCAGAATCAAACAGCCCACGCGGGTGAGACTACATAGCGTTACTCAGCTTGTTAGATTTATTTCTCAACGGATCAAAGAATTCAACATTTTCACACACAAAAAAACTGGAAAAAATCACAGGATGACACATTTTCCACCGCAAAAACAAATGTGAACATTTCAAGCCTAGTCCATTCCAAATGAGGAAACACACACAGGTCTGGTGGGAAATACATATTCCAGATTCATCCGTGAAACTCTAGCACTTTCCCTCTCGAGGTCCAGGCTATTGTTTGACTATGTAAAGGGGCCGCATGTCCAAAGGGGTTGGCACGTTTACAGTAAGGGGGGTGTATGCTTCCAAGGTTTACGTACAAATGCAACTCATTTACCCACCCCCGCACAGGACAAAGATTTAGGATCAAGGGCCTGATTACCGGCATGTCCACCAATGTCCTTGTGGTCTGTCTTACATAGGGGAAAACTCGTAGAAGCCTTAAGACACGGATCAGTGAGCACCGCATCAATATATGGACAGGTGAGACAAATAACCGGGTTGCTGCTCATTTTGTACAAGCTGGACATCCTATTAGCTGTCTGAGATACGTTGGAATAGAAGTGGTCAAGATGTCACGCAGGAGAGGGGACATTGAGAGGAAACCTCTTCAAAGGGAATCTTTCTGGATTCACAGGCTCAATCAACTGTCTCCTCTTGGCCTTAATAAGGAGTTCCATCTAAAACCATTTTTATAGTTTCAATGTCTAAATTGTGTTGTTTAAAAAAAAATCCATGGTGTGACTGGGTTTTTGTGGTCTGTCTTGAAGTGGGTAGAACAATGAGACTGTATGATGATGTTTCTGACCAGGGTCGAGACTCGGGACAGCGAGAGGAAAGCCCTTGAATTGAATTGAAAGCCTTGTACAAACTCACCAATCTGGTTGTGAGGTTTTCTACGCTCAGTGGAAGGCAAATATCCGAGGCCATTGACTTTGCAGGACTTTATTGTGCGTATCCCATTTATACAGCTGGATTTTTTACTGGACCCAAGTCAAGTGAAGTGCCACAAAATGGGATTCACAGTATATTTATCAAAGAGACACTTTAATACAATGTGATGGATGTTTATGTACTTAAAGCTGAACATTTCTTTGCCAACATTGGGTCAAAACAACAGGGTTGCACAAGCAACATTTGAATCTGGGTACCAACCATTTTGTACCATTAAGCCATGAGGGTGGCAAACCCTCCTCCTGAACAGCTACTGGGTGTGCATGCATTTGCTCCAGGCCTGCGCTGATGAGGCCTGGGGAGCAGCTTATCAGTAGAGTAAGGTGTGTTAGAGTAGGACTTGAGCAATGTAAGCCTGGAAGTTTGATCACCCCTAGGACATACTGCTGCTGTAGTTCCAGTAAACGAGCCGTGGGGCGGGTGCGGTGTAACGCTCTAGTGTCCCCATTCTACAGCCTGGAGCTAGTCCACATGCCTGGTCTCATAGACTAGACTTGATTTAGTAATGTTACGTTGTCACGTTTGGTATGGTTACATATAACAGATGGTTACGTAAGGTAAAAACATAAGTAGAGTGGATGGGTGGGCATATAACGTGAATGTTACCTTAACCCTTTACCCTAACCACTTACTCTAACCCCTAGCCTAGCTAACGTTAGCCAGCTAGCTAGAATTTGTAACATATCATTTGTTTGGCAAATTCATCAGGTATGTTTTGCACATTTGTAGCATATAATACAAATTGTAATTGATAACATATCATACGAAATGTGTGATGGACGTCCACAAACTTATACATACCATACGAAACGTAACATATCATACTAAATGGAGCATCTCGGATTTACATATAGAACAATACGAAATGCTCTGAGACCAGGTTGAGTCCACAGGGGGTTTGATCTAGCTGCCAAAGCCATTCACAGTGAACCAGCAGTAAGACGGGCCTGCGTAAGACTCGACCTAGGCAATCCTCCATGACAGCTGGCATTCCCCCGCAGCCTTAAAACAATACACATTCACTTCCCGTGATGGCAAGGAGTACACGTTTGTTTTCTCATGACGGGGAAGAAAACACCCAAATCATGTGACGGTGAAAAATAAACTTGGAGATGGAAAAGAGAGAAAGAAGGCTCTAATGAACACGCAGTGCGGTGGCTAGCATAGGGTGTCATTGCATAATAAAGATGTACACCTCCCACTGCTCAGTGCTCGAATCATGCTGCGCGGAGAGCTCCCTGAGTGTCGTTTCAAGAGTTAGCGCCATGAAAGGCATAGCTCCAGGTCATTAAAATACCTTTGAAAATATGGGATGCTTATCAAATAATAGGAACCACATTGACTTGGTTCCCCTGTGTAGCTTGTGTAGCCTGGCAGTGGGTTGGTTTGACTTAGAGGGAGAGATATCTTTACCTTTCAAGTGGCCCTTTGAAGTCTGGGGCCTTTACGTGGTGCCTGGGAAAGTTGTATAGGCATTATACAGGCTTCTTCACAGTGCACTGGCTTCTACAGGGGCTGTGACCTCTGTGTCTGTTTGTGTCCCTTTCCCGAAGTTCAGGAAACATGAGCGTTTGGGGGGTTGGGGGGACTCTACTGTACAGTGTATATATTAGGACATACATGCTAGCTACGTCAAACACCCAATAAAAACTGCATCAAACACTGTTCAGGAAGACAAAAGCAAGGGCTGAACTTTCCTAGCAGCCACTGGGGTTACTAGATGTCCTCCAGATCCAGGTCATCATATGATCTCCGAGGAGGAATCGTCATCACATGGTCCGTTGGAATGTCTTTTGGTTTGGGCACAGTCATACTCCATGATAAGCACCACTGGACGTAAAGTAAAAACCCTGATCAATTCTCCTTTAGTGGGATAAAAGGATAAAGGGATGAATATCCAGAAAGAAAGATGGACAGAGCATCCTGTGAAAACAACCCAGCTAGCACAGTGGATCTGGGCCGATTCTGGCTGAGGCCCGAGGCCCGTCATTCTGGCTGAGGCCTGTCATGTGGCCCGAGTCTGGGCCGCCTTCGGCAGTATTACTTATGGCTAGGATGCAGGGATTGGGATCGGGCCGTGTGAGTTATCTGAGCCAAATGTATTACTTGGGGCTTGGGCCGATTGTGGCTACTCTCTTGCAGATGATTACACGGGCTGCTTTATATAATTAAAGTTTCATTATTTATTGATTTTTCTATATTTTATGTGATCAAAAAATAAAATTTAAATTAAATTCTTTAAGAGTCCTGTTTGTAGTATTGTAGTATTTTGATACTTTGTGCAAGGCAATTGATCAGCATTAAAAACTTTGTGGATGGGGCCTCCCGAGTGTCGCAGCGGTCTGACACTGCATCACAGCGTTGCTACAGATGCTGGTGCGATACCCGTGCCGCCCGCTACCGGGAGACCAATGAGGCGATGCACAATTGACCCAGGGTCATCCGGGTTAGGGGACGGTTTGGCCGGCCGGGATGTCCTTCTCCATCGCGCTGTAGCGACTCCTGTGGTGGGCTGGGTACATGCGCACTGACACGGTCACCGGGTGTACAGATATGGCGAAAAATATATATTATAAAATTACACAAAGTGTGGATGGGCATAATTTATCTGTGTAAAATGTATAATAGTCATATTTAAATGACTAAAGTGGGTTTATTTTATATACATTTTTGGGGGGACATTTGCATCAGGCTGCTTCTGGGGGGGATTCTGGTAAGATGCCGGCACAATCGGCTGAATTCCGGTAGACGGAAACAGCTCGATGTACTTTGGCTGATTCTGGGCAGCCATTCATTTTGATTCCGGGCCGAGTCCGACACCCGATTCCGGGCCGATTCAATCTGCCCCCCCCCCAATCTGCCCCCCCCCCCCGGAAGAGGGCCGCTTCTGGGCTGAGTCCTCAATGCTAGCTGGGAAGAGATTTATTTTCTTTCCATAATTATGTTTTTTTCCAGTGTTAAAAGGTCCAACTGATTTATCTGGAGGCGAAAATACTACGGGCTGCAAAGCACGGCGAAGATCTGATCTGCAACAGACACTTATGCTCAGTGCTGGAGGTATTACCGCAGACACACTGATTTCCATACAGAGGCCAGCAGGTTACAAAAACAGTGCTCTATTCAGGCAGATGGAAAATGGGTTGGTAGTGCATGGGTGAGGGGCAGAACAGGCTGTGGGAAGGGAGGGGTAGTAGTTTGGCAGAGTGCTAGGGGTCTGGCATAGTGGTAAGCACCCCAGACCCCGGACCACATACAGTGCCTTCAGAAAGTATTCACATCCCTTGACTTTATCCACATTTTGTTGAGTTACAAAGTGTGATTAAAATGGAACTTCGGTGTCATTTTGTTTCTACACAAAATACACTGTAATGCCAAAGTGGAAGAAAATGTCTAACATTTGTCAAATATGAATGAAAAATAATACACTAATATATCTTGATTAGATAAGTATTCAACCCTCTATGTCAATACATGTTAGAATCACCTTTGGCAGTGATTATAGCTGTGAGTATTTCTGGGTAAGTCTCTAAGAGCTTTGCACACCTGGATTGTACAACATTTACATATTTAATTATTTTCAAAATTCTTTAAGCTCTGTCAAATTGGTTGTTGATCATTGTTAGACAACCATTTTCTGATCTTGCCATAGATTTTCAAGCAGATTTCAGTCAAGACTTGGCCACTAAAGAACATTCACTGTCTTCTTGATAAATAACGCCAGTGTAGATTTGGCCTTGTGTTTTAGGTTATTGTACTGCTTAAAGGTGAGGTCATCGACCAGTGTCTGGTGGAAAGCAGACTGAAACAAGTTTTTTGGGGGGGAGTTTGCCTGTGCTTTTTTTTATCCAGAAAAACTCTTCAAGCATAGACATAACATGACGCAGCCACTACAATGCTTGAAAATATGGAGTGTGTCACTCAGTGATGTGTTGTATTGGATTTGTCCCAAACATAACACTGTCTATTCAGGACAAAAAGTGAATTGCTTTGCCACATTTTTTGCAATATTTCTTTAGTGTCTTGTCGCAAGCAGGATGCATGTTTTGGAATATTTGTATTCTGTACAGGTTTCCTTTTCACTCTGTTAATTAGGTTAGTATTGTGGAGTAACTACAATGTTGTCCAATGTTTATCCATCTTCAGTTTTCTCCTTTCACAGCCATTAAACTCTGTAACTATTTTAAAGTCACCATTGGCCTCATGGTGAAATCGCTGAGCAGTTTCCTTCCTCTCCTGCAACTGAGTTAGGAATGACTTCTGTATCTTACTGGGTAGATTGATACACTATCCAAAGTGTAATAACTGCACCATGCTCAAAGGAATATTCAGTGTTTTTTTTTTTTTTTTACCATCTACCAATAAGTGCCCTTCTTTACGAGGCATTGGAAAAACTCCCTGGTCTTTGTGGTTGCATCTGTGCTTGAAATTCACTGCTCAACTGAGGGACCTTACAATTATCTGTATGTGTTTTTACTCCTGAACTTATTCAGGCTTGCCATTACAAAGGGTTTGGATACTCAAGACATTTCAGCTTTTCATTTTGGATTATTTTGTAAATAGTTCTAAAAACGTAATTCACTTTATGGGGTATTGTGTTGGCCAGTGATACACAATCTATATTTAATCATTTTTAAATTCAGGCTGTAACACAACAAAATGTGGAAAAGTTCAAGGGGTGTGAATACTTTCTGAAGGCACTGTAAACTCTGTAAACTGTAAACTGGCAAAGTAGGTACCCAGCTAGCACATAACATCCTGAGAACCATACGTTTCTTAGAGCTTGGTGAGAGCGCGGTTGTCCTATGGTTATTTTGCATACAACCTTCCCACAACATTCTGGAAATGGTGCAGGATAGTTGCTTGACTTTGGAACATTCTCAGCACATTTAAGGAACTTGAAAAAATAAATATTATCTTGGTATTTCATTACTTTAACAGAACGTTTCCTAAAATGTCAAACATGTTTAGTGTGCCCAGGTGTGTTGGCCGTTCCCACTAATTGGCAACACCTGATCTTAATGAGTATCTTTTTTATTTTGAAATGGGCTGTTTGAATAGACTAAAATGAACAGCTTTTTATGAGTAAAAAAATAATACATGGCATGGTAGCTCTGTCCTGGAGGCACAGTAGACTAATTCCATGGATAGAGAACAGAAGATCATAGGTTTGAATCTCACTGATGCAAGTGCCACAATAACAAATGTGTTTGCATGACAAAAAATATATATATTTTTAAGATACTCTTTAATTAGGTAGGGTTTCGGACGTTTTCAGGAAAATGGGCAGGGACTCGGATGTCCTGACATTAGGGGGAAGCTTGTTCCACCATTTATATAATCCATTAAATAAAATGTCCCCCTATATGAATGAATGTGTTTGATGCCTGACTGACATTTTTCTCAAATGTTCATGAGTAAAAGGGGGACAAGCAGGGAGAGGTGGAGAAATTCCTTCTCACGGCGTAATCAAGGTTGGGTAAACAGGTCTCTGGCATGAGGTTCCAAGGAGAATGACCGTCTGTCTTTGACATTTACCTTTCGATCAACATTCCTTCCCAGTCATACCGTCCCAGCATTCCTGATGCGTGGCTCACGCTCCCCAGCTCTGGGCCAAGCTCCAGCTCCCTCGTGGCACTTTTTCAGGAGGAAATTATTTTTCATTGCCCCCAAAAGAGCTGGCCCTTGCCAAGCGGCACTGATCCGCTCTATCCTGCTGTGGGGGTTGGCCAAGTCCTGTCTCAGGCTCCCAGGAGACAGGGCCCCGGCTTCCTCCAGCCTAGGGGGAGGCAGTGGAGGGGTCAGCCCAATGGGGAGAGGAGGTCACAGCAGCCTCAGCCCAGGTTAACGCCCCCTCCACCGCCCCCTCATATAACTCTGTTCATCCCACAGAGCGGGGAAAGGCTGTATATTATCTTAAATGGACTAGTCTGACTTCTCTGAAACAGTAAGAATGTCCAATCCATCTTCACAGGGTCGTCGTTACAGGAGATCTTGTCATTCCCCTGATGTTAGTTTTGCTTCATTTCAAGTCAGGGGATGCTCATTATTTTAAATGGGGGTTTCGACATGTGCTGTTAAAATTTGTGTTTTCGGAGTGCTTGCGGAATCTTTGCCTGAAGCCTGCGCAATCCTTGCCTGAAGAATGGAACTTAAAATAATCCTAACTGGTTTTGTTGTTGTGGTTTCTTTGGTGATTTACACATTGTTGGAAGAAAATGGTTTGTTTTTGTTCTGCTTTGTCACAGTTGAATTAGAGAGAACTCCATGTTAATGTCACTGCTAATTTGGAGGCTAGGTTAGCCACACACATTCCCTCTGGTACAGTCATGCTATGTGACTCTCATGTTGGGGAAATGATGAGTCATCCTGTAAGCTAGGTGGCGCCACATGCCTGATGCGGCTGACTCAGCAGGAGAACTGAAGAGAACTGTATTTAGAAGACCACCGTGGAACCTCTGTTTGGCTCTCCGACAATGGGTGTCTAATTTAAGGCTCTATTTGTATTGCGGAAATTCAGCGTTTACAGCGGGAATCTTTTTTTTTGGTGGGGGGGTACCTGGTCAGTTGCACAATTGAATGCATTCAACCGAAATGTGTCTTCCTCATTTAACCCAAATAAGGCAACATTCTCGCATTAGCAGAGACTGCATTCACGGTCAACGCTCAATATGAAATTATCTATTTAAACAATAAATAAATAAATAAACAACAGCAATACAGATTGAATAGACCACATAACCTTTATTTAGACAGTTAAGTCCATTGAGAACAAATCTAACCATTCAGTAACAATCGAGTTTGCCTCAAGGGATGTTGGTGGTGAGTAAAAATGGGGCTCATTGGATAAGACGTTACAGGAGCACCCAAGGGCAAAACCTTTGGAATTTAGTTCATTTGTTTACATTTTGAAAGTTTAGTTCCCTGAAACTATTGAATTTTGTGGTTTAATCCAGCAATAAGTGACTCATATCATATATTTTGAATAGCCATATGAATCATATGGTTAAAATATGAGGCAAAGTTCCAGGAAAACAATGACTTACTAAACATCCAGAATGTTACGTTGAATTCAACAGCTAACACTGAGACGTTCTTGCTTGTGTATTTTGTTGGGCTCTCCACTGAGCTCTATTCCACTTCATTGAGCTCTTCCCGGGCCGCTTTACCATGCTAAAAATCCCCCACAAGCCCCCCAAAAAACCATCCTGAGTCCTTGGGAGGGTTGCCTGACAAACAGGCCTGACTCGTACCCTCACTGCGCCTGGGGAAAGGGATGGGATGAAGAAAAAGGGGGAGAATTGTGGAGCCTTTTCCGGAGCTAAGACAGACACTCCAGCGGGGAATGTGCTCAAACTGGTATCTCACAGGCCAAGGAAGAGGCCTTGGAGTGTCTCACTGTGTCTGTTGGACCCCTGCTTGCTCTTTTTTTCTCCTTCTCCTTTTCCTTCTTATTCCCTCCCTCTCTCTTGCTCTCTCTCTCCCCCTTTCTCACTCGTACTCTTACTCTCTATCCCCCCCTCTCTCTCTTTCTGGTAAAAACTAAATGATTCATTGATCAAATGTTTCTCTCATGAATGCATTTTCCAGCTCCTGGGAATTGTATTTCCTGTTTCCCCTGTCCTCTGATTAGTGTTTATGTTTAGCGATCTGTTTCTTATAATCCTTTGTTTTCGCTTTTTCCTCTCTCGTTCTCCATATGACATCTTCCAAGATTACTCAAGGATGTGGATTTAGGTGTTGGCAACAGTTGAAGCTTTCAAGAAACAGCAACACCTACAGCTCAGGCCATTTGATCCAAACAATAAAACGTCCACATTCGATGGGCCTGCAATGGGAAGAGCACATTGCTGCTCTGTACAAAGTGGGATGTCTTTTTCTTCTCTTCCCCTGCTACACTAAACAAACTGTTGTTAATTTAAACTTCAAAAAGATCTTGTTTCATTGTCATTTTTTCCAAGTTGTCTGTGCACAAAACACTCTGCTAATGCTTTGATGGAATGTCTCATCTCCAAACCACATGGTTGAGCCATCACTGCATCGAAACACGCCGTATCGAGCGTTGAGGGCGCTCTGTTTACTCTTTGTCTTCTCTCTCACGGCGTAAAATTGGAGCAACACCGTAGCGACTGTGACCTTTCCCTGCAGGCCTCCAGGGGTTCTTGTGTTTGGCAATTATGGTTACATGGCCTCTGTGAGAGACCTCGCTTTGTTCTGCTCTGCCAACACAGACTTTACTGTGGGAGGCTTTTCACAGTGTTGACGTTGTGTTGTAATAACCAGAGAGAGAGAGAGAGAGAGAGAGAGAGAGAGAGGGCTCTCAGGCCGTGTTTCAATACTTTTCAAATGCATCCTCCCCTGGGTATTGGCATAACTTGATTCAAGTATACATGGACTTTGTTTAGGAAAAAAGCATCGCATCACAAAGTTCTACCTTTTAGGATATATAAGAATTTAAATTATTCAAACCATTCAGGGCAGTGGTGTTGTGCCTTCACAATCGTGAACCTATGCAAGTGCTCAGAGCTAAATATGTGCAAGGGCACTTCCCCAATAATATTTTTGTTTCTGTGCCAGGTGCAATTGTGGGATAAACGTTCAGATCTTTTTGATGGTGTCTCACAGGAAACAGCACCATGGCGAAGAAGTGAGGAATTTGACTTCACACGTCTACACGTGAGCGAGAGAGTTTGCTGTCATTGTTTTCGTTTTCCTTTGCACATAGCTGTGGTCTCAATGCTAGGGTTAGTACTATGTGCTCTTGTCTCAGGGGGCATAAGTTGGCAACGACTGCGGGCACAAGGGGCAACACAGGCTTTCTGGGGGGCCATGACCCCCTAGCCCTGGCACTGTCACCTGTCCCTTTCACCGAAACCAGCCACCTAATTGCTGTCAGATGCAGTCAGTGTGTGACTTCTCTCTGTTCTGAGGTTGAATTAATTTATTATGCTGTTCATAAAATATGCTTTTGAATGTCTCGCATTGAGGCTTGAGGTTTCGAAGAGATGCGTAGGCGAAAGACTCCCTCCACAAAGCTTTGTTGATTGCTGTGAATATCTGTGGTGTATGGAAAGGGCGTACACAGTTGATAATGTCAGATCTTACAATTAGAAACAAGGGTTCAAATGCTCAATATGCATTTAAAACAGACCCCTTGTTGTCTATTTGCTATTTCATTAAATACAAAATATCAATTCATAAGAGTTTGATTTCCCACAGACTGCTTTGAAATTCATTCAGAGAGTCTCTTTCTTCATGATCACCTACTGTGCTGGCTTCAGTACCAGAGATACATTACAGATTTCTCCAAACATCTACAGTTGAAGTCGGAAGTTTACACACACCTCAGCCAAATACATTTAAACTCAGTTTTTCACCATTTCTGACACTTAATCCTAGTAAAAATTCCCTGTCTTAGGTCAGTTAGGATCCCCACTTTATTTTAAGACTGTGAAATGTCAGAATAATAGGAGAGATAATTATTTATTTCCCATTTTATTTCTTTCATCACATTCCCAGTGGGTCAGAAGTTTATACATACACTCAATTAGTAATTTGGTAGCATTGCCTTTAAATTGTTTAACTTGGGTCAAACGTTTCGGGTAGCCTTCCACAAGCTTCCCACAATAAGTTGGGTGAATTTTGGCCCATTCCTCCTGACAGAGCTGGTGTAACTGAGTCAGGTTTGTAGGCCTCCTTACTCGCACACGCCTTTTCAGTTCTGCCCACACATTTTCTATAGGATGAGGTCAGGGCTTTGTGATGGCCACTCCAATACCTTGACTTTGGTGTCCAAAATGTTGCCATTTTTCATAAGACCAGAGGACATTTCACCAAAAAGTACGATCTTTGTCCGCATGTGCAGTTGCAAACCGTAGTCTGGCTTTTTTATGGCGGTTTTGGAGCAGTGGCTTCTTCCTTGCTGAGCGGCCTTTCAGTTTATGTCGATATAGGACTCGTTTTACTGTGGATATAGATACTTTTGTAACTATTTCCTCCAGCATCTTCACAAGGTCCTTTGCTGTTGTTCTGGGATTGATTTGGACTTTTCGCACCAAAGTACGTTCATCTCTAGGAGACAGAACGCGTCTCCTTCCTGAGCGGTATGACGGCTGCGTGGTCCCATGGTGTTTATACTTGCATCCAATTGTTTGTACAGATTAACGTGGTACCTTCAGGCATTTGTAATTTGCTCCCAAAGATGAACCAGACTTGTGGAGGTATACAATTGTTTTCTGAGGTCTTGGCTGATTTCTTTTGATTTTCCCATGATGTCAAGCAAATAGGCACTGAATTTGAAGGTAGGCCTTGAAATATATCTACAGGTACACCTCCATTTGACTCAAATTATGTAAATTAGCCTATCAGAAGCTTATAAAGCCATGACATCATTTTCTGGAATTTTTCAAGCTGTTTAAAGGCACAGTCAACTTAGTGTATGTAAACTTCTGACCCACTGGAATTGTGATACAGTGAATTATAACTGAAATAATCTGTCTGTAAACAATTGTTGGAAAAATACTTGTCATGTACAAAGTAGATGTCCTAACCGAGTTGCCAAAACTATAGTTTGTTAACAAGAAATTTGTGGAGTGGTTGAAAAACGAGTTTTTATGACTCCTAACTAAGTGTATGTAAACTTACGACCTCAACTGTATCATCAGCTGGAAAGCTGTTCTCCAGTCAGTGCACTTCAGGGTAGAGCTCAGGGGTTCATCTTTGGTCAGAAGGTTAGGGGTGAACTTGCCAACAACGTGGAGGAAAACCACAGACAGAGCTGTCATTCTTTCAGATGGGCCCTCTTTGAAAATGCTCGCTATACTTTTAATAGCTCAACCTTCCTTCTTTTACGCGCCAACTCTCTCTTTTTAGTTTATATATTCTTGGCACAACCGGGAATTCTTTCCCGGGATGGATGTTTATTTTTTTCTTCATATGCCAGTTGGTAAGTGCGCGACTCACATCCCTCTCCTTTTCCTACCTCCGGTATAGGGTTTTCCAGGATATATATTTTTTTATGACATATGTTGCACCGTTATTTGTCCTGAATGAAACCCTATAGGTTGTAAGGACAGAAAAAAGCTTTCTATGAATTCCTTTTTTATCCAATACATGACCTCTTAATATCCACTTAGAATGGGGAAAATAACAGTAAACGAGAATTCAAGCCTCTGTCAAAAGAAATAGCCAAGATCTGTGACACCTCAATAAATTTGAGATTCAATGTACCACAGAGGAAACATGTTTTTCAGTGCCGAGTCCGCCAAACAAGGTTTAATGGTGCCAACCCCTTCCTCGTGTAGGTGGATCTGGCCATGGTAACTTCCAGAGAAGCATTAGGAGTATAGGGAAGGATCAGGAAAGGATGATGATAACCAGTGGTGATGGTGATTATGGCTATGGTGATGATGATGCTGTGCGTGTGTGTGTGGACGTGTTTAACTATACTTGTGGGAACCAGAAATTTGACAGTCTGGAGATCATCGTCGGTTTTAGGGTTGGGGTTAGGAGCTAGGTTAAGGTTTTGGGTTAGGGTTAAGGTTAGGATATGGTTTAGGTTTAGGGTTAGGGGACTGAATTGTGTGTCCCCACAAGGTTAGTTACATAAGACTGCGTGTGTGCATGCGTGCATGAGTGCACAGCAGAAACACAAATGCAAGCGCACACACATGCATGCACACAGGTGCATGTGAGTGCGCAAGGTTAGGCCCTTCTTTATCCTGACTCAAAGTGAAAACATGTTTTTATAAATGTTTGCAAATTTACATAAGTATTCTCTCCCATGAGTCAATATGTGTTAGAATCATATTTGGCAGTGATTACAGCTATGAGTCTTTCTGAGTAAGTCTCTAAGAGCTTTGCACACCTGGATTGTACAATATTTGTACATACTTTTTTTTTATTCGTCAAGCTCTGTCACTCCCTGGCTCCAGGGAGAAACGGTTGACCCTCTCATCCACTCTGTCACTCACAACTTGTCGGTATGTTAAACACTTATTGCACACAGAGTACATGCAGCTTATTATGTGACTATGATTATGTTTACTTATCTGCCATAAAAAAGGGGTTGAATACTTATTGACTCAAGACATTTCAGCTTTTCATTTTTGATGAATTTGTCAACATTTCTAAAAACATAATTCCATTTTATGGGGTATTGTGTGTAGGCCAGTGACAAAGAATCTCAATTTAATCAATAATAAGATGATCAGATAACAGGTGAGGTGAAACTAGTTAAGTAACCTAAGTTGTAGATGTGCCCATTTACTGCCACTATTGTCTTTAAGTGCTCAATGAGAATCCACCTCCTCTCTATCCTATGCTCCCTTCATTCTCTGCCATAACATTTCCTCCACTCAGACCCTTTAAGAGGAGGGGAGTGACAGTGCAAAGCAACACTTCCTTTCTCAACTCCGCCCGGCAACAAACCCAGCCAGACGGTCATTAGTTCGATAATGTGTCCACCAGCCTCTCTCTTTGGTGACCTCAGAAGTCCCCTAGGCTGTTAAGGCTATCTCATGAGGGCTGGGTGCACCTGTGTGTGAAGGCCCCGAGCCCCGGGACATCATAAGGTCTTTATTCCATTGAGGTGAAGTAGAGAGAGGGGACTGGGGTATAGCTGCTATAGTATTCACATCTGGCCTGATTAACAGAGGGATGGCTATAGAGTACACTCCCTGGGTCCAGGGAGAAACGGTTGACCCTCTCATCCACTCTGTCACTCACAACTTGTCGGTCTCTAACTAAACTCAGCAAACGTCCTCTCAAACGTCCTCTCACTGTCAACTGTGTTTATTTTCAGCAAACTTAACGTGTAAATAGGTGTGATATTCGGATGTACCGTTCCTGTGCAGGTGGTCTGCCACTGCGAGGACGATCGACTGTAGCGACCCTGTAGCGATGTCTTAGGCGTCTCATAGTACGGACATTGCAATTATTGCCCTGGCCACATCTGCAGTCCTCATGCCTCCTTGCAGCATGCCTAAGGCACGTTCACACAGATGAGCAGGGACTCTGGGCATCTTTCTTTTGGTATTTTTCAGAGTCAGTAGAAAGGCCTCTTTAGTGTCCTAAGTTTTCATAACTGTGACCTTAATTGCCTTCCGTCTGTAAGCTGTTAGTGTCTTAACGACCGTTCCACAGGTGCATGTTCATTAATTGTTGGGAAACAGTGTTTAAACCCTTTACAATGAAGATCTGTGAAGTTATTTGGACTTTTACGAATTTTCTTTGAAAGACAGGGTCCTGAAAAGGGGACGCTTCTTTTTTTGCTGAGTTTATATTGGCTTTCACTCATCTTCAAGGGGCAGAGAAAGCCGACCTCTGTGAACTGTTATCCCATCTTGTCTGGCATATTTGGTTTGTCAAAAAAAAAACGGTTTCCATTTTTTTATCCGAAGTGTACTTTACTCGCATAAAAAGGTCGAATGGAGACCTGGTTAGTTACACACAGCAAAAGTGAGACGGCTAGAGCTGGTTGACCAGTCATCCAGGAAGAAGGTTGTGGCTGTAGGCTTTAAAGCCCTCGGTCAGTCCAGCCCCCTGAAGGGGTGTTTGTGCAGGGCCAACTTTATGGGGATGATGCCTTTTCCAGAGCGGGCCAGAAGCCAGGGAGAACTGTCCCAGTTCTAATGAGAGTATGTGGCTGCATGTGTCACAGCCTGTGCCTGTGTTCAGAGGGCCTTGTGTAAATCCACACACATACAAGTGTGCGCACACACACACCAACCTTAACAAACTCCCTGTGTTACTTGAGTGTATGACTGTTTTTCTCTGAATGAATTTGGCACATTTGGGCCAACAAAGTTCCACATTCTTAAAATGTAAAGTCATATACATTCTAGTGCAATCTGCTCATATACATTCATCCAAATGGACACAGTATCTGCTGTGGATCAGAAAGTGACATAAACCCCCACCATTGTGGTTCACTGGGAGACACAAATGCAGACCTTCTACGTCCTTAAATAGGTGCAGCGAGGCCTGGAAATCACATCCTGTTGACTCTTTATTGCATTCAGGAAGTGCTCTTAGCCGTGACGGGGTCCACCAATCACATTCAAGTCCCAATCCAAACCATCTCGAGTGAGAGCTGTGGTGGGAGGCATATGAAGTTGTTCTTAAGTTGCCAGCTAGTGATACAGAGTCAGATATCTCCCACACACCTGGTGGCTAAGGTTAGGATTGGTGGTGGGGTAATCAGATCCTAGATCTGTGGTTAAACAAAACAAGACAGGGCTATCACCTTAGTCATGGCAGTCTAAGGCTCCTATCTCTAGCAACACACATGCCCCTCCCACCTGAGGATCAGTCTGTGTCAGCCATCTACACTGTGTACAAAACATTAAGAACACCTGCTTTTTCCATCACACATTGTAGACTGACCAAGTGAATCCAGGTGAAACTATGATCCCTTATTGATGACATTAAATCCACTTCAATCAGTGTAGCTGAAGGGGAGGAGACAGTTTAAAAGGATTTTTAAGCCTTGAGATTGTGTATGTGTGCCATTCAGAGGGTGAATGGGCAAGACAAAATATTTGAGTGCCTTTTGAACCGGGTATGGTAGTAGGTGCCAGGCACAATGGTTCGAGTGTGTCAAGAACAGCAACACTGCTGTTTTTGTTTTGTGGAATTGAAAAAAGTTATAATTTAATATCATTGAAATGTTTACAAATTAGATGCGTTGAAATGAAAGCAACTTCCGAAAATGAACTCTAGAATTATAGGTATATTATGTCTGATCTTGCCAACAATGTAATGCATAAATAAGTATGTGTAATCTATAACCAAGTTTGTTGACTTTTAATCCGAGGCTATCCTGCTATTGAGTTATGCAACAGAATGTGACAACAACAGTAATTAATGAGGCAGTCTAGACAGCGCAGGTGAGTGCAGGTAGGCTTAGACAGACCAAGTTTTTGGTGGTTGCAACCCTGTTCCACCCCTTTATGTAAATATATTCATCTTTATACAAGAGGTGGGTATTCTCCTGAATGCTGATTGGTTAAAACCACATTCCAGCCGGTGTCTATTCCAAAAGTTGCCACCATCTAAATCTATGACGTTAAAATGCCTATTTACTCTGTTCCATCTGACTGCGCAATCCACCGTCCATTCAGCCCAGCCAGGCACTTTATAAACTTGATCTCCAGTATTAAAAGCCTCTAGTTTAGCATTATCTCACATTTCTTTTAGAATAACATTTAGTTTTCAACAGCGGAGGTTTGTATAAACCTGCTGTCTGTCTAGCTAACATTTGCAACATTGTTTCAATATTCAAATTCGATCTCCTGCTGTCCCATAGTAATGAACGTGTTGGGACGAGAGACAGGCAGGTAACGTTTCTCAGCCAGTCGAAATCACGAATCAGCTGCCATTATTTTTATGGATATATACAAAGAAATGTCAATTGAAAAAAGGTCAAACGAAACGAAGTGCAAGCAGTTTGCAGTCTTTCCAGCTTCAGTTTGAAGTGATTGTGTTATCTGTGTTGTTGGCTAGCTCCTCAGAACAACAGTGTCCTGACGAGTGAGCACATTTTCTATGCTAGGCAAAATCGCACCTCATTAGATTAGATTCAACTTTGTCATTGAAGTACAATACAACGAAATGCAGTTAGCATCTGACCAGAAGTGCAAATAAGAGTGCAAAAAAATGTACAAGTAAAGCAAGTAAGTACAATGTATGTTATTAACTGGGATGTATAAATGTGCAATGAAGGCAAATGGCAAGTGCAAGGAGGCATGCAACTGAAATGTAGGGATAGCAGCAATGAGGTTACCGAGGTAGACATGTACATGTACAACTGAATAATGTCCTTAATCAGACTTTGCAAAGCAATGTCGGAGTCCAGTAGGACCGTGACGAGCGTAAAGTGAGTAAGGCAACATGGTCCCTGAGAGGCAGTACTAAGCGGAGGGCGGGTGGATGTTGGCTCGTGCCGTGTCAGAGTTCAGCAGGGTTACAGTAGCTGGAAAGAAACTGTTCTTGAGCCTGCTAGTGCGGGAACCTAGAGACCTGTATCGCCTGCCTGATGGTAAGAGGGCAAACAGTTTGTGGCATGGTCCCTGATGACGCTGCACGCCCTACGCAGACACCAAAGGTCTACGATGGCAGGGAGCTGGGTACCAGTGACGTGCCGGGAGGTTTTCACAACCCGTTGCAGTGCCTTCCGGTCGGCCACAGAGCATCCTCCAAACCACACTGTGGCGCAGTAGGTCAGAATGCTCTCGGCCGTGCAGCGGTAATAGTTCCCTAGGATCTTGGGAGACAGGCAGGCCTTCTTCAGCCTCCTCAAAAAGTACTGGCACTGCTATGCCTTTTTGACCAGGTTTGAGGTGTTGATGGTCCAGGAGAGGTCATCTGAAATGTAGACACCCAGGAATTGGAAGCTGGGCACACGCTCCACCTCAGTGCCATCAATGAGAACTTGGGCGTGGTTGCAGCTTTTAGACTTCCTGTTATCCACAATGACCTCCTTGGTTTTCTTTGCATTGAGGGCCAGGTTGTTGTCAGCGCACCATGCAGCCAGGTGCTTGACCTCTTCCCTGTAGGCTGACTCGTCATTGTCACTGATCAGGCCGACCACCGTGGTGTCATCTGCGAACTTGGTGATGGTGTTGGAACCGTGTACAGGAACGCAGTCGTAGGTGAAGAGGGAGTACAGGAGGGGGCTCAGCAGGCAGCCCTGTGGCACACCGGTGTTCAGGGTTGAGGAGGTGAAGTTGTCTAAACCTGATAGACTGGGGTCTATTTGTTAGGAAGTACAAAGTCCAGTTACAGAGAGGGGCTGATCCCTAGGTCATGGAGTTTGGTGACCAGCCTAGACTTTATTTACAAGTCTTAGAGGCATGGTTTTTGTTTGATGTTTGATGTTATCTCATTGTTATGGATGTATCCAAATAAATGTCACTGGAAAACAGCTTAAACATATGCAAATGCGGCTACTTTGCTGTTAATCTGGCTGCACTTTGACGTGACTGTAAATTAGCGGTAGTTGGCCAGCTAGCAAGCAAGGGATAAGAACGTTGCCAGCCAGTACGCCAATGGAACATTTAGAACGAACGACTGGCTCGCTTCCATATGTGCAGAACAAAAACACTGAACGACTGGGTCGCGTCTCTAGCAACCGAACCGATAGAACGAACGACCAGCCGGCTTGGTTAGCAACCTTAGATTTGTGTCGGGACTATCGTGTGGAAGGATGAAATAGTGTGAATAAATTCATCAAAATAACGTTTAGAATTCAAATATGTCAATCATTATTTGAATAACCCATTGTATAAAAGTGATAATGCTTGGCCTCCCGAGTGGCACAGCGGTCTGAGGCACTGCATCACAGTGCTAGAGGCGTCACTACAGACCGGAGTTCGATCCTGGGATGTATCACAACCGGCCATGATTGGGAGTCCCATAGGGCGGCGCACAATTGGCCCAGCATCGTCCGGGTTAGGGGAGGGTTTGGCCGGGGGGCTTGACTTCGGCTCATCACGCTCTAGCAACTCCCTGTGGCGGGCTGGGCGCCTGCAGGCTGACCTCGATCGTCAGGTGAACAGTGTTTCCTCCGACACATTGGTGCAGCTGGCTTCCGGGTTAAGCGGGTGGGTGTTAAGGCGCACGGTTTGGCGTGTCATGTTTCGGAGGACGCATGACTCGACCTTTGCCTCCCGAACCCGTTGGGGAGTTGCAGCGATGAGACAAGATAGAAAAAGGGGTCAATTGTATTTTTGCCCTCGAAGCCAGTGTTTGCGGGACCTTGTCTTGCGCCAATACATCCTACAAACACCAGCTTCTTGGGCATTTTCACATAAATGGAAATACACCCAGTGTATTTATGAAAATTAGGTTTATATAATACTATTTATTTTAACAAAAAAAGTGAATACTAGATACCATTAGAAAATGTATATATGACTGCATTCTAAGAAAGTGACATTTTACAGTACATTGAATACCTGAATTCCAAACAAAATCTCTGAACTCCATTAATTATTTATCCATGCCAGTAAAATGTTTTATGTGCTATAACTCAATCATTGTCTGATGGATTAAAAAGATTCTAAAAGTTTGGAGTACCTTCATCCACTGTCCAACTGTTGCATTTATTATAGTTATTGTTAAAACCTTTTAACAATTTTGATGACCATTGCTAGCCTAGATGAAAAGAGCTGCTTGCAAACATGGCAGACTCAAAAGATTGCACTTGGCTGCCATGCCATGCCCCTGGCGTGGAGTAGACTAGTTCCCAGAGTTATTTGGAGAGAGATTTTATCTGCTTTCTCACTCAACCATTCAAACAAACAACATTTGTTTCAATGAGAGGGAATTCAACACTAGTTTATGCCCATTAGAGGTAATGCCACTATTGTTTTTTTAATGGTAAATATATGTCACATTTACACATTCTGGGGTGGGTGGATGGAGGAGTGTGTGTGTGTGTGTGTGTGTGTGTGTGTGTATGCATGCTTGCATGTGTCTGTGTGCTTTTGTGTGTCTGTGTGTGTGTTGTCAGTAGTCTGGGATGCTCCAAGTTTACTCTGGTTGGTAAATTGACAATTTCAATAAACGATACGAAATCACATAATTGCGCACATCCCAATGAGCTTGTCATTACTTAAACTGTGCCGTATAACTCAAAGAAACATGAAAGGGCAGGTGTGGTGGGAATTGATTTTGATAGGCTGTTTTTAATTGGCCATTTTCATTAAGTTCCTTGTTTTCTTCAAAATAACTCCCAAGTCGAGACAACTTCAAAACCAGCGACCAGATGTGTTTGTGCACCGGTTCCAAATACCTTTTCTACTTTCCAGACTGCATAAAAGGCGCAGTGTCTGGGGAATTCGGATGTGGCCGGCCTACATGGCAAACACAACTGAAACACAACTGCTTATGTAATGGTGACGTTCTTCAGTTAAGGTCCCTGATATGTCTGGCCTCCGGTCTTTAGTGTCGTCTAGACCAGCGTTTCCTAAACTCCATCCTCTGGACCCCAAGGGGTGCACGTTTTGTTTTTTGCCTTAACACTACACAGCCGATTTAAATTATCAAAGCTTGATGATTAGTTGATGATTTGAATCACTTGTGTAGTGCTAGGGCAAAAACCAAAACGTGCACCCCTTGGGGTCCCGAGGCCGGAGTTTGGGAAACTCTGTTCTTGACAAACCTTAGAGGCATCATCATTTGCCAACCAACACGTGACAGTGGATCTGTTTGCCATTTACAGGGTCAAGGTAAAAGAAAAACGACTGAAAGCTGACCCCAGCTTCATTTGTATACATATTGTTGGCTACATCGAGCAAGTCCTGCATTTGACAGCCGCTTCTTTCACTCCAATCCAAACCTGGCTAGTCAGCTGCACGTGACCTGCCACTCTGTCTGGCAGAAGGTTCTGACAAGCCCTTAGGCTCTAGGCTGTGCTTCAGGTCAAGAGCAAAGCGGGAAATTATAAGTAGTTCTCCGTTTTCACCATAACAACTTGGTTAATTTGAATAAAGATGCTTACAATCGAAATCCTATACTTTTGTGCCAAGAGAATAGACTGCTTGGCGTTTAATCCTCCATGTCTAGCGGTGGAATGGAAGGCTAGGCCTACCATGTACTGTACGTGTAGGCTAATAAAACATTTAAACATGTCTTAATGAGGACAGAATTCAATAGAACTATTGTTTTGGAAAATAATCCAGTTTTTCTTTCCCGCTACTACCACTATATTCAAATATGATAAATAAAATGGTCAACATTGTTTCGTAAGGATCTGAAACAATATTTTGATCTACAGTTTGAGAATTAAAAGATGGTTATATGCCTATGGACGTTAGGCCTATAACCTACTGTAGGTTCTATGTAGGCATATGCCGGACAATATAGCCTTTAAATCAGAGGTAAAACGAGAGGAAAAGAATGTCGACTTGATGCCAAAACTTCAGTCATATCTTTGTACACATTTAATTACCGCACATTTCCACACCCCGTCGTTATTTACGCCAGCGTTTCTGACTCAAACTGTTTTATGGGCTTTTAACAGTGTAAAAACAAGATGCTTAGCTCGATAGAAAAGCATTCATTAATCAAGTTCTTTCAGTTTCAAACTCCACGTAGGTTTGAACCATAACACTGCCGTGGATGCGAAGTGGTCAGGCTTTGGAAACATTGGAGTTGTCGGTTCATTAATTACATGTAGGCGAATTATAGTAATTCGATCCTTGAAAAATAAATATTGCTTTTCAGCGTTTCCAGACGTTGAAGCAAACAGACAAACGGGGGGGAAAAGGAAATTAGTCAAACGTTTTCGTCAGGGGAGAACGGTAGCCTATCTTTCCATCAATTTGAAGGTTATTTGTCTAATATGCGTGCATCCATGCTGATATTTTTATTACCTTTGGTCTTGGACCCAACCTGGCAGCCTGGTCGCATAGACTAGACGTAACATATTAAACGTAAACCTGGGCTGGCATTAGTATGATATGTTACCTTTGGTATGGTTAAATAAGGCAGATAGTTACTTAATAAGGCAAAAACTAATGTAGGGTTAGCTAGCTCGTTTATGTTAGCCACCTAGTTAGAATTTGTAACATATTATAACATTTGCAAATTGATAACATATATTGTACATTTTGCGAATTTGTTACGTATGATAAGTTTTTCAAATTCGTAAAATATAACACAAATTGAAATTCGTAACATATCATACGAAATGGGTGGTGGATATCAACAAATTCATACATACCATATAAAACGTAACATATAAACTGAACAAGAATATAAACTCAAGATGTAAAGTGTTGGTCCCATGTTTCATGAGCTGAATTAAAAGATCCCAGAAATGTTCCATATGCACAAAAAGCTTATATATTTTACTTATATATAAAGCTTGCATATTTTTGTTCAGTATAAATGGAGGGTCCTGGATTTACGTACAGAATAATATGAAATACTCAGACCAGGTTGAGCCTGGAATAGTTGTCAAGTGCAATAATATCTGTGATGACTTAGGCATAAATTATTTCAACGCCTTGTTCAATTTTGGAACCCTCTATTTGAGGCAATAGAGTAGGGGACAATGAGCCTTTGATAGAAGAAAAGGTAGCCCTGTGAACAAAGCAAAGGACACTGCTTTGTGTGTGACTTCTGCATCAGAAATAAGACTGTTGCTTGTCTGTGCTGAAAATGGGCAGGCTTGCAGGTCAACGTTTAATATTTAAATAGAACATTCCAGAAATGAATTCAGAATATAGTGAAATGTATGGGCCATGTTGGATGTAGGCTAATTCGCTCATTTATTAAGATGGCATGGAACCCATCTCTATTAGTCCATTGGCTGGGCCTATGGAGCATACTGTAGGCCTATTATAGAAGATGATACAATTGTCCATCACCTCCCACCACGCCTTCACCTGTCTTATGTTAGCCCTAACTGTGAGTTTATACTAGGAAGCAGCATCGCACGGTGAAACATCGGAAGCCACACATTTTTAATGGAAGGAAAGCGAGAGAAGTGGAGTGGGTAGGGGAAATTAACCCGAGCGAGCTGAACAGGGCAGGACTAAAGTCGGAGAAAGTTGAACTTTATTTAAATCGAAGAAAATCCTGTATTTAAATATCGCAACGGGAGTGACAAATCAAAGCTCACCATAGCTTCCAACCTCTACTAGATTGGTTGACAATGGTGTTGATACCTATCACCACGGCCACAGCTTTAACGGGGGGACATTTAGAAATTACCCCCCCTCCCCCAGTTTTATAATTTGATTCGATTGTGATAGAAAACGATGCAACGGTGTGCTTTAGGACCATGCGGATGCCTCCGAGCAGTCGGGTAGTCTGTTTTGAGTGTTTATCCGACTGGATTTAATTCATTAAATAAATAAAAATTATGTCCCCCCCACTTCTAAAACCAAAGTTGTGCACCTGCCTAGTAATACCTAGCTTGCTTGCTAGCTTGTTAGCAACCACATGAGGCTAGAGTGGTCAAAGATTGTCTACTATATCGAAAAGATAGTCAAGTGACCACTCTAACAATGGAAATACATGTACACTACTGTTCAAAAGTTTGGGGTCACTTAGAAATGTCCTTGTTTTTGAAAGAAAAGCACATGTTTTGTCCATTAAAATAACATTCAAATTGATCAGAAATACAGTGTTGACATTGTTCATGTTGTAAATGACAATTGTAGCTGGAAATTGCATATTTCTTAAGGACAAGGACATTTCCAAGTGAACCCAAACTTTTGAACAGTAGTGTATATGTCCTCAAAGATGGAAGGCAGGCGGTAGGAGGCGAGATCAGGTGAGACCATTCTAGCCAATTAGAGGGCAGATAAGTGTGTGAACAACAGGCCATAGAGATAGATAAAAGACATAATGATGCTGTCACAGATGGTATAATGGCACAGATAGAAACATTGAGGATATCTCCATTTCAAAGTAGTCCATTTTCTTCATTGGCTGATGGCTCCCAATTTGTAGGAATTACCCACCTTTAAAATGGTGGAAGTCCACAATGGCAATGTCCATGCTAAAATTGATTGTAATCATGGATCAACAGGCAAAACTACAATAGTCATATTTTCAAAGTTGTCCAGAAATTCCTGCTTACATCAGTACAATCATAACAACCTAACCATTATGAAACTATTATTCAATCAAATTATCCTCACTTAGCAAATTAGCAATATTTTGGTTGTTGACCAAATTCAACACTCATTGACCTCCATACAAAAATTCCTCTCTTCGTGGTCTTTATTTTGGTGGACAGATTTTGGGCTGCTGGGACTAGACGAGTACCGCTTGTAAAGCGTAAACAGCTGGTAAGGACAGCTTAGCTTTCGTTTCCTAAGTCGCTTGGAAGAAATGAGTGCTCCTAACTTTGAACAATTACATGCCTTCTTGATGGAGTGTGGCATATAACAGCATGACATGTAACTGAATAGAGCCTTCCCACTGCACAAACTGGTTGAATCAATGTTGTTTCAATGTAATTTGCTAACGTATTGTGACGTGGAGTCTACTTGGGAAATAAATTGGATTTGAAAAAAAGTAATCAACTGTTGTTTTGAGTGACATTTCAACCACAGGATAATGTTATGGTAACCAATTTAACAGACAAACTATAAAATATGTTGAATTTGTAGCTTTGAAACAATGTCAGATATTCAACGTTATATCCACTATCAGAAAAAAAGCAGTAGGCTGGATAGCACCTCCCACTGGGGGGGGAGGGGGATATCTACAGCTATTCATTTGGTCTACTGTCCCGTGTTTTAACCCAGCCCAGCTTAACTTTGATATTGCCACTGACTACTAGCAGTGTGCAATATTGTGAAGGATAAGATCTCACTGTTGCTATTGAAGTCATTCCAAAGGGTAGGATTAACAGAGGAAATTAAATCAAATAAAAGTTTGTCACGTACACCGAATACAACAGGAGTAGACCTTACACTGACATGCTTACATTTCGTGTAACCATCTTTAAAGTCATACAGTATATTGTTACATTTTAGTCATTTAGCAGATGCTCTTATCCAGAGCGACTTACAGGAGGATTATTTAAGATACTGTTTGATGAGGTAGGGGTTTCAGATGTTTTCGGAAGATGGGCAGGGACTCTGCTGTACTTGCTTCAGGGGAAGTAAAGTGTAAACAGGCAGGCTGCTGTGTTCTGGATAAGTTTCAGGGGTTTGATGGCACAAGCGGTGAGCCCAGCCGACAGTGAGTTGCAGTAGTCGAAACGGAACAAGTGCCTGGATTAGGACCTGTGCCACTTCCTGTGTGAGGTAGGGTCGTACTCTAAGGATGTTGTAGAGCATGAACCTGCAGGAGCGGGTCACTGATTTGATGTTTGCAGAGAACGACAGGTTGAGGAGCCCAGCCTTGAGGGAGTGGACAGGAGGATCTGATGGTTCATGGTGTCAAAGGCAGCAGATAGATCTAGTAAGATGAGTATAGAGGAGAGAGTCAGCTTTGGCAGTGCATAGAGCCTCCGTGACAGAAGAGCAGTCTCGTTTGCGTGACCCGTATTGAAGCCTGAATGGTGCGGGTCAAGAAGATTTGACAGAGATCACAAGAAAGTTGATCAAAGAAAGCATGCCCAAGTGTTTTGGAAAGAAAAGAAAGGGATACAGGTCTATAGTTTTTGATGTCAGATGAGTTAAGTGTTGGTTTCTTGGGGTGCAACTCAAGCCATTTTCAAGTCGGAGGGGACGCAGCCAGTGGCCAGGCCTCACTAGTTGCAGGATGTCAACTGGTGAGAGAGGGGAGAAAGAGGTCAAGGCATAGGGTAGTTCTGTGTGTTAGACCAGTGGACTCAATAGGCTGAGTGAATGCGGTCAAGTGATTGACAAAGTCGTCCACAGAGGGGGAAGGGTGGAGGATTAAGGAGGGAGGAGAAGGTGTAAGAGTTTCCTATGGTTAGAGGCAGAAGCTTGACATTTAAAGTGGCTTAAGCAGTGGATACAGTTGGAAGAGAAGGTAGATAGGAGGGAGTGGAAGGCTGATATGTCCTACGGAAGTTTAGTTCTCCATTTTTTGCTCAGCTGCCCGCAGCCCTGTTCTGTAAACTCGTAATGAGTCACTCAGCCACGGAGCAGGAGGGGAGTGCCGAGCCGGCCGGGACGAAAGGGGACAGTGCGAGTCATAGGATGCCTAAAGGGAAGCGTGTTAGGGTCGAAGAGGCAGAATCAGGAGACAGAAGGGAGATGGATTTGGCAGAAAGGAGAGATGATAGGATAGAAGAGGAGAGAGTAGTGGGAGAGAGAGCGAAGATTGTAACCGTGCATGACCATCTGGGTAGGAGCTGAGTGGTTAGGGTTGGAGGAAAGGGAGACAGAAAAGGAAACAAAGTACTGATCAGAGACCTGGAGGGGGGTTGCAGTGAGATCAGTAGGTGAGCAGCCTCTAGTAAAGATGATGTCAAGCATATTGCCTGCCTTGTGAGTTGGAAGGTATTGGGAAAGGGTGAGGTCAAAAGAGGCAAGGAGGGGAAAGAGAGAGTTGAAAGAAATTAAACGAAGGCAGACGTTGTAAGGTTGAAGTGTTCAAGTAAGAAGAGCGGTGAGCCGTCGTCAGGAAATTAGCTTATCAAGGTGTCAAGCTCATTGAAGAACTCTCCAAGGGCACCTGGTGGGCGATAGATAACAATAATGTTATCCTTGAGTTTACAAGTGACAGCATGGAATTGAAATGAGGAGATGGACAGGTGAGAGAATCTCCACTTAGGAGAAATTAGTAGACCTATGCTATCACCGCAACGATCATATACTATCGGACTATGAGAGAAAACACAGTCAGGGGAAGAAAGAGCCACTATAGTAGCAGTGTTCTCTGTGGTGATCTATGTCTCCATCAGGGACAAAAAGTAAAGACTGAAGGGCAGCATAGGCTTAGGTGAACTCAGCGTTCTTCAACGCAGATCGGCAGTTCCAAACATTGCCAGAGATCCAGAATTCCACATGGGTTGTGCACGCAGGGTTGCGCAGGGTTGTTGGAGACCATCTCTGGAGACCTTCTCCCATTCCTCACATAGAAAATCTTTGGAGGGAGTTGAAAGTCCGTGTTGCCCAGCAACAGCCCCAAAACATCACTGCTCTAGAGGAGATCTGCATGGAGGAATGGGCCAAAATACCAGCAACAGTGTGTGAAAATCTTGTCAAATGTTTTCTGTAAGTCTTCACCTCTGTCATTGCCAACAAAAGGTATATAACAAAGTATTGAGATAAACTTTTGTTATTGACCAAATACTTATTTTCCACCATAATTTGCAAATAAATAAATAAAAAATCATACAATGTGATTTTCTGGTTTTTTCTTCTCATTATGTCTGTCATAGTTGAAGTGTACCTATGATGAAAATTACAGGCCTCTCTCATCTTTTTAAGTGGGAGAACTTTCACAATTGGTGGCTGACTAAATACTTTTTTGCCCCACTGTACCAGGTAGGCCACCGGGAAATCGGGCAACACTTAAAATAGAAGGCCTAAGCTAGCAAAAAGTCAGTAGTAGAACAGATAAAGACAAAAAAATCACTCCTGGAGATATCAGGAGTCCTCTAGCTATAGAATGAAGATTATATTATTGAGGCCTATATAGCATTTGCGTAGTCATCAACAGCTATTGATTAAATTCAACCCAGTGTTCAACTAAAATAGACAATACATATGCCTAGGGTTTCAAGCTTTGGTTGATTTCAAATGTAATCTTCAAGTTAATAATTAATATGTTGGATTCACATCTCCATCTCAACCAACAATCTATGTTAAAGAATAGCACTAAATCAAATCAAACTTTTTTTTAAAGTGCATTTAAAGTTTGATTTGGAGACGTGAATCCAACATATCAGTTATAAAATAATGTGACAACCTAGAATCAAAGCCAGACTAACTCAGTGGCACAAAATCTCTTTTAAATGTTGATATTTGGTTGCGTTGGCAACCAAACATAATTCAATATCACTTTTGTTGTACAGTAAATAGCCTATTAACTTGTTGACAACTTAACAAAATTATATGTTTGATTCACAAATCCAATTCACATATCCAACTAAACCAAAAATAAAAGTTAAAGAATGTGATTAAGCCAGTGGCTCAGATGAAGCTATTGAAGCATTAGATCTCTTTTAAATGTTGATATTTGGTTGCATTATCAACCAAACACAATTCAATATGACTTTTGTAATATAGTAAATAGCTTAAAGTTATGTTCGAAACTAATGAAACAGTATTTATTTTCACTTAAAATGAGTAACACATCTATGGCGACATTTTGAAATGTGCGTCCCTTTGAATCAGTATTTTAGGTAGGAATTGTGCACCTATATATATATATATATATATATATTAAAGCCTGTTATATTAAATGAAGTGCCCTTTTAATATGGACCACATGGAGAATTCAATAAATCCCGTTTTTTATATAAATAAAAGCTTGCCTAAGTGCCAAAATTCTGCATTTTGACATGTCCTTCCTTCAACCATGTGTCACCCACTTAATCCCAAAATGTCTCCAAGTTTCACCATCAGCCCTAGATATTTCTGAAGATTATTATATATTTGATGTGATTACTCGTGTTATGGTCAAGCCTGTTACGTGAACTGAACTCTAGTTTTAATATGGTGAAACTATTCCTTAAAATAAAATAAAAACATTCAAAAGAAACAAACATATATTAGTCAAATCATAGACTAAAAGCTGGTGAGCTGGTTCTGCTCCTTTTTTGACATTTTCTGGTGTTTCGTGGTGGAAAACTGAGCGGGTCAAGCATAACAGGTCAATCCTGTTAAACATAGACAGGTTAGAAATGTTTCACTTTTTTGTTTTTAATGAAGCTTACATTCAATTGCCACTCCCTGGTGCACACAACAAGCTTTAATGGCAATCTTCAATTTAAGAAGAAATCAGCAACCCTGTTACTTTATTTTGCACTTGATAGGCACTTATTATAGTCTTTTTATAAGTTTAACCTCTTGAGAGGATAACTTTTTTTAATGAAGTTGAACATGTGCTCTTTTGACATAATGTAAAAATGAGGTGAAATCAACGTTTTTTGACCAAGTTAAATTTCTCAAAAGGCACCAACTTGGTGGAATAACCCTAATGTATTCGTATGTAATCATAGGGAGCTTGCATTCAGGGTAGGGTAGCCTAGTGGTTAGAGCATTGGATTAGTAACCGAAAGGTTGCAAGTTCATATCCCCGAGCTGACAAGGTACAAATCTGTCGTTCTGCCCCTGAACAGGCAGTTAACCCACTGTTCCTAGGCCGTCATTGAAAATAAGAATTTGTTCTTAACTGACTTGCCTGGTTAAATAAAGGTAAAATAAAAATAAAATAAAATAGCATGCAAAGGTACAGGTCTGTGGATCTTTACAATTGCTACAATAATCTGCACAGAATCTCGAACAGCATTGACGATTTGCACTATGTTTAATGTAATATCAACCAACTACAAACCAGGTAATTTGGTTCTGCTATTAGAGGAAGCATAGTAACAACACATTACGTTTTTGTACAAAATATATGTCGTTGTATTCCCATTTGAACTGTCTTGTACTTTTAAATGGTTGAAAAAGCACTGATAACACATTTAGATGACAATTAAACCAACAATCTGACATTGTTGTGCCTTTGATGGATGAAAGCATGGTGACAACACATTGGGAATTCAATAAACTTCTGTCTGTCTTTTTGAGTGGATGAATAAAGGTTTCAATGTCTCAATCAAATATTAATATAGTAATATCAAATATTTCCCAAATGTCCAAGTTGTAATGACGTGGTGTGCCCAGTGGGTTGGTACTCTAACCACTAAAGAGAAAGCAGGCCTTGCTTTCTGCGTTTGCAATGACAAACACTCCCCTTTCAACGAAAATCGTAAAGACTGGTTAAATCAAACACATATGTTAGAAAATGTAAACATATTTAGTAAATACATAAGAAACATATATACTTCCCATAGGCAGCAGACACAACATTTCATTAACTTTCGTCGTAATTAGAGGCTATCTTCTTTCACAGGCCTAATAAAAGTAATATACTTTGCGAATTTACTTGCTTTGTGTGGTAAACAGACAAATAATAATAATGAATAAAAATAGTTTTGTTTCAGCTTGCTTTTGTTGTTTTCTAATAGCATTTTTTAAGACAACATGCAATAGACAAGTTGATTCAGGAAAATTATACGTGCCTGACTTGCATCAGACCATACTCAGGTTTGCCACAACATAGACTTTTGCAATGGAAGCCCCTTGCATTTAAAATTCGATCTGTATTGTTGTACCAACACCCTCAACATAATTTACTTGTCTTGCGTTGCTCGTTTTGTAGGCCTATCAACGAAGTCTTAAATTGGGGGGCTGTGTCGCTTGATAATTGAGAGTGCTATCATATGTTTCTGACAGTATTGTGTGGCACGAACTGAGATCTAATTATAAAGCTATTCTATTCAGATGCCACCCGGTTGACCAAGTGCTAGACGCGGGGCAAAACTGGGCATGAGGCCTCTCAAGGAACGAATGGCAAATGGTCTACGTCGTTTTCTTTGTAAATATGAGGCTACTCTTTGCTCGTTGTATAGGGAACAATTTGAGTAAAGTTTCTAATTGGACACGTGTTGTTCTTCTGTCGGTTATTTGAAGATCAACTGATTCCTTTGTATCTAGCTCCGCTTTTTAAAAGGCAATGAGTGATCTATTAGGGGGGGGGGCATATGTGTCCTAATTAGGTCCTTTTCAAGCCTTTAGAATATACGCGCGCCCCCTGCTGCGAGCACCCCGCCGCCAGACATGGAAGCCCAGGAACTATTTAATGCTCGGGATGTGCGCTGCGCGTGTCACACAGTCCAGAGATTACAAGTGACGTGTAGCGTACAATCAGACGGTCCTCACAAGCACTTTATTTTGAACTAGGGACTTTTAAACAAGTCACCGATTTCGTGTAGCGGGCTACACGTTTTCTCCTGCCGGGTAAAAACAGTTTATTGAATTGAACAATAATACTTTAAAATGGAAGATGTATTATTTGACTTGGATCAAGATGGCACTACAGACTTTGATTTCTGGGGCCAAATGGACCTTAACTTCCAGTTCCAGGCCCAGTTGGACAGTCTACTCGTTGACTGCACCACGGTCACCGGCCAGCTTTCGCCATGGTCCTCGTTCGGCGGCCAGTCCATGTTCCCGGACGCGCAGCTGACCTTCACAGACCTGGACTCGCAGTCTCCCGGCCTTGGCGCTGGTCCTGAAGTGGACAGCTCCTCGGCGGACGAGCCCCACGAGTTGAGCAAGCGCAGGCCGCTGCGGTTTGTGCCCCATCACCCGTACAAGATCCAGCGACACGCCGCTAATATCCGGGAGAGGAAGAGGATGCTGAGTATCAATTCGGCGTTCGAAGAGCTGCGGTGCCACGTGCCCACCTTTCCTTACGAAAAGCGCCTGTCCAAGATTGATACCCTGAGACTCGCCATTGCCTACATTGCCCTCCTGAGAGAAATATTGATATCCGGCTGCGACCCCAAGTCATATTTGGATGAATGCATGAAGAATGGTTACAAGAATCAAACCAATGCAATATGGAACACAAGTGGTGAGCCGAATATACAAATAGCCTAATTACTGAAAAAGTATATGTTGTCAGAACCATGTTATATTATGCAATGAGATTGCATTTATAAACAATTCGATTCTTTGCTTGAAAGATACGGTTTTGAATCTGTTCCATTCAAAGATTGAAAAGGTACATAAAAACTGGTGCAAAAGCTCCTGCAATAGGCTATATCTGGCCCCTTAGATACTTTTGCCTCCCACATGGTCGTAATTCTATGCACTTACATGTAGAAATAGTCAATAGGAAAACTGAGAATGTGTAATGGCTATAACTTGACCAAATAGTCTATTACAGTAGACTCCCACTGGGCACAAACCGGTTGAATCAACTTTGTTTCAATGTAATTTGTCAACTTATTCTGACTTGGAAAATGTGGAAAATACATTGGATTTGAAAAAAGTCATCAACATAAACTATTGTTTTAAAGGGTGAAGTTTCAACCCCAGGATTATGTCTTTTTGGTAACCAAATTTCAATATAGCCCGAACCTCACATAAAATATGTTGAATTTGTACTTTTAAAACAATGTTAGATCTTCAACATTATATCCACGATCAGACAAAAATAAATAGGCTGGGCAGCACCTCCTACTGGAGAATTGATCTATCTACAGCTACCCTTTGGTCTCCTATCCAGGGTTTTAATCAAGCCCAGCTATGATATTTGTCACTGACTATTATTACCAATGTGCTATTTGAGAGATCTCCACTTAAAAACGAAATATATTCACTGTTACTATGGAAGTCATTCCAAAGGGTAGGTTTAACAGAGCAAATGGATTGTTATCATACTTTTTGTCAAATGTCATCAATTATACTATTTAGGCCGGTATAGCATTTGCAAAGTCATCAACAGCTATTGATTCAATTTAATCCAGGATTCAACAAAAAATAGACAATACATATGCCTCGGGTTTCAAAGCACTGGTTGATTTAAAATGTTATGATATTTAGTGATATTTAATTGTGTTTTGGTTGTCAATGCAACCAAATATCAACATTTGAAGGATATCTTTCTTCTGCTTGGACAGCACATTTTGAGGTTACTGTAACTATAAATGTCTTCTTATGTAATCGTGCATGTTCAAGATATAATGCATAGGTTGTTGGCCCGTCGCAGATCTGTGGAGATCTTCACAATTTCTGTAATAATCTGCGCAATCCAGGTAATATGGTTCTGCTATTAGCTGAAACAGTGATAACACATTAATCTGCTGTAGACATAAACAACATATCGGACATTGTATTCCCAGTTGAACTTTGCTGTGCTTTTTAAATGGTTGTAAGCGCAGTGATAGACATTTGGGTGACAACTAAACCAAAAATCCATCATTTGGTTGTGCTTTTTAGATGGTTGAAAGCAGAGTAATAACACATTGGAAATTCAACTCACTTTTGGCTGTCTTTTCTTGTGTTCGTCCTATTTCTATTTCTCGTGTGTTTTTATTCTACTTTACTTTTGAATAATTTATTTTTTATAGTATTGTTGCGTTGTTGGGAAAGAGCAAGAAAGGCATTTCACTGTACTAGTGCACGTGACAATAAAAACTTTGATGGCATTAAGGTAAATCTATATATTTTTCCATTGGAATTCTAGTTTGTAAACCAATAGTGTATGTGCATGGCCCATATGTTTTATGACTTAATGTTGGGTGTGGGACATTACCAAACCCCATTCACGAAAATTGCAAACAGCAGACAGGATAGACCCAAGGAAGGATGAGGTATTTATAATTAAAGTGTTTATAATTAAATTAGCACATGGAGAAGGGCAGCATATGCTAATAGCTGACAGCAAACTCCAAAGCTCATTGGCTCTTAATTGAGTTTGTGTCACTTAAACAGCTTGCTTTGTTTATGTTTGTTGTGTGTTTTATTCCCAGCTGTCTCTCTCTTTGGTGTGGGTGCTCAAAGGCTCCCCTTTGCCAGAGCACAAGTATTCTCGCTGCACTCAATGGTTGGCTGTGTACTTTAGTTAACCAATTCTGTGGGGCTCCACTCCAGCCATATGGAGGGGGCATTGAGGAGTGACTGTACCCCTTTGCCCAGCCCGGACCTGCGACTTATTAAACAATCATTAAAATGTATCTAAAGATGTATCTAAAGCCCCATGTTTGCCCTGCTTTTGTCCCGTCTCACTCTAGATCTGACAGCCCGGCTCTCCTGGATAAAGTGGGATTAACTCAGGATGGAGCGACCCAAGTACGAAGGGGGGGGGGGGGGGGGGGGGGGGGGGGGGATTTACGCCCTCTTCTCTGTCCGTGTCAATGGCAGCATCACATCAGGGGCTGAGTGACATCTGCAGACTTCTCACCAGGTCGTGCACCTCTCTCTGCAGCCATCCGCGCCCCTCACAGCTTTTAATATTTGAACGTGTTGTGGATTGGTAATTGAGTGTCAGTGTTTCTCTGGAGTTGCCCGTTGTTTTACAGTGAATGGGGGACCGGGGGCATACTCAAGCCCATGGGGATGGTGCTTGTCACAGGGGAGCGAAGCAGGCTGGCATGGGACTGAATTAACCTTGGTAAAAAAAAATGTTTAAAGAATCGTATGGAGTATGATACTGAAGTGTTCATTTGAAACCTTTTGCTGTTGTTCATTAGACACTGTTACAAGGGACTTGATAATGTAAATTAGACTGTGTGACACCCCCATTTCAGTAAGTTAATTTATCCCATTGTATTTATTTTAATTAATTAATGTATTTATTCGTCAATTTGTTTATTTATTTATTATTTTGTATTGATAATTTTGGTTCTTTTGTATTATTTTGATGTATTAACATTCCTTTTTCATTAATGATTTATTCAACTTTTCTAATTTATGGTTGCTAGTTGTTTATATTTAATCAATTATGTATTGTCATCAAATGGACCATTTTGATATTCATACTACTTATTATGAAGATACCTGTATATTGTTTTTCTAGTGCTTGTGAGTATTGAGGTGAAACTGTAAAGCTGGGTTGGACTGGGGAATGGATTTGTGCTTGATGGCAAATCAGGGAATTCCTAACACAATTAAATTAGGCAGTATGTTTTCCAGATCATTCCCCCCATGCTGACTGTATTCCTCTATGTTGGTTAGGAGTTTGAAACGAAGATGGAATGAATCCAACCAACCTGTGTGTATTTGTAATGGTTCCCGAAGCCCTGTTGGTGACATTGAATCTGCAGCTGTGGTGTCCAGGCCCACTGTAGAGACCTTTAGCTTTCCCCCTGCACACACACAGCAGCATTTGGTTTAGCCATTTCCCTTATGGTTAAAATACGTACTCAGGTGACTCCACATTCTGTTCCCACTTAGCTGGCTCTATTCACTGGGACCAGCTTAGCAAGGTCTCACTGACACTGTCACTGTAAATGACTCCCAATGTCATCATGTAATCCATGGATGTCAATGTAGTGCCTGTCTACTCATACTACGTATGGTTTAGTCAGAGACGTAGTAAACGGAGACAGAAGGCATATACCCAGTGCACACACTCCCTCTGTTCTCCTGCACGTGTACTTTTAGTGCTGCTAATGACCCTCACTGGAAACATTTACGCAGGAACACACAGCAATATGTGAAGTCCATTTGGGTGGGGGAGACGTAAGGGGGGATGGCGGTGAGGGTTTCTCAGAGGACCCTAAATGGGAGTAATGGGAGTGTCACCCCTCCCACAGGTGTGCGTGTGTGTGTTTGTGTGTCACCTGTGGATCCATTCCCACCACCTCCTTCAGGGTCCATTCCCACCACCTCCTTTCTTTAACCACCACCTTACACCACTCCCCTCCATGCCCCCCCCCCCCCTCTACCCCCCCACCCCATGTTACATAGACAGGGCAGGTGTTGTCTTTACTCCCCCTTTGCTCTGTAGCCTACTGTACACCTGTTTTACTTGACTGTGGATGTAAGTAAGTGCTTTACGCTATGGACTGTGAAATAAATAACTTTGTTAGTTTCTATGGTTGTTTACTCAACTTATATTGAGGACCATTCATCACAACATCAACAGCCATTCATCTAATGTCACAATTCATGTAATGTACTTGATTAAACAAGTAATGTGCTTGATTATCTACTGATCTTGGAGGTAGCCTATAATGAATTACTTTCTGACACCTTTGACTGTAATGCTCATTGACCACTACCTCCCTCTATTGGAAACTATTGGATAGGCATTGAGTGGTGGGGACTGGGGAGCAACTGAACATGGAACAATCTTTCAATTACAGGACAGTCACGCTTTTATTGATTATGGTAGGAAAAATATGTAGAAATTCAGAAAATGTAAATCACACACACAATTAAGCCTTTTCCTGCGGTCTTTAAAAAAATTGATGTTTTATTTGCCCATCTTTGGGTAACATAACTTTATTTTTCATTTTTGTTTTTGTTACATATACAATTGGCCTACTTTTATACACAGTATTGCATTGTATTGCATATAGTTTTTTGAGATACACATTACATAATAGTGCAGAAGGCCTACTCCAGCCTTTTACTTTGATGACTAGGCTAGAAAATAGGTCTACTTACTCATGATCTTGGTCATTAAATGTAAGGGGAAATCGGCTAATTGTGATTATTGGACAAAGAGAAATGATAACTTGATGGACATTCAAATTCTAATCTATCAGTGTTTTCTTTACTGAACTTAAAAAATAAAGTGATCATAAACCTCTAAGGGCTCTGTTCAATCTGTATCCCTGAAGTGTTACAGATAGCGAGCTGCAAATGTAAAGGTAATTTCCTATTAAGGCCCACAGCTGCAGCGTTAACCTTGAATGCAATCTCTGCGAAGGCGGGGAACATTGCCTTTCATTTTCAATCACGCTGTAACGCTGTAATTTCCACGATACGGATCGAATAGAGCCCTAAGTTACTAGGTATGACCCTGACCCCAACAGCACGCCTAGCCTAGAATGCCTTTCGTATGAGACAAGTGAGCAAAGAGATGGGAAATTCCGAGGTCCACTGCAAACATGTCCAGTCGAGCATTGTTCACAATCCCCATAAGCACTCCGTTACGGATGTCCACAACAGAGTGGAATCACAACGGCCCCTTGCGTTTGAAGGCTACATTGAGAGACGGATTCCACATACTTTGTGATAGCTAGCAACTTGTAAACAATTATCCGTTCCTATAAGTGAGTACTATTTGAATAGTAGGGTTAAATATTACACATCGGTTGTTAAGTCAATTATATTACATGACTGTTGCCTCCTGTTTTAGTTTATTGTTGTGATGGTAATGACATTTTTTTTAATGCTAATTATTAGGTAGAAGTTGCTAGCTACAGTGATATCTTCGACCTAGCTTTTAGCTAGCTAGCTGCTCTGCAGCTAGCTTGACTTGCTATAAAGTTAGACAAACAAGTTGAGGAAAAAGTAATTAAACAAAACATGTTTTATTATCACCTGAAACAATCTATTTATCATGTCTTCAATGAAAAGGTCATATTTAGCAATCTCTCAAAATAAATGCGATCTCTATGACGAGCGACAGGATCTCCTCCGTCTTGTGTTACAAATACTACACGTGTCCATTCAGCAGCGTGGTAAAATGTTGTGAACATGACGTATGGCATAATCAAATACGTCACGATGTGTATGGGGCACCAATTTGTGGATTGCGTCAAGATTTGTCTAGTTTATTTTTTGCGTCCAATGCTTGTTTGTTGATTTAACATCCAGTTTAGTCCTACCAAAACGGACAAACTCCATCAAGTCTTGAGCACTGGGTTGCTAGTTTGCTGTGAGCTGGCAGGTGTGTTTATCGGGCGACCTTGTGAAAACCCGGGCCTATATAATTAGCCCATCGCATTCTGTTGAGGGACACGGGGATCCAGAGGAAGTAGAGTGAAATGCCTGTAAAAATGCTACAAATCTCCGGGAGAATGAAATGAAGTTGTCAATTCATCAGTCGGCTACAGTATGGAGGGTTCGATCTGGATTGGGGTAAACCCACTTTTACAATCTCGAAGCAGTTTCCCTGACATAATAGGACATGCTCAGACTGCTTATACAGTGGGGAGAACAAGTATTTGATACACTGCTGATTTTGCAGGTTTTCCTACTTACAAAGCATGTAGAGGTCTGTAATTTTTATCATAGGTACACTTCAACTGTGAGAGACGGAATCAAAAACAAAAATCCAGAAAATCACATTGTATGATTTTTAAGTAATTAATTTGCACTTTATTGCATGATATAAGTATTTTATATATCAGAAAAGCAGAACTTAATATTTGCTACAGAAACATTTGTTTGCAATTACAGAGATCATACGTTTCCTGTAGTTCTTGACCAGGTTTGCAAACACTGCAGCAGGGATTTTGGCCCACTCCTCCATACAAACCTTCTCCAGATCCTTCAGGTTTCGGGGCTGTCGCTGGGCAATACTGGATTCAGGTCTGGAGACTGGTTAGGCCACTCCAGGACCTTGAGATGCTTCTTACGGAGCCACTCTTTAGTTGCCCTGGCTGTGTGTTTGGGGTCGTTGTCATGCTGGAAGACCCAGCCACGACCCATCTTCAATGCTCTTACTGAGGGAAGAAGGTTGTTGGCCAAGATCTCGCGATACATGGCCCCATCCATCCTCCCCTCAATACGGTGCAGTCGTCCTGTCCCCTTTGCAGAAAAGCATCCCCAAAGAATGATGTTTCCACCTCCATGCTTCATGGTTGGGATGGTGTTCTTGGGGTTGTACTCATCCTTCTTCTTCCTCCAAAGATGGCGAGTGGAGTTTAGACCAAAAAACTATATTTTTGTCTCATCAGACCACATGACCTTCTCCCATTCCTCCTCTGGATCATCCAGATGGTCATTGGCAAACTTCAGACGGGCCTGGACATGTGCTGGCTTGAGCAGGGGGACTTTGCGTGCACTGCGGGATTTTAATCCATGACGGCGTAGTGTGTTACTAATGGTTTTCTTTGAGACTGTGGTCCCAGCTCTCTTCAGGTCATTGACCAGGTCCTGACGTGTAGTTCTGGGCTGATCCCTCACCGTCCTCATGATCATTGATGCCCCACGAGGTGAGATCTTGCATGGAGCCCCAGACCGAGGGTGATTGACCGTCATCTTGAACTTTTTCCATTTTCTAATAATTGTGCCAACAGTTGTTGCCTTCTCACCAAGCTGCTTGCCTATTGTCTTGTAGCCCATCCCAGCCTTGTGCAGGTCTACAATTTGATCTCCGATGTCCTTACACAGCTCTCTGGTCTTGGCCATTGTGGAGAGGTTGGAGTCTGTTCGATTGAGTGTGTGGACAGGTGTCTTTTATACAGGTAACGAGTTCGAATATGTGGGCTTCTTAAAGAAAAACTTACAGGTCTGTGAGAGCCGGAATTCTTACTGGTTGGTAGGTGATCAAATACTTATGTCATGCAATAAAATGCAAATTAATTACTTAAAAATCATACAATGTGATTTTCTGGATTTTTGTTTTAGATTCCGTCTCTCACAGTTGAAGTGTACCTAATTACAGACCTCTACATGCTTTGTAAGTAGGAAAACCTGCAAAATCAGCAGTGTATCAAATACTTGTTCTCCCCACTGTATGTGTATATGCAGGATGATAGAAATTGCCTATGTTTATTTTAAGAAAAGGCCTATTGGTTAGGCCAGGGCTTCTGATATGTTTTAGGTTTGAACCTGAAATAATAATGGAACAACAGCACACAAAAAAGTACATGATAGAAACACTATTTGAATATTATTATGAGATAGGGGTTATGATAGGGTAAGAGTTGTACTAAGCTCCTCATAAAGCATTTACAGCCCATTCTTCAAAAAATAATAGGTATTATTAATTGAAATAACCATTGTGGCTTTTAGTAGACTGTGATGCCCCAATTCACTCACAGCAACATTGTTCTGTAACTGGGTTCCTTCATATGGCTCTAACTTGTTATACTTCTCTCAGAAGGGCAAAACATCAGCTGCCAGGAAAGGGCTGCTTTTGGAACTGTTTATTGGTGTAAGATGAAAAATATGGCCGGCATGGCTATACTTACATGAAACCCGCTCATGGAAGGGATTCCGTGCGATATCGCACACTGAGGTCTAAGTGAAATAAGAAGTCTATGGTAATGGGGGCAGGTAGCCGAGCGATTAAAAGTGATGGGCCAGTAACTGAAAGGTGGCTGGTTTGAATCCCTGAGCCGACTAGGTGAAATATCTGTTGATATGCCCTTGATCATGGCACTTAACCCTAATTGCTCCTGGAAGTCGCTCTGGATACGAGCGTCTGCTAAATGACTTAAACGTAACATCACACTGCATCTGGGCTTACTTCCCATCCAAATGAATCTTCGATCACTCTGATGTTCAACGTCTATTCTCTCCATCCTCCTACTCAAGCATAGTCCTCAGACAATTTATATTTTACATCTCCCTGTGAAATGAGTTGCTTTCTACAAAGGCTATGTTCAATACGCATCTTTTATCTGGACCGCAGGCCCAAAATTCACTCCTGGGCCAGCAGTGATAGACAGTCTTACAGACTGTGGCTTTAATAGGAAACCAAGTGTGTGTGTGCCTAGGAAATTAAATACATAAAAGCTTTTACATTTTTTTTTATAAAGACCATTTCAGAACTCACAATATTACAAAATAACCAAACATTTCATGAGGATCTCCTAAGTTACAATTAAGTAAATACATTTGATTCAAACCATTTAATTACGAAATAACAGCATCACAAATACCTGAAGTAATTTGGAAAGGCGAGAACAGGAAGAGCCATTTGATGAAGCAGAAGCCGAAGAGAAATGCTGACTCCACACCAGACCGACCGGTGGCCAGTCAGTCTACGCCTCTTTAATAGCTGTGAAACGCTAGTTAAATACCTCATCTGCTTTTCTCATTACCATTCCTCTTCACAGGGCCGCTGTGCTGCTTTAGCCTGGGAGCTAATAACTCAGAGTGGTGTGTGGGGAAAGCCTGCTGTCGTCTTTACAATACGTCTCGGGGCCCTTTGCTGATGGGGCCAAACGGCGGGGGGCCCCATTTGAAGTATTCTCAGACGAGCATTGGGACCTTCAATAATTTCCTCTTTGGATTGGAATCACAGCTCTCCTGGTGCCCAGCGCAAACAATCTAAGCAGAGAGTCTAGATAAACAGAGACGCTTTAAGGCTTTTCTAGTTGTTAAGCACTTAGAGGGCTGCAAGCGATTGTAGCAGTAGTTGCTTGTAATGCTAGTCTAGCCTGGATAGAGAAATTGCATGTTAGCATGTCCATACCACCATACTTTTACTCAGTGTGTGATTTTATTATAAAGTGATCATATTGGTGTCTGGCTTGAACTCCACAAGAGTGAGGTTTATTGTGCTGTAGATAATGCATAAGTCCACTCAACTCCTTATACAAGGCCTGGGGTGTAGGCTAGGTGATATGTAAGGAGCTGGGACTGACAGTTTACTGTAAGTGTTACCTCAGTGTTGACATCTGCTGACGATGACCCCATCTTCACCCCTACGTCTTAGCCAATCAGCAAAGCAAACAGGTCCCATGTTTGCCTATAGTCTTTAGTTTGGTCATCTCCCCTTTGGCCCAGTCCAGCCCAGCTTTAGCCTTCCAGACCACCTAGGCACTGTGTACCTAAACAGGGCACAGTCAACCTGGGCCCAGCAGCTATGCTTACAATGCTAACCTCGGCCCCAGGGTCACAAATACAATGCTAATTATGCTAGCTGTGTTAGTGCAGGAGGCAGAGGAGTGAACTTCCCTCTGTCAGAACCCTACTGACCGTTCCCTCTCCATTCCCTCTCTCACTTTCTTACTTAATTAGTATTTGACTCTCTGTCCCATCAGCAAGAAACCCTCTATTCCAGACGGTGTTTGAAGTTGGGTTCAGATCCTGGAGGTTGTGCATGCATAATGAATATAATTGCGTTTTCGCCAACATAATTGCTCTGGCAACACCGTTTTCTTTCACTGTCAAGTCAACGAAACGTGTTTGAGTTGAGTGTGAGTTGAGTCTCACTGTGGGGGGAAGCAAGGGGAGAAAGTTCATGACTTTGCACTAGGGCCCCACTTTCAGTGGAGAGAAATACCAGTTCGATTTTTCCAATTCCCAAAGCAATATGCACAGACAATAGGAACAACGTTTTAGTTTTTTACAACATGTATGCCTCAAACATTGTTACCATGGCCAAGTGAAGCATTTTGATGGAAGTATCCCAAAAGTTTCTCCATTATATTCTCATTTAGCTGCAGTCTCTAAGTTACACATTTCTAGAAAACTACTGATTAAACAGATAGACATATTAGAAGTAACTAGCCAGATTTTTTGTTGTTGATCTATTGACTTTTTGACAAGTCCCTTTTTTGGGCCCAATATGCTAGACTTCAGCATTGGGCACAGTCAGCATATCCTGACCTGAGTGTAACTCCACAGTGAGGATAGGCTCCTTGCACATAGAAGTGGAAAATTCCCACCTATTTTGCTCTCTATACCCCTGAATGTACTGGAGGCCTGTGGGGGGCGTCTGGCACCCCGGGACCCTGTCCACACTGGAGATCGAACATCTATTAGAAACCTGCATCATATTAAACAATCCTAAATGCTTCAAGCTGTTACACACATTGTTACACACTGCTTCTATACATTTCCACTTCACAATAACAGCACTTATCAGTTGACAGGGGCAGCTCTGGCAGGGCAGAAATTTGGTGAAAAAGGAAAGGTGGCATACTATGATGGTGCCACATTGGAAGTCACTGAGCTCTTCAGTAAGGCCGTTCTACAGCCAATGTTTGTCTATGGAGATTGCATGGCGGTGTACTCGGTTTTATACATCTGTAAGCAATGGGTGAGGCTGAAATAGCCAAATCCACTAATTTTGTATATATAGTGTATGAATCGAGAGCCACTGAGAGGTATACTACAGTGAAGAATGAATCTTTGTGATTTAGTGCCTACGGTTTTATGGCCCCACTAACTGGCCCCACTCACTGATATTGCCTCTTGCTTCATTCACCAAAGGGGCTTACCATAAATATATGGTCTGATTATCAAACTGTAGTGTGTGATAAGGGGCGGCAGGTAGCCTAGTGGTTAGAGCGTTGGGCCATTAACTGAAAGGTTGGTAGATCAAATCCCCAAGCTGACAAGGTAAAAATCTGTCGTTCTGCCCCTGAACAAGGCAATTAACCCACTAGGGTTAATAAGAATGTGTTCTTAACTGACTTGCCTAATAAAAATGTATTTAACAAAATTACCTGCATGCCAGGCATATGATGTCATAAGTAAAGAAAACCTTGGGCCGGCTTCCCAGAAAACCTCAGCCTGGTTTTAGTCCAGGACTAGGCTTAATCAACATCCGGGAAACCAGCCCCAAACAGAAACTCTGTTTAAACCTGGCGCCAACATGGGTCATGAGTCCTCATCTTGTCTGTTTTACACTTTTAAGACCTGATCAAAATCAATTCACAATGCATCTTTTAATCATCTACACCTGTTCAAAAATGTGGACATTATCTGGTCATGTTGTCTATGAGTGGGGTCTTTCTTTCTCAACGTTTTATCTTACAGTAATCAGAGATTACATTTGCAACTCTAAGAGTCTATGTTCTCCGGTGTTGCCCGAACTTGTATAACCAATACCTATGAGTCAGGATTGTTCATGGGGATATCTGTCAACATCACAGATCGCCCCTCAGTCTCCTTCTCTAATTGTTCCTTTATATTTTAAATATATTTATTTTCACTTGAGGTGGGTGTTCCCATTCCTGACAAGCAAGACAAAGCTGGACAAACATCATATTTATAACATCCCTCAACCTTGTACTTCTAGCCTTTTGGGTTAATTGCCTTGTTCAGGGGCAGAACGACTGATTTTTACCTTGTCAGCTTGGGGATTTGATCTACCAACCTTTCAGTTAATGGCCCAACGCTCTAACCACTAGGCTACCTGCCGCCCCTTATCACACACTACAGTTTGATAATCAGACCATATATTTATGGTAAGCCCCTTTGGTGAATGAAGCAAGAGGCAATATCAGTGAGTGGGGCCAGTTAGTGGGGCCACATTTTCATTGGTAATGCTGAAGAAGTACTCCTTACTCGAAAAGAGTGCTGCAATATTGAAAAATCTCTACATTTTGTTGAAAAGCCACTTCCTCCTTGATTGGGTAATGGTCGGCAGTAGTGGTGGTGTTGGTGGTAGTCAGAGATGGACCAGCTATTGGGTAGTTCTACTAGCAAATGCCAGATGGGCTAGTCCATCTTTAGTCAAGTGGGCCTGTCTAAATTGAGGAAAGTAATGGGCTGATGTGTGATCCTAGAGGAAAAAATGGGCCTGTGTGTTAGAATTGCATGGCCTGATTTCTGGCCCCAGTCTTTCCCTGGTAGTAGTGGTCCCTGAACAGGTGATGTTTACAGACTATAGTGTGTGTGGGGGAATTGTTTACTCTCCTGGTTCCCTTCATGTGTCACTCAGTGTGTCCAAGGGTGGCTAACAGAGCAAAGTGTGTCCTCATGTAGCAATTCAGTGTGTCACATCGAACGTGATGTTTAACCTTTTACTGCAGTGGGCTAAATCAGGGCCACACAGTGTTTTATTGGTCATTTTAAACTAATCTACTTTGAAACAAAAGTATACACCTCACACACATGGTTATGGGGCTTAAAAAAAAGAAGACACCTGTACCATGTCAGATATAGAGTTGAAATGTATTACATTTTGAGTTTGCATCCCAATAGTGCACTTTATATACATCACAGAAGACTGTAATATAACAAAACTGTTTGACATAGAAACACCAGATTTTTGCCGTTTCCCTTTAAATAATGTTAATTAATTAGGAAATTAGGCAAAACATGAATAACATTCCAACCATGAGGCCACTAGGTCATTTGACTGCAGGAAAGGCCCACAAGCAGGACATTTGTGTGTTTCAGAGTAATGACGGTACTAGGAAATGCAGGTCTGGAAATACACGCAATATCAATTGCAATTGCAGAGCAACAGGTATCGATCAGTATGTGATGTGAACGCTAATCTGTTCATGGAAGCAGCAAAACCAGTAGCAACATTAAAAGTGATTGCACTGTTAGTAATTGACACAAGCAGTGCTACCGATGAAAACCAGCTGGAGCTCTTTCTCTGCTGAACATCTTTTGTTCATCTTGGTATGAAACATATGCTCTCCCTCACCCACCATGACACATACACACACGCGTGTGCACACACACACATGGATGGACACACACAAGGATGGATACACACACACACACACGCACACACACACACACACACCCACAAACACACTGTGCTCTCATCTGACTGCTTTAGATCCACTTGCCAAGATCATTTGGGGTAAGCCTTGTTAGGGTTGCGGCCCAAACCCCGAGGTAACCAATCTTGGCATGCACATGGACAGTAAAATTCCACTCATCACAGAATGCCCCAACAAATCATCTCGTTCATAACCTTTCATAACACTTCTCTAACCTTTGTCAGATCTGAAGCCCTTGGCGGGGGCCAAACCCATCGATTTGGCTTTTTAGGCAGACGCTTCATAAAAGCCTTGACTGATGCCGCACATGCCGGGTCATCTTTTTATTATTCTTTTTTTCCACGTCTCCCCCCGGCCACTCGTTTTCTATTTATTACCCTGATCTGAAGTCAGCGTGCTGCATGCGGAGGATGTGTGTCGATTGATGTGACAGGCCTCTGTAGAAAAGATCTGGGCTTATTAAGGGGAGGCCGGGCCCATGTGGAGCTGGTTTGGAGGTGTCAGGGAGATATAAATGCGTCATTCTGCCCGGGTGAAATACGGCCCTGAGCTCATCTTTGATCTGATGCGGGTCATCTCATACACACACATGCACATACATGAATTACACACACACACACACACACACACACACACACACACACACACACACACACACACACACACACACACACACACACACACACACACACACACACACACACACACACACACACACACACACACACACACACACACTCAAAGGAGGGAATCACCCCTCACTCTCACCAGGATAAGGCATCAATCTAACAGGTGTTTTACAACATGAAATACAGTATAAGTCAATTATGATGCACTATAAACATTGACTTGGGTCATGATAAAGACAAAACGCCCATATAGGTTGAGTAGCTGTTGTACCATTAGCTACTGCACAAGCAACAGCTACTCTTCCTGGGGTCCAGGAAGAACATACACATACATGACAAACTATAAAACTGTAATAGACAAGAGCAGCTTAAGGTATTAGATAAAAATATTAAAAATGTCCAATAGAGTTAACTTGAATTTGATGAAACTGCTTATTCTTGGCCCAGAACCACATTGTATAGCCCCAGTCACTGTTTAAAATCAGCCTCTCTAGCTTAGACCCTCTCCCCTGCCCCCCCCCCCCCCCCCCCCCCCAATCTATCCTAGGTAAACTGGCCTCCTGCAACCCTGCTGACATGGAGCAAAAGGTCAGGGGGCATAATCAGAGGAAATATCTGTGTGTGTGTGTGTGTGTGTGTGTGTGTGTGTGTGTGCGTGTGTGCGTGTGTGTATTTTTAAGTGCTGCCATGTGTGTGTGTGTGTGTGTGTGTGTGTGTGTGTGTGTGTGTGTGTGTGTGTGTGTGTGTGTGTGTGTGTGTGTGTGTGTGTGTATGTATGCGTGTGTGTGTGTGTGTGTGTGTGTGTGTGTGTGTGTGTGTGTGTGTGTGTGTGTGTGTGTGTGTGTATTTTAAGTGCTGCCATGTCTATTGATGGTTAATGCATATTTCTAGAATGTTAAATATTACATACAGTATTTCTTCAAACCCAAGTTATCATCAGCTTCAATTACTAGTGACCAAACTTGACCTTTTCGGAGACTTCCCAGAGTCGGTTTTGGGAGCACTGGACGTGGGTAAAAGCAGTGTGACATGCATTATTACCATCCTAGTCAAAGAGATACACCAGACCCGGCACAGAGATGGCCGTACAGGCAGGGACCTTTGAGAGGCTGCCAGAATGTCCTCACACCAGGCCCACTTACATGTGTTCAAATAATTGCGCAACTTAAAAAATTGGTCTCTGCAAAAAGTACATCTGAGATCCGCTTATTTTTAGTAGATTAATGTAACAAATAACACAGTAAATGCATTAGGCCTCCATATTTGTAAGACATATAAACATGTAAACCTATATAGCTATTTTGTCAGTAGTCTTGGTTGCATTTTCAAGTGTTGTTCATAAAGTTAATTTTAGAGCAACACAATCTCACACTCAATTCGTGCAAATATTTACAAAATGTATTTCAGCAGATTTTGTGTGGCTTAATTTGTGTTAACATACACACACTTTTGTGTGACTTCATTCATAGAAAATACATTTTTGGGGGGGCCAACTGCAGAACAATCTTTTGCACTGCATCTCAATGCTAGAGGCGTCACTACAGACACCCTGGTTCGATCCAGGCATTTTTTTATCAACCAGATTAGCATCTAAATAATAGTAGCCTTATTTTTATTTTTTTATAAATGCCAATACTGTTTTCTATGCTTGTTTTCACTTAATACTTTAGGATACTGGTGCACTTGTAGTCAGAAAGGCCCTTTTTGGTGTAGGCAAGTGTAGGCCAACACGATTTTCTTCATAACGCATTTCATATTTAGTGGAGCCTACATTACAACATCTTCTTCATAATGCATTTAATAAAAGGCTGTCTCCAGATGTTTTATTTTTTGGTATAGATGAAGATATTTGATTGGGGAATGGTTATACATTTTTATGATGGGAAATTATAATACACACCATAATACACACACACACACACACACACACTTACAAACATATACACACACTCACTTTGTTTGTACTCATCTTATAGCCAACTCATGACTTTTGAATTAATTTTATTTTAATATTTTATTTTTTAAAAACGTTTTAGCCCTTTTTGTCTCCTCAATTGGTAGTTACAGTCTTGTCCCATCGCTGCAACTTGTCCCATCGCTGCAAAGGTCGAGAGCCATGCGTCCTCTAAAACACGACCCTGCCAAGCCTTACTGCTTCTTGACACACTGCTTGCTTAACCAGGAAGCCAGCCACACCAATGTGTCGGAGGAAACACCATACAACTGGCAACCATGTCAGCATGCATGTGCCTAGCCCGCCACAGGAGTCGCTGGAGCGCCACAGGACAAGGAAATCCCGGCCGGCCAAACCCTCCCCTAGAATGAATTATTTTTAATAAAATATTTGTAGTTAGAAGTCATGTATTCATTATCTTTAAAAGTTTGCATGTTTCAGTAATGATTAACATGGTTAAATAGTCATTCATCTCTGTTTGATTTATCTTTTGGTATATTTGGCATTTTTATACATATTCTGTTTCCACTGAAGAAAGCAATAAGCTATGTTCAATGTCAGCAGCAATTTCCAGTGAGAAATGTTCAGTCTGAAGCCATTTGGCTGTGGGTTTATAATAATGATAATGATAATGTGGGTCTATAATAATGATACAAGTTATATCACATTAAAAAGGGTTTATTTACAATCTCTGGTGTATAACATGTTGGGCAAAGTGGTATAGGAGAGTCTGTCATATAACCTCTAATATGAGTTCAGTTTTCGAAATGAGAACCAAGAGGGGCCTAGCTTCATCCTTCATGACTGGGAGAGGCCTCGATTCTAGGCAGCAGAAATCCTACATCCTTCTCATTAGATCAAACAGGATGGCTCAACAGTGATTCATATCACTGGTTTGCATCCTTAAAAAAGGATAGTTGTGTTTTGCTGCACAACACACATTATTTGTCTACCCATATGATGTGGGTCATTGTCAGGTTATTTGATACATGCTTCAGTAACAACAGAACACCATGGTTGTAATAAAACACTTTAAACAGGTAGTTTGTAAATGTGTAGAATTTGTTTGTTTCGGGTCCACACTGTTAAGTTAACTTATGTAAAGTAGACAGTCACAGAGGATTTTCTTCTGAATAACTGGTCAAGGCATAGCCCTTTCCATTTAGCTTCAGGCAACGTTAATGTAAGGCTTGACTACCTGTAGTCACCTGTAGTGACTACTTCTATCCGTCATGCCCATTGTTGCTTATCCATTGTTCACTAGCTATATCAATGTAATTACATTCCAACACAATGTTGAAAAACAGAATGCTTCCCACCACTAGATGTGAGCTGGACGTGATCGCAACGCCGCCACCAATGTAGCGGAAAAAAGTGAAAGCTGCAACAGGGACTCTAACCAGGGCTCATACGTGGCAAAGTGAGCTCTAACAGTTATTGCCATGAAAACCTAGGCAGAGGCAGTAGGCCTACAATGCATGCATAGTCCTTGTTACGATAGTCTAAGTATATAGCATGATTGACACAACTGCAATAATCATCATGAAATGGCCTTGGAAGTGCCAACATAATTCGTTACTTTACATTATCCTGTTTAACTGCTTAATTGATCATAGTCCAGACTTGTTATAGTTTAAATACCATGCAGTTGCACCAGGGAAATTTAAACCAAACAGATTTTCTTTGCAGGTCTTCTGTTTCCCCACATTTATTGATTAATTTATTTCCCATCATGAAAATGTATCCCCATTCCCCAAGAAATACCTTCATCGATATGGCACCAAAAATCTGGAAAATACAGTTTTTTTCTCCAATTTGGCAACCCTCACCAAATCAGACATAGCACCAGGATCCTAAAGTATTAAGCAAAAACAAGCATAGAAAACAACATTGGCATTAATCAAATCAAATAAAAACACAAGGCTACTATTATATTAAGTGTTTCGGTGACAACCTGGTTGATTAACAAAATTGGATTGTTGACACGTTTTTTATATTTAAATAAATGTGGGACACAAAAAAAGGAGTGTAGAACATCATTGCCCAAAAAGCATTGCTTCAATAACTGTCAAAAATTGTTCCGAAGTTTGCCCCCCCCCCAAAAAATATTTTGTGTGAATGAAGTCGCACAATTTTTTCCCCCCTACCAATTAAGTTTAACAAAATGTTGGGTATTTTCACAAGAATCAAGCCAGACAAAACTGCAGAAAAATGCACGAAATCTGATTCAATATTTTGTGTACATATTTACACGAATTGAGTGTGAGATTGTGTTGCTCAGAGAGGTATTGAAGTAGGCAACAGTATTTGATTTCATATAATTGACCGTTTATAAGAATTAACATTGCACAAAATAAAATCTATATCTTGCATCTGGGTGAATATACTCACTTGTTATTAGGCTTCATCCTTCACACATATTACCAAGCAATTAAACTCATGGTGCAATTCAAGTATTTTATAATTATGAGGAAGGATTTCAATTACTTATATCTTTATATTACAGGTAAATGTAACACACACATACACACATACAGTGGGATTTTACTCCAATGTTAAAAGCATTTTGGCAGCAGACAATTCGGCCGTTATTACGAGCCACTTGCGCACCGTTATGTGTAGAAAACATGACATCACACATGAAGAGGTGGAACTTTGCCAAAACGCCAATGCGAAACGTCCACTGGAGGCATCCACAGAGACAAGTTACCTTTTCGGTGACTTCCACATGATGAAAGCTGGGAAAGCATACATACTTTTGATTAATTAGTGAACAAGTGTATATATTCCCAACTGTCTGTATAGGGTAAGTATTTTCTATGTATTCACAAACTAAATGTTCACTGAACTTATAGATTCATAGGCTGTTCTCTCTGCTACCGCACGGCAAGCGGTACCGGAGCGCCTAGTCTAGGTCCAAAATGCTCCTTAACAGCGGACTATTTACATTGACCCCCCCTTGTTTTTACACTGCTGCTACTCGCTGTTTATTATCTATGCATAGTCACTTTACCCCTGCCTGCATGTACAAATAACCTCGACTTACCTGTACCCCCGCACATTGACTCGGTACCGGTATATAGCACTGTATATAGCCTTGCTATTGTTATTTCATTGTCTAACTTTTTATTTTGTTTTATACTTGAGTTTATTTAGTAAATATTAACTATATCTCTTGAACTGCATTGTCGGTTAAGGGCTTGTAAGAATTTCACGGTAAGGTCTACTACACCTGTTGTATTCCGCGCATGTGACAAATATACATTTATTTGATTTTGAATAGAAGGCCTATTGAGATGCATCATAGAGAGATATCAACTATATATTATTTAGATGACATATAAGCCTATATATATTTAGGTTATTATGCCTATATTTATCGTTTATCTTGATGTCACTATATTAAGATAGTCAGTATAACGGAATTAAATGGGTATTGTTCATTAATATCCAAATAAGAAACAACACACTTTTCATAATGATCAATTATGCATTTATCAAATAAACGTACTATATTTGGAATAGGAAGGCAAGAACATGAATTATTGCAGATAATAATAATAGACCATATTGTTACTTTTGTCAATTTGATTGTTTTGACATGACCATCAAATATGTTCTGACTGAAGTCCTGGGCTGCTAGAATGATGGAGTGTAACCTAAGACTGTTCCCTCCTGTTTATTAGCTGGCCAATCAGAGTCCAATACTGCCTCCCCCTCCACTCAGACAACTATTTAGCATCTGAAACTTGGATAAAGTTTCCCCCAAAAAGTAAGGAAAAACGTCCTGCGAGAGAAGGACGGTGCCAAGCGTACGTTTGAAAGTAGTGTATCAGACTCCCAAGACGTAAAGAGAAGAATAGTCGTAGAGCAGACATTTTTTTAAACGGCTTTCTGTCGGTGCCTGGCTGCATATTCGGATATATTTTCTAACTCAGGCTTCAAAAGTGGAGACCGTTTTTTCTTCGATATCCTTGCATTTCTTTAAACGAGAAATGGAAGAGGGCTCAAGTTCTCCCATCTCCCCTGTGGATAGCCTAGTGACCAGCGAGGAGGAGTTGGACAGACAACAGAAAAGATTTGGAAGGAAGAGGAGACACAGTAAAAAGACGAGCGAAGACAGCAGTCCGGGTTCCGTGAAACGGGGCAAAAAAACGAGTCCAAGCAGCAATCAGTCCTACGAGGAGTTGCAGAACCAGCGGTGCCTGGCCAACGTCAGGGAGAGGCAAAGGACACAGTCGCTCAACGAAGCCTTCTCGTCTTTACGCAAAATCATCCCCACTCTACCCTCGGATAAACTGAGCAAGATCCAGACACTAAAACTGGCCTCCAGATACATAGACTTCCTCTATCAGGTGCTGCAAAGCGATGAGATGGACAACAAGATGTCGAGCTGCAGCTACGTTGCGCACGAGAGACTCAGTTATGCGTTCTCGGTGTGGAGGATGGAGGGCGCGTGGTCAATGTCTGCAACGCACTAGCACCCAAAGCCCTTCACTCATTGCCAAAGCGGTAGGTGGCAAATGCAGCTTTTACCTCCCACGAGACGAAACAAAACCAAAAATAAGTCCTAAATGGTGATGATGATGATTATTATTATGCATACAAGTTGTGAACATAAAGAGTAGGCCTATACCTATAGGCTAGCCTATATCCTAGTTGAAATTCGTGAACATTACAAATTTAACAAGTGATAATAATGGCGAACCTCACATACAGTAGTTATAGCATTGGCACTGGTTAATGACCCTGGAGGAAACAAATATTAGGTTGTGGCTTTAGCTTAAAGTCAGTGTCAGGTAGGCTATTGATTTCAAAGCGAAACCATGTCCCCTCTAATTCTATAGGTAATAACAATAGTATAGTGAATTATGTACGGAATAATTGTAACCTACCCAATTGCTCAGTGAATTTGTATGATCAAATGAATCTGGTAGCTCAATAGCCTACAAATAACATTTGTACACATCCATGCCATACATTTCACCAGTCCGCGCGCACCCGGAGTCTGACGCGCAGAAACGCGTGTGGATGACCTGAGCATGAGCCAGGTTAATACACAGTTAAACAAGTGCTCCATCAGCATTGCTTGACAACAACACTTTTGCTAAATGAGAAGAAAACGGTCTTTAAACTAAGTTAGTGAGGGTCATGGAGTACTTAATTTACAATAAGAATATGGCTGCTTCATGGTTTATGGACATGGAAACTTGGTGTTATTAATGTAAATAATGGTTTTGGAACATTGTTTACTTGCCAAGCACCGAGGTAGCAACCAAAGACAACTATAAAATAGCTTCACTGACACTGGGGGAGTGAATAATGGTAGAAACGTATGGGGGTTTTCCCAGCTGAGAGTGGCATGACAGCTCGAAAACACATTAAACTCTGCGGTGAGATGTGAGTCTTGCACTTAGTCCTTGTCCGTTCTTTAACGACATTTTAAGACGGAGGGCCTATGGGAGAGAGAGAGTGGTTGGCCGCATAAAAACGCAGTAGACTTGAACAGCCTACCATGGGTAATTTAAATTCACAATGGAGAACTTTCGGCTTGGGCCCGAGAGTTTAAACCAGCGTTTGATTAAATATTCGAGCCATTAGGCCTAAAGGCTATCTATACTGGCTGGTTGCATGTAAAAAAAAATGGAGACGGTATTTTGAGAGTTTCTACTTCCCTTATCATTGCATACCGTTACCCAAACCGTTGTGCGGCTTTGCGCTGTGAAAGCAAGTCATTGAGACGTATTTATGCATCACTATGCATGCCACACAACAGTCTGAATGCATTTGTTTTCTTGTCCCAGTGCCCTTGACCTAATTAGAGTAGTGTAAATCGAATGCACATTTTGTCAAATGGAGAATGAAGAGCCTTGATATGGCATAGGCTACATGTTCAAAAATAGGAATGGTTAGGAATGGTTTGCTGCTTCAAATAATTATTATAAACATTGTTAATATGCCTAGGCCTACTTCTTTCTAAAGGAGTATAGGCCACACATTTGCCTATGCTATTAAATGACATGTCTGCTCTGAATAGGTTAGACCAATTCTAGTAGGCTACTGATGTATTGGAAAACATATTAAAGTCGTATATGAGTTGAACATGGATTCAAAATCGTGACAGCGAAGGACACATTTCCAGTGAAATAATGCCTGCTTTTGGTTTGTTTAGCTCCATGGACTGGAACCATGTAGTTTACAGACCGCCCACTCGCAAATCAATCGATCACCAGAAAGACTTTGTTGTCGTAGGCTTTAAACCAGCTCTTCTGTAAAGAGGACAAATAAACGACACTATGGCGATTTGTGTAAACACTGTACATTTGAAGGTGGTCCTTCTCGAACTTAACCGGACGTCTTTTCAATATCAAATGCTGCTGCCAATGCTGTTTGGGGTTTCATTAGCCTGTGTGGAATGTCAAAGGAAAATAAGAGAAAAACCCAGAATGACATGTTATTTTTCTTGGGATGTGGTCTTTACATTCATTTGTTCTCATTAAAACGACATAATTAAAATATTATCAACAATTTATGAGACTCAAATCAAAACTAGGCCCAGAGACTTGGCTACTTATACGTGCATTAGCCTATAGGCTGATGTAATCAGCTTAGCTCTTTTTCCTCCTTACATGGGTTATTGAACAAAACGAATACAAATATGTTTAACCCACACATACTCACTATGTATAGCAAATTCTAGCCTAGTAATATTTATTAAACGAATTCAAGAAACAAAACGGCCATCTAAAGTCTAATAGAAATATAGGCTAATTGCGGCATTTACACTTTGCCCATAAATTACTGAAAGGAAATGTAGCCAACTGTGAATGAAGTGAAATGCATTTGCATAGACTACATTCGGAATAATATAACTGCATAAATATTTATCATAGATTTATGATGCTGTATGTTCACTCTTCCATAGAAATGAAAACATCCTAAAACGGACAGGTGCTCATATCCCTTACAGTCTATTTGGCCTGCTCTGTTATTTTCCAGTGATGCAATTACATAAGGCCACTGTGGTTTATGCACCACATTTAAAATGAAATCCCTTTCCGTTGTTGACATATGGTTTCACTCAGGGCGAAATAATTGTTTCATTAATGACTTCCTATGCCAGTGAACGTTTCAAATAGACACTTGTGCCACCCTTAAGGCCAATAGATAATGCACGGTGTCATTGCTAGCCTTAGCATTCTCTTTCAGGAATTAAGTGCAATAAAGCTATGCATGTGATGTATTAGTTATACTATATTGTAAAGCTTTTGCTTGATAATATATATGCAATAAATCTGTAATATTGGTAATTGGTGCTAACATTTTGATGTTTTTTTTTTTTTTTTACCGTTATAGACTGTTTACTTCTACAAAGTATGAAGACACCAAATCTATTGAAGAACCCACGAACCTCAGAAACATTGTCAAGAGATGTAAATGTGACACACAGCTCTCCTGGAGTGCGTTGAGTGCAATTACCTAACACATGGAACAGTGTGAGAAGGAGTCAAAATAACCTTGAAAATCATGTTGCATACTCAGACAGTGTTGTCAGACAGTGGTGCATTATCACGTTGTTTTAATGTCGGTGATGATAGTAGGAAAAGCCATATTTGATCTTTTTGGGGGGAAATTATATTTCGTTCTGTTTTTAAAAACAATACATAGAAGTATATAAATGTTTCTTATTGTACATACCTGTAAGTATCTTCAGCTTGTAAGGGACCAATGCAATTTAGAATACGTTATTGAAGTACGCTCCATGGATGTTCAACTCCGTTTTTTTTGTTGCCTATTTATTAAAACACATATTTTTGAATGATGAAGTTGAGCCCTTTGATTTATGTTTCCATAGAATACCGTAGCAATTGTGCCATTATGACATATGCTATATCCCCTATATTATATATCAATGTAAATAATTCCAGTAGGCTACATAAATAAATAAAAGTTTAAACTCAAATAAACTGAGTAAAAACCATACCATTTCTTCTCCTGATCGTTTTGCATCTTGTTTGAGATTTAATTAAGAAAAACAATTGCATTATTTCTTTGTGATTGTAAAAAAAATCCACGACACTACTGTGTGATATGTGTGACTATTGTTACTCGCTAATGACTATTGTTACTCGCTAACAGTGTTTGTTTGTAGAAGGGTCTCTGCCATATTTTCTCCGGATAATTTCATAGACTAGGCGAAAACAAACACTCCTTTCACTGCTTAGTGTGAGATTTTGTTGAGCTTTTCTTTCTCCTCTTGTTGTGGAAAAAAAAATCGCCCGCTAAAAACCGTCAAATTAAAACTGCCGTGCTTTATTAACAGCGGGGGTAATTCGAGCCAGTTTCAAACCAAAGGCATATAAAAGTATTGTCCGCCTTAATAACAACGTAATCATTTAAATAGCGATGCCGTGAGGGGAATTCTTTAACGAGCAAGGGAGCCCGAACAACCGCAGATAACGACAATAACTATCGCGCAGCTTTTAAATACCGGGCCCCTAGTAGACCTCTTAATTTTCCCTTTCAATCTAACCCACACACTCTCAAAGCATACAATTGTTTACATTCAATTTTCCCAGACTTGGTTAAGATATACATCTCTAAACAGTGAAAGGACCTTATTGTTAAACACAGTTTGCACAGTGCGGGTCACTCAGTGCAAGTTCAGCGTTTTGGCATTCATTCCACTTTGACAAACCCTTGCTATAATGTTGCTGTTGACTTTTATTGTCTTGCATGCCCATTGTCAAATTATAGGGTTATTGTCATTTTGAAAAAGGTGCCAGGCCTACAAAAACGTTGAATTTCACTGCATGGCGCCTTCGGGAAATATCATGAAAATGACTTGTAAAAAAAGGAAACTCACCTATGGTGGTTAACCATGATGTTAAGGCGTGTAAGACGAATTCCTATTTTGATAACGATGCCTCAACATAGAAGCCTGACTGCAAGCTACTGGCAAACATACACCAAACAACCTGAATAAACTTCAAGATGAGTGTTCAAATCCTGGTGGAGGAAATCTGGCAGCGTTTTGAAGTGGAAGCACCTGCGATGTACAGTAATGTTCTCCAGTTGTGATGCTCTTGGATGCTGCAGTAGGCTAGCCTTTAGCATACTCAAATAGGAAGCTGTTACGTGAAGTCACATAGGCCTATCTATTTCCCATGCTCACACCTGCATCCAATCCAGTAGCCCTAGGCCCATATTCATTGCACGCACCTGTTCAGGGCCTCGTTTCCCAGAGACTTCGTAGCGTTAAGATCATCGTTAGAACTTTCTTACCATGTAGCCGAAGTGTTTTCTCTAGGAGCTGATCCGTCGTCACTGTTGTGGAATAATTATAATGTTTAAGGTAAGATTTGAATGGAGAAAGCTGATCCGAGAGCAGCGCTGCTTTCTTTTGATCTTATCAGTACAGTATCAACACATGGTTTAATGCACTTACCAAATGTTCTCTCTACTTGCTTGTTTGGGAAACACTTGAAAAATAAAGATGCATCTGGTATGCTCATCTTACATCTCAACTGGAAAACGAGACCCCATTCAATTAAAGCAACAAGAAGAAACAAGATTTTTTACATGTATTTTATAATAATGCATATTTAAGCACAAAGGGCCGAGGTGGTGTGGTATATTGCCAATATACCATGGCTAAGGGATGTTCTTATGCATAACACAATGCGGCCCTTAGCGTGATATATTGGCCATATATCACAAACCACCGAGGTGCCTCATGCTGTAATAAACGGGTTATCAATGTAATTAGAGCAGTAAAAATACATGTTTTGTCATACCCATGGTATAAGTTTTGATATACCACCCTGTTAATAATTATCAATATAATATCAATATGTAATTTAACAATAGCACAGATGTTTAGCCTTCTTTGAATAACGTTTTGTCTATCTTACAATGATGTATAATTTAAGCCTGGAGGGGTACATTGTTTTGCAATCTGTATGAAGAATTTGAATATATGTGGTTCTGATTGCAATCAGATATAAAGTGGCAATTAAATGCTACATGTTATGTGGTATTAAGTGACTTATTGATTAAACCCTGGAACAAGTCAGGTATGGATGTTCAAGCAACAGTGTAGAAGAGTCTATGAATGGATAGCCTATATCCAAGTAGCCTAGAGGTCTGTGCACTGCATATTCAACAGTGTAGAAGAGTCTATGAATGGGTAGCCTATATCCAAGTAGCCTAGAGGTCTGTGCACTGCATATTCAACAGTGTAGAAGAGTCTATGAATGGATAGCCTATATCCAAGTAGCCTAGAGGTCTGTGCACTGCATATTCAACAGTGTAGAAGAGTCTATGAATGGGTAGCCTATATCCAAGTAGCCTAGAGGTCTGTGCACTTCATATTCAACAGTGTAGAAGAGTCTATGAATGGGTAGCCTATATCCAAGTAGCCTAGAGGTCTGTGCACTTCCTATTCAACAGTGTAGAAACGTTTATGAATGGATAGCCCATATCCAAGTAGCCTAGAGGTCTGTGCACTTCCTATTCAACAGTGTAGAAACGTTTATGAATGGATAGCCTATATCCAAGTAGCCTAGAGGTCTGTGCACTTCATATCTTGCAAGTGTAAAACGATTCTTAGCATAGTATAGGCAACTATACGCTATGAATTTGAAAACTCGACACAAAATGTATTTTCAACATCAAATGTTAGATAATTTATTATATTAGGGCTATTTTCTTGCACTAAAAAGATTAACTAATCAAATTCAAGAAAGTCATGTTTAGGCCAATGAGCTCATTTGAAAACGGTATTAGACTATAGTCTTTTTGGTTGACCATGCATTGTAGTCGTGGGTAGTCATGGACGAGGTCCAGGTGGAGATCTGAGTAGGCCTATGCCAGGTCCATTTCGACCTAGTTCGGCCATCGGCAGCGCGTTTGATAGCGGCTCATTATCCCGCGCGCTCACAGCCAAGCAACACGGGAAATCGCCCGGGGCCTACTGCTCAAGCAGCGCTAGAGCCCCAGATGTTTCCTGTAAAATCAGACGGAAAAAGCTACAAAATTTTAATTTGCAGTAAAAGGGATAAAGTAAAGGTTTATGCTGTGTGCGCCTCAAATAGGATTTCATGTTCAGCAAGGTCGCTGAAATGCTAAGGTTACGTTACCATTGGGGGGGGGGGGGGGGGGGGGGCATGACTGAAGCCTTTTTTGGTGTGGTAAAGCTCAAAGTCAGCTGCAACTGCCATGGTGTCGACCCGACCTCGCATGCTTGCTTGCTATGGAATGAGTCAAGAGGGCTGAGTGTGTGAGTCAGAATATAAATGGGCATACACTGTCATTATTGGAGGAAATAGAGAAACCATTTGACTCAACCAAAGGCCTAACTACAGTGGGGAGAACAAGTATTTGAAACACTGTCGATATTGCAGGTTTTCCTACTTACAAAGCATGTAGAGGTCTGTAATTCTTATCATAGGTACACTTCAACTGTGAGAGATGGAATCTAAAAACAAAAATTCAGAAAATCACATTGTATGATTTTTAAGTAATTCATTTGCATTTTATTTCATGACATATGTGTTTGATACATCAGAAAATTCAGAACTTAATATTTGGTACAGAATCCTTTGTTTGCAATTACAGAGATCATACGTTTCCTGTAGTTCTTGACCAGGTTTGCACACACTGCAGCAGGGATTTTGGCCCACTCTTTCATACAGACCTTCTCCAGATCCTTCAGGGTCCGGGGCTGTCGCTGGGCAATACGGACTTTCAGCTCCCTCCAAAGATATTCTATTGGGTTCAGGTCTGGAGACTGGCTAGGCCACTCCAGGACCTTGAGATGCTTCTTACGGAGCCACTCCTTAGTTGCCCTGGCTGTGTGTTTGGGGTCGTTGTCATGCTGGAAGACCCAGCCACGACCCATCTTCAATGCTTCAATGTTGGCCAAGATCTCGCGATACATGGCCCCATCCATCCTCTCCTCAATACGGTGCAGTCGTCCTGTCCCCTTTGCAGAAAAGCATCCCCAAAGAATGATGTTTCCACCTCCATGTTTCAAGGTTGGGATGGTGTTCTTGGGGTTGTACTCATCCTTCTTCTTCCTCCAAACACGGCGAGTGGAGTTTAGACCAAAAAGCTATATTTTTGTCTCATCAGACCAAATGACCTTCTCCCATTCCTCCTCTGGATCCTCCAAACTTCAGACGGGCCTGGACATGCAATGGCTTGAGCAGGGGAACCTTGCGTGCGCTGCAGGATTTTAATCCATGACGGCGTAGTGTGTTACTACTGGTTTTCTTTGAGATTGTGGTCCCAGCTCTCTTCAGGTCATTGACCAGGTTCTGACGTGTAGTTCTGGGCTGATCCCTCACCTTCCTCATGATCATTGATGCCCCACGAGGTGAGATCTTGCACAGAGCCCAAACCGAGGGTGATTGACTGTCATCTTGAACTTTTCTAATAATTGCGCCAACAGTTGTTGCCTTCTCACCAAGCTGCTTGCCTATTGTCCTGTAGCCCATCCCAGCCTAGTGCAGGTCTACAATTTTATCCCTGATGTCCTTACACAGCTCTCTGGACTTGGCCATTGTGGAGAGGTTGGAGTCTGTTTGATTGAGTGTGTGGACAGGTGTCTTTTATACAGGTAAACGAGTTCAAACAGGTGCAGTTAATACAGGTAATGAGTGGAGAACATGAGGGCTTCTTAAAGAAAAACTAAGAGGTCTGTGAGAGCCGGAATTCTTACTGGTTGGTCTTGGCCATTGTGGAGAGGTCGGAGTCTGTTTGATTGAGTGTGTGGACAGGTGTCTTTTATGCAGGTAATGAGTTCAAACAGGTGCAGTTAATACAGGTAATGAGTGGAGAACAGGAGGGTTTCTTCAAGAAAAACTAAGAGGTCTGTGAGAGCCGGAATTCTTACTGGTTGGTAGGTGATCAAATATTTGTTATGCAATAAAATGCAAATTAATTACTTAAAAATCATACAATGTGATTTTTTGTTTAAGATTCTGTCTCTCACAGTTGACATGTACCTATGGTAAAAATTACAGACCTCTACATGCTTTGTAAGTAGGAAAACCTGCAAAATCGGCAGTGTGTCAAATACTTGTTCTCCCCACTGTATGTAGAATTGGCTTCAGCTTTTACAAACAAAACAAGTGGGTTTTAATGTGCTGCTATGATGATGAGGAGGATGAAGATGATTATTAGATTTATCATTATTAGTCAAAGTAGTTAGTGGTAGTATTTTTGTAAATTAATTTCACAACATGTGGTGCACTGGGTACTACAGTGCTAGGCCTATACAGGCCTATACAGTCCACTAACCCTGCCAGGCCTCATTTTGACATATGGGCACCCACTCAGCCTAGCTTGTACTGTTTATTATTCCTATTTAAGTAGATCCTGATTAGTGTGAACAATATTCACACTAATCCAGGGACGCTGCTCAAAACATGGAACGTGACGCCCCCGTGGCCAAAAGGGAATAGACAGAGTTTCTCCTCCTCGTCCTCCTCCCTTTCCGTCCTTAATCAGGATCGGTAATACTTTGATCCCCTACAAAGAGGGCTCTCATCATCTGACCAGGGCCTGTGGGGAAGGGGAGGGAGGGGGGGTATACATTGCACCCATGTATAGAGAGTAGTATTCTGCACTCAGCATTGCAAATGGCCCTAAGCATGTCATCACAACAGAAGGATAGAAGGAGCTACTTCTCTAACTTTGACATTAGCGCTTTACCATGTGATAAAGCTGTCATGAGAATACTATTACATGACATAACATGAGTAATAACATTGTCGGCTGATTTAATACTGTCATGTGTTTTTTTGTGCCATCTGTTATGAGTGTTGTGTAACATGACAGGTGATTGTCTCTACCATGGTGGTATGTTGTGACAGCCATTATGTCGTTAAGGTGATGTGTTATTACTTTGACAGTAGTCCTCATATCGGTAGATGGCAGGCTGACAAAATGTGTGGGTGTGAGGTCAGTGTCGCCTCACTCATTGTAAGAGCCCAAAAAGTCATATTTTCCAGTGTGTGAATCCACATGCTTATAGGGCTTTTCCCATACTGAGCCAAACCAAGCTGAGTTGGCCTGGTTACACACCCACCATAGTTGCTGGAACTGTGGAGAAAAGGACAATGTGAGAAGTAATCTAAGCTGTGTTTGGGTCGGCACGATAGTGTATAAAAGCTGTGTGTGTGGCGTGTGTGTGGCACAGTGTGTTAGCCAGGTGGGGCTTGCTTACATTGTACATAAACACCCCTACAAACTGAGGTTAGCACTCCATCTGAAAACAGAGTCTTCAGCAAATCCCCTGTCATTTGTCAGAGCAAGGGATAAGTGATGAGGTACTGGAAACTGGGCTTTGAGCACAGAGGAGTGGAGGAGTCCAGAGAGATGGATGGATGAGATGACCAGGGAGGGAGCTCCAAACACTGGATCCCTAACCATCCTCCATCTTCCATCCTCCTCCCATCCCTCTCTCTTTCTCTTCTTGCTCTCACCCTTGTGGGTGGCCCCACAAGCTTTCTGAGCTTTTTATTATTATTATTTTTTTACATAAAAGACTGTAAAAACACCAGGAAATCAGGAAAGTGATTTTAACTTAAGAAATCTGTTTCCAAGTATTCTCACACATAATAGAGAGAAAGATAAGATCATATACAAATAAGCAAGGCTTAAAATGATTATATTTTAGTCAAACATATCTGTTTGGGCTTCTTGCGGTCAATTTGCAGTCTACAAACTACTTGTAATTGCACCCTGACCAGCCGCTCCAGAAAAAAATGACCCGCGGCTGAATCTAGTTGATAATCCATGCAATAGAGGTGTCGCTATAGAGTATTTCTTGCCCACCGTCCAAGCACTACAGGAGGTGTGTGTGGTTTGTGTGTGTGCAAGCGTTGTGTCCCATTCTATTCTGTCCCAGTGTCTCCCCTAAGCCACCTTCCCCCTTCATCCTTTGGAGTGCCAAACCTCCCCCTCTTCACCACTCCACATCCCCGCCCCTCCCCTCTCACTCCATTCCACCACAGGGAGATTTCCGCCCGGCTCTCCGAGTGGAGGAATTAAACTGGACAAGAAAATGGGTTAAGAACACTAAAGTGGTTGTAAAGATGGCTGTAAAAAGGCAGTGGTGGAGGAATGCCAATGCGGGCCAGGCAGCCATTGGGGAAATAACCCACCGGACTGAACTGAAGTGGCCTTCCAGCCCAAGGCCTCAGCCTAGGAGTTTGGTTTCTGTTTGTCAGCCTTTTAAGTGGGTTTAATAGTGTGGTTTCTTTTCAGACACCTGGGCCCTCTGGTCCCACACACACTCTTGCTTAGAGGACGGCATAGTTTAAAGTGCTAACTAGACATGCACACACGCACACACGCACATACACACGCGTATCAGTACACACACACGTACACACGTACACTCATACAATTAGAAAATGTTGGGAAAAAAATCATAATACGGTCCCCTTTGCCCTTCAGTTGTTGTCCTGGCAATCTCTCCCTCAACATGATCAAGACAAAGAAGATGATTGTGGACTACAGGAAAAGGAGGACGCCCCTATTTCTCATCTACGGGGCTGTAGTGGAGCAGGTTGAGAGCTTCAAGTTCCTTGCTGTCCACATCACTAACAAACTAACATGGTCCAAGCACACCAAGACAGTCGTGAAGAGGGCACGACAAAACCTATTCCCCCTCAGGAGACTGAAAATATTTGGCATGGGTCCTCAGATCCTCGAAAGGTTCTACGGCTGCACCATTGAGAGCATTCTGACTGGTTGCTTCACTGCTCAGCCTCCGACTGCAAGGCACTACAAAGGGTAGTGTGTGCGCTCTACTACATCATTGGGCCAAGCTTCCTGCCATCCATAACGTCTATACCAGGCGGTGTCAGAGGAAGGCCCTAGAAATTGTCAAAGACTCCAAGCCACCCTAGTCATAGACTGTTTCCTCTGCTACCGCACGGCAAGTGGTACCAGAGCGCCAAGGTCCAAGAGGCTTCTAAACAGCTTCTCCCCTCAAGCCATAAGACTCATGAACAGCTAATCAAATGGCTACCCAGACTATTTGCATTTATTTATTGTTATTATCTATGCATAGTCACTTCAATAGTCACTTTAACTCTACGTACATATTACCTCAATTACCTCGACACCGGTGCCCCCCGCACATTGACTCTGTACAGGTACCCCCTGTATATAGTCTCACTATTGTTATTTTACTGTTGCTGTTGAATTATTTGTTACTTTTATTTCTGTTAATTATATATTCTTTTGGTATTTTTCGTAAAACTGCATTGTTGGTTAAGGACTTGTAAGTAAGCATTTCACTGTAAGGTGATACATCTGTTGTATTCAACGCATGTGACAAATAAAATAACATTTGATTTGATTTGAATTCCACCTATATATTCCACCATTGGTGCAGTAAGTCACTGCAGTCTCTGTCTATGGTCAGAGCTGGACTTGTGTGTCCAGCCTGTGTGATTTGTAACAGTTTAAACAGAAGGCCTTGATCCCGGTCACCTCTGTGGCTGAAACTTGATCTGGCCCCAGGCCCAGCCCCTCACTGTGACATGTTTGCACACCACACCACTTTCCTCTTCATTAGTACAGGTTCTGACCCCGGGGTCACCAAGGGTCAGCACAGGTCAGGCTACCACAGGAGCCCACGCTCTCACTCACACTGTCCTTTTCTCCTGCCATGTTCTCTTGCTCTCTCGCTCTCTCTCATTCTGCCATACTCTCTCCCTCTCCCACGAGCTCACTCACTCTCCTCTTCCCTCTTTCTCCTTGTTTCCCTCCAAGCTCTCACTATCTCACTCTGTGTTCACTCTCTACTTCTCTCCTTCCATTATTTCACCAATTATGTCCTTCACAGTGAGTACTCATCTCTTACACAGTTCAGTGTTAACTGATACAGGATGATAGTAAATGGTTAGTGCACAATACAGTGTTTGTGTGTGTGTGTGTGTCTCCTCCCCCTAGTGGTAGCTAGTTGAAATAAGCAACAAAGTATTCCAGTAGAGATGTGGTTAAAATATTTTGTCTCTCTTATCTCATCATTCCAAGCAAAACCGTTAATATTCTGACCTTCAGTCCTTTCACAGTACTGCGTACACAGTACTGCGTGCACAGTACTGCGCGCGAAGCACATCTACTAGATCATGTATTATGAAAGATGGGTGACATCCTTTTATGAGATTATATCTAGATAACATATATTGCAATACAAAGGACAACGAGAACAAGACACACACCCAACTTGAATAGATGATGCTCCTCTTTCAGCCAGTGTGACTTAAATAACAGAGCATCATAAGGTGACATGAGGAGTTTGTCTTGGCATTAACTTGCATTGTGTCGTCATACCTCTAAAGGTAAAATGTTCAATAACAATCTACAATATGCACAGCAGTTCAATGGTCAATTGGGGAAAAAAATCAAAATAAAAAATAAAGTTTAACATGAATAGTTTGCAGTCAACCTTTAAAAGTTTGAAATACAAATAACAGAACTAGGATGACTAACACAGTAATTACCTTTACAAGCACAATTGGGGACACTTTCTTCCAGATCATCATTATAGCTATTGTTAAAGCAAACAACAACTTTGTTTAGTTTGGGATGTGTGTGTGTGCTGTGGGAGTGTCGGACATGTGCGAGTGTGTGTGTTGGACGTGTGTGTGTGTGAGTGTGTGTGTGTGTTGTATGTGTGTGTGTGTGTGAGTTGGATGTGTGAGTGCGTGTGTTGGACATGTGTGTGTGTGTGAGAGTGTGTGTGTGTAACAAATGCATGTGGTAATGTATTCCTCATGTGGAGCCTATAGGATAAAACATACAGTCTCTTTAACAAGGTTACTCCTGCCTGGGGGAATTGTGGTGCCAATGATCTGAGGCGAGCTAAAATTAAAACTACTCGGAGGGGGTAAAGCCCTTTCCTCCCCTCCTTTCTCTCGCATGTTCCATTTTTTTTTTTTTATCTCATTGAGCAGGAAGGTGATAGGTCGCCTGTATAATTTGGTTTTACACAACAGGCATAAATTGAGGTAAGTTTGGCTCTGTGTGTGCCTACAGAAGGTGTGTGTGGAGAGTTAATGTGAAAAATATGGCTTTAGCACTGTGGGCTACTTCTGAAGTCTCTCAAAAAGGAAGATGCAGGGAAAACATTTGAATGTCCCGAGGAGAAAGACATTCATTCCTGAAGACAAGTGAAACTCAAATATGTTACAATTGTAGGTTTTTGCATGACATTCTTCTGGCATGTAACGGCATCATTGTAAATGCATTTTTACATGCATATATAGTCTAGTGGAGATCGACTTTATAACAATAGAATTTGGGTGAAACTTCCCCGTTTAATAATTTTGCGAGTGCCACCATGCAACGTACTGTGTGCTTCCATTGGCAATGGTAGGGGTCTGATGGTCCGTGTTGTGTATTTGAAAAGTGGTGTGGGGTTTGCTTCTCTTGCTGTGTGTTTAGTCTAGTGTTGAGCCACCCACACACACCGAAAGGACACACACAAACCGAAACACAAACAGATGCGCCCGCACACACGTACGCACACACGCACGCACTCACTCTCTCTCACACACCACACACACACACACACACACACACACACACACACACACACACACACACACACACACACACACACACACACACACACACACACACACACACACTGGTTTTATTATCCGTGTGAGGATCAAACAATTGGTTCCCATTCAAAATCCTTAACCCTAACCTATAAGCCCAAACCCTATCTTCTAACCCTAAAATTGCCCTTTTCCTCGTGGGGACTGGCAAAATGTCCCAACTTGTCTTAAGTCTTCCTTGTTCTACTATCCTTGTGAGGACACACACACACACACATTGGGAAAAAAACAACCATTGGAGAAGCGTCTCACATTAAACACTGTCCCATTCAGCTCTTGCCCAGTAAGAGAGCAATGTGTGTGTGAGACAGTACAGAGCTGAGATACTAGGTCCATCTTCACCCGGTCACTGTGACCCGGAGGCCCATCCCTTCTGTTCCTCTGGCCTGGCGCACCATATAACTTACATAACAAATCCTTCCTTATTGTCCCATGGGGAGCAGTGTGTGTGTGTGTGTGCGTTTATGTGTGTGTATGTTTGCGAAGGACAAGATACTTGAATTTCGCCGCTGGGGCCCCTGTCATAAATACGCCATCCTTATTGCCTGTAGGTCACATGGTTAGGGTTTCCGATAACTGTGATCTGTAATTTTCAGCGCTTGTCATCCCCCAGCTGTCCTCGACCTTATCCATAGCCACCACGGCCACTCGGGCCTGCAATTAAAAATGATGTGGGAATGATGAGCCACATTCAGATACGAGGCCTTTATAATATGGGAACTGGTAATGACAGAGCGAACTGACACGGGGAGGCAGGAAGATGGGTAGAGAGAGAGCGAGAGAGCGAGAGAGAGGGGGAAAGAGAGCGAGAGAGAGGGAGAGGGAATGATAACCACCACAGATGGGACTGTCATTGTGGGATGAGGTGGAAAATAGCTGGGGGTTTTCCGGGGGTTTTCTGCCAACCAATGGCCCTGCCTTCTGGGGAGTTTTGTTGTGGGAAAGAAGCGACCATTTTGATTTTTGTGGGCTGGCCATAGGAGAGGTTCCAAGATGTGTCGTAACTAAAGGGGGAAGAGCCCTGCCCCTTCTTTGACATTCAAGGGTCGCGGAGATCAGCCGCCTGCAGTGTGGGACGACGCAGGACGTTTGGAGTTGACAGCGAGACGGTCGGTCTGCGTGCTGGGAGCACAGTCGGTTGTTACCCCGTCTTAGCGACCCAGGACCCCTAAAATAGGAGCGCATTATTGCGCTTTCATGTCGGCTTTGTTAGTCTCATTGGTCTCCTGACAGTTCTCTTTCACATCTTGTGAGATGGTCAATATTGTCACTCACATCTCAGTTTGCTTTGCTCCTATAGAGGTGCTCGAGACTTGTCCAGGTCTCTTTGCCTTTGCCACATTACTGTACTCCAACCATGTTGATTTATGAATATTCAAACATCACTTCCACTGTGACACCAGCGACATTGTTTGCATAAATGCTTGCATAAAGGCAGGGGAAGACTAAGGAAGACCGTATAACAGTGGTACTTTTACAGTGTTTGACTGACCAGTAGCAGGCTTGGTTCTGTTTTTGTTTGGAGTGTTGTATTAATGCCCCCCCCTCCCCTCCCCAACCCACAAACACAGACAATCTTGTGTTTATTTGGACACTGGGGTTGACCTTTGACTCTTCCAAATGGGTGGCTAAGCCTGCTAGTGGCTACTGTGAAGCCTAGGGCCTAAAGGTATCAGCATGCTTCGGTTTGGCTGGCGCCTAGCCGACCTCGGCTACGCGAATCAAACGAGTGTGCTCGCATTCTCCATAAAAAAAACTTTGATTAAAAAATGAAAATAAATAAATAAATGCAATACTGTACATTTTGAGACGCCGTAGCCAGAATGATTGATAACTAAATAAATCTGTGATTAATTTTGACGTTTTTCCAAGGAGCTCTTAGTCGCGCAATATTAACTAAGACGTTTGGTTCAGTACTTCTCAAGTGAAAAAATTTGCATGAAAATTGTTAGTCTCTCGTTGAGTGACAACAAACACTTAATTGAAGAATCCCTACTGCTGCCTGTCACCAACGAAGGGGCGTAGACTTCGGGTCCTGACTTCGACTTGCCTCGAGAATTTTTTGTGTGAGTGCACGAACATCTGAAAAAACCCTTGCCTAAAACCAAGCCAAACAAAAACTTCACAAAATGTTGTCATAATATGTGCACAAACTGTTCAAACTGTTCCGAACTGTTTAGGCTGGGAAGCATGCGGACACCTTAAGCCTCTACTGCTAGTGCACATGGCAGTACGGTTAAGGGAGCTGCTCTCTTCAGTATACTAAATACCTACTGTAGGATTCTGGGGCCTGTTCCAATAATTTAGAGATGCATCCTTCCATCTGACCTTCCTTGAGGTAGTCACTGATCTGTAAGCGATTACCTAAGTAGGTAACACTTTATATTAAGGTTGGTTAATAAACCATTCATAAACAGCTTGTTTATCAGCTTGAATCATTATTCCTACATTTGGAAATGACAATAAGTCATCTCTAAATAGTAATTTACGTATTTAAAAAAACACTATTTTAGAGTACGTATTTATGATTTGTACTGTAATTAGTAAAGTATTTGATCATAGTATGTTCACAATTTGTAAATGCTTAATAATGTACTTCTAATCAGTTACGTCATGAATGGGATATTTATTAACATTAGTGCATTTGAAAATCTGAATATACATGCACTTACTAACATATTAGTTGATGATTAAGATAGATCCTTATAACCATTTAGTAGACAGTACTTGATTCTCCACCAATGGCTACAAATAACCTAAAACATGCAACGGTAAAAGAAGTTGGTTATACGAATCTACATTAATCATCAACATGATGTACTAGTAAATGCAGGTGCTCACATGTATGAATACACTCACTAACACTGACTAAATATCCCATTCATGAAATATATAAACACGTTTGCATTTAAATGATGAGTAAAAACATTAATCAATCAATCATCTTACGAGTTGACAATAACTACTTTATAACTGGTTTAAATGATAAACCACATACAAATTGTGAACATACTTATTATTTTACAAGTCATTAATAAATAATTTAAGTGTTTATAAATGTGTAAATGACTATTTAGAGATTGCTTATTGACATTCACAATATATATATAAATGGTTACTGATAAGTAAAAAATAGTTTTCTGGCTTTCGGTTTCATCAATTCATCCCTTTCAGATCTAGAATTACTTTAAAAGGAGAAAGGAGGTATTCCTATATTGAAGCATAACATTTATTTAGTTGTAGTGGTAGAACGATTTTGTAAGTATTCACAGGGTGTCACCTCGTTTTCAAGATCAGTGCAAAATATTTTGGTTGAAGTGTGGATTGGAATGTGTTTTCTCATACACTGGGACAGGGTCAAAAATGTCCCCTAGCCATTCTCTAACCACTTCCAGCATAATGAATGTGTCCCTCTACTATTTGCTTGGTCACAGATTTACAACAACAAAAAGCTGACTTGCGACATCACAGCGGCTAAGAAATGCCTTCTATGCATGTACTTTGTGGGTTAACTCATCACAATTGACATATTATAGAACTATCATTTCTGAAAATATTCATACCCCCTTGACTTACACCACATGTTGTGTTACAGCCTGAATTCAAAATGGATTTGTTTTCTCTCACCCATCTACACACAATACCCCATAATGACTAAGTGAAAACATGTTTTATAAATGTTTATTGAAAATTAAATACAGAAATATCTAATTTACAGAAGTGTTCACACCCCCAAGTCAATACTTTGTAGATGCACCTTTGGCAGTGATTACAGCTGTGAGTCTTTTTGGGTAAGTCGCTAAGAGCTTTTCACACCTGGATTGTACAATATTTTCTCTTTTAAAAAAAGATTTATAATTCAAGCTCTGTCAAGTTGATTGTTGATCAGTGGCTAGACAGCCATTTTGAAGTCTTGCCGTAGATACTCTTGGCAATTTAAGTAAAAACTGTAACTAGGGCACTCAGGAACATTCAATGTTGTCTTGGTTAGCAACAGCGTAGATTTGGCCTTGTGTTTTAGGTTATTGTCCTACTGAAAGATGAATTTGTCTCCCAGTGTCTGTTGGAAAGCAAATTGAACCAGGTTTTCTAGGATTTTGTCTGTGCTTATAGCTGTATTCAATTTCTCCCTAGTACTTACCGATGACACGCATACCCATAACATGATGCAGCCACCACCATTCTTGAAAATATGAAGAGTGGTTCTCAGTGATGTGTTGGATTTGCCCTAAACATAATGCTTTGTATTCAGGACAAAAAGTACATTTCTTTGACACTTTTTTTGCAGTATTACTTAAGTGCCTTGTTGCATGTTTTGGATAATTTTTTATTCTGTACAGACTTTCTTCTTTTCACTCTGACATTAAGGTTAGTATTGTGGAGTAACTACAATGTTGTTGATCCATCCTCAGTTTTCTCATATCACAACCATTAAACTCTGTTTCAAAGTCATCATCGGCCTATTGGTGAAATCCCTGAGCGGTTTCCTTCCTCTCCGGCAACTGAGTTAGGAAGGACGCCTGTATCTTTGTAGTAACTGGGTGTATTGATACACCATTCAAAGCCTATTGAACACTGAATGAGTCCATGCAACTTATTAAGTCATTTTTTAAGCACATTTTTACTCCTGAACTTATTTAGGCTTGCCATAACAAAGGGGTTGAATACTTACTGACTCAAGACATTTCAGCTTTAATTTTCGATACATTTCTTAAATGTTCTATAAACAAAATTCCACTTTGACATTATGGGGTATTGTGTGTAGATCAGTGGCACAACATCTACAGGTAATACATTTTTAATTCAGGAAAAAGGGGTGTGAATACTTTCTGAAGGCACTGAAGTTTGTGAGTATCTGGGTACATGACTCAAGTACCGATTCATGTATGATTCAACATGGGCCTCGAGTTTGCATTACAATCACTTAGCCTTTCCTTTTTTTGTTCAACCAAAGACCACTCATCTGACCATATCCAACCAGGAAATAACAACACGACAGTGTTTTTTTCTCCAAAACATTAGATTTTATAGTGTAGATTTCAAAGAGAAAATGTTAGAGGAAAGGACCCAGGAAAAAAAGCACTATTCTGTAACAATGGAGAGATAAAGACAATTCAAAAAACAGAATATGCATGTCATACATTTTGTAAACCTAGAACTGTTCTTTTTTTCTTCTTTTTTTAAACCACAGTGGTCACAGATATTACTGGCTGAAATGGAATGGACAACCCTGACGACGATATAGACCATTCATCTGGACAGAGCCCTTTGATATCTCCAGATGTCTCGAAACAAAACCCGTCCGTCCCTCAAATGATAACACCCCCCCCAGAATAAAAATCAGTTGGTCTATGCAGTTTTCCCCCGTCTTTAGTTTCCCTAAAACAGTTTTTCTACATAAATACAATAAAATCCATTGTCTGTATGTCACAAGTGCTAGATAAAGATGTTGTGAAATATTCAAAGTCATTCAATTTGTTGTTGAACATTTTCACAGGTAAAAAGCATATCTGTCAGACCAACAGGGAGCATCGTTCTTCCTCATCGTCGCTCCCGGGAAGAAAGAAAAAAACAGAGGAGCAAAAGAACGAGTTCCCACGTCATGCTCTCGTTCTCAAATCCCGATGTTGTTGTAAAAAAACGTACTTCTGTCCATTCAGTGCTCTTTCCTTGTGCAGATATGTTACAGGGACAGAGACAGGCATGCAGACACACAAACCATGCAGATATGTTACAGAGGTGGTGGAAGAGTGCAGTAACCCAACAACCAGGCCCTTCTAATAAACCACAGACAATCCTCAGGCCTGGTTTGGAGGAGAGGATAAAAAGCAGGAGGAGGAGAAGAAGAAGAAGAAAAATGCCCCATGATAAAACAATTAAAAACAAAACAAAATGGAATGTCTTTTGTTGAGCATGATTAAGATCATGTTCAAATGACTATCTGGACATGCTGATAACCAGACAGTATATAGTCCCTTTAAAAAATATTGTTTGAATACAAGTGACTAAGCCATGGCGGCCATTGCTGTGACTGGTGTTTCTAAGCATCCTGGGAGAGCTCTGGATGATAGCTTATAAAAAAGGCCCCCAATACAATAACAGCAACCACAATTGAGACGCAGACTGGACTTTTAACTCATAGTCTGCCCCCTTGGATGAGACTGGGTCCATTGAGATGATCCTTGACCTCACTAGTCATCTTCTACAGCCGTCAAAGGAGAGGGGCGGTTTGGGCAGGATGGGTGAGGTTAAAGGGTGAGAGGGGAACTATTGATGGGTTAACTATGACCCTTGGGCTTATAGTGTTTAGTCATTACAGGGCAACCCTTGTGTAATTATCATGTCATTCCAAGGCAAACCCTACTGAATTACACATCCTTTAATAGATAATATAGAGAAGGTTTTACAAACACAGTTAAAAGTGTTTGGTTGTTGGTCAGAAAATGTTACCTATGTAAGTGTGTGCAATACCAGTGGTCTTCACACTGTAAACTCATGCTTGTCAGTGTTTTAATGGAGGGGACATCAGAGCTCCAGAAACAAGTGACTTGTCCCTTGTTTGGGAACAACCTTTCAACTTTTCTATGTAGTGTCAAGTATGAATAGAGCCTAAGTCAGTGGTGTACACTGTAAAGAAACAAATGGGATGCTACTGTACTGAACCCTCAGCCAAGGCATCCAGGAATAATGAGCAGTGCCCTCTGCAACACCAGGAAGTGCCAAACCAGACCAGCGAATGAAACATGAGCAAATCACCTTGCAATACTAACTTTTTTTCCTCCCAAAACAAGATTGTAATATGTTATAATATATAATATACTTTTACATTTTTTTTGTCATATATAAATCTACTATGAACAGACAGTATAGTAAATACACAATTGTTGGAATCATTATACAAAGTAGAAATATTTGCAATTCCACCCCCCATCTCTCTCCATCCCTCCCCTTACAACCCCAGATCCTTTTGCCATGAAAAGGAACTGAACTCTCACTTGGTCGTGAGACAAGTCAACTGTAGAAAGTGTAACAGAGAGAAAGAACTGAAAATAATACAAAAACAACAGGAATACAAATGAAAAGTACAGAAACCAGAGACACAGAAGTCCACTTCAAAAGACAAGGACAAAAACGAAAACAAATAAAAAAATACCAAAAAATATTGGTAAAAACCACACAAATGAAGTAGTCATCAAAACAACTGCGTTGGAAAAATCCGGAAGAAAGATCAATGCAGAAACAACATAAATTTTCCCCAGTTCTTCCTCCTTTACCAAAAGTAGAAACAAGTGATTATGACTTCAATGGAATAATGTAGAAGGTAGTTGCCCAGAGGCTAAACATGAGTTGGGGGTGTGGGTGTTCAATACACCGTATACGGATCATTCTCCATATTCTGCACTATAGGTGTTTGAGAACTAAGTCAACTGTATGTGGTAAGAAAGTTTTTGGACAGCATGCGTGCAAATGTATTGTATATACAGTTATTTAATGTGTCTCACACAAGATTGAATACACTTTCCTGTACCAAAAAAAACCCCAAACACTCTTAGCAGTAGCTATGACAACTGTGTCTGAGTGTATAAAGAGTTTGCTTACTGGATTGCGACGTGACTCACGTACACACGCACATGCATGAACCTGTTCGCTAGCACCTGACACCTGACTTGAAGAGCACCTGTGTGGACAGAGAACATGGGTGCCACTTGCTCCTCTCCGAAAACTCACAGAGGTGGTATGTCCGTCTAATTGTTCTGTCACCATGGTAACAAAGACAAATATTTTTTTGTGTGAACAAAACGCCAAAAGAACGGCTCATTGTATCTTCTGCCCCTAAATGACTGTAAGATCGTCTGAACATTGTGACATTAGAACGTTTTGAAAGGTGAGGGGTGAAAGTTAACAAAAATGGGGCAACTGTTCTAATTCCCTCACAGAGAACAACCTTGAATGTAAAGTCATGATAGTAAAATCTGTCTTATAAGCTTACAATATTTACGTGGATCCTGACTATTGCGCTGATAGCAACGTCACGCTTTGGCTTAATTTCTTGTCTTACTACTACTATTTTTGAACAGCATTCTCGTTTAAGATGGCAAGTCTCTCTAGTACAGACTACAGTGCATGCTAGCTAACTCTTTCGAAGAGGTGACGTGTATTTGGTTAAGGGTTTATATACCAGCTCGCTACATCATTGGCTGATGTTTCAACCGATGATTCAAACATTCAGTTCCACTGAAAAAGACTAACCATGTTAGTCCCTGTGTAGCATGGCAACTACCTTCTAAATGACAGTAAAGGGGTTACGACGAGGTCAAAGGGAACAGGGATGGGACAGTGGGCTACAGGGAATTCAGGGTAAACATGCCAAGGGCCTTCTGTCTATGTGCCATCGTGCTGGCATTTCCAGTCTCGCCACAACATAAGGGGATGAGGTGTGAGGGTGAGAGGAGGGCACCTCTCTCCCCTCGAAAACTCATTTAAGGCAAAGCTCTTCGTCGTGAGTTCATCGTAGAATCCACCAGGCTGGGAAAAAAAGGCACAAACTCAGTCTTTTTACTGTCTGTCATCTCGAACCAGAAGACCTGGTCACACGTCCATCGTGCTCTCTCTCTTCCTCGCTTTGTACCTATCTTGCAACACAAAAAAATGTCTGCTTTCGCCAATCAAAAAGTTGGCCAGAAATTTCAGCAAGCCCTGCGACGTCTCTCTTTTCTTAAAGTCTTTTGTGAATGGTAACGACTGAAAGTTCGTAAACAGTGTCGGAATTATATCATAGGGCGCTGTTGCTGTTTTTCAGTGAAAGGAAAAAGGAACAAACGACATAAAGAAAAATGAAAGAAGAGTGCTAACTTAGAAATTCGGTGTCTGGAGTGGTACTTCAGACAGAGAGTGTGTCTGTTACAAAAAAAGCATGGATACTGAAGGTCACCTTAGATCCCACTGGTCCTGAAGTAAAGATCCGAAGAAACCTGGCAACCCGAGGCTCCTTGTGTTCTGCCTCCTTACATAGAGACAGTACAACATATCGGCGGCCTTTTAGTCCGTCCACTCCGGACGAGCGAGATAGTGTCGTCTTCTGTTTCCGTTTCGTAACCGCTCAACATTGTCCCCTGTCCCCCCCGGGGCTGATGTGCCTTCTAGACAGGGCGTGGGAGGGGCCAAGGATTGGGGTCAAATTCAAACGGAGGTTAGTGGTTGGCTGAGGACTAAATGGGTGTCTGAATGGTAAAGGGGGCGTGGTCATCCCTTTACAGAGGCACCTCCTCCTCCATAGGCTCCTCCTCACTCCTGGAGAAAGACAGGACAATGACACGTGTCACAAACAGCACAACCATACTCTATACAACCATAGACCGTTGTCGCACACACACACACACACACACACACACACACACACACACACACACACACACACACACACACACACACACTGCCTTGGGAGAGACGTACCTCCTCTGCTTGTTGGCCACAGAGAGGGAGGCCATGGCAGTGACGGTCTCGGCCTCCTCCGTCTCACACTGACGAGCCTCGCTCAGAGAGTGGCCCAGTGTGGAGGCCCCGCGCTGCAGAGATCGCCAGTATTTACCTACAACACACGACAGGACAAAGGTCAAAAGGTGATTATTAGATAGAGCAACTGGACAAGATGTCAAACAACGTCTGTTATCCAGGGCCGAGTGCTGCTGTTTACTTTATGGTAAATGCACGCTGGCAAATCAAATGGCAAAATCATTTGCTGGTTGTATTGTAGCTTGGAGCTGGGAAATATGTACCAAAATAAATCCATATTGCAATAAATTGGCTCAATTGATGCGATAACGATAAATAGAATCCGTTTATAACATTAATGTGCTCCACAGTTATACTTTTTGAAACTACTACTACTAGTTTGATGGTTGTAGCCATCAATTGTCCCATTAACAATCACCCATATTAGAAAACATATTTAATTTCTAACTTCACATTTCTCGCCAAGTGATCGGTAAAATCATTTTGTGTTTATCGTCCCAGCTCTATTGTGGCCCATAGAGTGGGACTGTTTCCCGGGTGAGTAGAGTAAAGGGTCACACACCATGTTCCTCCAGCACCTTCTCCATGGAGTGGACAGCGTTGGGGTTGGGCCTCTGCTGCATCACCTCCTCAGGGATAGGATCCAACTGGACGGACAACACGCACACAGGAGTGAGTGACAGGTTAGATACAACACGGCGATAGCAGAACCCCCCCCCCCCTCTGTGGATGACTACTTCTGACTGGGGACCTCTGCCCAGTGTTGAATCACCCAGCCAGTCCAGCGGTGGAGAACAATTTGATTCAATAACAAAAAAGGCTCACAGATGAATTGCAGCCTCCCACTCGAGGAGCCACTCTACACCACAGGCTACAATGTGTGCTTTGTGCTGGGTCCCGCTTTACACACACACATACAGTGCGCACACACACACACGAAGAGAATGGCGCCGGAGCAGTCTTTTTACAGGCTCCTGACCAATTGTGCTATTTTGTGTCATTTTTTTGTGTGCTTATTAAAAAAAAAAAGCGTAACGTTTAATAATTTCCTATGACTGAAAAGAGCTTTTGGACATCAGAACAGCCTATCACTAACCTCGATTTGGACGAGGACTTCTACTTCAATGAGTCGGCGGTGAATGAATAAATCGCCTCTACCCTCTTTTCTATTGGCAAATGTGCAATCGCTGGAGAATAAACTGGATGAGCTTCATTCGAGACTATCCCATCAACAGGACATGAAGAACTGTAATATACTATGCTTCTCTGAGTCATGGCTGAACAAGGACAATGATAATGTACTGTACATCTAGCTGGTTTTTGTATGCATTGGCAGGACAGAACGGCAGAGTCCGGTAAGATCAGGGGTGATGGTGTGTGTCTCTTTATTAATAACAGCTGGTGCGCAATCTCTAATATTAAGGAAGCCTCGAGGTTCCGCTCGCCTGAGTTAGAAAACCTCATGATAAGCTGCAGACCATACTATTTACCAAGAAAGTTTTCATCTGTATTTTTTGTAGCTGACTATTTACCACCACAAATTGATGGTGGCACAGGGCTGTTTTGCTAGCACAGACTGGAATATGTTCCGGGATTTATCCGATGGCATTGAGGAGTTTACCACATCAGTCACTGGCTTCATTAATAAGTAATAAGGTCCCCACAATGACCATACGTACATATCCCAACCAGATGCTTGGATTACAGGCAACATCTGCTCTGAGCTAAAGGCTAGAGCAGCCGCTTTCAAGGAACAGGATACTAATCCGGACGCTTATAAGAAATCCCGCTACACCCTCCGACGAACCATCAAACAGGCAAAATATCAATATAGGACTAACATCGAATCCTACTACACCGGCTCTGACGCTCGTCGGATGTGGCAGGGCTTGCAAACGATTACGGAATACAAAGGAAAACCCAGCTGAGTGCTGCCCAGTGACGCACCCTACTAGACGAGCTAAATGCCTTCTATGCACACTTCAAGGCAAACAACAGTGAACCATGTGTGAGAGCACAAGCTGTTCCGGACAGCTATGATCACGCTCTCCGTAGTAAGATCTTAAAACAGGTGAACATTCACAAGGCCATAGGGCCAGACCAATTACCAGGAAGCATCTGCTGACCAGCTGGCAAGTGTCTTCACTGACCTTTTTAACCTCTCCCTGACCCAGTCTGTAATACCTATATGTTTCAAGCAAACTACCATAGTCCCTGTGTCTAAGAACGCCAAGGCAACCTGTCTAAATGACTACCCCCTGTAGCACTCATATCTGTAGCCATGAAATGCTTTCAAAGGTCATGGCTCATTACTAAGCTCATTACTAAGCTCATTACTAAGATAAGGACCCTGGGACTGAACACCTCCCTCTGCAACTGGATCCTGGACATCCTGACGGACTGTCCCCAGGTGTTGAGGGTAGGCAACATCGAATCCGCCACGGTGACCCTCAACAAGGGGTGCTAAATCCCCTCCTTTACTCCCTTTTCACCCATGACTGCGTGGGCGGGAATGATTCCAACACCATCATTAAGTTTGCTGATGACACGACGGTGGTAGGCCTGATCACCGACGATGAGAGCTTCAAGTTCCTCGGTGTCCACGTCACTAAGGACCTACATTGGTCCCAACACACCAACATAGTCGTGAAGAGGGCACGACAACGCCTCTTCCAACTCAGGAGGCTGAAAAGATTTGGCATGGCCCCTGGCATGGCCCCCTAATACATCACCTGGGACTAACTCCCTGTCACCCAGGACCTCTATGACAGGCGGTGTCGGAGGAAGACCTTGAAAATTGTCAAAGACTCCAGCCACCCAAGTCATAGACTGTTGTATCTGGTACCACACAACAAGCAGTACCGGAGCGCCAAGTCTGGAACAAAAAGGCACCTGAACAGATTCTACCCCCAAGCCATAAGACTGCTGAACAGTTCATCAAATGGCTACTTCGACTATTGACATTGACTCCCTTTATTACAGTATTTGAAAAACAATTGTACTTGTTTTACACTCCCTTGTACTGGCTCTATGCACAATCACACGTTACACTGACACACACACACGCTGACGTCACACCTGCACACACACACACACACACACACACACACACACACACACACACACACACACACACACACACACACACACACACACACACACACACACACACACACACACACACACACAGCTGCTACTCTGTTTATTATGTATCCTGATTGTTATATATCCTGATTGATTGTTTATTATATATCCTGATCACTTTTACCCCTAGCTACATGTATACTGTATTACCTCAACTACCTCGTACCCCTGCACATTGACTTGGTACCGATACTCTTTGTATATATCGTTGTTATTGTTTTCATTGTATTACTTTTGTTTACTTGTGTTTTTATTCAGCTAATATTTGTCTTACTTTTTAACTCTGCATTGTTGGACATGGGCTCATAAGTAAGCATTTCACTGTAAAGTCTACAGCTGTTGTATTCGCGCATGTGACCAATAACATTTAATTTCACTTGAGGCGTGCGCACACACACACACACACACACACACACACACACACACACGGATACTCTGAGTGTTAGGAGAATCAGATGAAGGAAACAGGGCATTCCCCAACCTGCTTTTCCAATCCGGAATGATTACATTTTCCTCTGGCTCACTGTGTGCGCTGCATTTCTTTACCCCCTTGTGAGCAGAACCATTAAAATAAAGACCCAAATACTTCCATGTATAAACACGGGACGAAATATAGGCACACAGACGTCTTTTTGCCCTATCATAACCTTGCTGAAAAGAAAGTGGAGGAGGAGGTAGAAAAAGGCTTGAAACATTAGAAGAAGAGAATGTCAGAAGAGAGAAGAGGAAAAAGGGATCGCCGGTCGGTTCCGTTCGGCCCAAGCTGGAATTTTTGTTTTAATTAAAACAAATAGAGGGTGAGGAGGGGGTGAGGAGTGTGAAGGGAGAGGCCAGTCTAGAGAGAGGGATACTTTAATCCTGGCTGTGGCACGACAAGCTGCATTATACACACACATACACAAACATGCACATATGCACAAGTACACGCACACACAGCCGCACACACCAGTGATGCGCGTGTTGACGCAATAATCCGCAGTCCCCCGGGGTGGGTTTAGGCTCATGAAATATAGTGAGGATGAAGGGCAGGGTGGGGGTGGGCGGGTTGAATAAAGAGAAAACAAAGCATAAAAAAAAGCCATAAATGTATCATTCTTGTGCAATTCATATCTAAAGGCTACATTGAGTTTTTTAATTTCCTTATTTTGATCTGCCATTAAGTGCGTAAGCCTAAGCTTCTTGGCCTAAGTGTACGTGCACCAAACACACGCCAATCACCTTTAGGGAACTTGGGCAGGAAAAGTTAACCATGTCGGAGTTTCGTTCAATAAGAGAAAGCTGTGAAATGGAGAGTTGAAATTAAAGAGAGGGGCCAGAACAGTAGCCTCATATTTGGGAAAGATGTTATGTGCGATGATTGTACATCTGAACTCGGGAACAGGAGTGGAGGAACACTATTATATTTTAGCATCTTGAGAGAATGAATGCAGGGTTAGGGGACATCTGTAAATGTGCAATCGTTATCAGCATTATAAAAGCAGATAATTTTTCAAACACATAAAATATGCATCCAAGCCAAAGCGAAATCTTATCAGAAACATGTCGGGTCATTTTCACAGCAATTCCCTGAAAACCGTTTAGGGACAAACAGAGAATTTTTTTTCCAGTTCATTTTGCGTTTTCTCCCTGGTCCCTAAATGTCTTTGCTGTGTGAGAGAAGCAGAGATGAATGAGAAAACTTTACCGACGTCAACAACATCGAAGCATTCATTATATCAATGACACATTTTCTGGTGAGCTTGATTTAGTCTTCCAGGGCAACAGAAGAGAAGCTGCATGTATCTATCTTTGACTGAACAGCGCATTTTCTATATTTGTAGGTTAGGGTCGAGTGCGGCTCCCAGATTTAGACTTTATCACATATAGTCGGATGGTTGCGGATGGGTTATTAGTAATTGCCCGTGGGTGCGGGTGAACAAACAGCAGACCCGCACACATAGAATCACAGAATGGTTTGGGGTACTGTACAAAACACATGCTCACACACTTCCTCACACACACCAATACCCTATCATTCACTCCCTTGAGCGGCACAGCAGTGGTGCACATGGATGGCTGCAACGCAATTTCAGCGGCTTTAGAGGAAACGCGAACCTGTGTGTCTGTACTAAGATCAAGGTCTGGGGGCTGTCCAACACACACATGCGCATAAGAGACAACAGAGGACTTTGTTCACTTTGGGGGTCACTCACACCAGGTCCTAAGTGACGCACCATACCCACCAAACAGAAGGAGTTCCCTCTCAAAGCACCCCTACAGAAAAACTGTTTTCACAGTATTAATATCTGTATATCATCCATATTCACACTGCTCTGATATCAATGGTCTTCAAGGACCCCACTAATACTGCTGATTTGGTACAGTCCAATCATTGCCCTTGTCAGATAACTGCTAGTTGTCCCCCATGATGAAATCGGAATGATGAATGATGTGTCTTGTCATAGAGATCCGGCTTTTACAAAATGATTGGCACAAGGGGGGCACAATATGAATCAACTGACCGCTGCATCATTTGTGCTGTTGGTTTGTTTGATATGGTCACCCTAAGGGACCCTTGAAATACTGCTGAGTGAGTTCCCTATTACTCATCCTTCTTTTTCCTTTTGTTAAAGTTGGAGAAATTCATTTTTACAATAGTGAGCCAAGATCCACAAATGTGTGTGTGTGTGTGTGTGTGTCTATGCCCCCTATTGTGTTTGTGTTCACCTCCGGTCCCTACCAGCCAAGTCATCTCTCCACCACTAGCCCCCCCCCCCCACCCCTCTTCCCCTGCCCCACCACTACCCCCAGAGACCCGCTGCCTCCAGACTGGCCTGGCACCGTAACCAGGGAGGGGGTCCCCACATGGGGCCAGGCTGGGGGGGCTCGGGGGGCTGTCTGTCTGTCAGCTTGACGGGCAGCTGTAAACTTTAATGGCTCTTGTCAGCACACTCCGGGCCTATCTGGCAGGTATGACACACACGGCGCTCCCCGCGGCATCCACAGTGATGCAAGGCCTTTATTTGAGTTTCTACCCCCCCCCCATCCTCCCTCTTCTCTATCTTCACAGCAAGAAAACCATCAACTTTTTCCAACAGAGAGCGAGAGAATAGCTTTTATTGGAAGACGGTGTCCGTTGCTGCCTGCATTGTGTAAATCCAAGCCTTCAAACGCATGAGGGGGAAGCCAACAAATTCGAGACACCACACGAACCAGAGGCTCTGAAGGAATGTGGCCCCGGAATGAAAAAAAAAAACATTCTGGGGAAGGCAGTGAAACCATAACACTGGTGGGAGGAATTCGACTTGTTCAGCAGACTCGAGACACAAGGCATCTATTGTTTTCTTGTTTGTTTTGCATGTACGTTGGATCGACCACTGACACCAGTTGATTACGTTATATGCTAATTGAACGAGCTAACTAATTATCGAGCAGAGCAGGTAACCTTTTTTGCTGCATTGTTACATTTCCATTCGCTAAAGAGAGTGAAACGCCAAAGCCAGAGAAAGACAAAAACGGACCATGTTTAATGTAGCTAGAGGGTAAGCACAGAGGATAACCTCATCGGCGACTGGCAACAATTAGCGTATTAGCCTGTTGTTTATCAAATAATTGCTAACGACCACAATTTGGATGAGAGGGCGCAACATCTGTTTGCACACTACACTCAATTAGTCACGAGGTCAGAGTTGACTAGCATCGTCGCCAATGCATCATTCATGAGAAATTTAACTAGAGAGGCTTTGGCGATTACGCACTCAAACGGTGAGGTAAAAAAAGGCCTGTATAGTCCATTCACCAATTTGTATCAGTTTTTTCCCCCAACCTAATCCGAACCACTTTCAAAGGGAACCCAATGCTCATTAAAGCAAAGCTTGTCTTAACCTGCCAATAAAACGGGGGAATATGTTTCTCACTGTGGAGTGGCCAGTAAAACGCTCGATGCACAGACTACGATCACACGGGAGGCAGTGGGGCTGTAAACCCAATCCAGAGGTTTGGCCCTGATTGTGAACTTATTTAAACTCCTAGTATGTCTACATTTGAGATCGTATTCTTAGGCCAATGAGAGACCAATGAATTTTTTGGGTAATGCATTTTAGTCGCGTTGCTTGAATAACATAACTGAAAGCCCTGCTTCTGTGACGTGACAAACAAATAAAGCAGTAGACTAGCTGACTGGCTCATTACCCCTTCATCACTACCTAACACACGCATCCACAAATACACACAACCCCGTTCCTCTCTATCTGCCTCATCAAATCGCCGCTGGCGAGAGTCATTGCGCCGCATTCCATCTCCATTACACTGGACCTTATGCAAAGACTGATAAAACACTCGCTTCCTGCCATTTTGATTAGAGACATTTGAACTTTTATCTGTTATTGTCTCCCCCTGCCTTGTGTTCTCCTTCTTGTGCCGTTAAGACTTGTTGAACCGGCCATCACACTAACGAGGGACTGATCTGCACTTGTTCAAAGACTGGCTGGGCTTCCCAATGAGAAGAGGCAATGAAAAACACAGCGGGTTTGGCCAATCACCAGTGTCTAAATACGGCGGCGGCTCATGGGCAGTCAAAGGCGACTAATGAGCCGTGTGTTCCAACTCCTTATCAATGGTAATGTGGCGTTTCACGTGTGTTCCTGGCTCTGCATTTTTCCACTTGCCCAACGTCCGGAGTGAAACTCAAACCCTGGAGCTTGCTGGTTTATGACAATAGCTTCCTCCCCCGACTTCGAATGATTCCCCAATTTCCTTTGATTCTCCGATCTCTCTGGGCCTGTTGGTGACCCTGTCGTGAGAGGTGTGAGGGTAAGAGCTTTCAGATGTGGGCTGGTGACGGGGTCCTGGAGAGAAGGGCGAGAAGGGAGCCCTATGGGGCCAGGGCTGGTGCCTCTTTTTCGACTTCCAGACTCCCCGCCTTGCTCACCCATCGACCCCCAAAACTGCCTTCTCTCCTGGCTACTGAAACCTGAAACCTTCTTAGCCCCAATCCTTTCAGGAGTAGCCTGCCCTTGTTCCTCTTCTTCCCCCCTTTCTCTACCCTCCTTCATGGCTCCATATATTAAACCAAGCCATAACCCTCAGTGGTAAATTGAAGGAACTTTGGCGATCCAGCTCAGAGCTGTTAAGATTCTAGTTCTTCTGACAGGTTGACGTTGGTCCACTGTGGAGCTTAAATTCCCCTTCAGGCATTGAGGTTTCTTTGGTGGGTTCAGAACAGTTTGACCGCATTTGACCATGTTTCAGTCGGCCTCTCATACGCGCCCAGCTTGTCCCGGTCACTCTGAATCGAAGCTGTCGCCTGTTGGTCGCTGCTTTCTCTTTGTCTGGGGCGGCTGGTAGCAGTGACCACGTTTTATTAGCGTGATCCAGCGTTATTGTTCTGTTTGTTTTGCATCGGGCCCAAGATCCACATTGGAGCGGAGCCATCCGGTCTTTTATGGTTCCAAGAGCTTATTTACTGCCTTGTCTGGAGGGAGGACTGGAATAACACAGGCACCAATGCCTCTTATCAGCCAGTCCTGTCTAACCTGACCTCGCTATCTCTTCCTAGCCGTATCCTCTATCTATACTCAACTTCACCAGCATCTAGTGCAATACTAACAGTGAGCATGACTATTCATCATACATGTGCATCCTTAACTTCACGGTTAGCCAGCGAGCTACTCTTTCAATGTCTCTCACTCATTACTCCAGAAATGTGGACAATTAGCCGGTGCGCACATGAAAAGAAATCCCAGCGGGGCCTCCAAATTTGCTACCCATTCTGTTGAGCTTATAAGGTAAACCGAAATGCCAAAAAGGAACAGTTTACTTGACTTTTAATCATGTAAGCATGAGGTTTACAACAATAACAAAACATTTAGAGTACATACCACTCTTTGGTGCACTATTAGAGTGAGGTGTGGGTGAATGTATTGGTGTTTAATAAGAGGCAGTACATTACGAGATATAGCCCCACACACCTCGTTAATGGAGGTTTTAAAGTCACACTGGGCTAACGGCTTCAGCAGGTTATCTCCTTGTCTGTGTCCCAAAAGGCACCCTAATTCCCTACACAGTGCACTATAGGGCCCATGTTAAATGTAGTGCACTATATAGGGAACAGGGTGCTGTTTGGGACACCACTCTTGTCCCAACGACAGAAAACACGCAGAGGGTGTGTGTTTGTGGCCTGGGTCGGTCTGCAGCAACACATAGAGGCGGTCACTTGCTCAAAATAAATTAAGTTTATACAAACGCAGGACTCAGGGGCCTGGAAATTCACTTTTATCAGAGGCTCTATTTCAGCCTCTGACCACTGCTCCCCCTCGGTTTTAGACATTACATCAGCACTTCATCTGTGAGTACTACCCAAGGGTCAGTACTAGCCAAGGGTCAGCACTAGCCAAGGGTCAGCACTAGCCAAGGGTCAGCACTAGCCAAGGGTCAGCACTGGCCAAGGGTCAGCACTAGCCAAGGGTCAGCACTAGCCAAGGGTCAGCACTGGCCAAGGGTCAGCACTAGCCAAGGGTCAGCACTAGCCAAGGGTCAGTACTAGCCAAGGGTCAGCACTAGCCAAGGGTCAGCACTGGCCAACCCATTTATTGTCTTTTAATACGTCAGTTTATTTCAAGTGCGATTCTTCATTATTTATATAGGACGCCATGGTCCCTATCGTGCACTACATACGAAATAGGGTGCCATTTGGGACGCAATCAGAGAGTTTGTTCAGCTCCAGGCCCAGCCTACACACTCCCACAATTAACCTCAGATTGTACAACTTAAAGCTTGTTACTTCCTCCCTTCTCCCTGGCCACTGGCCATGGGATCCTCCCACATTGGGCGTTGGGGACAGAGAGAGAGAGAAACAATAGATTAATAAGGGATGGAGAGAAAGAGAGAGGATGCAGAATAAAAAACAGGGTGCCTCCATCTCTCAACTCACTGTTCCAGACTCTCTCTTTCTCTTCCCCTCTCCATCTCTCTGTCAACTCACTGTTCCAGACTCTCTCTTTCTCTTCCCCTCTCCATCTCTCTCTGTCAACTCACTGTTCCAGACTCTCTCTTTCTCTTCCCCTCTCCATCTCTCTCTGTCTCTTCCCCTCTCCATCTCTCTCTGTCAACTCACTGTTCCAGACTCTCTCTGTCTCTCCACCTCTCCATCTCTCTCTGTCAACTCACTGTTCCAGACTCTCTCTGTCTCTCCACCTCTCCATCTCTCTCTGTCAACTCACTGTTCCAGACTCTCTCTTTCTCTCCACCTCTCCATCTCTCTCTGTCAACTCACTGTTCCAGACTCTCTCTTTCTCTCCACCTCTCCATCTCTCTGTCAACTCACTGTTCCAGACTCTCTCTTTCTCTCCACCTCTCTCTGTCAACTCACTGTTCCAGACTCTCTCTGTCTCTCAACCTCTCCATCTCTCTATCAACTCACTGTTCCAGCCTCTCTCTTTCTCTCCACCTCTCCATCTCTCTGTCAACTCACTGTTCCAGACTCTCTCTGTCTCTCCACCTCTCTGTCAACTCACTGTTCCAGGGTCTCTCTTTCTCTCCACCTCTCCATCTCTCTCTGTCAACTCACTGTTCCAGGGTCTCTCTTTCTCTGCACCTCTCTCCCTTGACGGAAACATTGGGCCAAGGCCCTTTAAGCACCACACCTCTGGCTGAGCCTGTGATTGGACTAAATGTGTAGAGACAGTCTCCCCAAACAGGTGCAGGGGCAAATTATTGACAACAATTATAGAAACCCCTCCCTCATTCTTAGTCTTACCTCGATTCCTAGCAAAGCAGAGACGCAGGCTTCAGAGGCATCGCAGATGGCAGTGAGGTCATGGCCTCCCTCCAGGGCCAGTACCAGGCGTCCCCCGGCCAGCCCCATCAGCTGCCTGGTCAGGTAGCCGAAACCTGGGGACAGGAAATGCCAGAGGTGGGGGTTAGAGTTTGTCTATGGCGACTCTGACACTTGGACGCTGATCAAAAAAATGCAGACAGAGAGTAAGGGGAGGAGGGAGAAAAGGGTATTGCATCATATTTTCTCTTTTAGGGTTTTAGAAAGAGAAGGTACCAGAGATTTACTGGGGGATAAATGCATAACACGAGACAGATTTAATCTTAATCAATGTGGCTTAGGGTTTTGGCTCGGGCCACCAATGTTTGATCTTCTGGGGGTGCATTCCGCCATAGCACCCTCAACCCCCCTTACCCCTCCTCAGACCCCCCCTCTCTGTAAGCCCCAGCTCTAGACTGAGATCTCAGAAATGGTTTTAGGGAAAGCGCTTTGCTGGCACGCTCACGGTACTGCTCTACATGGGCCAAAGACAGACGCTTTCAAACAAACTTGATCCTGTAGCTTTGTGAACATGAGGGGAGGGTAAGAGGTTTCCTGCTCTGTGGCATGAACAGGGCATTACAGTTGGATCTGATCGTATGCGGGTGTATGTGCATGTGTGTCACCAAAGAGTGCCATGGTTATTAATGCTAGGAGATGTGAGGTAAAGTAGGACTGGTTGTGGTGTTACTGGCGGATTACCATCACAACAGTGTTAACAGGCAATGCTGATGTGTTCATCATGGCAAGGATATAACTAGGCGTAACCAAAGTACATATTCGATAGATTCTGGGAGTGGCTCAGGTAAATGTTAATTTGGGATTAACGAACCTGAACAAAGTGCGATGTTGTTTCTCACAACAATGATATATTTTACCACTCAAAAGTTTGGACACATCTACTCATTCAAGGGTTTTACTTTAATTTTTAAAACTATTTTATACATTGTAGAATAATAGGGAAGAAACTATGAGAAACTATCAGAACTATGAAATGACACATATGGAATCATGTAGTAACCCAAAAAGTGTTAAACAAAACAAAATAATTTTTAAATTTGAGATTCTTCAAAGTAGCCACCCTTTGCCTTGATGACAGCTTCGCACACTTTTGGCATTCTCTCAATCAGCTTCATGAGGTAGTCACCTGGAATGCATTTCAATTAACATGTGTGCCACATTTGTGGAAATTCTTTCATTCTTAATGCATTTGAGACAATCAGTTGTGTTGTGACAAGGTAGGGTTATACAGAAGATGGCCCTATTTGGTAAAAGACCAAGTCCATATTATGGCAAGAACAGCTCAAATAAGCAAAGAGAAACGACAGTCCAGCATTACTTTAAGTCAATCTGGAAAATTTTAAGAACTTTGAATGTTTCTTCAAGTGCAGTCGCAAAAACCATCAAGCGCATTGATGAAACTGGCTCTCATGAGCACCGCCACAGGAAATGAAGACTCAGAGTTAAGTTCATTAGAGTTATCAGCCTCAGAAATTACAGCCCAAATAAATGCTTCACATAGTTCTAGTAACAGACACATCAACATAAACTGTTCAGAGGAGACTGTGTGAATCAGGCCTACATGGTCGAATTGCTGCAAAGAAACCACAACTAAAGGACACCAATAAGAAGAAGAGACTTACTTGGGCCAATAAACATGAGCAATGGACATTAGACTGGAGGAAAGTACAAATTTGAGATTTTTGGTTCCAAAGTGTCTTTGTGAGACACAGAGTAGGTGAACGGATGATCTCTGCATGTGTGGTTCACACCGTGAAGCATGGAGGAGCAGGTGTGATGGTGCTTTGCTGGTGAAACTGTCAGTGATTGATTTAGAATTCAAGGGGCACACTTAAGCAGCATGGTTACCAGAGCATTCTGCAGCGATACCCAATCCCAACTGGATTGCGCTTAGTGGGGGACTATCATTTGTTTTTCAAAACTAGCCAAGGGTCAGTTTTTTTTCAAAAAACCTCCAGGCTGTGTAAGGGCCATTTGACCAAGAAGGAGTGCTGCATCAGATGACCTTGCCTCAAACCAATTGACATGGTTTGGGATGAGTTGTCCCGCAGAGTGAAGGAAAAGCATCCAACAAGTCCTCAGCATATGTGGGAACTCCTTCAAGACCATTGTGAAAGCATTCCAGGTGAAGCTGGTTGAGAGAATGCAAAAGTGTGTGCAAAGCTGTCATCAAGGCAAAGGGTGGCTACTTTGAAGAATCTAAAATATTACATTTTTATTTATTTTTAACACTTTTTTGGTTACTACATCATTCAATATGTGTTATTTCATAGTTTTGTTGTCTTCACTATTATTCTACAATGTGGAAAACAGTCAAAATAAAGAAAAACCCTTGAATGTGTAGGTGTGTCTCAACTTTTGACTGGTAATTATACACCGGAACAGTTAGGCCTATATTGTGAAAAATATGGTTGGTCATAGTACCATAAGAAATGAATGAGACTGCACTAAAGGTTCTCAGAGAGCGACAAAGCCAGATGTCACAGTGAGATGTGATGTTTAATGGGGTGATATTCTAGAAGGTGGTATTCTAACATAGGAGGCTGAATTTGGCTAGGTAAAGGGGTTTAGCAGTTAGAGGTTAGGTGAATGATATCTTCGTTTTTTCCCGTGAATACATCTAGCTTGAAAACGATGTCAGTTTTCCCGTGAATACATCTAGCTTGAAAACGATGTCAGTTTTCCCGTGAATACATCTAGCTTGAAAACGATGTCAGTTTTCCTGTTCCTTTGTGCTCATTGAATGAGTCAGGATCAAATGTAAGTACTAGAATTTGGTGATTGGTCCGTTGTCTAATGTTGAGGCTTATGCTGTAGGCTACCATGTTTTTATTTTTACCATGGTTATAGAATCCAATTTTCCATCCCTTTGGTAGTAACTAGCAACACACATCACACACACATCACACACACAACCTCTCCCACATTTTTAGAGCATTTTTATTTGAAGCCAGTTTAGAAGAGATCCTTCGCCCAAACCACTTGTTTTGTCTAAAGAAACAAACCTGACTTCCAAATCAGACCTAGTGAACAGTCAGTAGAGAACATAAAGAAATAACATTCACTATGGACGAGTGGAGTAGCATCAGTCAGGACGACTGTTGTTTCAGTGAAAAGGTGGTCCTCCTACAGCAGCGGGAGAGAAGGTTCCAGAGAGTATGCAAGCTACTGGCGAGAGACGCCCCACTCAAACTCCAACTCTTGGTGAAAAGCAGGAGGACAGATGGAGAGCGAGGGAGAGACAAGCCGGAGAGGAGGTGGAAGACAGGAGAGAAGAGGATGGAGGTGGCAAGACTAAGAAATAATCAGCAAAGGATGGAGGAGAGAAATCAAGAGTTAAACCTTCAGTAGAATGAAAGACCGAGTGTGAAACAAGGGAACGGTAAAAGAGGAAGCTGCAGAAAAGAGAGCGAGAACAGACACAGAATACGACTGAATTGGTGAGAAAGGTTGATGAAGAAGAGCAAGTGGATGGGTTGAGGCGGACGAGGAGAACGGGGATGATGTCACGCCTTGGTCATTGTATTTTGTGTTTTCGTTATATATTTGGTCAGGCCAGGGTGTGACAGGGGTTTATGTTATTGTATTTCGTATTGGGGTTTGTAGTATTTGGGATCGCGGCTGATTAGGGGTGTTGTATAGGCTTGGCTGCCTGAGGCGGTTCTCAATCAGCAGTCAGGTGATTCTCGTTGCCTCTGATTGGGAACCGTATTTAGGTAGCCTGAGTTTCGCTTTGTCTTTCGTGGGTGATTGTTCCTGTCTCTGTGTAGTGTTCACCAGATAGGCTGTAATAAGTTTCACGTTCCGTTTGTTGTTTTTGTATTTATTAGTTATTTCATGTATCGTCACGATTTTCTTCATTAAAGACATGAGTAACAACCACGCTGCATTTCGGTCCGACTCTCTTTCGACAAACGAAGAACGCCGTTACAGAATCACCCACCACACACGGACCGAGCGGCGTGGTTACAGGCAGCGACAGCAGGAGCAGCGAAAGGAGGACGTTATGGACAGCAATGGCATGGATTATACGACGTGGGAAGAAATCGACAGGTGGGCGGCCGACCTAGAGAGAGTGCAGGAGCCCGCATGGGATTCGCTAGATCAGTGCGAAGAAGGCTATAGGCGAATGGAGTTGGAGAAACAGACACGGCGGCGCAGAGCGAAACCCGAGAGTCACCCCAAGGGGGCTCAGAGGGAGAGTGGCTGAGTCAGGAGATGGACCTGAGCCAACTCTCCTTGTTTATCGTGAGGAGCCAAGGAGGAGACCAGAACCAGAGCCGATGTTGGAGGTGAGCGAAGCAGAGACTGTGAAGGAGTTAATGGGGAAAGTGGAGTGGAGAGTAATGAGGGAGTTGCTAGCTTGGTGCTATAGATATCATATTCGTCCGACGGATCGTGTCGGGGATTTGATGGCACCTGAGTTAGCGCTCCATACTCGTCCTGAGGTGCGTATTAGTCGGCTGGTGAAGTTGGTGCCAGCCTCACGCACCAGGCCTCCTGTGCACATCCCTAGCCTTGCACATCCTGTGCCACCTCCACACTCCAGTCCTCCGGTAGCAGCTCCCCGCACCAGGCTTCCTGTGCGTGTCCTCGCTCCAGTATCACCAGTGCCCGCACCACGCATCAGGCCTACAGTGCGCCTCGCCTCTCCTGCGCTGTCGGAGTCTCCCGCCTGTTCAGCACAGCCAGAGCCTTCCTTCCCTCCTGCGCTGTCGGAGTCTCCCGCCTGTTCAGCACAGCCAGAGCCTTCCTTCCCTCCTGCGCTGTCGGAGTCTCCCGCCTGTTCAGCGCAGCCAGCGTTTTCCTCCTCTCCTGCGCTGCCGGAGCCTCCTGCCTGGTTGAAGCAGCCTGAGCTGCCAGTCTGCAAGGAGCTGTCAGCCTGCATGGAGCAGTCAGAGCTGCCAGTCTGCAGGGAGCTGTCAGTCTGCAAGGAGCTGCCAGTCTGCAAGGAGCTGCCAGTCTGCAAGGAGCTGTCAGTCTGCAAGGAGCTGTCAGCCTGCATGGAGCAGTCAGAGCTGTCAGTCTGCATGAAGCAGCCAGAGCTGTCAGTCTGCAAGGAGCTGCCAGTCTGCAAGGAGCTGCCAGTCTGCAAGGAGCTGTCAGTCTGCAAGGAGCTGTCAGCCTGCATGGAGCAGTCAGAGCTGTCAGTCTGCAAGGAGCTGCCAGTCTGCAGGGAGCTGTCAGTCTGCAAGGAGCTGTCCGTCTGCAAGGAGCTGCCAGTCTGCAAGGAGCTGTCAGCCTGCATGGAGCAGTCAGAGCTGTCAGTCTGCATAGAGCAGCTAGATCCGCCAGTCAGCCATGATCTTCTAGATCTGCCAGTCAACCAGATTCTTCCAGATCAGCCTGTCAACCAGAATCTTCCAGATCTGCTAGTCAACCTGAATCTTCCAGATCCGCCAGCCAGCCAGGATCTACCGGAGCCTACTACCTACCTGAGCTTCATCTCAGTACTGGGCTTCCTCTCAGTATTGGGCTTCCCCTCAGTTCCGAGCTGCCCCTCAGTCCCGAGCTGCCCCTCAGTCCCGAGCTGCCCCTCAGTCCCGAGCTGCCCCTCAGTCCCGAGCTGCCCCTCAGTCCCGAGCTGCCCCTCAGTCCCGAGCTGCCCCTCAGTCCCGAGCTGCCCCTCAGTCCCGAGCTGCCCCTCAGTCCCGAGCTGCCCCTCAGTCCCGAGCTGCCCCTCAGTCCCGAGCTGTCCCTCAGTCCCGAGCTGTCCCTCAGTCCCGAGCTGTCCCTCAGTCCCGAGATGCCCCTCAGTCACGAGCTGCTCCTCAGTTCTGTGGGGTTCTGGGTGAGGACTATTAGGCCATGGTCGGCGGCGAGGGTGAATTATCCCAGGACGCGAAGGGGAGGAACTATGACATTTATGGAGTGGGGTCCACGTCCCGAGCCGGAGCCGCCACCATGGACAGACGCCCACCCGGACCCTCCCAATGGTTTTGAGGTGCGTCCGGGAGTCCGCACCTTGGGGGGGGGGGTTCTGTCACGCCTTGGTCATTGTATTTTGTGTTTTCGTTATATATTTGGTCAGGCCAGGGTGTGACAGGGGTTTATGTTATTGTATTTCGTATTGGGGTTTGTAGTATTTGGGATCGCGGCTGATTAGGGGTGTTGTATAGGCTTGGCTGCCTGAGGCGGTTCTCAATCAGCAGTCAGGTGATTCTCGTTGCCTCTGATTGGGAACCGTATTTAGGTAGCCTGAGTTTCGCTTTGTCTTTCGTGGGTGATTGTTCCTGTCTCTGTGTAGTGTTCACCAGATAGGCTGTAATAAGTTTCACGTTCCGTTTGTTGTTTTTGTATTTATTAGTTATTTCATGTATCGTCACGATTTTCTTCATTAAAGACATGAGTAACCACCACGCTGCATTTCGGTCCGACTCTCTTTCGACAAACGAAGAACGCCGTTACAGATGAAGAGGAGGGGAAGGAGGAGGAGGAAATACAAAGAGGAAGAGGTAATGAAGGACATTGTGACAAAGGAGATAAAGGGTTAAATTGAACTAACAGAAAACCCGGAGAGGATTGGGAGACCAACGAGGGTGTTGAAGAATGGACAGATATTGATGGCAGTGAAAGTGTTGAAACAAATGAAGAGGAAAGAGAACAAGGTTGATGAAGAAAAGAAAATGGATCCCCAGAAAAATGCATGGATCATGGTGAAACTGAGGGAGAAAAAAAAAAATGGAATTTGAAATATAAGTCATTATGCAGATGGCAATGATCTGGATGGTGAGAGAAGTATCCACAAGTGGAACGGGAAAGAGGGGGGGGGGGGTGAGGAAAAGAAAGAAGACCTCAAGAATTTTGGGGAAACTGAGAACGATAAAGAATCTACATACAGTGAGGAGAGGGAGCGCGTTAAAAGGGGTAGTTCGCCCTATTTTCATACTTTACAAATATTTGTCATATCATGGAAGTAATCTATGGGCCCGGAGTGAATGCAACCTACACTGAGTACATTGCAGCCACTCCAAACTACTTCTAAGAGAAGGATTTGAAGAGTCTGAAACTAGTGTAAAACCCCAAAAAGACAACAGAGAATGTGGGATGCAAAAGTTCTCCTAAACTATTCAAGATTGTACAGAAAGTGTCAATAAGGAGTATCGAAACCGACCGAGGGAAACAGAAAAAGGACAAGGAAATGACTGCCGTGAAGAGAGAGATGAAAAGAGACAGTCGACAATAAAGTGTCGGGTAGGGTACCGTCACACCGGCAGTCATGACCACAGTCAAATTCCACGTGACGGGACGGTAATCTCCTCCTACGACCCATTCTAAATCTAAACTAATTTCACATATTAGTAAAGACAATACTAAATTGAGAACAGTCCGATGGGTGAGAATATTATAACTAGATGAGAGACCAGTCTGTGCGGGCCTGAGGCAAGGAACAGAGCGCAAGTTTTGCTGTTGACTTTTTCAAAATCACCAATAGTTGCATCATGCAGCCCATATATGTTTTGATGTCTAAGACATTCTAAGGCTTGTATCATTCACAACTAAAGTTGCCAAAAAACTCTATATCTAACATATAAGACCTGTTTCAAATGATCACTTTTACACTCGGCATAGCAATTTCATTTGCGCACTCGCTCGGGAATGTCCTTAAAATATCCTTAATATTTTATTCAGCTAAGTTCAATGATATTCTTCATACTATAAAATCATACAATATAAAATAATGCACAGGATTTATAAGCATATACAGTGCCTTGCGAAAGTATTCGGCCCCCTTGAACTTTGCGACCTTTTGCCACATTTCAGGCTTCAAACATATAAAGATATAAAACTGTATTTTTTTGTGAAGAATCAACAACAAGTGGGACACAATCATGAAGTGGAACGACATTTATTGGATATTTCAAACTTTTTTAACAAATCAAAAACTGAAAAATTGGGCGTGCAAAATTATTCAGCCCCCTTAAGTTAATACTTTGTAGCGCCACCTTTACAGTTTTATATCTTTACAGTTTTATATCTTTATGTTTGAAGCCTGAAATGTGGCAAAAGGTCGCAAAGTTCAAGGGGGCCGAATACTTTCGCAAGGTACTGTATTGTCTGCTAAATGAACTAGATAATGGATTTATAATGATGGTGTACACTGAGTGTACAAAACATTAGAAAGTCCTGCTATTTCCATGACAGACTGACCAGGTGAATCCAGGTGAAATATATGACCCCTTATTGATGTTGCCTGTTAAATCCACTTCAATCAGTGTAGATGAAGGGAATGATTTAAAAATATATATATTTTTAAGCCTTGAGACAATTGAGACATGGATTGTTTGTGTACGCCATTCAGAGGGAGAATGGGCAAGACAAAGTATTTAAGTGCCTTTGAACGGGGTATGGTAGTAGGTGCCAGGCACACCGGTTTCTGTCAAGAACTGCAACGCTGCTGGGTTTTTCACGCTCAACAGTTTCCCGTGTGTATCAAGCATTGTCCACCACCCAAAGGATATCCAGCCAGCTTCCCACAACTGTGGGAAGCATTGGAGTCAACATGGGCCAGCATCCCTGTGGAAAGCGTTCGACACCTTGTAGAGTTCATTCCCTGATTAATCGAGGCTGTTCTAAGGGCAAAAGGGGGTGAAACTCAATATTAGGTAGGTGTTCCTAACATTTAGTACACCCAGTAAACTGATTTATTATACTTTTTGAAATGTATATGTTTTCAAAGGCGCACACCAGGCCTGGAGATGCTAAACGTGTTTACGTTAATTAACAGTCAATTACCGTGAGACCGGCAGTCATTTGCATGACAGTGAGCAGATGACAAAATGATGACAGCCACAGCCCTAGTGGCGAGTCAAAAGAAACTGAAGGAACAAAAGCGACAGTCTAGCAGTGAGATGACCGTAGGAGAAGAGAGGAAGGAGGGACCCACAGGATGACCAACCAGAAATGCTCATCACCTTCCCCTTCCTTTAATACATGTTTGGAGTGGTAGGACTGTAACAGTGACTGTAGTAAGGACATAGGTGGTGTGTGAGTTTCAAGTTTGGGGATGCTTATAATTTATCCTACCATTTCTAACCGATCTTGCGCGGCAGTTAAGATTTTTCAAATGTGTATTTTTGTGGAACAGTTTAATTTCAATAATCAAGTTTTTGTTTCTCAAAATCATTGTCACGTGGTCAATCATGCAAATCTCAATTAAAATGATAAAAATCTAAAAGTTCAAATTCAACTAATGTGAGAGCAACACCCTCTACCATATGGACACATTGATACACCGTGATCCATTGGCGGCTAAAGAAATCAACGCATGGAACTCAAAGATAGCCTATAGGCCAACTTCCATCGTCAACAAAGTAAAATACATAGGCCTAAAGCTGAAAAATAAAAAATTTAATATCTTGATGAAAATGCAGGTTCTTTCAATCGCATTCATCTCTCTACTCCGACTGTCTGCTTCCCTTTCTATCCGTGAGCTATCGCTGGTGATGTATCATATCAATCAACTGGATCCAGCCTAAAACTGTCCTAGCGAACTTGCAAATGATATCAACCAGCCTATTCCGGGTCCTCAGAGATTCCTGTGCCAGTGAGCTCTGAACAGACAGCTGTTTTTGCAGGGAAAAGTGTTTTAGGTATTTTATGACGTTTCCACTTGATACAGGGGGGCAAAAAAGTATTTAGTCAGCCACCAATTGTGCAAGTTCTCCCACTTAAAAAGATGAGAGAGGCCTGTAATTTTCATCATAGGTACACTTCAACTATGACAGACAAAATGAGAAAAGAAAATCCAGAAAATCACATTGTAGGATTTTTTATGAATTTATTTGCAAATTATGGTGGAAAATAAGTATTTGGTCAATAACAAAAGTTTATCTCAATACTTTGTTATATACCCTTTGTTGGCAATGACAGACGTCAAACGTTTTCTGTAAGTCTTCACAAGGTTTTCACACACTGTTGCTGGTATTTTGGCCCATTCCTCCATGCAGATCTCGTCTAGAGCAGTGATGTTTTGGGGCTGTTGCTGGGCAACACGGACTTTCAACTCCCTCCAAAGATTTTCTATTTCTATGAGATCTGGAGACTGGCTAGGCCACTCCAGGACCTTGAAATGCTTCTTACGAAGCCTCTCCTTCGTTGCCCGGGCAGTGTATTTGGGATCATTGTCATGCTGAAAGACCCAGCCACATTTCATCTTCACTGCCCTTGCTGGTGGAAGGAGATTTTCACTCAAAATCTAACGATACATGGCCCCATTCATTCTTTCCTTTACACGGATCAGTCGTCCTGGTCCCTTTGCAGAAAAACAGCCCCAAAGCATGATGTTTCCACCCCCATGCTTCACAGTAGGTATGGTGTTCTTTGGATGCAACGCAGCATTCTTTGTCCTCCAAACACTACAAGTTATATTTTGGTTTCATCTGACCATATGACATTCTCCCAATCTTCTTCTGGATCATCCAAATGCTCTCTAGCAAACTTCAGACGGGCCTGGACATGTACTGACTTAAGCAGGGGGACACGTCTGGCACTGCAGGATTTGAGTCCCTGGCGGTGTAGTGTGTTACTGATGGTAGGCTTTGTTACTTTGGTCCCAGCTCTCTGCAGGTCATTCACTAGGTCCCCCCGTGTGGTTCTGGTATTTTTGCTCACCGTTCTTGTGATAATTTTGACCCCACGGGGTGAGATCTTGCGTGGAGCCCCAGATCGAGGGAGATTATCAGTGGTCTTGTATGTCTTCCATTTCCTAATAATTGCTCCCACAGTTGATTTCTTCAAACCTAGCTGCTTACCTATTGCAGATTCAGTCTTCCCAGCCTGGTGCAGGTCCACAATTTTGTTTCTGGTGTCCTTTGACAGCTCTTTGGTCTTGGCCATAGTGGAGTTTGGAGTGTGACTGTTTGAGGTTGTGGACAGGTGTCTTTTATACTGATAACAAGTTCAAACAGGTGCCATTAATACAGGTAACGAGTGGAGGACAGAGGAGCCTCTTAAAGAAGAAGTTACAGGTCTGTGAGAACCAGAAATCTTGCTTGTTTTGTAGGTGACCAAATACTTATTTTCCACCATAATTTGCAAATAAATTCATTAAAAAATCCTACAATGTGATTTTCTGGATTTTTTTTCTCTCATTTTGTCTGTCATAGTTGAAGTTAACCTATGATGAAAATTACAGGCCTCTCTCATCTTTTTAAGTGGTGGCTGCACAATTGGTGGCTGACTAAATACTTTTTTGCCCCACTGTATATGGGATCATCAGATCAGTATATTTTTTCTCTTTCACACTGTGGCTTGGTGATTATTGAGGACAGGAGACGGTTGGAAAGATTTGCCAAATACTGTGAGGAACTATTATCATTCGCAATGGATGTTTAAAAAAAACTGACTTTGTTGACTTACTGTGTGAGGTGAAGAAAAAACAACTGAGGAGCTCAGCTTAGTTTAAAAAAAAGTTTATTAAAATTACCTTTATTTAACTAGGCAAGTCAGATAAGAACAAATTCTTATTTTCAATGACTGCCTAGGAACAGTGGGTTAACTGCCTTGTTCTTGGGCAGAACAAGAGATTTTTACCTTGTCAGCTCAGGGGTTTGATCTTGCAAACATCTGGTTTTACTAGTCCAACGCTCTAACCACTAGGCTACCTGCCGCTCTGGCAGTGGTGGAAAGACAATCAGAATGAAGCACTTTCCTACATTTGCAAGGAGCACGCCAGGTACGTCTGTGTGTGTTCAGTTGCGCATACTCCCACAACGGCAGGGTAGCCTAGTGGTTAGAGCGTTGGACTAGTAACCGGAAGGCTGCAAGTTCAAACCCCCGAGCTGACAAGGTACAAATCTGTCGTTCTGTCCCTGAACAGGCAGTTAACCCACTGTTCCTAGGCCGTCATTGAAAATAAGAATTTGTTCTTAACTGACTTGCCTGGTTAACTAAAGGTAAAATAAAAAAATAAAAAACATTATCAGGACCCGAGAAACCTGACACATGTTCATTGATCACTAGACATCAGATTCGACCTGCTTGCTTACAGCTGCACTAGGGTCGGACAGCATTCCTGTGTAGATTAAGACACTGTGGAGCCAGCGCGTAATATGGTTCGGAAACGTACCTCAATCCAGGGATGAGAAATGCATTGTACTCCGAATTGTCCCATTATCCCAACTGTTACACCGAGAAGATTGAACGACTATTAGTTTTTCTGGGAAACTGTTCTTTTCATCCTCATGCTAGCTAGCAGTAGCCACAGCAGCCATTATGGAATGGAAAGTCACGTTGAACAACAAAGGAGCTGATTGGCTGACATTCCAAAATGGCTGCGTTGGCTACTGCTAGCTAGCATGAAGACGAAAAGGGCAGTTTTCTGGGAAAACTAGCATTATTTCAATCTTCTAAATGGAGCAGTGTGGATAAAGGTTCAATTTGGAGTACATTGGCATATCCCCTCCCTGCAGTGAGGTACGTTTTCCGACCAATGTCTAATGCCGGCTCCATGGTGTCTTAATCTAACCATAATCTAACCATGTTCAGACCCCAGTGCAGCTCAGTGTAAACAAGCGTTAACGGTAGGGGAGGTATCTTCTGGCAAATTGCTCACATGGAGCACTACAAACAAAACACAATGAAACAAATGTACAAAACTCGTAAATTAGGGTTATGAAACAAACCCCAAATTGTTTCTCACAAGTGTCGCAAGTTGTGAATGCTACAAACAACGTTTCCATTCCGAGAAAGAGAACGGGATATTTATGTAAATAATACATGCATTAACAGAAATGTATGTAACCAAATTACGGGAAATAATGGTACATTTATTACTGGTGATATATGTAATGGGGAATTGAGAAAAAATAAACAATTAAAGGGCAAACAATTCACACAATTAAACAGTGAATGCGCAATAATTGGTGGGACACAGCTGAGCGCATTCTGGAGAGAGAAGCACCATATCTTCTCCACATACCCCTCCCCTTCTTCTATCTATCTATTTCTCATCTCACCAGAGAAATCATCAGAGTGAGCAAAACAGCGCCCCTCTGTCTTACTATATGTAGCCAATGTATCTGATGCTGTCTGGCCAAAAAGAGTATGACATGCCATACCCATTTGTGACTTGTTTCAGGAAACCAGAGGTATGTCTCGGGTCACTACTTCACAGGAGAGCCATTTGAACAAACTTTTTTTTTTTAAACAAAATGCGTTTTTTTGTCAGAAATGTCTTCTGGAAAATGTTTATTTTCATGTGCCTTAATAACAAACTTGTATGCCATCTGCAAATACAAATAAAATTGTTAAATTACGAGCCTAGTTGGTTTGGCCACAGAAAAAGTCAGCAATCTTCCCACTAGCCATGATTCGCTGAAATAATGAGTGGGCTGGACATGCCGAGAGATGAGTTCAGATTGGTCTGCCATATAGCACACCATATAGTCTTTTTGAGCTGGTCAGTATGTGTAGGTAATCCTGTCTAACACGTTTAAAAATATATATATTGTGTAGAAGAAATTCTCTCCAATTTCTGGAGGACTGAGTTTTGAAATCAGTGAAATTAGAGTATGATAGCTAAGGAGATGGAGAAAACACATATTTCCTGATTATATCTTCAAACTAAGTCCAACCATGGCATACGTGTCAGGGAGAAAAGTCCATCCATGATGTATATGCTGATCTAGGATCAGTTATGTAATTTACGGGAAAATATTATATTGACAGGGAGGACTTGAACCTAGATGAGCACTCCTACTCTGAGATGCTTTGTGAGTATAAGCCCTACTGGTGACCAGTGATGATCATTGCAATTATCTTCTTTCCTTTATTTGAATTATTTCCTTGTTTTTTCTATACTATTTATACATTTCTTTGGGCATTTTATAAATAAAATGCATTTCTTAAAATGAAAGGGTTGTGTGTGATTTGCTTTTGTGAGACAAAGACTAAGTGTGGTTGATGAAAATATAATACTAGTGCACACCGCAGAGTGGTCCATTGAACTCACTAGCATCAGCCACAGCAATGCTAATAGCTAGCCTAGAAGTAACACACTGCTACACACTGCAGAAGTAGCAGGCCCTCTCAGATCAGCCCAGCAAGAGGAATCTGATTTTAACTGATTTAAACTGTCATCTGTCAGAACGGCACATACGCATGCTGGCCAGCCACAATGTTTTATAAGTCTGAGTTTTTTAAAAGTGTGGTTGCAAGACACTCCCTCCTCATGGCCAGAACTAGTGTTCCTGCTTAACTCTGTTTACCATTTTACCACTTAGCATGGGCTGAAACACCACATCAATGCAGCCTTTCTTTTAAGGGAGATATGATCTTTAGAACATATCTGAGTGCTGCCTTTAGACTGATAGGCAGAAGGAATGCTGGTTAGGAGAGGTAACTGGGCCAATACTAAAAAATACAGTCTCCTTGCTCACCGATCTGTAAGTGATTGTAAAAGTGAAGGTATGTTTCCACTGTATTGCTTTCAGTAATCCAACCTGGTCAGATCAGTAATTACCTCAAGGAAGGAAAAAAAGAAGGATGTATTTTGAATGTATTGAAAAAGGCCATTTGTTTATGGTAGGGCAGCATCGTGGCTGGATACGTTTCATTCATAAGCAGTGGATTGGTGGAGAGAAAAAGAGGGGAAAGGAAGGAAGCCACTTACATTTGGCTGTTAGCTTGTACCCTCCCAGGGGTGATGCGTGGCCGTCCACAGCATCGAATCCTGAAGACACCAGAACCACGTCAGGAGAAAACTCATTGGCGATGGGCATCACCACCGTCCTGTGAAGGGAGAGAGAAAAAAAAGGGAGTGGGAAAGAGAGCGAGAATGAGCCCGTTAATGCCACCATCCCCTGTAGTGACTCACCTAAACATACGTATTGAGAGACACCACCTAGAGCAAGGATCATCAACTAGATTCAGCCCCGGGCCAATTTTTTCTTGTGTGGATTGTCAGGAGGCCAGAACATAATTACAAGTCATTTGTAGACTGCAACAGACCGTTTCAAACCTTGCTTACATTTGTATATGATCACATACACTGAGCGTACAAAACATTAAGGACACCTGCTCTTTCCATAACATTGACAGACTCTGGTGAATCCAGAGCATTGGGCATGTAACTGAAAGCTTGCTGGTTCGAATCTTAGAGCCAACAAGGTGAAAAAAAGTCTGTTGATGTGCCCTCGAGCAAGGCACTAATTGTTCCTCTAAGTTGATTGGATAAGAGAGTCTGCTACATGACTTAAATATAGCCAATGAACCACTTACAGTGCAATGTACCTGCTCATTTAGCAGCCACTTTCATTCAGACAGTCAGTGAACAACACATAACAGTACATAACCTCCTATACATGAATCAAAGCCACATATCTGGTTTTGAGAACCACAAGCTCCAAAAAACTGAGCCATAGAAACCCCGAACGACACAGTGAGAGAAAGGAAGAACTCAGGTCACATGTCAGGGGAGCAGTAAAAGTGAATGGGAGGAATTGAATACACAATGATACTGTAGTTCTGAGGGGACGATACGTCGTTGGTCTGTGTTGATGGCTCTGTGGGTGTGCAGAGTGAGACCTTAGAATCCACCCTCTCTCCCACAGCTGGTGGAAGGAAAATAGATAGATAGTGAATTCAGTGCTTTGGTCGTACTCATCAAGCTTTTCATTGAACCACATACGTGCATTGTGCATGTAATTGCGCTCATAATGCGTTATACACGGCTGAGGCATATCAAGTGATCAATCCTTTCCTCTGTATCACGACTGTTGTTAAACATGCTCTTTCCAGGTGTAGAAATACAATTTGGTTAAGTCGAATTTCTCTTTTGTGCTGTGGTTGTGTAGCTGCCACCGGGTTTATCTGGGATAGAAACAGCGTCGTATAGCTGTTCCTTTTACTGATAGGCTGTCAATATTGTGTAGGTGAAGTTGCAAAAGGAATCTGCCTGTGATGTGTCAGTGTTGTGAAGTTGTCTGCGACAGTGACAGCATTGTGTAGACGTTTGTAATCATACTGTTTATTCGCTGTGGGACTTCTCTGATTGACAGCATGAATAGCTCTTCCAGTGTAGCTGTACACTGCCTGCTTTTTGGGGCCGGCAGTATTTGGGTAGGCAGGGTTTTGGTGCGACTGAGAGGTGGCTCAGGGCCGTGTTGTAGTAACCCTCTACTTTGCTGACCTCAAGAACATGGCGCTTGTCTCCTGGCTGCGGGCGTGGCGGGTGAGCGGGTAGCATGCCCAAAGCTCCTGAGCCCGCTTTCCTTCCATTCCGCTATCGCCGCCACAATTATAGGCCTCCACTGAGCAAACCACGCCCCCCCTCCCACACACACACACACACACACACACAGCTGTCTGCAGTGGCGGCCTTCCCCCAAGAGAGAGAGGAGGTATTTTTAGGAGGCTCGGTACCTCAGACAGCTGAGATACACAGAGGAGAGTGTGCGTCACTGACTGTGTCAGCATGCCTCTGGCACTTGGGTGAAGAGAATGGGTAAGAGCTCCCGAGTGGCGTAGCGGTCTAAGGCACTGCATCGCTAGAGGGGTCACTACAGACCCTGGTTTGATTCCAGGCTGTATCACAAATAGCCGTGATTGGGAGTCCCATAGTGCAGAGCACAATTGGCCCAGCGTCGTCTGGGTTAGGATTTGGCCGGGGTAGGCCGTCATTGTAGATAAGAATTTGTTCTTAACTGACTTGCCTAGTTAAATAAAGGTAAAATAAATAAAAAGTGACAGAGCGAGGAGGTGAAGGACATAATGAATGAGACCGGATGAGTAGAGAATGGAAGCATACCTTGGTGGTAGAAATACATGTAAAGAGATGCAACGAGAAAGCAGTACTGTTATGGAAGTATTTGTTCAGCTGCTTTAAAGCGCACACACACACACACACACACACACACACACACACACACACACACACACACACACACACACACACACACACACACACACACACACACACACACACACGTCAAGCCTCAATCAAAAACTGCACGCATCATCAACCCCCCCCCACAACCCCTCTCTAAAACAGACGACAACCTTGGGAAAGCCACAGCGATCCATTAGAGAGCCAGTGTGAGTGGAAACAAGTTTTTTTTTATAGGCCTGCTATGGAGTGAATCAGTGGATATCTATGTGGTAGATGAAAAAGGCTTGGTTAATAAGGCTAGCGGATAACGAGTTTTAACAAGATTTACGACGCCATCTTAGCTACGGGACATCCTGGGTTTGTAGGGTGGGATCCAAAAACCTTCCTGCCTCCATCAGCTAGTTCCTGCCTGTAAAGTGTCGTCGCTGAGGTGTGCTTTCGATGTCGAGGGAAAATTTATACTGTTCTGCTCTGCCATGGCACGCAGTCGCACCGAATGTGTTTGTTCAGATTAAAGGCGCAATATGTAGCTTTGTGTGCCTTTTAACCAAATTCACATAAAAATGTGAGGTACTGTATACATCCGTCCTTCTCATTGAAAGTCAGATAAGCGGTAGATCTGTTCTATGTGTACTATTTCTACATTTTGTTTTTGCGTCTTTTTACCTTTGGTTTAGATGGTACAATGATTTTCTATACTTTACATTGCTTGTTTTGTCGCAAACTGAAATTAGGGGAACATTTCAGAATTTTGGCAACTAGGTAATGCAGAGCGATTTCTACACATTGTGCCTTTAAATACAAATAAAGTTTAATAAAAAGTACTTACAACATGTTTCTGTATTACCTGTTGCACATTTAGTTCCTCAATGCATGGACCTTGGTTGGATTGTGTGCATGTGTGTCTGTGTATTGCTGTGAGAAAGTGTGTGTGTGTGTGTATCCCGGGGGAGCATGCTTGGGAGGACCTGCTAAGCCTCAGGGTTGAACACCTCTTTCTCCTGAGACAGTCAGGCCTAACATAAATCCCCCTGACCCACTGTAATATCCTCATCACACGCCAACACACACACTCAGACTCTCTCTCTCTCACACAAACACACGTATAGGTACCACGTAGACACACCCACCCGCGCATTGACTCGCTACCGGTACCCCCTGTATATAGCCTCGCTATTCTTATGTAAATTCCTTGTGTTACTTTTTGATTTAATAGTTTTTTAAAAATTACTTTAGTTTATTTAGTAAATATTTTATTAACTCTATTTCTTGAACTGCATGGTTGGTTAAGGGCTTGTAAAGCCTTTCACGGTAAGGTCTACACCTGTCGTATTCGCCGCATATGACAAATACAATTTGATTTAATTTGTAATTCATCCTCTCTAGCATTTCTGCGAAGATAACACCGCCACCTCTGTGACTACTCAATGCGCTCGACCTATAAAGCTCCCCGAACCCACCGGAACCCTGAAGATCAGTTCCGCAGGTAGTCGCCCAACACGTCAACTTTCCCATAGAGGTGGCTCTGGAGTCTGCTATTCCTTCTCCTCTGATCTTTACTGGGGCATTCCTGTAGCTATTGGATTTTTCACCGATATGAGAAGACGAGATGAGCCACGTCTCTCTCTCTCTCTTTCATCTGCACTGTTTTCTTTACCTTTTTCCCAGTGAGGTTGTGGGCTTAGAGTTTGGGAGAGAATAGACTAGACGGAGGTGGGAGATTTGGTCAGAGTGCTGCCGTAGATTAACACCTTTTGGGGGATTGAGTCTTTGTGTAGGGGACTTTGTTCACAAATAGTTCACCCAAGTTCTCAAAATGGCATCCATTCTCTCATTGCGCTGAGTGATAAGATATGCAGACGCACTAACACTCAAACACAAGCGCGCGCACACACACCTCTTTCAGAATGGAGGCAGCTTTTCCCTCAGTGGCATTGACAAGAAACAGGGAAATCTACCTCTCTAGGAACTCTTTCCATCTTCCACTCCTCCTTTTCATCCCTTGTGTGTGTGTGTGTGTGTGTTTTCATGTGAACTGCTCAACAGCAAATGAGGAGGAAGAGGATATAGCTTGACTGGACACACATGACTTCAGTTTACAATCGCTAATTAGCAATAACTCATGTACAGATTCCCCCTGCGATGGACTGAGACCGATTGCGGGAGCTTAGAAGTAGAACCGTCGACTGCCGAAAAGAGATCCATCCTCACCGTCCGGCCTAATCCACCCAGGAGGGGCACGCCAAGACCGGCTAGGGTAGTAAAATAGACCCCCCCCCCCCCCTGGATACAATACCTCCCAAACCTACTAACCAACAAAGGGTTAACGCTAGCCATGCCTACATGTTAGGCTCAAAGGCTTTTCCGACCGTTCACAAAAAAGCATGGGAGAGCAGGCAAAGAGGCAGGGTAGAAAACACATACACAGACAGACACACACACACACACACACTTCAAAGCCTTGTCATCTGGCGTTGCGGAGAGCTGGTTTGAATTAAGCTCAATTCTCCTCTCTGTTTCCAAGTTCATGGTGAGAGAGGGAGCGAGAGGGAGAAAGAGACGGTGCTTCTGGTTTTCATTAGGGACCATTTTCTTATCTTTTTTTCTCTCTCTTTCTGGAGTCTGGCTTGATCCCCTGCAAATGCAACGTGGCACTGGCTGTGAAGAAATTAGAAGATGACGCCCGCGAGGCAGGCATCCTCTTACACAGAGAGAGAGAGAGAACAAGAGAGAGAAGAAGGGAGAGAATATGCTGCTTACAAAACAAGAGACAAAATAAGGAGTGAGATGGGGAGGATGTGTGCGTGTGTGTGTATGGTTTGTGTGTGTGTGCGCGCGCGTGTGTGTGTGTGAGAGAGAGTAAGTGTGTATGTGTCTGTGTTTGAGAGAGAGAGAGAGAGAGAAAGACATAGAAAGAGACAGAGGGAGAGCGGATATATGGACTGTTGGGCTATGCTGGCCTTATTCCTCTGGGTTCTGTTAATCAGAGAGGCCGAGGAGAGACTCTCACTTCCGCACTGTGGAATTGAAAAGCGCCAGGGGCCAGCTTAGTGACATAAGGGGAAGACCCACGTACGCCTTCTCTTAGTTCAATTCAAGAATATTTATTGACATGGAATGTGTAAGAATTGACATTGCCAAAGAAAACATATCAAATCAATTACCCTCTCTCCCGATCTACTTGTGTAGATCTCATGGATTTGGATAGGTGTAAGCAATATGGTGGAATTTCCACCTAGCCTATCAGAGGTTGAGGTGAAGCTAGGATGTAAAGTTAAGGTTGTATCAATAACTTACAGTATCTCATAAAGGTCATGAACTTTGCTCGCTGTCAGCCTTTCAGGTCATTGCTAGAGGACTATATAACCGAATCAACTTTTAGAATATCTGCCGTGGCTGAAAATCTACCTTTTCACATTACGTTTTCTGTTGTTGTGGGGAAGGGGAATTAACAAAGAGGCAACTCGAATTAACTCTAAAGGCTTTTATTAGACTACATTTACAAGCAGTGAGAAAAAAAAAAGAATGCTGCGAGTAGTATCAGATCCTGACAAATAGGTTCCGGAATGAAACGGTCCAAAACTGAGAGGTGCCGGATCCTGTTCCAGCAGGATCAAATTAAGCACTGGTTATACTGCTATAGAGAAAAACAGCCAATGGATGCCAAGATACATGAGGCATGACAACAACGTGAGGAGCGACAACATACGGTTTTCTGGCCTGAACTACTACAGTGTCACAGAGTATCAACAAACAAGCTGTCTAACCCTTTCCAAACAGTTGGTCTTGCAGTTCTATCACTTGCAGCATCAACATAATGGGGCAGGATGGTTACTAACAATTCATTGTCAGAATCTTAAGAAGTTTCCAAATGTAGCTTCCAAAAGATCCACTTTACACTGAGCCAACACGGGTAGGACGGAAAACATTTTGGCACCAGTACGCTGTAGCTTCCCAATTCCTTTACCAGAAAGACTGGTGTTGGGTGACACTGACTTCTATAAATGTAAGGGGGAGCTACTCTTCTTGCTCGGTTGAGAAACAACAACAAAGGATAGATTTGAGCAACGCATAACATTTTGCCTTGCTTTAAATGGCTCTACAACAACAAAAGAGACACGACCTGACGATGGGCTACAGGTGATGCAGATGGTAGGGACACAGCGCTTGAGGGTTTTTCACGTGTTGCATATACTGTATAATAATATGTCGTAGGTACATATGCACCTTAATATGTATCATGTTCCACATCTCAAATGCTGTGTAAATCCATATGGCATATATGATATTGTGGATTGTACAGCACGTGCTCCATCTGCCTTGGATGTGAGAGGGCCAGTTTGGGGTTAGGTGAGGAGCAGGGTTACAGTTGAAGTCGGAAGTTTACGTACACTTAGGTCATTAAAACTCGTTTTTAAACCACTCCACAAATTTCTTGTTAACAAACTATAGTTTTGGCAAGTTGATTAGGACATCTACTTTGTGCATGACACAAGTAATTTTTCCAACAATTGTTTGCAGGCAGATTATTTCAGTTATAATTCACTGTTTCAGTGGGTCACAATTCCAGTGGGTCAGAAGTTTACATACACTAAGTTGACTGTTCCTTTAAACAGCTTGGAAAATTCCAGAAAATTATGTCATGGCTGTAGAATCTTCTGATAGGCTAATCATTTGGGCCATTTGAGTTTCAGTGTACCTGTGGATGTATTTCAAGGTCTTCCTTCAAACTCAGTGCCTCTTTGCTTGACATCATGGGAAAATCGAAAGAAATCAGCTAAGACCTCAGAAAAAAACTTGTAGACCTCCACAAGTATGGTTCATCCTTGGGAGCAATTTCCAAATGCCTGAAGGTACCACGTTCATCTGTACAAACAATAGTACGCAAGTATAAACACCATGGGACCATGTAGTCGTCATACCGCTCAGGAAGGAGACGCGTTCTGTCTCCTAGAGATGAACGTACTTTGGTGCGAAAAGTGCAATTCAATCCCAGAACAACAGCAACGGACCTTGTGAAGATGCTGGAGGAAACAGGTACAAAAGTATCTATACCCACAGTAAAACGAGTCCTATATCGACATAACCTATATAAGGCCACTCAGCAAGGAAGAAGCCATTGCTCCAAAACTGCCATAAAAAAGCCAGACTAAAGTATGCAACTGTACATGGGGACAAAGATCGTAGTTTTGAAGAAATGTCCTCTGGTCTGATGAAACAAAAATAGAACTGTTTGGCCATAATGACCATCGTTATGTTTGGAGGAAAAAGGGGGAGGCTTGCAAGCCGAAGAACACCATCCCAACCGTGAAGCACAGGGGTGGAAGCATCATGTTGTGGGGGTGCTTTGCTGCAAGAGGGACTGGTGCACTTCACAAAATAGATGGCATCATGAGGGAATAAAATTATGTGGATATATTGAAGCAACATCTCAAGACATCAGTCAGGAATTTAAAGCATGGTCGCAAATGGGTCTTCCAAATGGACAATTACCCAAAGCATACAAGTTGTGGCAAAATGGCTTAAGGACAACGAAGTCAAGGTATTGGAGTGGCCATCACAAAGCCCGGACCTTAATCCCATAGAAAATTTGTGGGAAGAACTGAAAAAGCGTTTGCGAGCAAGGAGGCCTACAAATCTGACTCAGTTACATCAGCTCTGTCAGGAGGAATGGGCCAAAATTCACGCAACTTATTGTGGGAAGCTTGTGGAAGGCTTCCTGAAACGTTTCACCCAAGTTCAACAATTTAAAGGCAATGCTACCAAATACTAATTGAGCGTATGTAAACTTCTGACCCACTGGGAATGTGATGAAAGAAATAAAAGCTGAAATAAATAATTCTCTCCTACTACTATTCTGACATTTCACATTCTTAAAATAAAGTGGTGATCCTAACTGACCTAAGACAGGGAATTTTTACTAGGATTAAATGTCAGGAATTGTGAAAAACGGAGTTTAAATCTATTTGGCTAAGGTGTATGTAAACTTCCGACTTCAACTGTATGTGGAGATTGAGATCTGGGGTACATTAGGGGGGCACGGTATCCTGGTTATCATAGCATAGTGTGCAGCCAGCCATTGAGTGAGTGAGTGAGTGAGTGAGTGAGTGAGTGAGTGAGTGAGTGAGAGTGAGTGAGTGAGAGTGAGAGTGGCTTGATGTGTGTCTACTGGTACCGGCAGCTCACACAGCTCATCTTCAAAGTGGGGCGTCACGAATTGCACTCTGCCCTGCATCCCACCATATGTCTGTGTTTGTGAGTGTATGCATGCATTCATTGGTGGGTGGGTGAGTGTGTGTATGCACACATTGGTGCCTGTGAGCATGCGTGCATGAGTTTCGAGTGGTGTTTGTGTTTTCTTGTGTGTTTGTGTTGTGTATCTATATGTGCTTGCTCGCATTATGTGTGTGTACAGTGTGAGTGTGTAGGTGGGTTATAAATAGCCCCAGACAGCGGACCTAATGGAGTTCAGCCATGGCATCAGCCTGCTTGGCAGATAAAAGAGGCCGCCACAAAGCCTTGCCTCGGCCGTGCACTACAACACATCATACTTCATGTTTCATGGCCTCTCAGCCATATAGAACCCACTTACTGTTATTTTTGGACGGGAGCTTTTCACACAGTCATGGTGAACCATGTCCTTTTTCCCCCAGATTAAATTCTCTCAGTACTTCTGCTCTGGATGAGATGTAATGTTGATGTAGTGTATCATGTGAATAGATATTACTGTAAAATAGACAATGTGTGGACAATATGTACCCTTTTGGGACTATTTATTTGGTTCCTTTGTACAGGGCAAATTAATCAAGTGCACCTGAAGCGTATGGAATAATTTGACATATGTATTTGACTGAGATTTGACTCCAAATTATGGTTGTATTTACAAACGTGGTTGTATTTGTGAACATCACTTGTATTTTTGGCAGGGATATTTGACATAATTTGCCCAATCCGTTTTCGCAGTCCTTTAGTTTTTGTTTTCTTCTCTCTAAAAATAATCTACTGTTGTCCTGAGTCTGCGATCAACCATTTCTATGTACTATGTTCCAATCCTAACAGCTAACAATAGCTTACTGTATCAGTCACTTCGGCTTAAGTTGAAAGCTGTGGACATAGACAACACAGGGTATCATTTACATTAAAGGCAAGAAGGCAGTGAGTGATATCGGAGTGAATTATCCCTTTAATGTGTGTCTGTAGACTTGCGGCCTGACAGTAGGGTGTACAGTGGGGTCCAAAATGATTGACACCCTTGATAAAGATGAGCAATAATGACTGTATAAAATAAATAATTCAAATACTGTGCTATATTGCATGCTCCAAAAAAGTGGGAAATTATATTATTTTATAATAATATAAATGCTCAGAGAAAGATATTTAGCTTAACAAGCATATATATATTTGTTTTCTCCAAAAAGGTATGAGTCAAAATTATGATAATAATTAAAGTAGTCAAAAGTTTAGTATTTGGTCCCATATTCCTAGTAAATTTGATTATAAATAAAAATAGAATATGTTTCTAAACACTTCTACATTAATGCAGATGCTACCATGATTACGGTTATCCTGAATAAATCGTGAATAATGATGCTACCTGACAACTTTACGGTTTTCACTTTTTAATTACCGTTCATATATTTATTTATTTTTTCCTCAACTTTTTCACTCCGGACGCTTTATCTGGACACGATTCGTCAGGACCTCCAACAGCCGAAGCTAAGTAGTAACATTAACATGATGCCTTCTAATTGCAGCCGCTGTACTCGCCTTAACGGCGAGGATAGCTGTGCTGCAAGCCCAGCTTCAGACGCAATTGTTAGGCAAGGGTAATTTCAGTGTAGGAAAGGACGAAACAGCATCTGTGGCACCAGTAAGTACAGATAGTAGTGTAAATCCCCTGGCACAGTCCCCGCAGCCGGACAACTTTCTCACGGTTTCTGGAAGGAAATGCTGTAGGAACGCTCAACCGGTGTCGCTCATTCAGCCGACAGAAACTTTCAACCGGTTTTCCCCATTAAGCAGCGGGTCGGAGTCAGAGGCCGATTCTTCTCTGGTCTCTACTCCTCCCGTTACGGGGTCTGAGACGCCGAAGCTTCCCACCATTAGCTCTGACAAATTGAAAACTCTAGTCATTGGCGACTCCATTACCCGCAGTATTAGACTTAAAGCGAATCATCCAGCGATCATACACTGTTTACCCGGGGGCAGGGCTACCGACGTTAAGGCTAATCTGAAGATGGTGCTGGCTAAAGCTAAAACTGGCGAGTGTAGTGAGTATAGAGATATTGTTATCCACGTCGGCACCAACGATGTTAGGATGAAACAGTCAGAAATCACCAAGCGCAACATAGCTTCTGCGTGCATATCAGCTAGAAAGATGTGTCGGCATCGAGTAATTGTCTCTGGCCCCCTCCCAGTTAGGGGGAGTGATGAGCTCTACAGCAGAGTCTCACAACTCAATCGCTGGTTGAAAACTGTTTTCTGCCCCTCCCAAAAGTTAGAATTTGTAGATAATTGGCCCTCTTTCTGGGACTCACCCACAAACAGGACCAAGCCTGACCTGCTGAGGAGTGACGGACTCCATCCTAGCTGGAGGGGTGCTCTCATCTTATCTACCAACATAGACAGGGCTCTAACTCCTCTAGCTCCACAATGAAATAGGGTGCAGGCCAGGCAGCAGGCTGTTAGCCAGCCTGCCAGCATAGTGGAGTCTGCCATTAGCACAGTCAGTGTAGTCAGCTCAGCTATCACCATTGAGACCGTGTCTGTGCCTCGACCTAGGTTGGGCAAAACTAAACATGGCGGTGTTCGCCTTAGCAATCTCACTAGGATAAAGACCACCTCCATTCCTGTCATTACTGAAAGAGATCATGATACCTCACATCTCAAAATAGGGCTACTTAATGTTAGATCCCTTACTTCAAAGGCAATTATAGTCAATGAACTAATCACTGATCATAATCTTGATGTGATTGGCCTGACTGAAACATGGCTTAAGCCTGATGAATTTACTGTTTTAAATGAGGCCTCACCTCCTGGCTACACTAGTGACCATATCCCCCGTGCATCCCGCAAAGGCGGAGGTGTTGCTAACATTTACGATAGCAAATTTCAATTTACAAAAAAAAAAGACATTTTCGTCTTTTGAGCTTCTAGTCATGAAATCTATGCAGCCTACTCAATCACTTTTTATAGCTACTGTTTACAGGCCTCCTGGGCCATATACAGCGTTTCTCACTGAGTTCCCTGAATTCCTATCGGACCTTGTAGTCATAGCAGATAATATTCTAATCTTTGGTGACTTTAATATTCACATGGAAAAGTCCACAGACCCACTCCAAAAGGCTTTCGGAGCCATCATCGACTCAGTGGGTTTTGTCCAACATGTCTCTGGACCCACTCACTGGCACAGTCATACGCTGGACCTAGTTTTGTCCCATGGAATAAATGTGGTGGATCTTAATGTTTTTCCTCATAATCCTGGACTATCGGACCACCATTTTATTACGTTTGCAATTGCAACAAATAATCTGCTTAGACCCCAACCAAGGAACATCAAAAGTCGTGCTATAAATTCACAGACAACACAAAGATTCCTTGATGCCCTTCCAGACTCCCTCTGCCTACCCAAGGACGCCAGAGGACAAAAATCAGTTAACCACCTAACTGAGGATCTCAATCTAACCTTGCGCAATACCCTAGATGCAGTTGCACCCCTAAAAACTAAAAAAATGTCTCATAAGAAACTAGCTCCCTGGTACACAGAAAATACCCGAGCTCTGAAGCAAGCTTCCAGAAAATTGGAACGGAAATGGCGCCACACCAAACTGGAAGTCTTCCGACTAGCTTGGAAGGACGGTACCGTGCAGTACCGTAGAGCCCTTACTGCTGCTCGATCATCCTATTTTTCTAACTTAATTGAGGAAAATAAGAACAATCCGAAATTCCTTTTTAATACTGTCGCAAAGCTAACTAAAAAGCAGCATTCCCCAAGAGAGGATGACTTTCACTTTAGCAGTGATAAATTCATGAACTTCTTTGAGGAAAAGATTATGATTATTAGAAAGCAAATTACGGACTCCTCTTTAAACCTGCGTATTCCTCCAAACCTCAGTTGTCCTGAGTCTGCACAACTCTGCCAGGACCTAGGATCAAGAGAGACGCTCAAGTGTTTTAGTACTATATCTCTTGACACAATGATGAAAATAATCATGGCCTCTAAACCTTCAAGCTGCATACTGGACCCTATTCCAACTAAACTACTGAAAGAGCTGCTTCCTGTGCTTGGCCCTCCTATGTTGAACATAATAAACAGCTCTCTATCCACTGGATGTGTACCAAACTCACTAAAAGTGGCAGTAATAAAGCCTCTCTTGAAAAAGCCAAACCTTGACCCAGAAAATATAAAAAACTATCGGCCTATATCGAATCTTCCATTCCTCTCAAAAATTTTAGAGAAGGCTGTTGCGCAGCAACTCACTGCCTTCCTGAAGACAAACAATGTATACGAAATGCTTCAGTCTGGTTTTAGACCCCATCATAGCACTGAGACGGCACTTGTGAAGGTGGTAAATGACATTTTAATGGCATCGGACCGAGGCTCTGCATCTGTCCTCGTGCTCCTAGACCTTAGTGCTGCTTTTGATACCATCGATCACCACATTCTTTTGGAGAGATTGGAAACCCAAATTGGTCTACACGGACATGTTCTGGCCTGGTTTAGATCTTATCTGTTGGAAAGATATCAGTTTGTCTCTGTGAATGGTTTGTCCTCTGACAAATCAACTGTAAATTTCGGTGTTCCTCAAGGTTCCGTTTTAGGACCACTATTGTTTTCATTATATATTTTACCTCTTGGGGATGTTATTCGAAAACATAATGTAAACTTTCACTGCTATGCGGATGACACACGCTGTACATTTCAATGAAACATGGTGAAGCCCCAAAATTGCCCTCGCTAGAAGCATGTGTTTCAGACATAAGGAAGTGGATGGCTGCAAACTTTCTACTATTAAACTCGGACAAAACAGAGATGCTTGTTCTAGGTCCCAAGAAACAAAGAGATCTTCTGTTGAATCTGACAATTAATCTTAATGGTTGTACAGTCGTCTCAAATAAAACTGTGAAGGACCTCGGCGTTACTCTGGACCCTGATCTCTCTTTTGAAGAACATATCAAGACCATTTCGAGGACAGCTTTTTTCCATCTACGTAACATTGCAAAAATCAGAAACTTTGTCCAAAAATTATGCAGAAAAATTAATCCATGCTTTTGTCACTTCTAGGTTAGACTACTGCAATGCTCTATTTTCCGGCTACCCGGATAAAGCACTAAATAAACTTCAGTTAGTGCTAAATACGGCTGCTAGAATCCTGACTAGAACCCAAAAAATTTATCATATTACTCCAGTGCTAGCCTCTCTACACTGGCTTCCTGTCAAACCAAGGGCTGATTTCAAGGTTTTACTGCTAACCTACAAAGCATTACATGGGCTTGCTCCTACCTATCTCTCTGATTTGGTCCTGCCGTACATACCTACACGTACGCTACGGTCACAAGACGCAGGCCTCCTAATTGTCCCTAGAATTTCTAAGCAAACAGCTGGAGGCAGGGCTTTCTCCTATAGAGCTCCATTTTTATGGAACGGCCTGCCTACCCATGTCAAAGAGACGCAAACTCGGTCTCAACCTTTAAGTCTTTACTGAAGACTCATCTCTTCAGTGGGTCATATGATTGAGTGTAGTCTGGCCCAGGAGTGGGAAGGTGAACGGAAAGGCTCTGGAGCAACGAACCGCCCTTGCTGTCTCTGCCTGGCCGGTTCCCCTCTTTCCACTGGGATTCTCTGCCTCTAACCCTATTACAGGGGCTGAGTCACTGGCTTGCTGGGGCTCTCTCATGCCGTCCCTGGAGGGGGTGCGTCACCTGAGTGGGTTGATTCACTGTTGTGGTCATCCTGTCTGGGTTGGCGCCCCCCCCTTGGGTTGTGGCGTGGCGGAGATCTTTGTGGGCTATACTCAGCCTTGTCTCAGGATGGTAAGTTGGTGGTTGAAGATATCCCTCTAGTGGTGTGGGGGCTGTGCTTTGGCAAAGTGGGTGGGGTTATATCCTTCCTGTTTGGCCCTGTCCGGGGGTGTCCTCGGATGGGGCCACAGTGTATCCTGACCCCTCCTGTCTCAGCCTCCAGTATTTATGCTGCAGTAGTTTGTGTCGGGGGGCTGGGGTCAGTTTGTTATATCTGGAGTACTTCTCCTGTCCTATTCGGTGTCCTGTGTGAATCTAAGTGTGCATTCTCTAATTCTCTCCTTCTCTCTTTCTTTCTCTCTCTTGGAGGACCTGAGCCCTAGGACCATGCCCCAGGACTACCTGACATGATGACTCCTTGCTGTCCCCAGTCCACCTGGCCATGCTGCTGTTCCAGTTTCAACTGACCTGAGCCCTAGGACCATGCCCCAGGACTACCTGACATGATGACTCCTTGCTGTCCCCAGTCCACCTGGCCATGCTGCCGCTCCAGTTTCAACTTCCACCTGACTGTGCTGCTGCTCCAGTTTCAACTGTTCTGCCTTATTATTATTCGACCATGCTGGTCATTTATGAACATTTGAACATCTTGGCCATGTTCTGTTATAATCTCCACCCGGCACAGCCAGAAGAGGACTGGCCACCCCACATAGCCTGGTTCCTCTCTAGGTTTCTTCCTAGGTATTGGCCTTTCTAGGGAGTTTTTCCTAGCCACCGTGCTTCTACACCTGCATTGCTTGCTGTTTGGGGTTTTAGGCTGGGTTTCTGTACAGCACTTTGAGATATCAGCTGATGTACGAAGGGCTATATAAATAAATTTGATTTGATTTGAAATACATTTGATTTGATTTGATGAGTGAGAAAGTCACAGAGAAAGTCATAAGACATGCTAACCTCTCACCATTACCAATAACAGGGGAGGCTAGCATGTCTTGGGGGTATGATCTTTGACCTTCAGTGACTTTCTCACTCATCAATATCTCATACTCTCAATATAGCTCAGTATTTGAATGATTTATTTTATACACTCATTATTGCGCCTCTTTATCAAGAGTGTCAATTATTTTGAATCCCACTGTATATGGTTCCAGAGGTGGGAACTGTCAGGACAGACAGACCACTGGGACATTCAGCCTGTTGAAATTACAACCCTCTCCTCAATCGAGTGCTCCCTAAGCACTCCACACTCCAACAGCCAACCCCCACCGCTGCAAATTCCCCACTAAACAGGCCCCTCATTTTCTCCCCTTTTCACTCTTCGGTTTTCATGCGCTGGTGTTCCCAGCTTAAGAAAACATCACCATACTCTGTGGTAGCTAGTCTGTGTTTGTGTGTTACCTGAAGGCAGCCAGGTACTCTGCGTCTCCCATGGGTGGTTCTAGACCCCCAGTGAAAGCCATGTTCACATTGAAGCCCATGCCTGCCCCAGTGCCCACCTACAACACACACAACACAACATAGGTTAGTCACGCACACAACAGGCACACACAGGCAAAATTACACACACCATAACATCTGAACATTGATTGACCATTCCTCTGTAGAGGGACCATATCGAAGCCCTTTCTAGTAATATATGTAGTATCTCTAGGAAAACACTGCTGGGATTCCTGCTATTTACCTGTCAAAACTCAGATTACAGCTGCCGGGCAAGAGCACACACTATTATATGCACGCACACACACAAGTACACGCAACACACACTTTTACATGAAGTCTGGGCAGTTTACAAACAACCTCAATAATCTGAACTAAGTGGCGGTTGGCCTCATCATTAAAAAAACATGCATCAGGAAATGCTACAATAGGACTACTGTCAATATTGTAGTAATTATTAGGGGAGAGCCAACAACAGTTGAGTTTTCTTTATGTTGCCAATTTGACTGTGAATAACAGGAAATTTCCAAAAATCTATTTTCTGGTCATTATTGGTTATTGAGCCAGGGATGGCAGAAATTATATTGCCCAGTGTTTGACTGAATGGTGAAACACGGCCACCATTTAATTTGATGATCAGTGTTCAACTTAGTGAGTGGTCACCAATTGGCAAAATTGCTATAACTTTCAAAAAATTCCCCCTTCTGATTCTGGGAAGATCCTGGAATCAGGAGGGAATAAGTCAAAAATCCTCCAACCAGAAATTCAGGAAAACCTGGGGATTTGGGGAAAGAGACAAGAACCCTACGCTTCAGTACATTGTTTTTCATTAGCAAGAGGAAAGCATTGGTGTTGGAAAAAAATTCTGCCCCATGGCAAAATGTGTAGAATTACAGGGAATTAGCTTTAAAACTGCAACTGTTCTCTCAGTCCCATGACAAAATGTGTAGAATTGCAGGAAACTAGCTTTTGAACTGTAAAATGGTGTCTCAACGCCATTGCAAAATGTGTTGAAATACTGGAAATGTGCTTTCAAACTGCTCCCAAGGATGAACCAGACTTGTGGAGGTCTCTTCGCTCCATGGCAAAATGTGTAGTATTGCAGGAACATCTATTTGTTTTAAAACTATAAAATGTTCTCTTAGCCCCATGGAAAAATGTGTTGAATAGCAGGACATTTTGCTTTGAAACTGCAATTTGTCTCTCAGCCCCATGACAAAACATTTAGAATTGCAGAAAACTAGCTTTGAAACTGCAATTTGTCTCTCAACCCCCACCCCCCCACCCAAACACTAACGTTGCCAATGCTGCTGAAAAAAATAATGGGGGAAACACCACACACACACACTCCGCCACTCACCTCATCAGGCGCTCCACTGCCGGGGAAGAAGTTGCCATCGTCGTAGCGATGGAGTGACAGATAGAGAATGTTGGGGTCGCTGTAGAATGCTTGTTGCGTGCCATTTCCATGGTGAACATCCTGACAGACATGGAGAGTGGCAGACTATGGTTACTTCCTGACTAACAACCGATTTAGGATCAGGTCTCCACATCCAAATCCTATCCATAAGCATTTTGCGCTAAACAACAAAATCAACCTTGAGTCAGTCATCAGATGGGCATAGAAGACTAATAGCAAGTGGAAACCAGAAAAAAATGCTCTCCATTGTCATGCTTAGCCACTATCTAACATCCTACAACCTTTGTGACTAGTTCAGAGGGTTGTTTTAAGAGTACAATTGGATTAAGTCTGTTTTACAAATCCCATTGCTGGGTCACAATATCTATTACTTTCCATTTAATTTCAGTAGACCTACCTACATAGTCAAACATAAAAAAGTGACTTAAGCTTCTATATCGAGGCATGATCTCACACATGACAACTTTTAAAGAAGGTTATTTTTAAACTAAGTGCCTATTTCTTGACGGGACTGCTTCAGAAGTTTCTATAGAGATATTTTCTAATTCGAAAGGCCTTTAAAATTTTAAAAAAAGCTCCTCTTTCAGTTTCTAGCCTATCAGAATATTCTAAAGCCATGACATCATTTTCTGGAATTTTCCAAGCTGTTTAAAGGCACAGTCAGCTTAGTGTATGTAACTTCTGACCCACTGGAATTGTGATACAGTGAATTATAAGTGAAATAATCTGTCTGTAAACAATTGTTGGAAAAATTACTTGTGTCATGCACAAAGTAGATGTCCTAACCATCTTGCCAAAACTATAATTTGTTAACAAGAAATTTGCGGAGTGGTTGAAAAATGTGTTTTAATGACTCCAACCTAAGTGTATGTAAACTTCCGACTTCAACTGTACATACCCTAGCTTGACAGTCTTTGTAAGCAGCGCTTTTTGACACAAATGTGTGTCGTACTGATAAATGACATGACCCGGAGTGTACAGCGCTCTTGCGAGATTTGGTACCAAGATTATTATGACATCAGTTTTACAGATTCTAACGCCAGACATTTTTATTTTATTTTATTTTTTTACCTTTATTTTACTAGGCAAGTCAGTTAAGAACAAATTCTTATTTTCAATGACGGCCTAGGAACAGTGGGTTAACTGCCTGTTCAGGGGCAGAACGACAGATTTGTACCTTGTCAGCTCGGGGGTTTGAACTTGAAACCTTCCGGTTACTAGTCCAACGCTCTAACCACTAGGCTACCCTGCCGCCAGACATATGTCTCATATGTTGCCACTGAATAACTTGGTCTATAAAAGCATTATATTAAACTCGCTGGACTGACCTCATTTAGTCGACTGGTTGATTGGTTGGTTGTTAGGCTGTTGGTGGACCAAGATTTTTCAAACTTGAGCGTTAGCAAATATATATATACTATACTGTATATAAGTATGTGGACTCCCATTCAAATGAGTGTATTCGGCTATTTCAGTCACACCCGTTGCTGACAGGTGCATAAAATCAAGCACAGTCATGCAATCTCCATAGACCAACATTGGCAGTAGAATAGCCTTACTGAAGAGCTCAGTGACTTTCAACGTGGCACCGTCATAGGATGCCACCGTTCCAACAAGTCAGTTGGTCAAATTTCTGCACTGCTAGAGCTGCCCCGTTCAAATGTAAGTGTTGTTATTCTGACGTGGAAACAGCTCAGCCGCGAAGTGTTAGGCCACACAACCCCAGAGAACGGGAACGCTGAGTGCTGAAGAAGTGTGTAAAAAAAAACATCAATCCCTGGTTGCAACACTTGCTACCGAGTTCCAAACTGCCTCTGGAAGCAACGTCAGCACAAGAACTGTTCGTCGGGAGCTTCATGAAATGGGTTTCCATGGCCGAGCAGCCGCACACAAGCCTAAGATCACCATGCGCAATGCCAAGCGTCGGCTGGAGTGGTGTAAAGCTCGTTACCATTGAACTCTGGAGCAGTGGAAACATGTTTACTGGAGTGATTAATCATGCTTCACTATCTGGCAGTCAGACGAACAAATCTGTGTTTGGCAGGTGTCAGGAGAATGCTACACGCCCCAATGCATAGTGCCATCTGTAAAGTTTGGTGGAGGAGGAATAATGGTCTGGGGCTGTTTTTCAGGGTTCGGGCTAGGTCCCTTAGTTCCAATGAAGGGAAATCTTAACGCTACAGCATACACTGACATTATCGACATTGATGTGCTTCCATCAAACACCTTTGGGATGAATTGGAACGCAGACTGCGAGCCAGGCCTAATCGCCCAACAGCAGCGTCCGACCTCACAAATGTTCTTGTGGCTGAATGGAAGCAAGTCCCCGCATTAGTGTTCCAACATCTAGTGGAAAGCCTTCCCAGAAGAGTGGATGCTGTTATAGCAGCAAAGGGGGGACCAGCTCATGATTTTGGAATGAGGTGTTCGACGAGCAGGTGTCCACATACTTTTCGTCATGTACTGCTCCCTCTTGAGTCATTTGTGTGTCTTAATTAATGCATCACAGTGTGCTTAAAGCATCAGACAAGCTCAGTAGCCTATATATAGTTGTTTTTATTAACACATAGGGTGTGTCTATATAGGGAAAAATACACATTTAAAAATGTGCTGAAAAGGTGGCTCTCGGTTCGACAAAGATGTTTTTTTGTCGGGGACATGCCCTACGCAGAACATGAACAAATGTTAATAAAGATAGGTCACATTATTTTATATAATAATATATGCCATTGAGCAGACAATGTTATGCAGAGCGACTTAAAGACATACGTGCATACATTTTATGCTTGGGTGGCATCAGCGGGAAACGAACCCACTACCCCCTTGCAAGCGCCATTCTCTAATGACTGAGCCCCACCTTATTCTGTGTGAAAGCACAGTAGGTCCAAGGTGAACTCACCCAATCCACAATCAGGATCTTACTGACACTGAGCCTCTGCTGCAGAAGTTTAGCTGCGATGGCCACGGAGTTGAAGTAACAGAATCCCCTGTGTTATGGAGTGATGAGAGAGAGAGGGGGAGGAGTGATAGAGAGAAAGAAAGAATATACATCGAGTCCAATAGGTATTGTGATTAGGGTTCTAATAATTCGATTTTGCTCGAAATCTCATACCGTTTCCATAACAATAAGAACTGATCCAATGAGAAGAAAGAAATATAAATGACTTGGGACTTACATAGGTGTGCTCTCCTCCGCATGGTGTCCAGGAGGCCGGACTACAGCAAAGCCATTCTGCCAATCAGAGAAGAGGGAGCCATGTTACCCATAAGGCCTTGGGTGTCATGGCTCCCTCTCAGACACTCGTACTGCAATAGCACAGATAAACACATAACCCCAAAAATACACACGAAAATACCTACTTACACACACACACACATTCCAGTTTCTCCATGCAGTATTCAGTTCTCTGCCTCTATGACCCTAAATCCCCTTGTGGCTCACACTTAATTGCTTTGCCATTGACAGGGAGGAGGGTCAGACACTGCCGATGACACACACGCAAAAATGTTTATTCTATTCTACTGAGCCATTTACTTTATGTTCATATTCTGATCTTGTATTATTTCTCATTGTTGTTGTATTGTCGAGAAGGAACCTACAAGTAAGCATTTCGTTGGACAGTGCATACAATGTGTATCCTGTACTTACGACTAATACATCTTGAAACACGCGCGCACACACACACACACACAAAAGGTATGGCTGACAGCTGAGAGGAGCAGTGCGAGGCGTGGATGTTGTGTTAATGTAGGGACCTGTGGGACTCCCGCTGCTCCTGCGCCGACTGTTTACGGTCCTGGTGTAATATGGGGACATATGGGGACTGGTAGGGACGCCCAGTGTTTTCGGGGCCCTGACTGTGGTATGTGTACGTGGTGAGGTGACCTGTGTCCCTGTAGTCCAGTCTAATGATGTTGAGGCAGCTGCTGTGGATTACTCTCCACCTCGCCTGGCCGCAGAGGATATTATTCTAGCAGAGGGACAGAAGGAACTCAGATTCCCTCTGACGATAGGGACCCGCTTTCAAAAAGCTGTGTGTGTGCGAGAGAGAGCGAGTGTGTGTGATTTAAAGAGATTAATGGGATTCCATTGAGTTCTATTTTAGAAACATTGATGATGCAGATGCAAGGCTCACTTGAACAGGCACGGGGGGGGGGGGGGGGGGGGGCAGGTGATGTTAGAGTCTGGTTTCCCTCCCTGGGGTCACGTGTGTGTGTGTGCGCGTGTGTGTGTGTGTGTGCTAAGATGGGGTTAAGGGGCAAGGAGATCACTTCCTGTGATCTCTAACCCTTATGTAGAGCGCAGACATTTTTTCATGAATAATTTCAGGTCATTATTCTTAGAAAGAGAGCCATGCCCTCCATAAATCAATCAAGATGAATGGATGAACAAACGAGTCCATGAATGAATAAAACAAGTCAATAAATCTCAGTAACAACAACCGGTGCTGTTCACTAAATGGCTTACATATTCATCAACAGATACACTCCAAACAACAACCTTCAAATAACAATAGATCACATCCATTTTACGGTATGCACTAACTGCCTCCCCTAACCAATGCTTCCAATTCCACTGGAACAAGAAGGAGAGTGAACGTGCTAGTTGAAGCCCTAAGTCCTAGCTGAAACTCTCTGCGAGTGTTAGCAATGTAGCATCCTATGCCAACGGCTGAGAGAGGGATTATCATAAGTCTCCGTTACCTTACCCAGCTCTGCAGGTGGCTGTGGTGGGCAGGCTAATAAAGCCGGGGTGTTAGCGGGGACTATTAGAGTTAGCCAATTAGCGATGCCCGCGCACTAGGCCGCCCCGCGGAGTTCAAACAACAGTCGGCGCTGCCAGGAGAAGCCACAGACACAGGAAAGCAGGCGGGCAGGAGGGGAGGAGTGTCTGTCTGAAAAGTGCTAATGAGAGCTGTAGGGAAGGGGGCGGGGGGCATTCCTACCGAGTTTTGGAGGTGTTAAGAGAAAGCATGGCTAACAAGGCTAAATTAATGAAGCCTAATTCAAATCATATCAAACTCTACACGCCCCGAATACAAGAAGTGTAGATTTTACCATGAAATGCTTACTTACAAGCCTTGCAGTTCAAGAAGGGGGGGCTATTTTTATGAATTGTTCAGCAGTCTAATGGCTAGGGGGTGGAAGCTGTTGAGGAGCCTTTTGGCACCGGTACCGCTTGCCGTGCGGTAGCAGAGAAAACAGTCTATAACTTGGGTGACTGGGGTTTGTGACAATTTTATGCGCTTTACTCCGCCTATTATTTTGGTCCTGGATGACAGGAAGCTTGGCCCAAGTGATGTATTGGGCCGTTTGAACTACCGTCTGTAGCGCCTTATGGTCAGATGTCGAGCAGTTGCCATACCAGGTGGTGATGCAACCCGTCAGGATGCTCTCGATGGTGCAGCTGTAGAACCTATTGAGGACCTGGGGGCCCATGCCAAAGCTTTTGAGTCTCCTGAGGGTAAAAAGGTTTTGCCGTGCCCTCTTCATGACTGTCTTGGTGTGTTTGGACCATGATAGTTTGTTGGTGATGTGGACACCAAGGAACTTGAAACTCTCGACCTGCTCCACTACAGCCCCATCGATGTTAATGGGGGTCTGTTCGGCCCATCTTTTCCTGTTTTGCTCATATTGAGGGAGAGGTCTTTGTCCTGGCACCACACTGCCAGTTCTCTGACCTCCTCCCTATAGGCTGTCTCATTGTTGTCGGTGATCTGTTGTGTCGTCAGCCAACTTAATGATGGTGTTGGAGTCGTGTTTGGCCACACAGTCGTGGGTGAACAGGGAATACAGGAGGGGATGAAGTACACACCCCTGAGGCCCCCCAGTGTTGAGGATCAGCGTGGCAGATGCATTGTTGCCTACCCTTACCACCTGGGGGAGGTGGGGGAGGTGTTTAGTTCCAGAGTCCTTAGTTTAGTGATGAGCTTCGTGGGCACTTTGGTGTTGAACGCTGAGTTGTAGTCGTTGAACAGTATTCTCACATAGGTGTTACTTTTGTCCAGGTGAGAAAGGGCAGTGTGGAGCGCAATTGAGATTGTGTCATCTGTGGATCTGTGTGGGCTGTATGCAAATTGGAGTGGGTCTAGTGTGTCCGGGAGGATGCTGTTGATGTGAGCCATGACTAGCCTTTCAAAGCACTTCATGGCTACCGACGTGAGTGCCACGGGGCAGTAATCATTTAGGCAGGTTACCTTTGCTTCCTTTGGCACAGGGACTATGGTGGTCTGCTTGAAACATGTATGTATTACAGACTCAGGGAGAGGTTGGAAGAGAGGTTGGGAGAGGTTGGAAATGTCAGTGAAGACACCTGACAGTTGGTCGGCGCAGGCCCATCTGGCCCAGCGGCTTTGTGAATGTTGACCTGTTTAAAGGTTTTGTTCACATCGGCTACCGAGAGCTTTATCACACAGTTATCCAGAACAGCTGGTGTTCTCGTGCATGGTTCAGCATTGCTTGTCTCGAAGCAAGCATAAAAGGCATTTAGCTCGTCTGGTAGGCTCGCGTCACTGGGCAGCTCGAGTCTGGGTTTCCCTTTGTAGTCCATAATAGATTTCAATCCCTGCCACATCCGACGAGCGTCAGAGACGGTGTAGTAGGATTCAATCTTAATCATGTATTGACACTTTGCTTGTACGTTTGAGGGCATAGCGGGATTTCTTATAAGCGTCCGGATTACTCTCCCGCTCTTTGAAAGTGGCAGCTCTCAGCTCTATACGGTCACTGTGGGGATGACCTCATCGATGCACTTATTGATGAAGTTGATGACTGAGGTGGTGTATTCCTCAATGCCATTGGATGAATCCCGGAACATATTCCGGTCTGTGCTAGCAAAACAGTCCTGTAGTGTAGCATCCGCGTCATCTGACCACTTCCATATTGAGCGAGTAACTGGTACTTCCTGCTTTAGTTTTTGATTGTATGCAGGAATCAGGACGATATAATTTTGGTCAGATTTGCCAAATGGAGGGCAGGGGTGAGCTTTGTATGCATCTCTGTGTGTGGAGTAAAGATGGTCTCGGATTCTTTCCCCCTGGTTGCACATTTGACATGCTGGTAAAAATTTGCTAAAACTGATTTAAGTTTGCCTGCATTAAAGTCCCCGGCCACTAGGAGCGCAGCTTCTGGGTGAGCATTTTCTTCTTTGCTTATGGCCTGAAAACATCAGCCATGTTCTTCGGCGCCATATTAATAGACCTCACTTGAGTGGGGCTAGCTTTAGCACCGTTAATGAGGTCTAATGATCAACGCTCCACTCTGACACCTATTCACCTGATGGGCTAGCATTAGTATTCAGCGTCCAACGCGAGATGGCATTATCGTTGGTAATATAGGCATTCAGACAGACAGCTAGACAGACACACGATGACGAGGGACATGGAACTAACCTTGAGCTCTCCAGCCGCCACTTTGAAGACCAGCTCCACAACGGAGCCCACAGCCAGACGAGCCGCGCTGGATGAGTGGACCTCGTTCCAAATGGTGTCGCTGTCCACCTGTGAACACGAACACACATTTATGTAATGCGCGATATATACATGTTCATGTATAATACACAATGTAAACAGGGTAAAGCATACAATTGGACAATGTTGGACCAGGATGGCTGTGGTGCCATTTGTCCTCCCAGTCCCAACAATTCCAGAGGTAGAAAGAGTGAAGAAGATATGCGCACACAAGCTACAATACAAAAGCCCCTAACCACACACAGTGTTTACAAATCCCTTGTATTGTATCAAAGCTTGCACAGGGAGAGCGGGGGGGGGGGGGGGGGGGGGCGACTTGATTGCTGAGCAGAAAAGAGACTCTCAGAGTGAGTTATGGGTCAATCCAACTGATGTGAATGACTCCCCTTACAGACAGAAACTCAGTTTGGACAGCCAGGCTTAGTTTCTTGTACATGCACGACTATCCTGCTGGCACACACACACATACACACACACACAAAAACACACAAACACATGCACATCCTGTACGTCAATCTAAAGGGTAGGGAGAACTAATTTGCTCTTCACACGTCTGTCCGCCTGAGTGTGCTTCTGGTGGGACCCCATGGGGGAACACAAAAGCATGCTAGTAGAGGTGTGATTGTAACGTCCGGGAGAGAGGTGAGATGGCTTTTATTCACAGACGTGTGTCAATATTGAGCCAAGGGAGAAGTTTGGGAGAGATGAGGGATATACTGTAGACGGAGAGAAATATTAAATATTTTAAAGGGGGGGGGGGGGGGGGGGGGGGCATGGAGAGTGATGTGGGATGGGGTGGGGGGAGCTGGCTAGTCCCGGGGTAGTGGAGGTGTGGGGTGTGCATGTGGTCAGAGAGAGAGAGGCCAGGCATTCATCCGTCAGGGCTGATTATGCTGACACACGCCTGCTCCGTGGCCCCAATCACAGCGCGCACACACAGTACTTCTACACACGTCTTTACTCCTCTACACACCACTAGACTGCATATTGTTGCACCCCCCCCCCCGGGTTAAGGTTGAATTCCGAGATGGACTAACCTAAGGAGAAGAAAACAGCTGGCAGAGGGAAAGATAGGCAGGAGAGAGATAGAGAGAGAGAGAGAGAGAGAGAGAGAGAGAGAGAGAGAGAGAGAGAGAGAGAGAGAGAGAGACTGGCTTCCAGTCGAAGCTCGCATCCACTACAAGCCCATGGCACTTGCCTATGGAGCAGCAAGAAGAACTGCCCCTCCCTACCTTAAGGCTATGTTCAAACTCTACACCCCAACCCGAGCACCCCGTTCTGCCACTTCTGATCTCTTAGCCGTCTTGGCCCTCCAAGCTCTTCTCTGTCCTGGCACACCAATGGTGGGTCCAGCTTCCCCCCCCCTACCTCTTCAAACAGTATCTAAAATAATTCCACAGCACCCCCCACTACCTCCTCACCCCCCTCCCCCACTAGCTCTGACCCTGCTACTTTATTGATGAAAACGTACGTACGGTGGCTGTGATATGTGGTTGTCTCACCTAGCTATCTGAAGATGAACGCACTAACTGTAAGTTGTTCTGCATAGGAGCGTCCGCTGAATGACTACAATGGCAACGTAAAGGTAGAGAAGGGATAGAGCGAGAGGGAGTTTGTGGGGACCTGGGACCTTCTGTGAACCTCTGGGTCGCTGATAGACTCAGCATACATTGACTCTGGCGATCCCAACGGCATGAACGCTCAAGGCTAGAGTTAGAAAAGAAAAGGAGAACAGGGGGCCTTTTCAAGTCACGCCAAGAAGGACTTTGTCACAAATTATGAGTCTGCGATGCATTTACGATGCAAAGAAGACCAGTGGGGAGGGAGGGGGAGGGAAATAGGTTGGGGGGGGGAAGGCACGGGGGAGTTGAATGAAGAGTGACGGCTGCACCAGAGTGAGTGAGTGAGTGAGTGAGTGAGTGAGTGAGTGAGTGAGTGAGTGAGTGAGTGAGTGAGTGAGTGAGTGATTGAGGAAGTCATCAAGGAAATGAATGATACAGTAATCGAGTGATCAAGCAAAAAAAAAAAAGGGAGACGACAAAGAAATGTGACAATGTACCCTGGGATGAACTGAGGAGTGTGTAAAAAAAAGTGAAAGAAAAGATTGAGAGAGGGAGGGAGGGACACAGCGCCAAAAGTATGTCACTAGTCCCTAAAGGAGAAGAAAGTGCAACGTCGGAAGGGCAGAGCAGCCTTTGACGAAAGCGACTTGCAAGACTGAGACTGAGGAAGACGAGGCGAAAGACGCACGCCAGTACGACCAAGAGCGATAGGGGGATAAAAGAGAGAGGAAAACGAGGGACCAGGGAACCAAAGAGAGTGAGGGAACGTGTTGGAATGAAAGAGTGGTAGTTCTGCTCAGGCTGACAGGGTAATTTGATGAGGCGAGGCGCTGTGCTGGGACTACAGGAAGACAACAATTTAGCCCTCATTTCCATAAAACAGAGCAGAGCCCCTTCTGTTTCCCACCGGCAGCGGCGGGCAGAACAACAGACCCAGCTAGATGCTCTCCGTGGAGAGAGAGAGAGAGGTAAGGGGGAGAGGGATTGAAAATCAGACCTCTGTCAACATATTGATCTAGGGAGCAACAAACACACAATCTGAGTTCACACACTCCAATACACACTCCCACACATACAGTACGCAAGGGAACACACACCCCATGAAGACAACGAAATGCAAGCATACAGAGAGGGTCACACACATACACTAACCCAGCTGACCTTGTTCTTACCTGTCCCCCCCCCCCCCCCCCCCCCCCCTCCCAACCATCACACTGAAGGAACAGCACACACACACAGCATTGCCCCCCCCCAACCTCCCCCATACCCCCCTCCCCTCCAGTGTCCCCCTCAACACACGGACAGCGCCCTCCCACCCACTCTACAGGACACAGCTTGTTTATAGAAAACATATGGTCACAATTACCCACTCGACAGAAAGCAGAGCAACAGTTTTGGTTGCCTCTGGTGCTCCAGGGTGGTGTGTGTGTGTGTGTGTGTGTGTGTGTGTGTGTGTGTGGGATAACACACAACACCATTATTTAGACAGGGGAGAATAAGTAGGGAGTGACTTACCCCTACCCCTCCACAAGGCAGCCTCACAAACATGGGAGTCAATGAACCTGAGAGGGAGAGAGACAGAATGGGGGTGGAGAGAGAGAGAGAGAGAGAGAGAGAGAGAGAGGGAGAGAGAGAGAGAGAAAGGTCAGAGGCAACCGCCAGAATACTCCCTTGTCACACAGTATGCCCTACCAGTCTCTCCAGTCAAGAAGCATCTGCAAGATGACTACAACGTCAACTTAGACATGTCATCCCCTTTGAGATATAAACGAATCTTGACCCGTACTAATTCTAGCAAAAACGTTGTAAAGTGGAAACCCCACACCCTTAAAACAACACCCCGGCGTGATTTGAGAACATAGGCTACACCTGTGTATGTGTGTATGATTTTGTAGTGCCGTCTAATCGAGAGAGCAGCATTTCACCTTTGGGCCTGAACATTTCAAATGTGTCTAGGTGACCATTCACGATTCTTAGTGGGTCCTGAGTTGATCATTACACTTCTGCATTAATATGAATTCATATAGCAGACCCTCCTAGAGCATTGACGCGTGACAGAATACATAACATAGTCACACATATTTGAAGTAAACACTTTTAAAATGGTGCAAGTGGAAATACGGAAAGTCCAACAGTCCAAAACAGTGTTTCTCCTGCGGGTACTTGGGAGTCCTTCAGGGGTACACCGGGCAGAGCAAAATGTACACGGTGCTACTGTAACTAAAAATGTTGGGACAAAATGACTGTTCTTCGACAGGCGCTGCTTGGTTAACTCCGATATGACAGCCAGGGTGGTCATAGTTCGATGTTTGAGCCAAGCCGTCAGTCTCCCTCTCAACCAATACAAAATATTTAGGTGATGGATCAGAACACTTTGGGTGGAGGGAGTAAACACAGAGGGGTGATGTCATGGAACATTGTGTGTGTGTGCGTGCGTGCGTGCGTGTGTGTGTGCGCGCGTGTGGTCATTATTGGCAGAGAGGTAGCGGCCTTGACCGAGCTTAGGGACAGACTTGAACGAGCTCCAACTGTGGCGAGATAACATGAGAACGGAACGACAACAAATAAAATGGTGGTTGTTTAGGTAAACAAAACAAATTCTGTGGAGCTTCCTGGCTTTTTCTTCACACAGACGGCTATAATGCAGATAATAAAGTTGATACCGGTCTGGTAGAGGAACACTATCATTAGACCAGCTCTGCCCTGTAATAACCGACAGCGGAGGTGTGAGAGAGGGGGGGTGGATAGCAGTCTACGGGAGACTGTTATTGTCGTATACACTCTCATACTGGAGGCAATCCTGTTCATGTATTGTACTTTGTGCATATAAATCAAATCAAATCAAATTGTATTTGTCACAGGTGTAGACCTTACCGTGAAATGCTTACTTACAAGCCCTTAACCAACAATGCAGTTCAAGAAAGAGAGTTAAGAAAATATGTACTAAATAAGCTAAAGAAAACATGTAAATAAAAACAAACACAGCAACATTTTCAATAACAAAGTCACAATAACAAAGTCACAATAACAAAGTCACAATAACAAAGTCACAATAACAAAGTCACAATAACAAAGTCACAATAACAAAGTCACAATAACAAAGTCACAATAACAAAGTCACAATAACAAAGTCACAATAACATAGTCACAATAACATAGTCACAATAACATAGTCACAATAACAAAGTCACAATAACAAAGTCACAATAACATAGTCACAATAACATAGTCACAATAACAAAGTCACAATAACATAGTCACAATAACATAGTCACAATAACAAAGTCACAATAACAAAGTCACAATAACATAGTCAAGGTCATTTGTACATGCAGGGGTAAAGATAATAAACAGTGAGTAGCAGCAGTATAAAAACAAAGGGGGGGGGGGGGGGGGCATTTGATTAATTGTTGACTTTGGGGTAGAAGCTGTTAAGGAGCCTTTTGGACCTAGACTTGGCGCTCTTGTAACGTTTGCAGTGTGGTAGCAGAAAGAACGGTCTATGACAAGGGTGACTGGAGTCTCTGACTATTTTTTGGGCCTTCCTTTGACACGGCCTGGTATATAGGTCCTGGATGGCAGGAAGCTTGGCCCCAGTGATGTACTGGGCTGTACGTACTACTCTCTGTAGCAGCTTACGGTTGGATGCCGAGCAGTTGCCATACCAGGCGGTGATGCAACCGGTCAGGATGCTCTCAATAGTGCAGCTGTAGAACCTTTTGAGGATCTGGGGACCCATGACAAATCTTTTCAGGCTCCTGAGTGGGAAAAGGCTTTGTTGTGCCCTGTTCATGACTGTCTTGGTGTATTTGGACCATGATATTGTTGGTGATGTGGACACCAAGGAACTTGAAATTCTCAACCCGCTCCACTACAGCCCCATCAATGTTAATGGGGCCTGTTCGGCCCGCCTTTTCCTGTGACCTCCTCCCTATAGGCTGTCTCATCATTGTCGGTGATCAGGCTCAGCACTGTTGTGTCGAAAGCAAACTTAATGATGGAGTGATAATTTGTGATAATTTGACTTCAGTGGAAGTTGGGATTCACCCTCACTATAATGAAGAGCATCTAAACAACTGATCCTGTATAGTGTATTAAGCACCAACATCCATTTGGGTATGGGCCATATCCACAAAGCATCTCAGAGTAGGTTTTCTGATCTAGGGTCAGTTTAGCCTTTTAGATCATAATTAATTAGATTATTTGGACAGATCCTAGATCAGCACTGGTGTAGGACTTACTGTCTAGTTTCTGTCGGAGTGGGTTGGTTCCATACAGAAGGACGTGGGCCTCAGAGTGAACCGTCTGCAACTCCTCCAGAGTGGCTTTCCGCCCTCGGATACACTGCAGAGAGACACACAGGGACCGAGAGACAGAGAAAGAGCGAGAGGGGAGAGAGAACGAGAGAGAGAGGGGTAGTGAGAGAGTGAGAGAGAGAGGGGGAGAGAGAGCGAGAGAGAGTTGGTAACACTTACTATGACACCTGTATCTGTGATGCTTTATCCATTAGTTATAACACACTCCTGCTTTACTAATCCCCAAGGGTCACCTGAGCTTTTGATGGACAGGAGGGATGGAAAGATGAAAAGGAGGGAGTTGAGGAGGATTGGAGAGGAGGGGGGGACAGGGTAACACCTGTAGCCAGGAATCTCCAATTAGTTACAGTGGGGGTCGTAAAGGGGGACCGAAGGGTGTGTGTGTGTGTGTGAGTGAAAGAGAGAGACAAAGAGAGAAAGACAGGAGAGTGAGAGAGGAGAGCAGAGGGGAAGGGAGGGGAGGAAGTCTGGGGATGGGACTTGTTTGTTTGTTTGTGCCATTCAGGAAAAACAGAGACGGCAGCTATGCAACCAAGCGTAGCGCTGACGCAGTGAGCGAGTGAGATGCAGAAGAAGTCAGACACAAACACGCACAGCGCAGAGTATGATGCAGGATAGATCATCCCCATTTAGGAACCATTAAACTGTGTTAATAGCTCTCAGATGAAGAGTAAAGCATGCCTCTTGCTGAGCAAGTTTGTGTGTCTGTGTGGTAAGTATATGTGCGCACGTGTGCGTGTGTGTGAGTGGATGGTCACAGAACAGGTGCAGCGCGTGATAAGACCCACTATGATAAGACCCACTATTAGCTCAAATTCAGCTTCAACCCACTAGCAGCTTTTAATCTCTACCAGCGCTTCAAAACAACATAAAACTTCAAAAACAACCCCGTAAGCCCCCCCCCCCCCCGATTGGTTATGGTTAGGATTTGTCAACGGCTTGCCCTACGGGCAACTTGCTGTAGGGTGTTTTGTCAACGGGAAGGTTGGTTTAACACTGCCCTCTCCTGGTCAGAAAGGGTCTGAAAGTGGAGGAACAGGTCCATCTCAATAGTCCAGGTTGGATGGGGAAAGGCAGACACTTTATACTGTTGAGATCGGTTGGCAAACAAGCTTCCTCAGTTACTCTGACAGGGGACCTGAATTTATACTCCAAAGTGGATTCCTCTCCTTAGTCTCTGCAATGATCGAGAAGAAAAAAAATAGACTATATGGGTGAAACCCCAGAGCTGGCCACACTTTAACCTGTCCTATTACTTTAACCTGTCATGTTACTTCTGAATCCGTGCTGAAATGAGGGATACAATGTAAGAAAGCCAGTTAACATTTGACATGTTAGTCATTTAGCAGATGTTCTAATCCAGAGCGATTTACAATTAGTGCATTCATGTTAAAGGTATACTTCGGGATTTTGGTAATGAGACCCTTTATCTAATTTCCCAGAGAAAGGGGGGGGGGGAATTTAGAGTTTCAGACATTAGGGGGAAGCCTGATCCACCATTGTCGAGCCAGGACAGAGGAGAACTCTGACTGGTTCTGAGCGGGACCCGCCCTCCCGTAAGGGGTGGGAGGGTCACGAGACCAGAAGTGATCGGGTTGGGGTGTAGGGTTTCCGTACCTCACACTTGCCCCTCAGTCCAGTCTCCTGCAGTCGGGACCAGATGCTCTGGATGCGTCCGGCGTGCTCGGGGTGTGTGTTGGTGTTGCCACACATACACTGGTGCTTCTGCATCAACGTGTCATACACCAGGCCTGGTGGGGAGAAGGGCAACGCACAGACACACACACACAGGGTTATGAAAGACAATGTTAATGCGACTGTTTGGGAGACATAGGTTCTGACAAACAGCACACGCACACTGCACTGCTGATCAGTATGCTGGACACTGGGACTCTCAAAGTGGTTTATGGGAGAAAGAGAGTCAAGGTAAAACATTTTGTTTTCACAGAGAGAGGACAGACTAATCTAAGAGAACAGGGAGTGTGTGTGTGTGAGTGAGATACAGACTACAGGTTAGAGAGAGAGTGTGTGCGTGGTGTACCTCGTGACCCGTGTATATAGCCACGTTATAGTTACTCATTGTGTATTTATTCCTCGTGCTATTATTTTTCTGTTTCCTCTCTCTGCATTGTTGGGCAGGTCCACACCGGTTGTTTACCAAGCATGTGACAAATTCATTTGATTTGATTCGTGTGAGCGTGCTTGTGTTTCTGTGCTTGCGTGCGAGCGTGTGTTTGTGTGTCTGTGTCTACACATGCGTGTGTGAGAGAGCGTCTGTATGTATGCGCATTTGTGTGTGTGATACAGACATGGGGTGCTTGGACACTAACCAGTGGTGAAGCGAGGCTTGGTGGGCGGCTCCTGCTGTACCACAATGGGGGGGAAGCAGGCCGAGGCGGGAGATGATTGGGCCCTGGAAAGGGGGCGGTGCACTGGGAAGGTGACTGACAGGCCGGCTGACTCCATGGAAGCCTGGTAGTTCCTTAACTGGATCATCCTCTGCTGCTCCAATAACACAGCCTGCTGCTCACACAAATACACAGAGAGAGAGAGAGACAGAGGGAGAGGGGAGAGAGGCAGAGGGAGAGGGGAGAGAGGCAGAGAGAGAGGGGAGAGAGATAGAGAGAGAGAGAGAGAGAGAGAGAGAGAGAGAGAGAGAGAGAGGGGAGAGAGATAGAGAGAGAAAGAGAGAGAGGCAGAGAGGGAAGGGAGAGAGGCAGAGAGAGAGAGAGAGAGATAGGGGGGGGGGGCGATAGAGAGGGGAGAGAGATAGAGAGGGAGGGGAGAGAGATAGAGAGGAGAGCCAGAGAGAGAAAGAGAGAGAGACAGAGAGGGAGAGGAGAGAGGCAGAGAGAGAGAGAGGGGAGAGAGATAGAGAGGAGAGACCGAGAGAGACAGAGAGAGGGAGAGAGAGAGAGAAAGGGGAAAGAGAAAGGGGAGAGAGAGACAGAGAGAAAGGAGAGGGAGACAGAGAGCGAGAGAGAGAGAGCGAGACAGAGAGAGAGAGACAGAGAAAATGTTACACACACGTAAGCTAATACACACACAACAAATTCTGCTTTTATGTGCATCTGTTGAGCTGCTGCAAGATATCTTACTAGCCAGAAGATGGCGCTTGATGCTTATGAATCTATTATCATAAGCTAGACAGACAAGTGAGTCAGATGTGTGAGCGGCTTTAGGACCATTAAGATACAAATGGTATGCAAGTATGCATGCATTTAGTATCCTTTCACTTAGAATCAGCCCAATTCCTGCGAAAGCCTTTGGTGGCACGCACTGGCATACTGGTATGAAAGTATTTAGTATGAACACTATAAGTTGTCGTAATGTGCTATTGGGATTCAGATTCTAAAACTGTACGGCCACTTAGTGAATTGCCACTACTGTAACTATCAGAGCAGGTTTAGACTGGGGTATCGCTCCTGCGCTAACACTTCCTTTCCCAGGGGCCCCCAGTGCTATACTTCCTGCCGGGGGATGTGGGCGTCATGGTGACAGGATGGACAGTGGATTGGATTTGGACCGACTGCAGGGCTGCATGTTAGACAGGGATGACATGGTGTTCTGGCTAAGTGGGTTTGTGTGTGTGTGTGTGTGTGTGTGTATATGTGTGTGTCAGTGTGTGCGTGGCCCTCGGGAGACTAACTCAGATTCAGCAGTAGAGAGGAGGCGTGAGGCTGACCTCAGCCATTCAGATAAAAACCTGCACGCTATTTCACTTTGTGAGTAGGAGTATAGCGTGTGTGTTATTGTGTGTGCTTGCGTGTGTGTGTGTGTGTTTGTTTGTGTGTCAATACAGCAAGAGTAAGCCATGTGTGGGTGTCGGTTTCTCGTGAACTGACTAAAAATGAAAATAGCCTACATTCTGTTCACTATCACACATGCAGTACACGTGTGTGTAGTCTTCTTTCTCGGTCTGTCCATTTGGATATTCCAGCTCTCTTCAACTGGTGATGTGAATCACTTTTGTTTTTTATATGTTGTGTGTCAAGTGTGTATGTGTGTGTGTGTATGTGTGTTTGTGTGTGTGTGTGTCTGTCTGTCTCCTCTCCTCTTCCCTCTCTCCTACCTGTCTGAAGAGCAGCTCCTGGTCGACCATCCTCTCTCGGTTGTCCCTCTCCTCTTCCTGAGGGTCCGGGGGCTCCTGCTTGACCGTCACCCCGCGCATGAGGACTCCTTCCTGGGGACACAGGGCTTGGTGCTCCCTTAGCTCCTCTTCTGTCTCCTCCGGGTGGCTCTCGTGCTGTCGACCCGGCCCTGGTTCGCTGGGCTTGGCCATCATCTGAGGAGGAGAGGGAGGGGGTTGAGGTCAAAGGTTAGAAGATCTGGCAGTGGGTGTGGATAAGTTACACATACCTGCACCAAACCTAAGTAACGATAACTGTTGCAATATATAGTTTGTGAAATGTTCTATTTCTGGATGACCACAAAGAAAGTCCACTTCCTTCATGCCTATGAGGGCAGTATACTATTTTCCCGATTTTCTAAAATATTTAAGCGGAAATGGAGAGTTAGTCAAGTGCTTCCAACAGGTGAGTCGGGACCCTAAGAGTGGACCGCCACAGCCAGTCCCTCTTGGGTTGTCACTAGAAACATGTTATTGTCGATCAAGTGACTCACAGGCAGCCCAATTCTGATTTAGTTTTTCTCCCACTAACTAGTCTTTTGACCAATCGCATCAGATCTTTTCACATCAGATCTTTTTCAGAGGACCAAATAGTGAATAAAAGACCAATAGGTGAATAAAATATCTGAATTGGGATCTGTTTAAACGCAATCAAAGACATTCAAAAGCCTCATGTCAACGCAAAGAAAATTGGGGAACCACTGATCTAGGAAAGCCGCAGCAGAGCCATATATAACCATAAGGATTCAACCCTATCCTTCATTTTCTTCTGCAATGATCCAAGTATATTCTATCAAGTGCATCTCTTATGGTACTGCTAACAGTTAGACAGGTGTTTTGGCTTCCAGTATGATCGTCTATGTGTAGATCGGTGAGTTGATACGAGTTCAAAGAGAGTTTCACAAACATTTCCTTCGGAGCACAGATAAATCCATAAATCCATCGAGGAACATGTCTAAATTTAAACGCAAGGTAAACAAACGTCACTGCTCATGTCCAAACCGCCATCTATTAGCTCAGATGACAAGCTGACTGGCTGGCCCTTATGACTTGTTGCCAGAAGCTGGTTTGTTCAGATTATAAAGGTTAGTCCACCCACGGTCTCCGGGTTCACACAGACTCGCCGTGAGAAAAAGAAAAACAGAATAGATAGAGTGAGAGAGAGAAAGAGACAGAGCGAGAAATAGAGGTGAAGCCTCATCATAAAAGCAGAGAGAGAGAGTTAAAGAGAGAGTGTGAAGGAGAGAACGAAAAGAAAAGGAGAGAGGGCTGAGGTCTCATCATAAGAGCAGGGAGAGGAAGAGAGAGAGAGAGAGAGAGAGAGAGAGAGAGAGAGAGAGAGGGGGGGAATGAAAGAGGGACTTTGGGGAAGGTCTAGGTTTAGAGAGGAAGGCGAAGAGAGTGACAAGAGAGAAATCAGAAATAGAGTCAGAGAAGGCAGCCCAGAGAAAGTGGAAAAGAATGAGAGCCAGACAAACTGAAGAAAATGAGACTCCGAAATAGAGAAAGAGACAGAGAGCGAGAGACAAACAGACAAGACAGAGAGAGAGAGAGAGAGAGAGAGAGAGAGAAGGAAAGAGACAAACGAGAGCGATAGAAGGAAAGAGAAGTAAAGAGAGAGAGAGTGTAATTTCAAGACTGTGGCGGATGTCGCTGTGCCAGGCCAGCTGGGTCCATCCAGCTCGGTCGCCACGGGGATGTCAAGGGTAAATACTACACCCCCCCCCCCCGTCCGTCCGTCCTTCACCCCCCTTTCCAGTGTCCCAGGTCGTAGCAACCATGTCTGGCAGACGCACGCACTGGGCCCTGTTGGCATGACGCCAGGGGAACCGGCTCATTGACGTCAGAGCACCAGTCTCTTGCCTCATCCCCCTCTAAACACAAGCCACTCTTTTTACACTCGCTCCCCCCCCACCTCTCCCCTCTTTTATTCCCCCTGACTCCCTCTCTCTTTTATTCCCCCTGACTCCCTCTCTCTTTTTCGCGAAATTCTCTCTATTTTTTAAAGGGGAAACTCTCTTTTGGGATTTACACCAGCTACATAAGGGATGAGGTTGCTTTGAAGTTGGATGCTAAATAAACACATTTGAAAGTTTTGGAGAGAAAGTGAGAGCCTACTGTAGTTCCTTTAATGCTTAAACACTGGTAGTTAAACAACTTCTCGACACTTAATATCCAAATATACATTTTCTTAAAGCTTTTCAGCTTTGCTGTACCTTTCATCCAAAACATGAAGCAAAAAGTATGTCTCTTCAATTACGAAACCTTTTGACAGTAGATGACAATATAACAGTAGCAATATGGAATTATTGACATCATGGAGGCAGCTGATTTAAGTAGTAAAGTGACAAGTGACCTCTTTATGGATCACCAGCAAACAATCAATGGATCCTGAGAGTCAGCAACCAAAAATATGACTGAGTTGTTTTAGCCGCATGCTAACCTGGATCCTACCACTCCCATTGCTTTTCAAGCAACAATGCTAATGCTAGAAGGTTGGGAAGTAAACAAAGCCATATTCTCCATATTCTTCATTGCTGACCACTGAGATGATCCACATGGATCACTTGCTAGTTCTGAGGTAAATATCGGAGGTAAATTTGTCGAACTACCCCTTTAAAATTAAAACATTTATAGGCCATATTCTTCATATTCTTTATCGCTGACTACTGACAATCCAATTGGATTACTCGCTAGTTCTGAGATTAATTTGTAATGTGGTAATATCCATTGTTATAGTCCATTAAACACATAGTGATGTCAATGTGGCCATGTGTCAGTGAGGGACATAAGTAGGGGAAAACAACAGAGATTCAGAGGATAATAGCGTATAATCCTCAGGGAATGTCACGACACAGGAGAAATTCAGTAGGGAGAAAGAAAAGAGCAATAATTATCTCTCTACGCCCCCACCCTGCTCCGGCCTTATGATTCTCTATCCTCCCTAATCACCACACACACGCAAACACACACACACCGAGCTCCTTCCTGTGTGACCATATAAGGAAGCGGCTTCCTCCATACGAGGTAGTTGCTATGGCGACGGAAGAAGCGAGCACAGGAACATGCACGCAGGGCAGGCAGACTCTGGCAAACACTTAGCCGACGTACAGCTGTTGTGTTACTGCTGCTGCTGCTGCTGGTGGGGCTGTTGCTTAATGACATAGCAGACACACACTTACACATGTACACAATCACGCACGCCCCCGACCCCTCCCACACACACCCGCCCCCACACCCACCACCTCCTCCCAGACACACACCACACACACCTTGTTGATGTGCAGTTGCTGCTGCTGGAACTGCTGCTTGTGTTTCTCCAGGAACTGCTGGTGCTGCTGCTGGACCACCAGCTGCTGCAGGGCCTGGGCGTTCTGGGGCAGAGGGGCCGACTGGGTCCTCCCCAGGGGACGGTGCTGCCCACGCAGCTTGTGGATGGAGGGCGACTGCAAGGGCAGCCCGCCCAGGCCTGAAACACAGGAAACACCGACAACATTAAGAGGATGACCCACAAGTAACACTGGGGACCCACCAAGTGGAGGCTGGTGTGGAAGGACGGGCTGGTTGTTGGAATAGAACGAGATGAACGGCATCAAAACACATTCATTACACTGCAGAAAGTACTATGAGCCGTCTTCCTTTCACCAGCCGCCAGTGAAATGGGATGATGTGTTTTGGATAGTGCCTGAGACGGAGTGGATATGCTTACAGCAGGACAGACCTAGTGGGTTCTGGGACTGCTCCAGGAGCACCATGTGCTGGAGGAGGGGGTTGTGTGCCGAGCCCCCATCAGTCAGGTAGGAGGGCAGGTGGGCCCCTGGGATGAAGGGAGTGGTTATGGGGAAGCCCTGCTGCAGCCTCTCATGCATCGAGAGCCTGTCACCATCCTGCTGGCCTGACGTCATCTGAAAGGAGGAAAAAATATGCAGGTGCCGGGTGGAAGTTGCCCCAAAATGCAGACCAAGGAATCATCTAACTGTAGTGTATTTCCCTCTAATATATTACGGGGCAAAATACTGCATATCAGTGAACTAATAACTCTGCCTGACTTCACTTGGAAGAGTTGGAAACATGTAGAGAGAGAGAGAGAGAGAGAGAGAGAGAGAGAGAGAGAGAGAGAGAGAGAGAGAGAGAGAGAGAGAGAGAGGGTGAAAGGAGAGGAAGGGAGGGGGGGGCATTCCTTACAAAAAAAGAAAAGGGTTGAATGGACCGTCTGAGGGGGTAGAACGTGCGTCACTGACCTACTGCTGGTCATTGTCTCTCAATGGGGCCTTTCTGAAATGGAAGTGGGGCTGAAAAGCCACATACGGCAGATGGACTAGGTCTAGACAGGGCCCCCGCTATGTGGAGTCCTCCACTGTGAAAGGGCTGTGTGCGCAAGCAAGCCCTCAAAGTGGAGGAGAGGAGAAAGGAAGAACAGAGCGAGCGAGAAGAGAGTGAGAGCGAGGGAGAGAAAAGAGTACATTGGGATGAGAGGGGAAGCCGGTGGAGAGAGCGAGAGTGTAGTAGGGAAAGGAAGAATGTGGGCGAGAGAAAAAAGGGGAGAACGTGAGATGTCAGGGTAGAGATGCAGTAGAGTGCTGAAGAGGGAGGAAAAAGTACGGGAAAAAAGAGAATACCAACCTAACTAACGAAATAAAAAACAATGAACAACAAACAGAAAACAAACAAAGGAATGAACCAACAAGACAAAGACAGAAAGAAAGAAAGATCACAAAGAGTGAGAGAAAGCGGGAGTATGAACTCACGCTGGACGGGCCGGTGGCTGGCAGGCCCAGGGTGATGTTAGGCAGTGAGGGCGATGTGTACAGAGACAGCTGGCTCAAGGGGCCCTCTCGGCCGGCCAGCCTGTGGGCCAGGGAGGCCTGGAAACAGAGGAGCACACAGTCAGAGAAACACACACACTGAAAACACTGGCCAGATAAATAGACCCCTCTGGAAAAATGAACAGCCCCTGCAGCCTCCTGTCTACACGGGCAGTCTGGAGCACATGTTGGTTACAGAGACACACACTCAGCGCCTCAAACACAGACAAGGATATAGGGATACACATACTCTATGCGCAGCCACTTGCATTTCCACCGCCACGTGCACAGACACACGCAAACAAACACAAGCACCCGTACGTACACACACATCCACAAACAGTCACACCGGTTCACACAAGCATGGAAGCACATGCGCACGCACGCGCGAACACACAGGCCAACAACTAACAAGTAACACTTTGTTTGGGTCTGGGCCATATGAGGCAAACAGTCCTCAGCAATGTGACTGGGAGTCAACGTCAAAGCAGATTGAAGAGAGAAGAGTGCATCAGAAGCCCATGGTCACGGCAACCGAACAGCTTGACGCAGGTTCAAGTTACAGTGGCTGCTTACCTCGACTGTACTAGCGATGCCGTTCTCATTGGTGATGTTACTGGAGCTGTTGTTGGGCGAACTGGGGCCCGAGCCAGGTGCGCTGTTGCAGGCCGATTCTGCAACAAAAAAGACACAAACCACAAGACATGTGGCTCCCACACAACACGCATACTGATCAAGGTACCAGGTTGGAAACCTATCGATTTCAACCCACAGAAAAGCACTAAAGTTACAGATGCAAGGGCTGTGTCGAGTTTGATCGTGTTCCGTTTGGGCTGAGTTGTGCACAGGATGCTTACCAGCCATGTCCAGAGAGCGCTTCTTGGCAGTAGTGATTATTGGACCATCCTTCCTACGTAGCAGTGGGCTACTTCTGCGCTCTGTCACCTTCTGTTTAAGCCTGGACCGGAGCTTCAAGTTGGGCTCAGAGGCTAGAGAGAGAGAGAGGGACAGAGAGAGGAAAAGAGAGAGAGGAAGTGAGAGAGGAAGAGCGAGAGGAAGAGGGAGAGGAAGAGAGAGAGAGAGAGAGAGAGAGAGAGGAAGAGAGAGAGGAAGTGAGAGAGAGTGAGAGAGGGAGAGAGAGAGAGAGAGAGAGAGAGGAAGAGAGAGAGAGAGAGAGAGAGAGAGAGAGAGAGAGAGAGAGAGAGAGAAAGAGAGTAAGTGAGAGAGAGAGAAAGTGAGAGAGAGAGAGAGAGAGAGAGAGAGAGAGAGAGAGAGAGAGAGAGAGAGAGAGAGAGAGAGAGAGGGAGAGAGGAAGTGAGAGAGGAAGTGAGAGAGGAAGAGCGAGTGGAAGAGCGAGAGGGAGAGAGAGAGAGAGAGAGAGAGAGAGAGAGAGAAAGTGAGAGAGAGAGAGAGAGAGCGAGAGAGAGAGAGAGAGGAAGTGAGAGAGGAAGAGCGAGAGGAAGAGCGAGAGGAAGAGCGAGAGGGAGAGAGGAAGTGAGAGAGGAAGTGAGAGAGGAAGAGCGAGAGGAAGAGCGAGAGGAAGAGCGAGAGGAAGAGCGAGAGGGAGAGAGAGGAAGAGGGGGTCCATTAAAACACAGCTTGAGAGCATAACATACACAACAAGGATTACAGAAATCTAAAAGGAAGAATATGCAGTTCTTAGTAAAGCCTTTTTTTACTGGCATCGCCATTGAGGGTATACTTGAGAGGAAAATGAATTGGTTTGAGAGCCACAAGAGGACCAACAGCATTATATAGGTTGATCATGACACAGATGACGAGACCGAGGATGAAAGGGGGCCTGGCTTCCATAAATACTCAAAAAGGAGAGAGTGGAGAGACACACGGCTAGTGTTACATTTTGAAAATCCACATGCATGACCAGCAGGATTCATTTGAATCAAAACAAATACTTCTGCAAAACATGAATGAATACAACACTGCAACAGGGACCCGGAGTGAAATTGTTCCACGTATTCTGTTCCGTCTTGCACATGATATAGTTTAAAAAAAATATATTAAAAAAAGCAGAACTATGGAAGTGGGTATTCATCAAATGGCCACCCAGGCTATTTACATTAACCCGTACCCCTCCCGCCCCCCTTTGTTTTTACACTGCTGCTACTCGCTGTTTATTACCTATGCATAGTCACTTTACCTCTACCTACATGTACATATTACCTTGACTAACCTGTACGCCCGCACATTGACTCGGTACCCCCTGTATATAACCTCGTTATTGTTATTTCATTGTGTTACTTTAAATGTTTTACTGTTATTCAGTTTATTTAGTAAATATTTTCTTAACTCTATTTCTTGAACTGCATGGTTGGTTAAGGGCTTGTAAGTAAGCATTTCACAGTAAGGTCTACACCTGTCGTATTCGGGCGCATGTTACAAATACAATTTGATTCGATAACATTCAGGACTCATTCATTTTTCTGAGGAGATTCTCGCTGCTCTGGCTTCCCTGGCTGTCAAAGCCCCATAGGGCTTTTGGGCTTCTAATGACGAGAGTTCTCTCTCTCTCTCTCTCTGCTGCAAAACAAGCATGTCACTCCGCTCTCGCTCTCCTATCCTGCTGTCTGAAACTGTCTGTAAAACAAGAAAAAAAAACTCCAGACCCCAACACACTGCCTCACGCGGCGCGACTTCTGCTAAGCGACGCTCAGTAGAGACCTGAGGTGAGGTCACACTTCTCCGAAATGCTTGGAGAAGAGAGCCTATGCTGGAGAGTGTTCACAATTTAGACACGATTAGTATTTGATCGATGGCGCCAAACACCACACTGTGCTGTGGAGCCGAGAATGAAATGATCACTGCAAATGAAGCACCGCACGCGGCGCTCACCTGGTACCTCATAAAGGTTAGCCAGTTCAAGGCATTTAGTGCTAACAAGCTACTCCTTAAAGGGGCTCCTTCTGGAAAGACTGACGGAGCAGATGAGAAACGACTTGACGAGATGAGCTCCAAAAATGTGACAAGGACGAGCAGCACTAGGGGGGGAAAAGAGTTCTCCAGTCTTGGCAGCTCTTGCAGACTAAATGCCAAGCTAATGAATAGCTCTTGTTGTCAAACGCTCTCTATTAAACGAGTGTGTATTGTTTGTGCCCTTATTTTCGGGTTTGCAAAACAGTCGTTTTTGTTCATTCTCGCTTTCTGTGCATAGAGGCGGATAACCTTTCTCTCCCTCCCCCTTCAGTTAGTCCGGACCAAAAGCTCACCACCAGTTAACCCTTTGGCTTGGCTCGTAACCTCGTGTGAAATGGGTCTGGCTTACAGAAGGCAAGCTACGCTCCATTAGCGTAGGACTCGGGGCCATGTCTGCATCAACATGGGACTCTGGATATTTGGTCAGGGAATGTTTGGTTGGTGGTCGTCCCATCCCTTCCCTTTCAGCTCCATGTATCCTTGAATGTGAAAAACAGGTATAAGAGTTGACCAGGTTCCCTGTTTTAATGCACTCGGAGCAGACAGAGAACACCTCTGGCCCATTTGGGACGAGCGGGGGCTTTGAGTGCGTGGAATGCATCATTTATATGAAAGTGCACTTTCAATTTGAGGGGCTGAACTTGCGGTTGGAACTTATTAAAACTTGATTGGGAATAAAAGAGCGGCGCTTCTTGTAAGTGGAGGGCACGTGTCCAAAAGGCTTCGTTAACAGGATCAGGGGAGACCCGGTCATGAATGTTGTGCATTAGCAGCTGGAGCGTATGGGAACACATTCAAAGAGACAATTCCTCTGAAGAGTCATAATGCAATCTAGCACAAAATAGCCTGACCCTTCCAATATGGCTGACCGAGCTAACAATAGTCTGAAGTAGTTGACAGTAAGGTGGTGCAGACTACTTGTATCCACAACAGCTGTCTTGGCGTAAACTAGCCATAGATGGGTGATGTGTTTATTTGTGGTTTTGCCGAAAGATACTGAAGCATAGGATTATGCGAGAATGTGCCAGAGGGGGGAGGGGGGTCTCTGTAGCTCGTGTTTGGTAGAGCGTGGGGCTTGCAATGCCAGGATAGTGGGTTCAATTCCCGGGACCACTCATACGTAAAGAATGACTGTCGCTTTGGATGAAGGGGTCTACTAAATGGTATACAGTGTATTATTATTATATTGGTGTCCGGGTATTAGAGAACGTACATTAGAACCTTGGATAGAAAAGGGGAGATAATGCTTGAGTCTCATGCTTGATGATGACGACAGTCGTATAACCAGGTTGCGTGACGGACTAGTAGCTTTATAAGTGAGACAGATGAAGGCGGGTCGAGCTACAGACATGTCGACGCACTCGTTCGAATAACAGATTAGATGCAAACGCTGCATTAGCGTTCACATCTCTCCTGTCGCGCTTCAGTAAAAATCGGTCTAGAACAGCCACCACATAAAACGCATGTGTCCCCCTGTAAAACACTGCAACACTGCAGAATAAATAATCAGTCACTAAAGTTCCAAGGAAAGATGAGACATAAAATATGAGAGACGTCAAATTTGCCATTGGGCCTTTCAGCGCTGAGCTTTATTTGCGGTGTGGTGGACAGTGGCTCAAGCAGTCCAAGCGGGTCTAGGCCAAAGGACGTGGCTGGCAGCCAGGAGTGGAGAAAGGGCTGAGACGGGGATGGATGGGTGGGTGGATGGAGGTTTGCCGGCCGTGCCAGGGTTTTCTCGGTTCTCTCACGCTCAGAGGAGAGATGGTGGGGGTAAAGTGTTGATGCAGGCAGAACCAGGGGCTTATGGCCTGTCTGCCCTGCAGGCTGGAGGAGCCTGTGGGGGTTCACCCCGGGACGCGGTGACTTTGAAGGGTGTTAATGCTGCCACGCCAAACGACTCACTGCAGGGGCCCACTGCTGACTCTAGCAGTCTCTCTCTCTCCCCCCCCCCCCCTCTCTCTCTCTCATGTCTATCTATGTGAATGAAGTTTTAACGTTACCTCAGAGGCAGCAAAAATCACAATAAACAATATCACTGTCTGTGAAATCAAACTCCACAGGTAGGCTTTAGTCGTGGTTTCTCATTTCTTGAGTGCACATTGAAAGTTCACATTGAAACATCAAGGAAATGAGACATTTTTCACTTCAGTTTCTGGTGAAAAATAACGTCGCTCCAGGGACAGAGATGGTCCAGTCGCTGTAGTACCACAGACACGATTGAGTAAGACAGGCACGATCAAGTGAGTCAAACAGAGCTACTCCAGGAAACTGAAGAGGCTCCTCTTCACATTGTGAATGGGCTGTGATTATCGTACGGTTTGATGCCTGAATGAGCATCATTATCATGAAGATGAACATGGAGATGCTCATTCTACGCTAGTTTCCTGAATTCTGAGTGGATCTACATAAAAGAGAGGAGACTTCTTTGGTGCTTTGTCTATTCCTCGTTAGCTTCTATTCCTGTCCGTGATATCTTCAAATCAGCGCTGAACAAAAGAGCAGGAGACCAGATTTTCGGTTTGATAACTTGAATCTGTTCGCTGAGGGTCAGTTGAAAATACTAAGAGATTGATGCATTAACTAAAATCTGATTAACTAGCATCTCAATATGCTGAAATGGCCGCTATCTGTGTGATATTTGATCCGAATATAAGTTCACACATATTTTATGACCAATATCTCATTGTTGTTGAATATATCTACAGTATCTACAGTGTATATCTTAGAAGCTAGTTATTTAGCATGGGCATTGCTTATCAATGACCTCCTACACTTCCAGCAACAACGTTTAAAATACAGTTGGGGGGGGGGGGTTTTAGATTCCCCACGTTCCAACTGTAAAATCTCCATATTAGAGATACGAGGTTGATACGAGGGAGAGAAGGAGACACGGATGAGCACGTTGACATTTTCCCTCTGACATTAAAGACAGACGAAGCCTCCTCGGGAAACGCGATAAGACGGCACAAAACATTTGCAGCCTCCGCCGGCAGAGCGGAGAGAAGTAGCGTCTCAAAAGGCGGTAATGACACACGCCGCCGTCTTCACGGCGTGGTTTAATAACAGCTGAACACAGATATAAAAAACGTTTATTTTTTATTTTTTAAATAACATGCAGAGGGCAATGAGGTTTCAATGGAAGGCTAGAAAAGAGATGATAAATAGTAAACGCGAGAGGTGGTGGTGTGGACTGGGGTGGCGGTTTGGAGAAGACCGTGTTGGAGAGTGTGCGGGATGGGGCTGTACGGGCAGGGGGTGTAAAGTATAACCTGTATGTGGAGTACGCATATGGTATGCATTCCTAACATATATTACAAGCCTGGTACCTGAGCTGCTACGTGCTCAAATTATCTGTGGATTCAAATAAAGCACCTCAAATGTGGATATACAGCAGTTCTCCCTGAGTGAACAGCACAAGGCACACAGTGGCTAATCTTAAAACATTTTACAGTCCTTGGCCTGCTCCCGTTTCTGTCACGACGTTCCCGCTCGTCGCCAAGGGGTGCTTATTTACGCCAATTCTGTTGCAAAACGTTTCTTAAAACGGAAGCAAACAGAACAAAAAGGGGTGCGACCAACCTGAGTTTGTCCAATAGAAAAACTGGTTTTAGTTGCACTAACGATTACCCCCGCAGGATAATGCATTCCTGTCCACATCCCCACGGGCGGCAGGGCTGTCGGCGGCCCAGAGCACACAGAGGTTGATCTCCAGCTGGGCGAGCCGGGACAGACGCGGCCAAACGAGCGCAGACGCCGAGTGAATAATCACCGCCTAGACCCCACATTACAGGCAGGGGACTCTGCGCTGAGTTTTACACAACCAAGAGTTTCTCAAAGGCTTTCAAACAGGAAATCTCCAACCAGTGCTGTGGTACCAGACTTAGTGTTCCTTAGACAGCCTTTTCGTTTTCTTGTGATTCTCATGTCAACAGTGTTCTGATGTCGGTAATGATATATAAAACCCTACTGGACTCTTGAACCATGTCTTTCTTCAATTAAAATATATCCCCTTAACAACCTTTATAAATATAGAATGGAAATAAGAAAAGGAACACAGCAGAAATGCTGAAATTACTCTCCTTATAAGGTCACGAATGAGCTCTTGAATGTCAAAGATTATAGGTGAAACGTAGTAGTAACCTGGATTGATAATCTTCCCCACTGTCATATATTATCTGCCCCAACACTACAATGCTCTACACACGACACTGCTAATGATCCAGAAGCAAAGGCCGCAGGGAACTAGGGGGAAATTGGCCTGCAGTGCGTCACTGGTGTCAACAGTTGTGTCACCCATGGCAACTGGCACAAGGTAACACAGTTGGCTACGTCTACTGTACATTTTTTTATGTCCCAATATTTTGGACCCATTTCCTCTTGCTGATCTGTCACCATATCGCTTTTAACTAGCCACTATGACTTTAGCGAACACACTTTTAGATGAGTTACAGTGTGGAAAGAGGAAGTTAGACAGGGAAGAGCTTTTAATTTGTTTTTTTATATTCAAACACAGCCAAGTGAAAGCAACACAAAAAAAACAGCGATAGTTCAATCCGAAGTGAAAAGCGCTTAGGGGTCAGGTGAAGGAGTCCTACCTGTCTTGCGGAGAGGAAAGTCGTCTTTGGGGTCGTACATCCCCAGGATGGCGTGGCTGTAAGGGGACATCCCTGTCTGGGGAGGGGAGCTCTGATCCAGGGAGCTGTGCTGGGTCTTCCTACAGAGGGGAGACAAATACACATTTACAGTATTTCATTTGGCTCCTTCAGCAGAGGATGTCTGGTAATTGGAAGTAAGATAATTCCCCATTGTAGATTAATACATTTAGCAATTGTACACAGTATGACGGATAATCATCAACATGCAATAAGATGTTGAAAAATCGAAATTCAGCTGTTCAATTATTTCTTGTCATCGTAAAATCTGCTCTTCAAGAAGCATCAAGGCACAATGGGGCCATTATTGAAAAGTCACACACACATACACGGATGAGCGTCACCACAAACACAGGATTCCCAGTTCCCTTCCCACCAGACCTTTTTATTTATGGCCCGGCACTTTGCATGCCATCTCAGATTACCCACAATGCACGTGCCGAGCCTGAAGTGGTGCGGCACCCTGTGTTTGCAAACAAACCTGCTCTGACAGGGCAATAAGCTGAAACAGATCTGACGGAGCCATAAAAGCTACGACTTCTGCATGGACCTGCTAGTGTGTGTAAGTTCTGCTGATGTTGCCCATCTGTCTGTGCCAGTCTCTCTGACTGGGTAACAATGGTCCGTGCCAGTTGCTGTGGCTTCAGTAGTGTGAGGGGGAAACAGGCATCAGGTATCTGTCTGCCTGTCTGTCTGTTACTGAGTATCCATCTATCCTAAGCTACCATTAAAAAAGTGTGTGTACCTGTCTGTCTCTGTGTCCGTTTTCCATTTTATGTGGCTACTATTGATTTATGTGAATGCTGATTTTTACGGTACGTGGGTAACAAACAAGTAAAGAGTAAACAAAAGAATGTAAAATTCCTGTAAAACCGTCAAGTGAAATTCATCTCTTAGCTAAATCAATAGAGAACGTGTCATTCATCAATAAAATGAGCGGGGCTTCATAGTTGTTAATGGGAAGATCAGATGTCGGCACTGGATGGCGCTGACCATTCATTGGACTAGCCACAGCCTCACTTACAAATAACTTTGACAAGGAAGACACCAATGGGGAAATAAACTTTTCTCCACGCTGTCCTCTCAAGGACTTAACCATGACTACTGGTGTCAAAACTTAGGCCGTGGCTAGCAGAGAACAATTTTTCACAAAAACACACTCATCGACCTATGGAAAAACAGAAGCCTACCACAAACCAGCACAAACACACAACATCAAATGCGTTAGGGACAAGTCTGTGAACACCCCCAAACCCTCACACTCTCAGTGAAGGAAAGAAAGAGAGAGAAATAGAGAGTAATAGTTACATCTCCCAATCCACAGATCTCGCCTCATGAAAAGGTGCAGCAGTGCATGGAGGAAAGGTTGAGAGAGAGAAAGAGCAAGAGAGAGAAAGAGGGAGGGAAGTGGAAGAAAAGAGGGGGAGTGAGAGAGAGAGAAACGGAGAGAGAGAGAAAAAGTGAGGTGCCGGTGTGTTAATATTCATCAGGTGTTGCCTCTGAAAGCCCTTTCTGTGCCCCCTCTCATTCCCCCCTTATCAGAGGGCGACAGCCGAGGTGCCGGGAGATGGGTTAGGCGTCTGTGTGAGGACAGGTGAGAGCAGAGAGAGGAGGGGAGAGAGGGCGGGAGGGAGGGGTGAGAGAGTTTGGATGGAGAGGTATGGCCGATGGATGAAGAAAGAGGGGGGAGGGCAGCAAGACAAAAAATGGGGGAGAGAGAGAGGAGGCAGAGCGTGAAGGAGACAGAACAAGAGAGCAAGAGAGATAAGGAGAGTGAGAGAGAGAGGAAATGAGTCCTTTCCTGTCGTTGCCCATTCACCACCTTATCATTTGCCTGAGAAAAACGTAGTGTTCAAATATTTACAGAGCAGAGAGGTGGCATCCTCTCTTCTCTTCCCTCTCTTCAAATGCACCAACTACTTAAAGACAGGAAACTGTCAATCACAAACTACAAACAGGAGCCCACTACTTTGTACAGAACCTCATTCCTTCAACAATGTACTTCAATTCAAACAAGTAGATGGGTTAAAAAGAAAAATACAGAATAGACTAAAGGTCTAATGAGAAAAGCACTAAATATTCAACTCGGGTGAAGGCACCCAAGTCACGCACACATTTCAAGTCAGAATTCGGTCCTGAATAGTAGATTCGGTCAGTGGCACAGACAGTAGAACCCAATCCTAAATAGACCCTTAGCTCTTACCCGTTGTACACTTGTGTAGATCTGGAAGGATTGCTTAAGCTGCAAGCAATATGGCGAAATGATATAGTTTCCTATGCAAGATGGAGCTATTACCATATTGCGTATACTTATCCAGTGGCGACCCGTCATTCAGGGCAGGTGGGGCAGGGCCCCAACTGTTTAGCTAACTTTGATTTCATTTTTTATTTTTGTGTGTGTGCCTGTTTTGCATGTTATTTTGGCATTAATACGTGTTTGCAAACTCTTTTGCAGATGTTTCAGCTTAGCACAGTGCTTTCAGTGCTTTCTGTGGTGGTCGGGCAGCCAGTGGAAAATACGGAGTGCAGGGGTTGGTAATGTTCTCTAGTTGGGCTGTGAATGGCTCGCAAAATCTATGGGAAGAAATCGAAAATTCAACCCACTTGGGTGCTGCCATAGAGTTACATTAGAAGTGCCCATCCAAGAAGGCTCAAGGTCATTGTCCACAGATAAAATGACGTCAAATCACTTTATATCTACAGTAGCTTTGATTGGACTTATACTTTCAAAATCTTAGGTAGCAAGCTATCAGTCATCATCATGAATCAAGTCGACAATCAACTAGCAAATCCTTCTCCAACCTTGTCATATGAACAGAAAAAATGAAGAGAAATTATACATAAAACGTATCGGTGCTCATCGGCTATTGGACATAAATAATTACACAACAAGTTGGAAATTGCAAATTCAACAATGAGTGGTTTGGAAGGAATCAGTAGCTAACTGCAAGCATTGCAAGGCAATCACTAGCCTGCTATCTAGCGGAGTGGGCTTAAAAGGATAAACATTCAACATTGGCTATGCTGTCAATCCATCATGACTTCTCCCGCTTTCAAAACAACTGGAAACTCAGAACTGGGAAATCTCAGATTTCAGTGAGTTCAAGACAACTGGGAACTCAGAAGAAAACAAGCTCTGACTGGGAAAATAAGTTGTTTTTTTCAGAGGTCCCAGTTGTCTTGAAAGTACCACAAATCCAGCGAATGACAAACTTTGATGACATGGTTTGATGAAAAGATTTGCCCACGAAGGACCGCCGCGCCACCTTCCTGTTCAAGTGAGCACAACACAACAACGTGAGTCAAAAAATGTATTGTATGCTACTGCATAAATTATGTAACATGCCAGGGAGACATGTATACTGTAGCTAAGAAAGTAATATTAAGTGTATGTTGTGTAGTAAGCTGTTAGTAGCCCATGTGCTACTAATTTGGTCCATTTTCCTCTCATAATTTAGCCTACTGTTCTGACTTGGTGGTGCACATGTAGCTTAGAATTTGTTTTAGAGAAATGTCATCATCGAATATTGTAAGAGCTTTCATTGTCTGCTTATAGGCCCCCTTTATTTATCCTACGGTTCTGACTTGCTGTACAAGGAGAATACTGTAAGAATGGCCCATGTTCTGAACACCGTCGCTGTACATTTCAAAAGTGTTGAACAAATAGTTATATTGACTAAGTCCGTCCTATCGAACAAATAGTTATATTGACTAAGTCCGTCCTATCGCGCTCATTAACTTCTTAATCGAAATTACGGATGGCCTCTTATCCGCTCGTCATCCCCTTATGCCATAGTTTGTACATCTCAATTGTCAGTAGAAACTACATTTGTTAAAGCAAGTCAGACAGATTAGCTATGTTTTTTTAAAGGCAGTAAATGAAGCTGAATTAACTGTTTCACTGCCAGACAAAGATCCGTTGATAGCCAGGTGTAGCAGTTGTAAGGCGTTGGGACTGCTGTTGTGACTCCACTGTTGGGACAGATTTATGTAGGCCCTAAGTTTGTGGGCATCGTTTGTCACAATTATAGTACAATGAATCTATTGTTTAGTGTTGTGGCATTGCTGGCATGCATAAAACATTTTTTGGGGGTTTGCCCCACCAAGATGTACATGCTAAATCGCCACTGTACTTATCATATTAGTTAAGATCTACAGAAACACATAGGGGGTAGACAGAGGATAGAGGTGAATTTTGGGTTATAAGACTGTGCAGCGTCCATGAAGAACAAAGATCTACAGCATGCCATCCTTCGGCATCAGCATGGTGCCACCATAATCAAGTAAGGCTAATTCCTATCGTTGGGTAAGGATGTGGGGTGTGGGTATGATACTCACCCGTACCAGTAGCGTGGGTCAGTGTTCATGCAGTGGTTGAGGCTGCGCTGAGCCAGGGCTTTCTTCTTGTTCAGGACAAACTCCTGCAGCCGCATCTTGACCTCCGTGCTGGCCACCGCACCTGGGAGAGATGATCGAGAAGCCAAGGGTTAGGGACTACAACATTTAGAGGACGTGTCATTCGTGTCAAAACAGCCAGAGGGAACACGTGTCATTCTGTTTCCTGCTACAGATATGGTTCCTCCTTAGCCTTGTAGAACCAGCCTGATCGCTACACTGATATCCTTGTACTGTAGCTCAATCCTTTCTCTAAACTCGCAAGATCAGTGTGGTAGTAAGAGGCTAGTTCCTCCTGGCTTTGGATTCAACTTGAAGATAGATCTTCACCACATCTTTATGATATCACATTATGTATGGAATCATATGCAACCACGAATATCAACTTGGCATGACCCCATGATATTTAGTTGAAGTACTACCTTTCTTTGTCACTTCAATTTGTATTTATTTCACCCTTATTTAACCAGGTAGGCTAGTTGAGAACAAGTTCTCATTTGCAACTGCGACCTGGCCAATAGCAGTTCGCCACATACAACAACACAGAGTTACACATGGAATAAACAAAACATACAGTTAATAATACAGTAGAAAAAAATTAAACTAAAAGTCTATATACAGTGAGTGAGGTAAGGGAGTTATGGCAATAAATAGGCCATGGTGGCGAAGTAATGAATAGGGAACTGAATCTAACGAGAGAACAGAATCGAGACGACAACAGGGTCATTCTGAGTGAGATACTAGAACGGATGTGATCTTCCCAGCTGACCTTTGTAGCCTGAAGGAGTGACTGAACAGAATTGAAGTCTGTGGGAGCATAGAGTTACACAGTTTCCCTAGAAGGAAAATGCACGCTTTTGTGGGAATTCCACCGAGACTGTGGCAGTTAAATTGGCAAAAAAAAGTATTATTTTTTTCTTCTTCAAACAAGGCATCACAAGGTGCATTCTTTCACAGCGCTCTCTTCAATTACCACCTCGCCAACACAGTCAACACATCCCTGAGGGGAGCCTCCACACAGGGAGAGAGAGACGGAGAGAGAGAGAAATGGAAAGAAAGGTAAGAGAGTGAGAGAAAAAGACCCAAGAGTAAAAGAGAGAGCAAGGGAAGTGTTTATGTGCGTGTGTGTGCATACAGTACTTCCTTCTGTAAAAGTGTCAAAGAGAAACACACAATTAGTGAAAGAAGACAGAGCTGGCAACAAGTGACTAACATGTCAAGCAGTGAAGCTGTGCGGGGGGGGGGGGGGGGGGGGGGGGTACATAGGAGAATATGATGACTGCTAATATAGACGCATTTGAAATCCCATTGCGGGACCTAAGTGCTGACATCTCAATTTGTACGCCTTGCCAATGAGGCAAATAGGCTTTTATGAGACTGCCTTGGAGGCAATTTACTGCAGCACTTAACAAAGCGCCCGCTGTTTACCATCCAACGTTACTCTAGATGCAAGCCTAGCGCCATACATATACAGATTACAGGAAAACACAGTCTGAGGTGTAACGTTTCACGGACGCCATCTTGGCACCAAAGCACATACAAATTGCAATGTTGTCGTCAAGAAACACTTGGTGCCAATACGGCTGAGTTTTCCCAAAAATGGCTGCTTTGGTGCTGATAGTGAAGCAGTGAGGTGTTGGGTCAGGCTGCACTGACTCCTTGTGCTTGAAAAGTTGTGACATTTACATCTGAACCTGTTATGGGGAGCCAAGGTGAGGGCGGTTCCAAAGCTGGCACAATGTCCAAGCTAGTGTTAGGAGAACGTTTGGGGAGCTTTAATGACATCTTTGGAGAGTGTGCTGTAGTGTTTTACAAGAGCTTGGGTAAAACGTAAGTAAAAATAAATAAAAAATTGCTGGGCAGCTTTAGGAGGATTTACTGCTATTTACCCAACTCCTGCTCTCATCACTCATACTGCACCATCACTGATGCTAATATGCTAACACTGTCCCACTAATACTATGATGGTGTATCATCAGCCATGATACTGTAGTGTTAGCCACAATGATAATACTCTTTAGCCACAATGTGATAATGTAGCATTGGCCACAGTATATGATAATGTCAAGATAACCACAGCATATGATTTAGCCACAAGGTAATAATGTAATGTCAGCTTGGGGTGTGAATGTTTAAACGTTAAAACTTTTAAACAAAATTGCAACGTTAACTGAAAAACTTCCATAAAATTTGAATCACAGTGCAGTTATCACAAAACTACTACTAACATCATAAAGGGAGAAAAAGAGATGAGTGGGGCTAAAGCTTAAGAGGGTGTGAACAATGCTGAATGGGTGTAGACAAAGAAGAGCTCTCCAGTTGGTACCAAAACATTCAAAGGTAATTTTCTCAAAAGTGAAATGACAAGTTTATCACCTTTCAATGCAGAATAACTTTCCCATTGTTCCTCAGATTCAGTGAATGATATACCATTTTGTAGCTCTGTGTCTCTGCTTTTATACAATGTAAAAGAAAAACAATTTCAAATGTTTCTACATAAGACTGAATCAAGGCGGTCGGTCACAAATGCTCTAATCGTTTTAACGGGGAAAAATATTTATAAAAATTGCCTTGTAATCGTTAAAATTTTTTACTCCCTTTGTCACATCCCTAGTGTTAACCACAAAGAGATCATGCAGAATTGGCCACACTTTTTGATAATATAGAGTTGGCCACAACGTAGTATTTTAGCATTGGCCCCGTTATATGACAATGTAACGTTAGCCCCAATATATAAATTGTCCTTCTGAGCAACTCACTCTCCTGGCCACGCTCCTTGTTCTTGAGCAGTAGGAGTTTCTGCTCCCTCTGCTGCTTCTCCATCTCCTGCTCTTGGCGGTGTCTCTCCATCTTCCTCTGGTGCTCCAGCAGCTCCTGCTGATGCTTCAGGGCCAGGAGGTCCTGCTGGTGCTGCAACACAATGTTACCACAACATTACTACAAGGGCGGTACAACCACCTGCTGATGTTTCAGGGCCAGGAGGTCCTGCAACACAACGTTCCCGCAATGTTACTACAAGGGCGGTACAACCACCTGCTGATGTTTCAGGGCCAGGAGGTCCTGCTGGTGCTGCAACAATGTTACCACAACGTTACTACAAGGGCGGTACAACCACCTGCTGATGTTTCAGGGCCAGGAGGTCCTGCTGGTGCTGCAACACAATGTTACCACAACGTTACTACAAGGGCGGTACAACCACCTGCTGATGTTTCAGGGCCAGGAGGTCCTGCTGGTGCTGCAACAATGTTACCACAACGTTACTACAAGGGCGGTACAACCACTTGCTGATGCTTTAGAGAGGGGTGGAGGGACGTGGGGGGAGAGGAGGAGGGAGAGTGAGACTAAAAGGGAGGGAGATGGGGAGAGGGAGAGAGACAGTCACAGATTATCTATATAAGGTGATATCAGACAAACAAAAAACACACACTTGAACACACACTCTAACACACTTCCTCTCAATAGCAAATATGCATGTATTTGATTTGAAACCAATGGCTGATATCACTCAATTCCAACAGCTAGTATCCCCTACAGGTTTCATAGCTTGGAAACAGATTATTTGAATTTCTTCTCAAGAAAGAAGTCAGCAAGAGTGAGACTAAATGCCTAAATGACTGAATGATAAAAGCCTCACTATGGACAGTGGCACAGGTGGGTGTTGACTGGAAGGGAGCAGAATTGAATACAGTCAGCAAGCTGTCAAGGCATAATGCAGAGCTAGTGATGTGTCGACTGGAGCTTTCAGACAGAGTTATTTTTAGCCTAGGTTGCCTCGTTCCCATTGGCTGAAGCTGCGGCCTGTTTGCAGAGCGAAATGTTTCTCTCGTTGTCACACACATGTATGAGCCAGTACACAGTTTCTCAAGGACTGGAGATCAGAAAAGCAACCCAACACAACCGGCGGATCCAGTTACATCCAACACACACACACACACGTACAGACATGTCCTCTCCTACACCCATTCTCACTGTCCTTAAAACAGCACATTGACAATCTGTTGAGTCAGAATGCCCTCGAGCAAAGGCGATTGAGGGATGGAGGGAGGTGGAAAAGCAGGATGTCGGGGAGGGGGGGCAAACACACCTTAACATGCTCCTGTAGCTGGACCTCATGCTGGCGTGAGAGCTGCTCATGTTGCCGCTGGAACTCGGCGATGAGCAGCTGTCTCTGGATCTGCTGTTTGTGTTTGAGGGCCAACAGCTCCTGCTGCAGCTGCTGCTCCCGAAGACCTGGGACCTGTCCTTGGTGGCCCTGGTCGTCTGGTCGCGGTGCCAGGCCAAAGGGCTGGTCCATGCGTAGGTCCATGGGGATGGCGGCCGGGGGCACCTGCATGGGCAGTGCCGCTCTCACGTCGACTGGGGAGAGGCAGAGAGAGAATGGGTTACTGATTGATTTTTCATGGTTGTTGTTTCTTTATGATGTAGGGTTCAATCAAAAGAGAAAGGATAGTCTTTCCCAAGGCTCTTTCTCACTCACTCACACACACACACACACACACACACACACACACACACACACACACACAGACACAGACACACACTAATGCACATAAGTAGTTGCAGGTCCTACAAGTAGCCCATTCAATGACATTGAATGACTCATAGAATAGACACCCGAAAGGCTAATGAGTCCTCATTCTAGGACTACACGGCACGTATGCTAGTTTTACTATGGCAGTTTTGACACACTAGGGTAAACCAACACGCTGAGTGTGGTGCCAATGTACCACAATAGGAGTTTTGTGATGTTGGGAGTGACAAAAGGCTGCAAACAAAAGGACAAAACCACTGAGAGCAACTACTATGTGTGTATGTTCAAGCATTGTCACCATATGTGTGGACTGGGAATAGATGAAAGGGTGAAGTATGCTCACGAAGAGCAAGAGGGGTGTGTGTATTTGTGTGTGTGTTTGCGTGTCTGTGTGTGTGTGTGTGTGTGTGTGTGTGTGTGTGTGTGTGTGTGTGTGTGTGTGTGTGTGTGTGTGTGTGTGTGTGTGTGTGCGCGTGCGTGTGCTTCTGTGTGTGCTTCTCTGTCCGTATGTATCCCAAAAAGGATCACCACTCATTTCCACTGAGTCAGCGTACAGCAGGGCACTAATCTCAATGCCACGAGTTCAAGGGAAAAGAACAGGACTACAATGACCCTGGCCTGAAGTGAGAGTACGGATGGGGATTAGGGCCTAACAAAAGAGATCCCCCTCAAAAAGGTCACAGAGTTTATCAATGCAGAGAACAGAATAGACAGACAAATCTTCTTTCCCCCTCCCCCTATTAAATCTAAACTCTACTGTCCCAAAGTAACTGTCTCTCTTCAGGAAGTAACGATAGAAGTAGCCGATGCCAATGAGCTACATGGACAGTGAAAAGACAACACAAAAGAGGACATATGTGACTCCTTTCAGGAAACTAAGTGTATCTCACGTGTCACTACTTCACAGGAAAGGCATTTAAATGTAAATATTTATTTTTATCAAAATGCGTTTTCTGGGCAGAAATGCCTTCTGGAACATGTAAACTTTCATGTGCCATAATAAAAAAACGTGTATACTATCTGTAAATACAGAATTGTTCAATTACGAGCCTAGTTGGTTTAGCCACAGAAAAAGGCAGGAACCTTCCATGATTGGCTGAGATAATGGATGGGCTGGACATGCTGAGAGATGAGTTCGGATTGGTCTGCCATGTAGCTCAATTCTGTCTATAACATGAGCTGCTCAGTATATGTAGGTTATCCGCTCTCACGTGGCTGTTTCGAAAGATGCTATCCACTTTCTGGAAGAACGATTTTTGAAATCAGTGGAATGTCCAGTGGAAGCAGAGAATGATAGCTAAGGAGATTCTGTCATTTGATTGCAAATGCGGGGGGAGTCGAAAGAGAACACACAGAAGGCTGTTATAAAACACCGGTCTCCAGATTACATCTTCAAACTAAGGGCAACCATGGCATCCATGACAGAGAGAGAGAAGCGATCATCCATGTATTCGGGTAAGATAGTCTAGCTAGCTACATTTTCAGATATTATACGTTTCTAATTCTGTAAGAAATCATTTTCAGTTATGGTTCATTGTCTAAACAAAAGACTCCACTATGCAGTAACCATTTTACTGTACCGTTTATACCTTCTGCATCCTGTGCATGTGACAAATACACGTTGATATAGTGTGTGTTTATCAGAGACGGTAATGTGAAAAACAACATGCCCTGCATGTTCTAAAAGTTCTAAAATTCTCCTGTAGGTTGCCCTGCTTTTATTTAGTAATTAGCTTGCCATTAACTTGTAAATAAAGATCTTGTTGTGAGTTTATTTTCCTGTAATAATGAATACAAATTAGCTGACGTGATAACGCTGTCAGCTATATGATCCTTATTTGAACTAGCTAGCAAGCTAACCTAACGTTAGCTCACTAACAAGCTAGAAACGAACCAAAATATTGTTTTAAACAGATGGTGTTAAATACACCAGTTATGCTATTCTGGACCACCAGCCTATCGTTTCTGTGTTTATACATTTACATAACGACAATAACAAGCTTGATGTCGGATGACAATAGAATGTTCATGATGTCACTGTGACAACTGTCTACAGACATGTCGATAGACATAGTATAAACCAGCCGTTAGTCTTGAAATCTTTAGTTGTTTAGTAAACCACCGTACTCACTATGTCTAGCACATGGCCTCAAATGTGAATCCTTAAAGAGATGGGTGAGGCTAAGGCTTAAGAGTGTGTGAACGATGCTGAATGGGTGTAGACAAAGAAGAGCTCTCCAGTAGGTGTACCAAACCATTCAAGGGCCATTTTCTCAAAATTGGGGTTAGAACTTTATCAACTTTCAAAGGAGAATGACTTTTCCATTGTTCCTCAACTGTAGTGTATGATATACCATTTTCCGGCTCTGAGTCTCTACTTTTGAAATTGTGTTTTTTACATTAGATAAATGTTGCTACATGTGTCTGAGAAGAAGGGAGGGTGGGAAAAGACGGGAGGTTGGGATAAACTTTGCCTGGGTGGGTAAGGGAGGGCAAGGATGGGAGGGGGTGATAAGCGTGGCTTGGGTGGGGTAAAGCGGGGAGAAAACTATGATAAAGCTAAGAACATAAACATTTTCAAAGTTAAGAACACTATAATAACATAGAAGAAAATGAAATGTATTCTACATGAACCAATATCACTCCCTAAAAACACAACCCTATGGAAAAATCTTTATTAGCATTTCAGAATTTACCAATAAATTGGTCCACATGACAAACTAAAGACATAGAAACCGTAAATGACTTGGTAATAGGAAATACATGTATTTCCATGACAGCATTAAAAAGCATTATTCGGTTGACCAATGTAGATATTTTCAAATATATGCAACTTAAAAGTTTTATATCACGACATTTCGATTTTAAATCTTTTGGATATCGGAGAAATCTTGAAGGAATCCTATTTGAGCCAGAAATGGATACTCATTTGATAGGTAAGCTAAACAAAACCTTGCAGATAGCCTAACTGACAATCTCTTAAATAATATATATAAACTATTGGAACCAAGACTTAAAAAGAACTGATATTGGCACAAGATGGAGGCAATGTTGGAACATAACTAACCAATTGCAGTTAATTTACACTTAATACAGTATAAAAAATATATAATTTATTTTACAAGAGACAAAATTCACAAATTCACAAATTCTGCAGAGTCATGTCTTACGTGTAACACTAACAATGACTCAATAAATCCATGCCTTCTGGGAATGTTATAAATTCCAAAAGTTATGGGCAGAGTTATAAAGTTGGCAGTCAGAAGTATTCCAATGTAAATGTACATTTAACCCGTCTGTCTGCATAGTTCAAGACATGGCATATGGGGGTGCTGTAAGATACCTGACGGGTTGGCCGATACATTTCTCATCAATCGTCTTGAAAAAAAGTATACTTACAAACTGAAAATCAACCAACGCTCTGTTGTTAACACAATGGAAAGGTCAAATGCTTTATTATCTAAATGTTGAAAGGGCGTGAGGCGACGGAGAGAAACAAAATGGTGCATGTGGCGGAGAGTGATGCGGGCGCTGGAGATGGGGGCGCGAGCATGTGGGTCTGGGCAGGTGTGATGTTGTCGTTTGTATGTGTATGTTCTGTATTTTTTTTATCAAATTGTACAAAAAAAGAGTAGTCTGCCACCCTCATCAAGGAATAGCGTAAAAATGTGCTCTGTGACGGCATGGGTGTGAGGGAGGGGTGGAGGGTATGAGCACAAAGGCGGCATTGAGGGTGTATTCAGAGGGTAGGAGGGGGTAGCAAATGCTCTTCTGGACAGGAAGCAACTTTCTGTGTGGTATCTTTGAGCTTGTTCAGCTGGAGCCTTACTGCTTGGCATGGAGATGAAGACAAAGAGCTGCTACGTAACACATACACCATATGACGTAGACACATGCATGAACCCTTAACATAAATTCTCACACATTTGTATAAACAGTCCGTGGTACAGAGTTGGTGGTGCAACAGTCAGATCTAAGTGACTCCAGTGAGCACAGGACGTTGAAAAGACAACATCTTTTGCTCATAGGAATGAGTCTCCGTAACCAACTTGTATTTTGCTCATTGGATAGTTTTGATATGTTTCATACCTTCAATTCAGACAGTAGCTTCAATCCTCTGTAGGGCACAAAGGGACAATATGTGAGATGTTGGATACAATCCACACTTGGTCTACACTGTATGTAAAGAAAAAGTCATGTCTTTCTGTTGAGCCGTGTTTTACAGTTACACTCTTAGCCTAAACGCATGTTGCTGTCTGTCTTGGCAATGACTCCCTTTTGGTTACATAAAGGATAAATAGAATTACAAAACAGAAATGGGTCAGAACGAAAGATTTAGACTTCTACGGAGAAAAGCTTTGGGGCTGAGTGAAGTAAAAAAAAAAAAACTATGTCCAGACATTTGTTCCTAGTTATCTTTCACTTGATCCCTTCTAATCTGGGTTGGTTGGGACACTCCTGGTCATTGGCCTGCCCGAGAGGAAGAGGAGGTGGATGGCTCTCACACAAACACGTATGCAGTCAAACAAATCCATACACATGTGAACATGCACACACCCATACACACAACACATACAGTGCCTTCAGAAAATATTCATACCACTTGCTTTATTCCACATTTTGTAGTGTTCCAGCCTGAATTCAAAATGTACTAAATATATTTTTTTCTCACTCATCTACACACAAAACGCAATGATGACAATGTGAAAATACAGAAATCTAATTTACATATGTATTCACACCCCTAAGTCATGACTTTGTAGAAGCACCATTGGCTAGCGATTGCTGCTGTCTCCAAGAGATTTCCACACCTGGATTGATCTCAGCCATGAAAGTTGCCAAAGTGAGTGGGGAAATTGCATACATCCGCTTTGACAGGCTCATTGTCCACCCTCCCTCCCAGAAGCCTGGATGGGATGAGAGAGCCAAGCCTATGGGTTCGTAGCCTCAACCCCCGCAGCACAGATACACACACACACACACACACACACACACACACACACACACACACACACACACACACACACACACACACACACACACACACACACACACACACACACACACACAGTCACACACACTAATTGATTAATGGACTGCTGAATGTATACATTTTCTCTCTTGCTTTGTCCGCTCTTTTCAGTATTATACCTGTCTCTGATAAGCTACCCAGGAAAGGGCTGAAAATAGCCCGTATTAATATATGTAGACTTAGAAATCAGCTTCATGAAATCAATAACTTGCTAACATCAGATAACATTCATATATTAGCCATTTCTGAGACTGACTTAGATAATCCATTTGAGGATACATCAGAGGCAATACAAGGATATAACATCTATAGAAGAGACATAAATGCTAATGGTGGGGGGGGGGGGGGTGTTGCTGTATAAATTCAGAGCCATATCCCTGTAATGCTTAGAGAAGATCGTATGTCAAGTGTTAATGAAGTGTTGTGGTTGTGGGATCACTTGGCGCATCTAAAGCCTTTTCTTTTGGGGTGTTGCTTTAGGCCACCAAGTGCTAACAGTCAGTATATAAATAATGTGTGTGAAATGCTTAATAGTGTATGAGATGTAAACAGAGATGTCTACTTTCTTGGGGACCTGAATATTGACTGGTTTTCATCAAGCTGTCCTCTCAAGAGGAAGCTTCTCACTGTAACCAGTGCCTGTAGTCTGGTTCGGGTTATTAATCAACCTACCAGGGCGTTTACAAACACAACGTTTACATCCACATGTATCGATCACATGTTTACTAATGCTGTAGAACTTTGTTCTAAAGCTGTATCCGTACCCATTGGATGCAGTGATCACAATATAGTGGCTATATCCAGGAAAGTCAAAGTTCCAAAAGCTGAGCCTAAAAAAAAATATAAGAGATCATACAAAAGATTTTGCTGCGACTCTTGGATGTTAAAAATATTTGTTGGTCTGATTAATGAGGAGCATCCAGACGCTGCACTTGATGAATTTATGGAATTGCTTCTTCCAAGTATTGATAAACATGCACCTGTTAAGAAACTGACAGAATTGTTAAGGCTCCATGGATCGATGAGAAATTGAAAAACTGTATGGATGAAAGAGATGGGGCAAAAGGAGAGGCTAATAAGTCTGGCTGCACATCTGACTGGCTGACTTACTGCAAATTGAGAAATTATGTGACGAAACTCAATAAAAAGAAGAAGAAACTTTAATATGAAGCCAAGATCAATGATATGAAGAATGATGGAAAAAACTTGAGTACTTTAAATTAAATTATGGGCAGAAGGACAAATTCAACTCCATCTTTCATCAAATCAGATGGCTTATTCATCACAAAACCATTTGATGTTGCCAATTATTTGAATGATTACTTCATTGGCAAAGTGGGCAAACGTAGGCAGGAAATGCCAACAATGAACAATTGTATTCATGCATTTAAAAAAATGAAAGAAAAGCTGTGCAAGTTAGAATTTTGTAAAGTTAGTTCGGGAGAGGTGGAAAAATTGTTAACGATCAATAATGACAAACCTCCTGGCATTGACAACTTAGATGAAAAGCTACTGAGGATGGTAGCTGACTATAGCCACTCTTATCTGTCATATTTTTAATCTGAGCCTAGAGGAAAGTATTTGTCCTCAGGCCTGGAGGGAAGTCAAAGTAATTCCGCTACCCATGAGTGGTAAAGAAGCCTTTACTGGTTCTAACAGCAGACCTATCAGCTTGCTGCTACCTCTTAGCAAACGGTAAAAAAAATTGTGTTTGATCAAATACAATGCTATTTCTCTGTAAACAAATTAACAACACACTTTTTCAGCATACTTATAGAGAAGGGCACTCAACATGTCCTGCATTGACACAAATAACTGAATGATTGGTTGATAGAAATTGATAATAAGAAGATTGTGGGAGCTGTACTGTTAGATTTCAGTACAGCCTTTGATATTATTGACCATAACCTGTTGTTGAGAGAACTTATGTGCTATAGCTTTTCAACCTCTGACATATTGTGGATTATATCTAATAGAACTCAAATGCTTTTCTTTAATGGAAGCTTCTCTAATGTCAAACATGTAAAGTGTGGTGTACCACAGGACAGCACTCTAGGCCCTCTTTTTACTCTTTGCTATTTTTTACCAATGACCTCCTACTGGCATTAAACAAAGCATGTGTGTCCATGTATGCTGATAATTCAACCATATACACATCAGCAACCACAGCTAATGAAGTCACTGAAACCCTTAACAAAGAGTTGCAGTCTGTTTTGGAATCATTCCATAAATCTCTAAAACTAAGAGCATTCTATTTGGTACAATTCCTTAGGTTCTAGACCTCAGCTGAATCTGGTCATGAATGGTGGGGCTGTTGAACAAGTTGAGGAGACTAAATTACTTGGCATTACCTTAGATTGCAAACTGTCATGGTCAAAACACATAGATTCAAATTGTTGAAAAGATGGGGAGAGGTCTAGCCGTAATAAAGAGATGCTCTGCTTTTTTGACACCACACTCCAAAAAGCAAGTTCTGCAAGCTCAAGTTTTGTCTAATCTTGACTATTGTCCAGTTGTGTGGTCCAGTGCTGCAAGGAAATACCTAGTTAAGCTGCAGCTGGCCCAGAACAGAGTGACACATTTTGCTCTTAATTGTAAACAGAGGGCTGATATAAATACTATGCATGCCAGTCTCTCTTGGCTAAGAGTTGAGGGGAGACTGACTGCATCACTTCTTTTTATAAGAAACATTAATGTGTTGAAAATAGCAAATAGTTTGCATAGTCAATTTACACACAGCTCTGACACACACACTTATCCCACCAGACATGCCACAGGGGGTCTTTTCACAGTCCCCAAATGCAGAACAAATTCAAGAAAAAGTACAGTATTATATAGAGCTATTATTGCATGGGATTTCCATCTCATATTGCTCAAATAAACAGCAAACCTGGTTTAAAAAACAGATAAAGCAACACCTTGCGGCACAACGCCACTCCCCTAGATAGTTTGTGTGTATGCATTGATATGAAGGCTACATGTGCCTTTTTAAAGAATTGATGTAGTTCTGTCTATTGATGTTATGTATCATATCATTCTGTATTATGTTTCATGTTTTGAGTAGACCCCAGGAAGAGTAGCTGCTGCTTTTGCAAGAGCTACTGGGGATCCTAATAAAATACCAAATTGTGCAACATTTGCACATTATTCTTTTCAAAATTCCACCAGCTCTGTCAAATTGATTTTTGATCATTGCTGGAGAACCATTTCAGGACTTGCCATAGATTCTCCAGTAGATTTAAGTCAGGCCTTGTGTTTTGGGTTATTGTCTTGCTGAAAGGTGAATTAATCTCCCAGTGTCTGGTGGAAAGAGAATTGAACCAGGTTTTCCTCTAGGATTTTGCCTGCGCTTAGCTCCATTCAGTTGCTATTGTATCCTGAAAAAACTCCCCAGTTCTTAACAATTACAAGAATACCCATATCATGATGCAGCCACCACACTATGCTTGAAAATATGGAGAGTGTTACTCAGAAATGTGTGGTATTGGATTTGATCCAAACACTTTGTATTCAGGACAAAAAGTGAAACATTTTGTCACATTTTTTCTAGTATTACTTTGGTGCCAGACTGATGCATGTTTTGAAATATTTTTTATTCTGTACAAGTTTCCATCTTTTCACTCTGTCAATTAGGTAAGTATTGTGGAGTAACTACAATGTTGTTAATCCATACTCAGTTATCTCCTATCACAGCCATTCAATTCTGTTTTAAAGTCACCATTGGCCTCATGGTAAAAGCCCTAAGCAACTGAGTTAGGAAGGATGCCTGTATCTTTGTAGGGACTGGGTGTATTGATATACCATCCAAAGTGTAATTAATAACTTCACCATGCTCAAAGGGATATTCAATGCCTGCTTTTTTTGTTTGTTTACCCATCTAGCAATTGGTGCCCTTCTTTGCGAGGCATTCCAAAACCTCCATGGTTGAAATTCACTGCTCGACTGAGAGACCTTACAGATAATTGTATGTGTGGGGTACAGCGATGAGGTAGTCATTTAAAACTCATGTTGAACACTATTTTTGCACACAAAGTGAATCTGTGCAACTTATTGTGACTTAAGCACATTTTTTCTCCTGAACTTATTTAGGCTTCCCATAACAAAGGGGTTGAATACTTATGGACTCAAGACATTTCAGCTTTTCATTTTGAATTCATTTGTCAAAAATATACCCCATCATTTTACATTATGGGGTACTGTGTGTAGGTCAGTGACAAAACATCTCAATTTAAAATTCAGACTAACAACAAAATGTGGGAAATGTCAAGGGGTATGAACACTTTTTGAAGGCACTGTATACAGACAGATTCACACAAGTATTCATGCACAAGCCCAATGAGCAGTGCAAGTGCACGCACACTCACACTCTCAGAGCTGCAGTTTGGGTCCACACACACATACTGGGTTGTAATGATGCAACATGGCAACAGAGCAAAAAACAATCCCACTGCAACATGAGTTTAGCGGCGGGGATTTGCTGACACGCCAAGCACTTACAGTGTGTGGGGTGGTTGTGAGTGTGAGAATGTGTGTGTGTGTGAGAGGCAGTATGTGTGTGCTCTGCAGAGGTGTCACTGACGGAAGGAGACATGCTGCCGTAGCTGATGGAGATTGATTTCCTGGGATCGCTGGGCGAAGCCCGTTGCATTGTGGGAAGGGACACTTGGGCCACCACTTGGCTATACATCACGCCTAAATCAGCCCCCAGAGAGGTCCTGCAGGTCTGTCCACACACACACACACACACACACACACACACACACACACACACACACACACACACACACACACACACACACACACACACACACACACACAGTAAACAGCGAAGCTACCATTAACACTGTACTCCATTCAATAACTCCACGCATCTTCTATCTCATCATGAGTGTATGCAAAACCAAGATACTCTGACGGTCTATCAGATCATCTCTATTTCCTCACATCTTCCATGGAACAGAGTGACTCAGTCAATAACGGGGACTGAAAAAACGTTTGTCTTCCATTAGCAGAACTAACCCAAGTAAGTGCCTGTAGCATTCAGAGTGCAATATATGTACAAGAGCCCTAGCACATGTCAGTTCAAAACATTTCCCTCCAAATGTAACTCACTGCCTTGCTTTTCAGTGGCTGCATGTCTGCAGACTTAGTTTGCCTAGCACATAAAACACTGATAGACTGTGGAAAAACAGCAAGCTTAGAATAGAGAAACAACAGTATTACATCAAGGCAAGCATACATAAGGATGCACATGGACCAGATGCATACGTGTTAGCAGAACTGTGCATGTGTCACACACACACAAACCCACATACAAATGCACACGCACAAACTCCTGGAATATTATGTGGATGCTTTCAACTCATATTTTGAGTCCACAGTGAGAGAAAGAACACCACGGTATAGAATATCAGGCTCTTTCTCTAATCGATTTCTACTATGAGGAGTGCCACCTGGCACGGTCCCAAGACCAATGCCAGCTGACTGGATATCCTGTGCAACAAAACAAGAGCATTGAAGTCTGCCCTATCAGAGGTGCCCTGGCCTCCCGACTGACCAATCACAGGTTGTGGACTATTGCTGAGATGACTAATGTCCTCTTTGGCACCGGGCGGATTTCAGCACGGGCTGCAACACTATACCTCCCTTAGGGCGGCATACAGAGAAGGGTGGGGCTAAGTCAGACTATAGTCGCAGTGGGGATGATGTGTTCCAGTGATTTTGGAGCCTTGATGTATGGAGAGCTGTCGCACTGAGCGACACACCTATCTTGACCTCTGACCTTCTGTCCATTTGGTCAAGTCTGTCTGGTAGCCTTCAGAGACTGGTTGCCCATTGGCTTCTCAGGACCTTAACTACACATATCCAGCAGTTCCACAGTAGTCGTCACTGTTTCCACAGGTTTCATGTCCACCAGTTCCAATCATAGCCCCTTCAGTGTAATTGTCGTCCAATGACATGCAGTAAACTTCCACCCATGTGACGTCTGCAAGGACGCGCAAACACAAAGACAAGCATTCTCACACGTGTCAGTGTTTCCACACACAAACAAGCAACAAACACAATGTTAAACCAAAGTAGGTCAAAACGGGGCCTTCGTAGAGAATCATTCCACATATTGAGCCCTTTCAGAAACGTCCAGGCCCTTGTCTGCCCGCCGCACCCTCAAACATCTCCCATTTACACACACTTTCCCACCCCTCCACTCTTCACAAACAGCTCAAAGTGGTATGTGTCCTCACCCAGAAAGGCATTGTTGGGAGAAGAGCCACCCAGCCACAACCCCCACCTCTCTAACTAACTAAGGCTCTGGTAATACCCGGACTTGTGACTATTGATGTGTCAGGGCGATGGCGTGGCAGTGACGTTCGCAGGAGTCCATAGTTAGCTCGGTTCCACAGAGAAGGGTTTGTTCTCTGGGCCCTGACAAAAGGTTTGGCGGTAACCCTCCGATGCCACGGATGCCATGAGGTCGTATGGGAAAAGGGGAGTCGTTGACCCTGCATGCCCTCTGAGACTAGGGAGTAATAGAGTAATTAAGATGGACTACTCCACCAGTGTCAGAGAGAACAAGGACTGGTCTGAGCTGGAGAGACCGATCGACACACATTCACTGGGATGACCGAGTGGCTAAACAAGAAAGTTCAAATTGTAGTCCTACATCGCGGTAACTATTTACTTTGACCACATTTCATTTCATTACAATGTTATAACAGCTCCCAACTGTACTATTAAAGGTGAATTAAATACTGTACATCCATAGCATATCTGTAGCGCATTCATGTCATGCTATGTAAGAGGTCATATTTAGGCATCTTAATAGATGATTCATTACAATGACAGCGCAGTGTCATCATTACGGCTGTTCTCAAAAGAACTGTAACACTTTAGAGTACATAAGCATAATACATTGCAAGTTTTCACAATAGTAGCTGGGTTATAAAAAGTCTATTGTCCTGCTAATAGGAAACATTTGCATGATGGGCTACACCTGCTGCAGTTGTGAAAAACAAGTATTTGAAAACCTGTTTCCAAAATGCCTTCAGTTGTCCATCACTACTGTAAATAAAAACAGCATCTTGTTTACATTCTTTATTGTGTCACACGTAATTTGTATTTACCTTTCCAATTACTTTTAGAGTTTGGGATTTACAAATGTGCGCTTTTAATTATTAGTTACATTGTTTAGATCAAATGTGCTGTTTTTTTTCCTTCAAATGATTGTTTTATGTAGGATGTAACATTTTTGACCAGTTGCAATTGTAACTAGGCCTATTAAAGCCTCATAGCGTACCTCAGCCAAGTTAAGTTATTTTATATCGGCCACAGCTCTGAAGAAATAGACTCCAATTAAGCCCTCTTGTTGTTTGTAAAGTCAAATAAAAATGAAGATTATTGTTGAAATGAATTGCTCGTCTGGTGTAGGTTTTCTCCATCTGTTGGTGTGCAACACTTGCATAACAAGATACACCGATGAAGGCCTACCCCGGCCAAACCCGCTGGGCCAATTGTGCGCTGCCCTATGGCGCTCCCAATCACAGTCGGATGTGATACAGCCTGAATTCTAACCATATATACACATATATATATATTTTTCAGAACATTAACCGTGTGTAGGTAGACACGTGTGTAGGTAGATGTGGAAGGGGGGGGTTCACACCTTGCTCAAGTTGTGGGGGGGGTCACACCTAGGTCGGCTATTAGACAATTCTTTAGTAAAGGTTGAATAGTCTATTGTTCAGTCAATAGTCCATCCTGTGACACTTGTGAAAAACGAATAATAATACTTTTCCCCCTTTCCACATGTTAAAGATTCCAATAGATAGTGTTTCAAATTCAATTCTCCATTTCAGACTCATAGGAATAAATATTTTAGTGAGCAAAGCATATTAACACACTTCCACATTTACCCCTTAATTCACTAATGTTGCATCTACTAGCTAAGCCCCTTTCACATTGTTAACACTTTTTACAACTCATTCAATAAATGTTACAAAATCGCAATAAAATTCATGAAACATTTAGTTCAATGTTATTTCACTATTTCCATTGTACTTTTGCACATTATGAACAGAAAACAGAAACCAGTTGCCTTAGTTTGACTGGAGAGGAGAGCTGAAAGGTCAGTGTGAGATCACGTCTGGGTAACAGCCTAGTGTTCTTGAGGCTTCTTAGCTATTTTTGTTATTTTAAATGTGAAAACGCACGTCAGTCATGGAATATTGAACAAAAAGGTCAACTAAATGCTTAATTTGTTTTATTTTTTATTACATTTCTTGTAGAGAGATCACCAGGAAGTAACATTTCACTGACCTCTCACCTCTCATACTTTTTTTTCTTCTCACCTCTCACACTCTCCTTCTGTGCAGCCAAAAGAAAGAACGTCATGTTTCTGTCTCTTATTTTGTCATGTTGTTAGAGGTTTGTAACATGCAAATGTACAATGTAAGTCTTAAAATAGTGAGATTAGTTACCATTGTCAACTAAACATTTCATGAGTTTTATGACTTTGCATCTTTTATTGACAGAGTTGGAAAACGTGTTGACATTGCCAGGGGCTTAGCTAGCTGCTAGCAAGCTAGCTAGCCAGCTACATTATCAAAATGCTAGCTAGCTTTAACACACTGTGTTAGTCTGAAATGCGGAATTGAATTTGAATGCTTTGAATATAAATCTTTGTTAAATCCATTCAAGAAAAGTCATACTGAACATTTTTATTAGTAGGAATCATTGGCAATGTCCTCAGCATTAGTTTTCTGTGCTAGCTAACTTCCATCTGGAAGGTCTAAATAAAATGTTCATATTTCCCTTTATTATTCTGTGTTATGTCTAGGGCTGGGCGGTATCCAGATTATCATACCTTCATATTGTTCCTGTACCATACAGGGGTATACGGTATTACCAGCAGGGAAGCTATTTCAAGGGAAGGGCAGTCAAGGGAAGCTATTTCTTACCAAAGATTTAAAAAAATATGCTAATAAATGTTAACAAAGTACTAGCGAATACCCATAGCGGATGCTAGCTAAACGAATTGCAGGGACAGACAACCCAGCTCAAAGTTATACAACTATCTCAAAAGGCTACTCACAGTTTGCTGCACACACAAAACAAATATTAGACAGCAGAGATGTTGATGTCTCTGCTGTAACCAAGAATTTTGATCTTGCAAGCTACCCAATTAGCTAGCAAATTAGCAAACCAGTGCATAGCTGGAGGCCTGAGCTGGAGATAACTATCTAAGATGTGCCAAATAAGTTCACTTATAGTTATAAGATATTTAGCTGTCAACCGTTAGTAGAGATTTTCAAGTGTCACTTGATCACCTGTCTTGCGCTGCACAACAGTGAATCATCACATCACAAAGCTTCAGTTTGTGCCATGTGCTCTTTGTAAAGAAAAATACTATGTGACAGGCTCAATCAGTTGCTTTGGGGAATGGCTTTACATTGAACAAACGAAGAATGCGATTTGCTTTATCTATTAACCTAGTGCACAAGTTGACCGCAAGTATTTATTTAAAAAGAACTTCCACCCAAAAATGATCTTTTAGTATATGTTTCATTAGTCCATTGTTGATATAGTCCAAAAATGTTTTGCATATCAGCAATCAAGTTTTCAAGACATATAACTTTCAAAATACAGCCGGTATCAAGTTTGTGGGTGAAGTTTTCCTTTAAAAAAAAAACAAAACATTTATGTAAAAACAAGCTAAAACCGTTTGAAAGGTATGGACAGTATTGAAAATCATACCGTGGGTATTTCAATACACCACGGTATATGGCATAGGCCTATATGGTATACTGCCCACGCCTAGTTGTTTCCGTATGATTTTTGATAAGTGAGGCATGTTTATAAATGCTTTATAAATGGTTTATGAATGGTAAAATAGACTTGACTTTACATTGACTGCATGGAATTCATACATAGACCCATCATGTGTGCATTATAGACCAGTACGGCCAACTTAAATGTCGTGTGTAGGCTGTTAATGAGTTACAAAATAGTTATGATATGACCCACAACTACATGATTTGATCTGTTAAATGTACTCATGAAGCATTGACCTTAGTGAGAAGAAGAAGTTAAGTCACGGGTGTATACTGGCCAGAGGGGGAAATGGGGTTGGTACAGGGCAGGCTATATATATATATATATATATATATAAATAATCAGCAACATTTTCTAAATGTGGTGAGAACAGTCATAGCGATGACACTGCGCTGTTGTTGAAATAACGCATCTAAATATGAGCTCTATAGATTAGATCTGGATATGTTTAATTAACCCTTTATATAGCAATCTTTTGTCATCGGTCATCAGGTCGTACTGCTTGTGCTTCCATGTCAGATGCTTCTCTTGTTTCTTTTCCGTTCCATGTCCGTTGTTAGTAAACCCTAAGTGTATCTGCTTCCTGACTCCCTGTGTCTACGTTACAAATACGTCCTTTTAAAACTGCGAACTCCACAACAACTCTGCTTTTCAAGGGATTTGTTGAAGCCCATGGGCAAGGCATCAGTAGACTGATCATAATTCCCCTCTTTATATGTTGGGCACCCGGGCCTTGTTCAAATACCTTTGGAATGTATCATTCCTTCCACTCTACAAATACACTCTACAACCTCGAAAGAGCTGCGATAACTTCAAGGAAGGAAGCAAGGAAGGTTGTTTTTCTTCTAAGTATCTTAACAGGCCCATGTCAGCTAGATGATATCTAATTTCCTTCCACACACTATCCCTCCTGTCAAATAAGTACATTTAACGTTTTAGTTATCTAGTCGATCAACAGTAGGTATTCCGTGCATACAATATGTATCACATTAGACCTAACTCTCACTTTACACTCAAGTGTGGTCCAATTAGCACAATAATTCAAAAAACATGTATATTTTCAATATATTTTCAACCAAAAGTACCTATTTTCAACTTCTTTTTTGACCAGAAATATATTGTGTTCATAAGTATGTTCATAAGAGTAGCTCATGAGTAGCTCCTCTAAGACCTCTTCTTTGAGTACAGTCTGCAGCCTTGCACAGCCACAGATCTTTGGGAAAGCGAGGGGTCCTTTCATACCCAGAATGCCTCCTCTACCGTGCAGGCCAAAGAAGGAGTTCACCTCAGACTAAACACTGCTCTCTTTTACAGGAGACACGGCCGTCACGTGCTCAGTCACTTCTTCCACCCTGCGGCCAGCAATTTCCAGGCCAGGATCTACACACACAGAAGTGCACCCCCCCACCCCATAAAGATGAGTAAAGCAGAGAAAATGTATCTATTATGCCACTGTGGCACTGAAGAGGAGTGTTCGTGTTACAAGTGGCAGTAGCTAGCTGGCTCCATCCAAACTCATCCCATTAATACAAGTGCAGTAGAGGAGAGGCACGGCAATCAATGGCTGGCGGTGCTAAGGCCAGGGCCCAGGGAATGAATACCCAATTACAGCCACTCATTCTCCCACTGTAGGGGCCAGCGAGAGCCACAGGGAGAGCCAGTGTAATCACTGCTAAAGAACCAGGGCACTCAGGGGCTAACCACGCGACCACATTAGAACACCAAAGAGAGCTTTATGGGCTAGAAGCTTGAGGATTGGGTTTAGCGAAACAAGCTAACAGGCTAACGGGCTGCGTCTCAATAGCGCACGGCGGCGTTCTTTTCTAGTCACCTTTTCCTCTCGCTCCGTCGGCATGAAAGAACTGGAAAGATGGAAGTGGAGTATCAGTACATTTTCTCCATATTGCTTTCACCTGGCCTGTGTTTTCAGATCAGACGAGAAGCCATTGTCGACTATTGAGAAGGACCCAAGGACGCAAGTGGAGTATTGCACAGAGCATTCTATGAGGGAAAGGCCTACACAGAAAACATACACTGGCCACTCAAATTGAATGCCACCCAAAACACGCAGGCACGCATGCGCACACACAGACACACGTTTAAGTACGCACACACAAACACACCCCAAGCTGCTTCACTGAATGCAGATTGTGGGTGAATAAAAGTTCCAGTTGTTGGATATCCCCACTCTGGGTGGATTCCAATAGGAAGACATCACTTTGCAAGCCAGTATAATGTGACTTGATGCTGGTTTTGTGGGTGACGTTCTATTTACAATTGTTACTATTATTTTAGAAGGGCGGCAGGTAGACTAGCGTTTAGAACTGGGCCAGTAACCGAAAGGTCGCTGGTTTGAATACCCGAGCCGACAAGGTGAAAAATCTGTCGATGTTCCCTTGAGCAAGGCACTTAACCCTCATTTGCTCCAGGTGCTCTGTACTACTATGGCTGACCCTGTAAAACAACACATTTCACTGCACCTATCCGGAGCATGTGACAATACATCGTTATCTTTTTTTATTTATTTTTTTACCTCAGGCTAACACAGAAAACATACACTGGCCACTCAAATCAAATGCCACACAAAATGCAACCTTTCCCTCCACTAGCACAGAGTATACCAAACTCCCTCCTAGATAGGCAGTACAAAGTGCAATCTCTGACGGCTGCGTTTAAACATGACATGTTGACAGTAAATGAAGCCTAATGTATAGCGCTGTCACTGAAACGCCGCTAGGAAGCAATTAGGCCAGCTAATAGGAGTCGTCGTTCGCTCTGTAATTGTTTTTTCTGGTTAAACGCTCCCACACGACATGGCCCACACACGCGCACACACACAGACACATCTAAGCAGGCACACAGACACATCTGAGGCGGCACACAGACACATCTGAGGCGGCACACAGACACATCTGAGCCGGCACACAGACACATCTGAGCCGGCACACAGACACATCTGAGGCGGCACACAGACATATCTGAGCAGGCACACAGACACATCTGAGCAGGCACACAGACACATCTGAGCAGGCACACAGACACATCTGAGCAGGCACACAGACACACCTACTGTGTCCGCTAATATGGTCAAGTGCAAAAAAAGGAAGACCTATCAAAGTTGCAGCTGGCTCAAAACAGAGCGGTGTGACCTGAACTGCACACACAGAACTACTGTAACATCAACAACATGCATGATAGCCCTGGTTGACTCTGCTAGTTTTTAGGAGAAATATTACGGTGATCAAACATTTCGTTTGATAACGTTCAGCTCAGACACACATACCCCACAAGACATTCCACCAGTGGTCTCTTCACAATCCCCAAGTCCAAAACAAATTCACGTCAACGCACAGTATTATACAAAGCCTTGATCCATTTCCAAAAACTCAAGCAAACGGCAAAAAAAGGACCTTTTTAAAAATAAATAATAATATTGAACTACATCTCGTGGAAGAGCGTGGACTGTGAGGGGACACGCACACAAACACACTAAACACAAATATTTGTGCGGTTGTATTGTTTGTATAATTTCTATCCATGTCCTGTAACCAATCCAAATAAACAAATACATATATAAGCAAATGTAGACGCACGCAAACACCCTCACAAATAAGCATCCCTGTGTGTGTGTGTGTGTGTGTGTGTGTGTGTGTGTGTGTGTGTGTGTGTGTGTGTGTGTGTGTGTGTGTGTGTGTGTGTGTGTGTGTGTGTGGAAGCACTATTGGGTGTACTACAGAGGACGGTACCACATAAAACTAGGCTGGGAGACTATGTTAAAAAACAGTGACACCAAACTGACCTTAGATCAGAAGAGTCTAGGGGGCAAGCTCCGCCTACTCCAAGTGGCCTCAATCAGCAAACACATCAAGGATCATGGGAAAGATCATAGAAATCGGATATATTTATAGCGCAGGTTCAACCACAGAAGCTACTGGACTGGTATCCCCCCCACAGTAAGGGATTAAGGAATAACCATTATATCACGGATCCAAGGACACACACAGATGCTTTAGAGGGGAAAGAGGTTCTCTGAAGACCCCTGGAGCGGGGCAACTGGTTGGCTGGAGGGGGAAAAGGGGAGTACAGTAGGTGAACGGACCAATCATTTTTTGTTGGGTCCAGTGGGTTGCGTTTGTGGTGGAGTGTTTGTGATTACAGTCAGAGAGCACATGGTTGGTAAAGGGGTAGGTGGCTGAGAGTAGTGTGTTTGTGTGTCCTTTTCGTGCATACATGTTACATTTGTCCAAGAGTGTATGCTGCCTCTCTCTCTCCCACCACCCACTACCTCTCTCCCCTCTCTCTTTCATACTCTCTCCCACCTCCCACTACCACTCTCTCCTTTCTCAAGCCATCTCCCTTCCCTCCCTTCTTTACACCCCTCTACCTCTCTTCTTCTCCTATCCTCTCTCTCTCCTGCCCACCTCTACCTGTATGCACGGTATGTAAACACAGTGATCACAGAGGTTCCACACGTTCCACACTGTGGATAAACCCACAGTCAAACATACCAGACTCAGCCCTTAGGCTCCTTATTACAGTAACGTATCACTGGTTTTACGTGAGGCGCTACACTCCACCTAATCACACTCAACCACAAACTGAATCCAACCGAACTCACACTCAACCCCACTCCATCTGCCAGTCAGCTAACATACAGTTTAGAGTCATAGGTCACATAAATCAATGTAAGGCTTTTAAAACATCAGACGACAGAGCAATGCCAAGGGAAAAGTCGTGCTGCACTCCTCTTTCAGCCAAAGCCTCAATATCATCCGTCCTCTATTCCTCCCTCCGCTGTATCCTTTTCTTCTCTCCATTTAGTTTCTCTCCATCTGTGTGCTTCACACGCTGCTCTGCTTCACACGCTGCTCTGCTTCACACGCTGCTCTGCTTCACACGCTGCTCTGCTTCACTCTCCCTGTCCCTTTCTTTCGCTCCCCGTCTCTCCCTCTCCTTCTCTCGCCCTCTCACCATGTGGTGCAGGGCAGACACTCTGCGCCAGGACACAGTGACGTGGAACACACACACACAATTTATGCGACACACAGGAGTATTCACAAAAAACACAAGACACCAACACTACAGACTAAACACTTCCCAGTCCACGTGGTACACAATTTCAAGATTACGTGACACACATAATCCCCCCCCCCCAAAAAAAAATATTAAGAAGTTACGCTAACACAAATAGAAGCAAAAAAAAGGAGAAAATCAATGAACTGCATATGGTAAGATACACACAAACACACACGCTTCTCACAGAAGAACACACAGACCCACACATCCACGGTGCGCAGTAGTAGGTAGTGGCCACAGCCATCTGCTCCATTGAGTGCTCAAGGCTGCAGAGCAGAGCGTGCAATAACACATCACCACCATTCAACAAACACACAGTCTACTCAGCCTGTCCCCCCCCCCCCACACACACACACACACCAACAGCCACAGACAACCCCAAACAGACAAAGCACACACACACATACAGAGGACTGGGTACACACTGTACAGCGCAGAGCTCCTCTCACCCATCAGTTGTGCTGTCCAGATGGTGTGTGGCCAACGCGATCGCTAGATCGGCCTCACTGAACCGGAGCTAAACTCTCCACCACTGACACACCACACGCCGCAAAACACAGCCTCAAGTCCACAGCAGACGCCGGTACAGTGCTCTCAGTCGCCACCTCTCTGTTTTCTCTCTCTGGCGCTCTCCTTCTCTCACTCCGCTCTGTTTGCTCTCGCCCTCTGGCTGTGTCTCTCGCTCGTTCAGTCATCTCACTGGTCCCCTCCCCTCCCTCTCTCTCTCCAGGGGCTGGTGACATCAGAGGGTAGTTTTAGGCATGCTGAGTGTTTGTGTGCCTCTCTCCCCTCTCCCTCCCTCCCTCCCTCCTTGAACAGGCTGATTTTTACAGAAGGGACAGACCTACTGTGGTGAACTCTGCTTCTCACTGACTATATCCATCTTCCTCATTCTTTTCTTTCTCTCTAACTCTCTCCTTTCCATATTTTAACTCTCTCTACATCTGTCACTCTCCCCCTCCCTTTCCCCCTCTTCTTTTTCACCCATTGACTTCTATGTTCTTCTTTTGTACTCTCCAGATCATTCTTAATCCCCCACTTCACACCCTTCTCATCCCTCACTCGCTGTCTTGTCATTCTTCCCTCAGTGTCCCTCTCTTTGTACTTCTGTTCATGTCTACCTCTTTTCCGATACCTCCTTTGTCAGACTCCTTGTCCTCCATCATTCCTCCTTATCTCGCGCATGTCTGCTCGGATACAGCCGTCGAAATGCTCTCCTTTTCCATTTCACCTGTTCTCCATCCCTTCATCACCCCTCCATCTCCATACCTTTCCTTTTTGTTTTCTTCCCTCTCTTTCCAATCTCCTTCCCAACCTCCATCTCTCTCTCTCTCTCTCTCTCTCCCGCCCTCCCTCCATATCCCTCTCTCATTAAGTCCACATGGGTTGGGTGTGATTCCAGACTGCTATATGGCCAGTCAGTGCGCAGCAGGCTCTGGTCTACAGGGAAAGTGCTCGAGAGAAGATTTACAGATTAGCAAGTCACTGTGGCGGGGTGGCGCTGCCAGATGCCACAGTTAGATTGCCTAATTTCTCTCTCCATCTCTAATTCTCTATCAATTCTGTCTCTACATCACTATCTTTTCCCTTTTCTATCCCTTCCCTCTAACAGTCTCTTTCTCTATCTATCCCTTCTGTCTCCCTACATCTATCTTACTTAATCTCTCTCTCCTACCTATCTCAAGTTCTCACTTTCTCTCTCCCCTTCTTCATCTACACTCGTAGAAAATGTTTTGCTATCTAGAACCTAAAAGGGTTCTTTGGCCGTCCCCATAGCATAACCTTTTTGGTTCCAGGTAGAGCTCTACCTGGAAGCAAAATTGGTTCTCCTATGGGGACAGCTGAAGAACCCCTATGGAACCCTTTTTCGAAGAGTGTATCCCTCATTGGTACAATCACCCCCTCTCGCATTCTCCCTTTCCCTCCCTCGGTATCTCTCTCCATCCCTCTATAGCATGAGTTAATTCGCTGGACCTGCTGACAGAGAGATCGGAGAGAAGAGAAAGATTTGCCAAAACCTTTCCTCTGGGCAGCATCTGGTTTGCATTTCCATTCATGCATGTCTCTTCACAGTCAACAGCCAGCTGTTTCCAATGCCATCAACATCTCTGGCTGTACATTGCTTTGCCCAATGGCCTCCTCTACTCGATCTCTCTATGGTAACTGTAATGTGGATATGACTTTGAAGAGTACCGTGTCTACTGCTAAAGCTCATTGAAATATACACATGCATACGTGCGCACCTATGCATGCATACACACGCAAGTGCATACATACTATACATGCACACACACGCTTAATGTCCATGCACTGCGCACACACACACACACACACACACACACACACACACACACGATTAGTCAGTCATATACATGCTTTCCCATATGATTATGCGGCCGTGTGTGTGCATCGTGAGCGTGAGTATGTACCGTGTGTCTGTGAGAGGTAACGGGGAGACATTGGACACACTGTTCCACAGAGAAGATCAATGTAGCATTTACTCCTCTGTGATCAATGCACTAAATGTATCAATAGCAGCCCTCACATATTATTATCAGCAGGATATGTCTCAAGAGGTTTTTCACAAACCAGGGCCCGTATTCACAAGGCATTTCAGAGTAGGCCTGCTGAGCTAGGATCAGGTCCACCCTGTCCACATAATCCTATTAACTATGATCTAAAAGGCTAAACTGATCCTAGTTCAGCTTTCCTATTCTGAGACCCTTTGTGAATACTGGCCCAGGAAACACAAACCTATAGTTGGACAGCGTTCCTCCTCTGGTTGACTGGATAGAAGTTCCGAGGTCCTTTCGGATAGAAAAGTTTTGTGTGAGGGCCTCCAGAGTGGTACAGGGGTCCAAGGCACTGCATCGCAGTGCTTGAGGAATCACTACAGACCCAGGTTCGTTCCCAGGCTGTGTCACAACCGGCCGTAACCCGGGAGTCCCATAGGGCAACACACAATTGGTCCAGCATCGTCCGGGTTAGTGGAGGGTTTGGCCTGGGGGGGCCTTTACTTGGCTCATCGCACTCTCCTTGTGGTGGGCTGGGAGCTTGCAGGTTGACTTCTGTCATCACTTGAACGGTGTTTCCTCCGACATATTGGTGCAGCTGGCTTCCAGGTTAAGCGAGAGGGTGTTAAGAAGCGCGGCTTGGGCCTCCCGGGTGGCGCAGTGGTCTAAGGCCAGCTGTGCCACCAGAGATTCTGGGTTCGAGCCCAGGCTCTGTAGCAGCAGGCCGCAACCGGGAGGCCCATGGGGCGACACACAATTGGCCCAGGGAGGGTTTGGCCGGCAGGGATATCCTTGTCTCATCGCGCACTAGCGACTCCTGTGGTGGGCAGTGCACGCTGACCAGGTCGCCAGGTGTACGGTGATTCCTCCGACACATTGGTGCGGCTGGCTTCTGGGTTGGATGTGCGTTGTGTCAAGAAGCTAGGTTGGGTTGTGTTTCGGAGGACGCATGGCTCTCTCCCGAGCCTGTTGGGGAATTGCTGAGATGAGGCAAGATCGTAATTGGATATCACTAAATTGGGGGAGAAAAAGGGGGACAAATGTTCAGAACCGACATGATGTTATGTAGAACAGGGAATCATGTCAGCTCTATTCCTTACACTTCTGAACATTTCAGTTTGCAGAATACTCTGACCACCCACCAAGCCTGTCCTGCTGCCCTGTTCTCCCCTGCACACACACACACAACACCTGGATGTGATTAGGCCACCTTATCCTTGAGCTCTAACGTGCCTGACGTCAATAGCACCTAATGGCTCACACTGTCAATGGACCAAAACACAGGGGGGAAACCCCTCCTCACACTCAGATACACGCGCACGAACGTACGCACGCACACACACACATCAAACATAAAGAAGTATATAGATAACCATGCATGCCTAGGTGGAAGTGCGCATAAAAATAAAATGTTTTATCTACTTCACTGATAACAAATTCAGCCATGCCCACTTGTGGCTTTTATAACCCATAACGAAGTTTGGTTTCTTTCCATTTCACCTCTGCCCCACACACACATGCACAGACATACACACACAGACACCCACATACACACCACCCCCACATGGACCTCTGTGCGAACACAAACTCATATGTTTTTATTTCCACCTCTGGATTGAGGGCCACCTTGACGAGACGGAAATAGTGTCAACTTTCCTAGGCATGGAAGGTAATGAAGACGATTAGGCATATTCATGAGCCAGCACCCTTCCAAATTCCATTCCATTATTACAGAGGAAGTCTAGAGTGACAGTGAGGTGTGTTTGTTAACTTTCCTCTCCTTCTCTGGGGTGTTTTTGAGTTGTGTTCTCCGTCTGCTGGCATGTGGGAGCCGTCTAAACACCTGCCAGAACAGTGTGCTGCGAGTGCGGTAAATAATGCATCGGCCGTAATGATGCAGTGTGAGTCTGTGTAGGAATCCGCGTGGCAGGCTGGCAGAGGAGGCTGATGAATAAGTCATGTGTCGGGTGTCCGCTCCAAAACAAGAAGCTCGGGAGGACAACGTCAACTCCAACTCCAACAGAGAGAGACTTTTACCCCTCCCTCTACTCCAATTTTTTCCTCCTTTCCCTTCGAGACACTAGCCTGACTCCAAATGTGTGAAATACACCCTAATTTATTATTGATTTATATTATTTATAATACCTTGTCTCCCTCTCTCTTTCATTCTCTCTCCCCCTCTCTCTACAAGTTAGCCAAGTCACGTTAGCCCTTTCTACAGGAGCCTGAGACATACAATCAGGTCATCACGGTGAAACACGCTACATCGAGCGGGCCAGTGCCAGAGCAAGATGTGGTCGCCCATTTGATTAAAAGTCGCAATGTTAATTGTACATAGAGCAAACATTAAATGAACTGTTTGAGGAATTACGTATAGCGTTAGCTACTAGCTAGCATTGCCTTTCACAGAGAGTGTTTGGAAACTGACAGAGGGGTTTGGTTCAGTCTGTGTGTGTGAACACACATGCGTGCGTGCGAGAGAGACATTGTTGGAGACTGAAGGCCTTCCTTTTGCTAGTGTTTCACGGAGCCAGCCAGAGGCCCTTTGCTAGAAGGGAGGAGCAATTATTATATTCCTGAAAACAAAGTTGATGTGGTGTTTGTTAGCTTGTTAGTTTATCCCCAGCACCTAATTGCAGCCATGAATGGCTGTTTCTTCTCATGTCAGTGCACAAGGCCTCAACGAGACAAAGGACGTTCATTCAGACACACAATTGGGCTTCTACGCACACACAAACACACAAACAAAAACAAACACGAGCAGGCACAGACACACACAACCACACAGACCTTAGATAGATAGATAGACAGATTCAAGCACGGGAGGTTGGAGAGAACGGGCTCGTGGTAATGACTGGAGCGGAATGAGTGGAATGGTATCAAATACATCAATCACATGGTTTCCATCCTCCACGCAGCCTCCTGTGGATTCTAGGAATAACAATCAAAATGCACAACTAAGGCTGCCTGCCTGCCTCTGCTAACAAGCACTGTGCCCCCTAACCCATTACTGAACTAAACCAACACACCAACAACAAATCAACTTGCCTTTGTTCTGAACAACAAACAGTCTTGGAGACATCAATGGCCCCCCTCTTGGTTTTAAAAACAATCGGCCTGAGTTTTTGGGCGCATGATGAGCTCAAATCATCAATTTTTACTGACTCCCTCTCTCCCTTTTACTTTTCCATCCACCACTCCCTCAATGGTAATGCCCTGCTAGCGTAATCAAGAGGGGTTGCAGTAGAGAGGGGGCCATCAGCCGTTAGCTATGCTAGCTCGCTAGCCCAGTCCAGAGTACTTTAAATCATGTGGATCAAAACCATGACCCTATAGTTAGCATCACTAGCACTATCAGAGGGTTACAAGAGTAAAAACATTTAAAATGGTATATATTTTAAATGGCTATATACAGGGGGCACCGGTGTCGAGGTAATTGAGGTAATCTGTACATGTAGGTAGAGTTATTAAAGTGACTATGCATAGATAATAACAGAGCAGCGTAGAGGGGGGTGGGGTAAAGCAAATAGTCTGGGTAGCCATTTGACTAGATGTTCAGGAGTCTTATGGCTTGGGGGTAGAAGCTGTTTAGAAGCCTCTTGGACCTAGACTTAGCGCGCCGGTACAGCTTGCCGTGCTATAGCAGAGAGACCAGCCTATGACAAGGGTGGCTGGAGTCTTTGACAATTTTCAGGGCCTTCCTCTGACACCACCTTGTATAGAGGTCCTGGATGGCAGGAAGCTTGGCCCCAGTGATGTACTGGGCTGTACGCACTACCCTCTGTAGTGCCTTGAGGTCGGAGGCCGAGCAGTTGCCATACCAGGCAGTGATGCAACCCGTCAGGATGCTCTCGATGGTGCAGCTGTAAAACCTTTTGAGGATCTGAGGACCCCATGCCAAATCTTTTCAGTCTCCTGAGGGGGAATAGGTTTTGCCGTGCCCTCTTCACAACAGTCTGGGTGTGCATGGACCATGTTAGTTTGTTGATGTGGACGCCAAGGAACTTGAAATTCTCAACCTGCTCTACAACAGCCCCGTCGATGAGAATGGGGGCGTTCTCGGTCCTCCTTTTCCTGTAGTCCACAATCATCCATCTCCTTTGTATTGACCACGTTGAGGGATAGGTTGTTGTTCTTGCACCACACGGTCAGGTCTCTGACCTCCTCCCTTTAGGCTGTCTCATTGTTGTCTGTGATCAGGCCTACGTGTCAACAGCAAACTTAATGATGGTGTTGGAGTTGTGCCTAGCCGTGCAGTCATGAGTGAACAGGGAGTACAGGAGGGAACTGAGCACGCACCCCTTAGGGGCCCCCTTGTTGAGGATCAGGGTGGCGGATGTTTTGTTACCTACCCTTACCACCTGGGGGCAGCCCATCAGGAAGTCCAGGATCAGTTGCAGAGGGAGATGTTTAATCCCAGGGTCCCTAGTTTAGTGATGAGCTATGGTGTTTAACTCTGAGCTGTAGTCAATGAATAGCATTCTCACATAGGTGTTCCTTTTGTCCAGGTGTGAAAGGGCAGTGTGGAGTAGATTGCATCATCTGTGGATCTGTTGGGGCGGTATGCAAATTTCTGGGATAATGGTGTTGATGTGAGCCATGACCAGCCTTTCAAAGCATTTATTGGCTACAGACGTGAGTGCTACGGGTCTGTAGCCATTTAAGCAGGTTACCTTAGTGTTCTTGGTCACAGGGACTATGGTGCTTGAAACATGTTGGTGCTTGAAACATGTTGGTATTACAGACTCAGTCAGGGACAGCTTGAAAATGTCAGTGAAGACACCTGCCAGTTGGTCAGCACATGCTCGGAGTACATGTCCTGGTAATCCGTCTGAATGTTGACCTGTTTAAAGGTTTTACTCACATCGGCTGAGGAGATAGTGATCACACAGTCATCCGGAACAGCTGATGCTCTCATGCATGTTTCAGTGTTACTTGCCTCGAAGCGAGCATATTATTTAGCTCGTCTGGTAGGCTCGGGTCACTCGGCAGCTCTCCGCTGTGCTTAACAGGCTTCAGGGCAGAAGCATATCTCCTTTTTTTTGCATCTTGATGTACAAGAACTAGCCTAACACTCCTTGTACAGAAGAACTATAAAAAGCATGACCATGGTAGCAATTGAGAGAGAACACTGGAGAAATGATCAAACCAAAGGTGAAGACACAGTTCACCTGACACAAGACTGAATCCAAACATTACACTTGATTTTATGTGCATTTTACATTTACTGTACTTTACACAGCATTGTTAATAACAAAATCTGAAAATACTCTGGATATATTCAGTAACATAATAAGAATATTCATGGATGTTTTGGAGTAGGTGAACGGTATGAAAAATGATTACACAGGTATTGAGTGAGAGGTCTAACTGGCGTCTCTGTATAGTATAGTTGTATATAGTTGTATAGCTGTATAGTTATATCTAAAAAAAGTATCACTTTTTTATGTTTCACTCTTTAGATTTTTATGAAATTCACTGAGGATGGTCCTCCCCTTCCTCATCTGAGGAGCCTCCACTGGAGAGAACCAATTTGTATTTGTATTTATTATGGATCCCCATTAGCTGCTGCCAAATCAGCAGCTACTCTTCCTGGGGTCCAGCAAAATTAAGGCAGTTTATACAATTTTTTAAAACATTACAATACATTCACAGTTTTCACAACACATCGTGTGCCCTCAGGCCCCTACTCCACCACAACCACATATCTACAGTACTAAATCCATGTGTATGTATAGTGAGTATGTTATCGTGTGTGTGTGTGTGTGTGTGTGTGTGTGTGTGTGTGTGTGTGTGTGCGTGCGTGCGTGCATGTGTCTGTGCCAATGTTTGTGTTGCTTCACAGTCCTCGCTGTTCCATAAGGTGTTTTCTTATCTGTTTTTTTAAATCCAATTTTTCTGCTTGCGTCAGTTACTTGATGTGGAATAGAGTTAGTTGATGTGGAATAGAGTTCCATGTAGTCATGGCTCTATGTCATACTGTGTGCCTCCCGTAGTCTGTAGTTCTGGACTTAGGGACTGTGAAGAGACCTCTTGTGGCATGTCTTGTGGGCTATGCATGGGTGTCCGAGCTGTGTGCCAGTAGTTCAGACAGACAGCTCAGCTCGGTGCATACAACATGTCAATATCTCTCATAAATAAAAGTAGTGATGAAGTCAATATCTCCTGGCTGAAAATGGAAACATTGACTTCATAACTACATGCATATTATTCATATTAGCTCTCTGTGTACATCAAAGGGCCAGCCATGCTGCCCTGTTCTGAGCCAATTCCAATTTTCCAAGTCCTTTTTATTTGTGGCACCTGACCACATGACTGAACAGTAGTCAAGGTGCGACAAAATTAGGGCCTGTAGGACCTGCCTTGTTGATAGTGTTGTTAAGAAGGCAGAGCACCGCTTTATCATAGACAGTCTTCGCCCCATCTTAGCTACTACGGCATCAATATGTTTTGACCATGACAGTTTACTATCTAGGGTTACTCCAAGAAGTTTAGTCATCTCAACTTGCTCTACTTCCACATGATTAATTACAAGATTTAGTTGAGGTTTAGGGTTTAGTGAGTGTTTTGTTCCAAATACAACGCTTTTAGTTTTAGAAATATTTAGAGCCAACTTATTCCTTGCCACCCACTCTGAAACTAACTGCAGCTCTTGTTGAGTGTTGTAGTCATTTCCGTCACTGTAGTATTGGACGTGTACAGTCGTGGCCAAAGGTTTTGAGAATGACACACATTTTAATTTCCACAAAGTTTGCTGCTTCAGTGTCTTTAGATATTTTTTGTCAGATGTTACTATGGAATACTGAAGTATAATTACAAGCATTTCATAAGTGTCAAAGGCTTTTATTGACAATTACATGAAGTTGATACAATTTTGATGCAGAGTCAATATTTGCAGTGTTGACCCCTCTTTTTCAAAACTCTGCAATCCACCCTGGCATGCCATCAATGAACTTTTGGGCCACATCCTGACTGATGGCAGCCCATTCTTGCATAATCAATGCTTGGAGTTTGTCAGAATTTGTAGGTTTTTGTTTGTCCACACGCCTCTTGATGATTGACCACAAGTTCTCAATGGCATTAAGGTCTTGGGAGTTTCCTGGCCATGGACTCAAAATATCGATGTTTTGTTCCCCGAGCCACTTAGTTATCACTTTAGCTTTATGGCAAGGTGCTCCATCATGCTGGAAAAGGCATTTTTCGTCACCAAACTGTTCCTGGATGGTTGGGAGAAGTTGCTCTCGGGGGATGTGTTGGTACCATTCTTTATTCATGGCTGTGTTCTAGGGCAAAATTGTGAGTGAGCCCACTCCCTTGGCTGAGTAGCAACCCCACACATGAATGGTCTCAGGATGCTTTACTGTTGACATGGCACAGGACTGATGGTATTGCTCATCTTGTCATCTCCGGACAAGCTTTTTTACGGATGCCCCAAACAATCGGAAAGGGGATTCATCAGAGAAAATGACTTTACCCCACTTCTCAGCCGTCCAATCCCTGTACCTTTTGCAGAATATCAGTCTGTCCCTGATGTTTTTCCTGGAGAGAAGTGGCTTCTTTGCTGCCCTTTTCGACACCAGGCCATCCTCCAAAAGTCTTCGCATCACTGTGCGTGCAGATGCCCTCACACCTGCCTGCTGCCATTCCTGAGCAAGCTCTGTACTGGTGGTGCCCCGATCACGCAGCTGAATCAACTTTAGGAGACGGTCTTGGTGCTTGCTGGACTTCTTGGGTGCCCTGAAGCCTTCTTCACAACAATTGAACAGCTCTCCTTGAAGTTCTTGATGATCCGATAAATGATTTAGGTGCAATCTTACTGGCAGCAATATCCTTGCCTGTGAAGCCCTTTTTGTGCAAAGCAATAATGAAGGCACGTGTTTCCTTGCAGGTAACCATGGTTGACAGAGGAAGAACAATGATTCCAAGCACCATCCTCCTTTTGAAGCTTCCAGTCTGTTATTCGAACTCAATCAGCATGACAGTGATCTCCAGCCTTGTTCTCAACACTCACACCTGTGTTAACGAGAGGATCACTGACATAATGTTAGCTGGTCCTTTTGTGGCAGGGCTGAAATGCAGTGGAAATGTTTTGGGGGGGATTTAGTTCATTTGCATGGCAAAGAGGGACTTTGCAATTAATTGCAATTCATCTGATCACTCTTCATAACATTATGGAGTATATGCAAATTGCCATCATACAAACTGAGGTAGCAGACTTTGTGAAAATGTATATTTGTGTCATTCTCAAAACTTTTGGCCACGACTGTATAGTGTTGAGTCATCTGCATACATAGACACTCTGGCTTTACTCAAAGTCAGTGGCATGTCGTTAGTAAAAATAGTAAAAAAGCAAGGGGCCTAAACAGCTGCCCTGGGGAATTGCTGATTCCAACTGGATTATATTTGATAGGCTTCCATTAAAGAACACCCTCTGTGTTCTGTTAGACAAGTAACTCTTTATCCATATTATAGCAGTGGGTGTAAAGCCATAACACATATGTTTTTCCAGCAGCAGACTATCATCGATAATGTCAAAAGCTGCACTGAAGTCTAACAAGACAGCCCACACAATCATTTTATCATCAATTTCTCTCATTTGTGTAAGTGCTGTGCTTGTTGAGTGTCCTTCTCTATAAGCATGCTGAAATTCTGTTGTCAATTTGTTTACTGTGAAATAGCACTGTATCTGGTCAAACATATTTTTTTCCAGAAGTTTACTAAGGGTTGTTAAAAGGCTGATTGGTCAGCTATTTGAGCCAGTAAAGGGGGCTTTACTATTCTTGGGTAGCGGAATGACTTTAGCTTCCCTCCAGGCCTGAAGTCACACACTCTCTAGTAGGCTTAAATTGAAGATGTGGCAAATAGGAGTGGCAATATCATCTGCTATTATCCTCAGTAATTTTCCATCCATATTGTCAGACCCCGGTGGCTTGTCATTGTTGATAGACAATTTTTTCACCTCTTCCACACTGACTTTACGTAATTCACAAGTACAATTCTTGTCTTTCATAATTTGGTCTGATATACTTGGATGTGTAGTGTCAGCTTTTGTTGCTGGCATGTCATCCCTAAGTTTACTTATCTTGCCAATGAAAAAGTAATTAAAGCAGTTTGCAATATCAGTGGGCTTTGTGATGAATGAGCCATCTGATTCAATGAATGAAGGAGCCAAGTTGGCTTTTCCCCCCCAAAAATTTCATTTAAGGTGCCCCAAAGCTTTTTACTATCATTCTTTATATAATTTCTCCTTGTTTCATAGAGTAGTTTTAATTTTTTAAATTTAGTTCAGTCACATGATTTCTTAATTTGCAGTACATTTGCCAATCAGTTGGGTTGCCAGACTTAATTGCCATACCAGACTTAATTGCCAATCAAAGTCATTGCACAATTTCTGAGCGAATATTGCATTTACAAACGGCCTCCTTTCCAGACCAGTGTGGTCTCAAACAGCCAAAGACACTCTAAACAAAACACCACTGCGGTAGGGGGTCGGGACGTTAATGTTGCTCGCGCTTACCCTAGACATCACCTCAGAGGGAGGATGCTATACGCTAACATTAACCATTAGCCTCTGGCTCCATTTGGTTGGCTTCCCCATAATGGAGGCTCTTTCCCGGATCAGCTGACAGAGCTTTGGTCACAGTGGTCTAGTGTCCGGGAGCTGGAAGCCCCAACAAGGCCTTTAGACCATATGGTGGTCATGGATAATAGATGCAGTAAGCTATATACTGACATATATAACCCCAGTATGGCTTTTAAAATACTTAAAACAATAAGCCCTTTGCCTTAAGAGGTGAGACAGCAAGTTCAGAGGAAGAGTAGAGCATATTAGAGGTGGGAGGGAGGAGTCTTATGTATACCGCCTTTACACATAGCCACCTAACCCAACTATATCAAAGCTGGTACACATGAAAACATTTATATGGTGATTTAGGTGGTGAATCGAGGGTTAATGAAGTGTAAACAGTAAACTAATGTACAGTACGGGCAGACGTTGCTCTCTGAGGTCACAATCTACAGATGTCTTTCTCTATGGTCTCTGACTGTCAGACAGACGGCGTGCCTAAATCAGACTATGCCCTTTACAACATTTATAACATGGTAAAATGGAGCCCCACCGCACCCATAACCACGCATGCACACACCCGCGCACACACACACATACTCCTAGACAATAAACTCTCAACCTGATATTGCTTTCAGGATAATGCCACTAAGGCGGATAAAGTAGGTTAGCACATTGCCCGCTCTGTCGGAAGACAAAAACAAGTCTGTGCCTTAGCTCCTTGCCTTAACCTTCACCAGATTTAATTTCAGTCTAGCCTATATGTGTATGTATGTGTGTGCGTGTGTGTGTGTGTGTGTGTGTGTGTGTGTGTATGTGTGTGTGTGTGTGTGTGTGTGTGTGTGTGTGTTTAAAGAGGTCAGACTAAGATATATGGAGGCCATACCCTAATTTTGCCAGACTGTCTGCAGTTATATCATTCTATTTGTAACTCAATTTTGCCAGACTATCTACTCTTTTACCTCTCTCATCCCCTTCTTTATTTTAGCCTTCTTTCTCTTGATTTCTCTCTCTCCGTCATCCCTTTATCCATCTCCATTCACTCCTCCTCTCTATCCTAGTCTCTCTGTGAGGTCATGAGCCCCTGGGTAGGAGGTCTATGTCAACATCATAGTGCCCTCCAAGCTCGTCACTAAGCTCGGGATCCTGACACTGAACACCTCCCTCTGCAACTGGATCCTGGACTCCCTGACTGGCTGACCCCGGGTGGTAAGAGTAGGCAACAACGACTCCGTCACGCTGACCCTCAACATGGGTCCCTCCCAACGGCGATGAGACAGCCTACAGGGAGGAGGTCAGAGACCTGGCAGTGTGGTGCCAGGAGCACAACCTCATCCTCAATGTCAGTTAGATGAAGAAGCTGATCTTGGACTACAGAAAACGGGGGCGGATGCACACCCCCATTCACATCGATGGGGCCGCAGTGGAGAGGGTCACGAGCTTCAAGTTCCTCAGTGTCCACATCACTGAGGATTTAACATGGAACTCTCACACCAGCACAGTTGTGAAGAATGTGGCTGAAACGATTTGGCATGGCCCCTCAGATCCTTAAGAACTTTACAGCTGCACCATCAAGAGCATCCTGACCAGTTGTACCACTGTCTGTTATGGCACCGCCCTCGACTGGAAGGCACTACAGCGGGTGGTGAGGACAGCCATCCAGGAAGTAAATGCTAGGTGGTGTCTGAGAAAGGCTTGAAATATTGCCAAAGACTCCAGCCACCCAAGGCATGGACTGTTCTCTATGCTCCGGTCCGGCAGGCAGTACTGGTGCATAAAGGCTTTACAGACTCCTAAACAGCTCATAACCCCTGGCCATAAGACTGTGAAATGGCTAACAACTACTGCCCCCCTTCACGCCCACGCTGCTGCTAAAATTATTATTGACTAGATGCATTACTACCACTATGGTGCTGTTCATTGAATACTGATTATCATTACCATTAGTATCCATCCATTTATCCTGCTACTGGTCAGTAAATACTCCTGTATATGTTACCATTTTTATATATTCCTACTACCAGTCACTTTTCAGCCCTGTTTACATGTACAGTACCAATCAAAAGTTTGGACACACCTACTCTTTATTCTACATTGTATAATAATAGTGAAGGGATAAAAAAATAACACATGGAATCATGTAGTAAACAAAAAAAGTGTTAAACAAATCAAAATATATTATATTTTAGATTCTTCAAAGTAGCCACCCTTTGCCTTGATGACAGCTTTGCACACTCTTGGCCTTCTCTCAACCAGCTTCACCTGGAATGCTTTTCCAACAGTCTTGAAGGAGTTCCCACATATGCTGAGCACTTGTTGGCATCTTTTCCTTCACTCTGCGGTCCAACTCATCCCAAACCATCTCAATTGGGTTGAGGTCGGCTGATTGTGGAGGCCAGGTCATCTGATGCAGCACTCCATCACTCTCCTCCTTGGTCAACAAGCTCTTACACAGCCTGGAGGTGTGTTGGGTCATTGTCCTGTTGAAAAACAAATGATAGCCCCACTAAGCCCAAACCAGATGGGATGGCGTATCGCTGTAGAATGCTGTGGTAGCTATGCTGGTTAAGTGTGCATTGAATTCTAAACAAATCACAGACAGTGTCACCAGCAAAGCACCCCCACACCATCACATCTCCTCCTCCATGGTTCACGGTGGGAACCACACATGCGGAGATCATTTGTTCACCTACTCTACGTCACAAAGACATGGCGGTTAGAACCAAAAATGTCACATTTGTACTCATCAGACCAAAGGACAGATTTCCACTGGTCTAATGACCATTGCTTGTGTTTCTGGGCCCAAGCAAGTCTCTTCTTATTGGTGTCCTTTAGTAGTGATTTCTTTGCAGCAATTCGACCATGAAGGTCTGATTCACGCAGTCTCCTCTGAACAGTTGATGTTGAGATGTGTTTGTTACTTGAACTCTGTGAAACATTTATTTGGGATGCAATGTCTGAGGCTGGCAACTCTAACAAACTTAACCTCTGCATCAGAGGTAACTCTGGGTCTTCCTTTCATGTAGCGGTCGTAATGAGAGCTCGTTTCATCATAGCGACTGTACCTGAAGAAAGTTTCAAAGTTCAAATTGACAGACCTTCAAGTATTAAAGCAATGATGGACTGTCATTTCTCATTATTTATTTGAGCTGACATAATATGGACTTAGTCTTTTGTATACCATCTAGGGTTGAACACTTTGGGGAATTTTCAGAGGTGAAAACTTTCCGTGGGAATTAACGGGAATATATGAGAATTAATGGAAATATATGCAAAATAATATTAATACCAGTTAAATGTAGATATGTTTTGCATTGGATATATTTACTACATCAGATGAAGACAAACACACCTTTTACCTTATCATATGTAGACATAATTGCAAATGATGAAATCCTTCCAATAGAAATAAAAAACTTTTTTTTTAAAGTTACGAATTGAACTTTAATCAAATGAGTTCATATGGGATGATTTCACTGAACAACAAAAGAAAGGGAATATTGATCCCCATTGACCCATCACATCTCCCAAAAACATTTTCAACATACATCTGTAAAATGATAAGCCTAGAAACTAAAGTTTTGGTTGTCTTCCTCTCAGGCTTCCATGTCTTCTCCCTGGACCTCCTCAATGTACACCTCTTGAAAACCAGATTCCGCGGCCTCATCTTCCCTGTCACTTTCCAACCTTGTTGAGGATGGCTTGTTGTCAGGCTATAAAAGACTCAAATTTGACCAGATGACCATACATTTTTCAACCCTTGCATTGGTCGGCCTGTTGCGTGCTTGGTGTGTGTGTTCCCAAACAAGGACCAGTTGCGCTCTGAGGCGGCTGATGTTGGTGGGATTTGGAGGATGATGGAGGCAAAAGGGGAAAGAGCCTCAGATCCAAAAAGATCCTTCCACCTGGTGGCTGATTAGATATTTTGACACGACTGCCATATTGCATCTCCATCCCAAAGCCCTTGCTTGGAAGTGTACTTCACCAGACTGCCAAGAACCATGCCCTCATCCAGGCCAAGGTGGCGAGACACGGTAGTGACGACACCATAGGCCTTTCTGATCTCTGCACCAGACAGGATGCTCTTGCCAGCATACTTGGAGTCCAACATGTATGCTGTGGTGTGTATGGGCTTCAGGCAGAAGTCTTCACACTTTTTGATGTATTTCAGAACTGCAGTTTCCTCTGCTTGGAGCAACAGTGAAGTGAGCAGGGCAGTACAGATTTCTTCTCCTACATCTGCAAGCAGAGTCTGAACATCAGACAAGATGGCATTGTCTCCCTCAATCTGTGCAATGGCTACTGCTATAGGTTTCAGGAGTTTCAGGCTGCTCACCACTCCATCCAAAAATGCATCATCCAGGAGGATTCTCTTGATGGGGCTGTCCATATTGGCAGACTGTGATATGGCCATTTCATGGAGAGACTCCTTCCCCTCCAAGAGACATTCAAACATGACAACACCACCCCAATGGGTGTTGCTGAACAGCTTCAATGTGGCACTCTAATTCTTCTCACTTTGCTTGGTGAGGTAGATTGCTGCTATAACTTGATGACCCTTCACATACCTAAACATTTCCTTGGCTCTCTTGTAGAGTGTATCCTTTGTTTTCAGTGCCATGATGTACTTGAGGAGCAGATTCAATGCATGAGCAGCACAGCCAATGGGTGTGATGTGAGGGTAGGACTCCTCCACTTTAGACCAAGCAGCCTTCATGTTCGCAGCATTGTCTGTCACCAGTGCAAATACCTTCTGTGGTCCAAGGTCATTGATGACTGCCTTCAGCTCATCTCCAATATAGAGACCATTGTGTCTGTTGTCCCTTGTGTCGGTGCTCTTGTAGAATACTGGTTGAGGTGTGGAGATGATTTAGTTAATTATTCCTTGCCCACGAACATTCGACCACCCATCAGAGATGATTGCAATAGAGATCGCTTTCTCTATGATTTGTTTGACCTTCACTTGAACTCTGTTGAACTCCGCATCCAGCAAATTAGTAGCTAAAGCGTGTCTGGTTGGAGGGGGTGTATGCTGGGCGAAGGACATTCACACATCTCTTCCAATACCACATTGCCTGTGAGCATCAGAGCTGAACCAGTTGCATACACAGCTCGAGCAAGACATTCATCAGCATTTATATGACTACGTTCCTCCATTGAGTAAAAAAGAAACGTCTGATTCCAGGAGGACCATGAGCTGTTGCTATCAATAAGGTGTCTGATCCATCATTTTCACCTCGAATAGAAGCAGAGGGACTTTTGTAAGAGGTTAATTGGTGTGAGCAACGAGGGAACTTTATGCACTTGGCCAGATGATTTTGCATCTTTGTTGCATTCCTCACATGATTTGGCATAGTATTTGCAAATGTACACAGCTTTTCCTTCTATATTAGCTGCAGTGAAATGTCTCCACACATCAGATAGTGCCCGTGGCATATTCCTGTAAAGATTAGAAATAAATATGTAAAAAAGAAAACACAATTCCAGATAAATAGTTATGCATTTAGATTAAACAACTCCTTTGTAAGATAGATGTTTTAAAATGAAACATGTATGTGTCACGCCTTGGTCTTAGTATTTTGTGTTTTCTTTAATTATTTGTTCAGGCCAGGGTGTGACATGGGTTATTGTGTTGTCGTATTGGGGTTTTTTGTAGGCATTGGGATTGTGGTTGATTAGGGGTGTGTCGAGTGTAGGCTTGGCTGCCTGAGGCGCTTCTCAATCTGGAGTCAGGTGATTCTCGTTGCCTCTGATTGGGAACCGTATTTAGGTAGCCTGAGTTTCGCTTTGTATTTCATGGGTGATTGTTCCTGTCTCTGTGTAGTTTCACCAGATAGGCTGTAATTAAGTTTCACGTTCCGTTTGTTGTTTTTGTATTTATTTAGTTATTTCATGTATCGTCACTTTTTTCATTAAAGACATGAGTAACCACCACGCTGCATTTCGGTCCGACTCTCTTTCGACAAACGAAGAACGCCGTTACAGTATGGAAACAGGTGAATTAACACTCCTCAGTTAGCAAGCTCAAACCCACATGGTAGCAAAAACTAACTAGCAGAAATTGTTAGCAAGTTAGAAATGATTTAAACACACTTTGCTGTAGGCTACCATTTACTAGTTAACAAGACATCAAAATATATTCACCCCACCCAGAAATGGTAATCAAAAACTTACCAGAAAGCATGTTGTCCATGGCTCAGACAGTGTAGTAGTGTGGGCTCAATAGCATCTCATTTGTGTGCAAGATCTTGAGAATCAGCTGTACATGTGATGGAAGAGTGCACTGCACATGTGACGGAAGAATGCACTGTGCATGCAGAGGGTTGCAATTCCATTGAATTCGGGATAGTTTAACCAAAATATTCCACAAAACCTAGAATTGCCTTATGTGTATGTGGTTCACGGTTATAAGCTACATTTTTTAATGAATTTAAGCAAAATTCCCCAAATTACCGGGCTTAACCTCCCATGGAAAATTTCAGGAAAAAAATCTGAAATTTTTCCGATCCTTTGCAACCATAATACCACCCGTACCTTGTCACAACACAACTGTCTGGCTCAAACGCATTAAGAAGGAAAGAAATTTCACAAACGTACTTTTAACCAGAACACACCTGTTAATTGAAATGCATTCCAGGTGACTACCTCATGAAGCTGGTTGAGAGAATGCCAAGAGTGTGCATAGCTGTCATCAAGGCAAAGGGTGGCTACTTTGAAGAATCTCAAATATGAAATATATTTTGATTTGGATAACACTTTTTTGGTTACTACATGATTCCATATGTGTTATTTCATAGTTTTGATATCTTCACTATTATTTGACAATGTAGAAAATGGCAAAAATAAAGAAAAACCCTGGAATGAGTAGGTGTGTCCAAACTTTTGACTGGTACTATATATCTGCCTATCACATTTGACATTGTAGTAATTTAGCAGGCGCTCTTATCCAGAGAGACTTACGGTTAAGTGCATTCACCTTAAGGTAGCTAGTTGTGACAACCACATATCAGTCATAGTATAGTACATTTTTCTTTAATAAAGTGGCTATCACACCTACACTAACACCCACCACTTATGCTGCTGCTATACAGTTGATTATTTATCCTGCTAACAATCACTTTCTCCTAATCCCTGCCTACATGTACATATCTACCTCAAATACTCCAGTATCCCTGCACATTGCACATCTGGTGCTGGCACTGACCCTGTACATAGCTTCCTCTCTTATTGATCGTGTTTTTATACTATTTGATATCGTTGGGCAGGGCTTATAAGTTAAGCATTTCACGGAACTTGTGCATGTGACAAATGTGTTGTCCATGCTGTACCCTGCCCCAGGTCCATCTGAAGCAGTGTTTCCTAACTCCAGTCATGTGGCCCAGGACAAGCACACCTGATTCAACTTGTCACCTCATCATCAAGCCCTCAATTAAATTAATCAGGTGTTTTTGTCCAGGGCTACAACATAAATGTGTGCTGTTGTGGGAACTCATGGAATGGAGATGGGAAACACTGATTTAAAGCTTAACATTGATGAATGTATCTTGACTTAAATCCTTTTTTACTACCGGACATAATGTGTGTGTAGTGTGCGCGTCCGCGTGCGTGTATCCTCCTAGGGATAATTGAAGAAGGGATGAAACCTGTCTCATACAACTGGTACAACTGTTGAGTAAGCAACGAGAGAGCGTGAGGGCGGCCCTGGCCATTGGGTAGTATGGGCGGCATACGTTCTATTGATCAGCCACAAGGCCAGTGGGTGTAGTATTACAGCATTACTCTGGGCCAGTCGTTCTACAGCACTAAGTGCTAAGCTAGCAGGCTCCAGCGCCTAACAACATGTGTCTTAATGGGCAGGGCGTGGGCCTGACGAGATTGTTCCTATTCTCTCTCTCAGGGACCAGACTCAGTGGACTGGGAAGCTGCAAGACTCTTGACACGAGGGCCCGCAAATCAATCATTTGTTCGATCAGTTTTATTGGTAGGGTGATTTCATCGATAGGGTGATCAACTTTACTTAGCATGGTGCATATGTAAGGGATAAAGGTTTTGAAAGAAGTGAGAGGAAGAGAGAGACGATTCCATTACCATTGCACTTCATGTAGTAGTCTGCTATTTTAAAAGGAAAAGGTACTCAAGAACCACCAGTTCATCAAGAGGTCAAGAAGACAAGACCTTGAGCAATGGTTGATGTGTCAGTCAATGTATGTGTGTGAGCGCACAGGCACCGCCACTTCCGCGGCGTGCGTGTGTGTGTGTGTGTGTTGCGGTTCTCCAGAACTGAGGCAGCTGGCTCCCTTGCTACCACCCGCTTGCCCTGGCAGCATGACCGGGCACCGATGCCAACGCGGGGGGACAGAGCAGGAGCCGTCAAGGCCATCTGTGAGGCTGGCACCAGGGCTCGAGTAGAGGGGGGGTGCCCATCTGCAAACACATGTACAGCAGGCGGGTGGCCTTTCATTGTGAAAATGAACTGCCACAAATCACTCTGTGGACTCTCTGGTCCCTTAGTGGTTTAATCACTCTGCTCAAATTAGCTAAAGGTCGGTTACTCTGTTCGTTTGGAAATCTAGAACTTTAGTTATCTGTTTGTTTTATAAGATATGCACATAGATGGTGCATACCAAAATAGACATATACACAAGGAAGCATGAGTTTATTACACAAGCAAACGCGTGCATGCACACACACAGACACACACAACGCACACACCCCCGGCACTGCGGTCTAGTGAGCAGAATGGTCTCTGCTAGCCCAGCGGTAGCTCTGCTGTAGCAGACGGCCCCCACGGAGGGGTCAAGGTGACCCGTGATGCCTGTCCTCTGGACTACTCTCCCCCTCTTCCTGTCCTCCTCTCCTGCTCACTCTTTTCCCCCTCCTCTCATCCGCCCTCCCTCTCTCCAGGCCAAATCCATAGCCAGTCATTACACAATGCCCCTGTCTGTTTCACTCAACTACACTGCGCTATAGAGGCACTGCATTAAACATGGATCCCACTGCTGTCACCAAATGTCAAGTTTGGATCTAAATTGTATACAGCACAGACATTCTATATTTGTCTTGTTCCTTCGGTAATACAGTGCATTCGGAAAGTATTCAGACCCCTTGACTTTTTCCACATTTTGTTACGTCACAGCCTTATTCTCAAATTGATTAAATTGTTATTTTTCCCCTCATCAATCTACATACAATAGCCCTAATGACAAAGAAAAAACAGGTTTTTAGACATTTTTGCAAATCTTAAAAATACATAACTGAAATAATATATTTACATAACTATTCAGACCCTTTACTCAGTACATTGTTGAAGCTCCTTTGTCAGCAATTACAGCCTCAAGTCTTCTTGTGTATAACGCAACAAGCTTGGCACACCTGTATTTGGGGATTTACTCCAATTCTTCTCAACAGATCCTCTCAAGCTCTGTCAGGTTGGATGGGGAGCGTCGCTGCACAGCTATTTTCAGGTCTCTCCAGAGATGTCCGATCAGGTTCAAGTCTGGGCTCTGGCTGGGCCACTCAAGGACATTCAGAGATTTGTCCCGAAGCCACTCCTGCATTGTCTTGGCTGTGTGCTTAGGGTTGTTGTCTTGTTGGAAGGTGAACCTTCACCCCAATCTGAGGTCCTGACCACTCTGGAGAAGGATTTCATCAAGGATCTCTCTGTACTTTGCTCCATTCATCTTTCCCTCCATCCTGAATACTCTCCCAGTCCCTGTTGCCGAACAACATTCCCACAGCATGATGCTGCCACCACCATGCTTCACCATAGGGATGGTGCCAGGTTTCCTCAAGATGTGATCCTTGGTGTTCAGGCCAAACTGTTCAATCTTGATTTCATCAGACCAGAGAATCTTCTTTCTCATCATCCAAGAGTATTTACGTGCCTTTTGGCAAACTCCAAGCGGGAGTGGCGTCCTTCTGGCCACTCTACCATAAAGGCCTGATTGGTGGAAGGCTGCAGAGATGGTTGTCCTTATGGAAGGTTCTCCCATCTCCACAGAGGAACTCTGGAGCTCTGTCAGAGTGACCATTGGTTTCTTGGTCATCTCCCTGACCAAGGCCCTTCACCCCTGATTGCTCAGTTTTGCCACGCAGCCAGCTCTAGGAAGAGTTCTGGTGGTTCCAAACTTCTTCCATTTAAGAATGATGGAGACCACTGTGTTCTTTGGGACTTTCAACGCTGCAGAAATGTTTTGGAACCCTTCCCCAGATCTGTGCCTCGACACAATCCTGTCTCGGAGCTCTACAGACAATTCCTTCAACCTCATAGCTTGGCTATTGCTCTGTCATGCACAGTCAACTGTGGGACCTTATATAGACAGGTGTGTGCCTTTCCAAATCATGTCCACTCAATTGAATTTCACATGAGACCATCACATGATTTGACTGGATGGATCAAAATCCCTTAGACATAATGACCGGCATGACATGGCTGTTAAATCGGCCCCTGAATCGAACAATCTGACCACTGTATTTACAATAGAGGAACTAAGACTTCCACAAGTCCACCGAGCAATGAGGGATGGCTGATCTATTTACCAACTTGTGACTGGGATGGTTGAGTGCTTTACATGACATACACATCACACTGTACAGACCTTAGCTATAGAGAGTGAGCTCTTGAGCGAGCGAGCAAATGAGGCAGGGAGTGAGTTAGTGAATGAGTGAGTGAGCGTGTGAATGAGGGAGTGAGTGACTCAGTGCAAGAGAAAGATGGCAACAAACATCAAGAGATGATGTAGAAAAAAATGTATGTGGCCATCGGCTGAGATTACTAAAATGACCGCCCCTACCCAGTGCAATACGACATTATACAGCTAGTGGAGGATACAGTCGGCTTTCTGTATGGAGGTATAGAGATGACATACTGCTGACATACTGCAAGCAGTTGGCTCAACTAGTTCCCACTGCACCCCCCTCCCCCGCCCCCGCCCAGTGGGCACCCGTATAGGTGCCAGACAGGACAGACTGACCAGGGGTAGGGTCCTGCCTTCCAATGTGTGTGTGTGTGTGTGTGTGTGTGTTTTGAAAAACTTACCTTAGGTCAGTGTCTAGGGGGCATATTTATCTGCCTCTACTCTGGCCCAAAACCTAACCCAGGAAGCAGCTTTGAGAATAAAACAAATGGTAAACAGGAAACTCATGGGCATCTTTTCCTGCCTATAAGACAGAGGACGCAACCTAAATGGTGGCATATTCCCTATATAGTGCACTTCTTATGACCAGAGCCCTATGGGTCAAAAGTAGTGCACTACAAAGGCAATAGGGAGCCATTTGGGATGGGCCCAGAGCCTCAGTGCCAGTTGATCAGCTTGCAGCATACATTAATGATGTGGCAGTGTGTCTGTGCATGTGGTATGAAGAGGACGGGTATGCTCGCTGAAAATGGAAAGACTGAGAGGGAATGTGAGAGAGAGGGAGAAACAGAGAGAGAATAAAATAAAAGATGTGAATAGAAAATGAATGACCAAGAGGGAGTTAGAGAGAGAAAGACAGTGTAGGACTGTGAGAGGGAGAGAAAGACAGAAAGAGCGAGAGCAGAGGGACTGTGAGAGGGAGATAGCGAGAGAGGGAAGGTGAGGGAGAGCGCGAATGAATTTGATCCGGCTCACACAGCACTCTCCTGATTTTCATGCTCAAGTTTTGAAATGCTAATGAATCAGGGTTAATTTGCATAGTGTGCCGCTCTTCCTTTCCCTCTCTTCCGGTCTTTTTCGCTCTCTTTCCCTCTCTCTTTCCCTCACCCTGCCATTAACTCTCTCCAATCCTCTGCATCTCTCTTTCTCATCTTCCCCCATATCTCTCTCTCCCCCTCTCCATCCTCTCTCTCTCCCCCTCTCCATCCTCTCTCTCTCTCTCTCTCTCTCTCTCTCTCTCTCTCTCTCTCTCTCTCTCTCTCTCTCTCTCTCTCTCTCTCTCTCTCTCTCTCTCTCTCTCTCTCTCTCTCTCTCTCTCTCTCTCTCTCTCTCTCTCTCTCTCTCCCTCTCCCTCTCCCTCTCCCTCTCCCTCTCTCTCCCTCTCTCTCTCTCCCCCTCTCCATCTTCTCTCTCTCTCTCCAGCACTTAAACATTCATCTATAATTCAGTATGCTAAATAAAGGCTGCTCAGTGAAATGACTGAGACGAGCAAACAGGGTCTGTCACTTACAGTATCCCCCATCTCGTCTCCTCTCCTCTGTCGTCTCCTATTCTGCTCTCTCGTCTCCCCTCCTCTTATCTCTCTGCTCACCACTCCTTCACTCCCTCTCCACTGCTCCTCCCCTTCACCTATGCCCTCGCTCAACAAAAGATTGGCCCAACAGGACCTTTCCCTATGAGATAGAGAGAGAGGGAGAGAAAGAGAAAGGTTGGTTAGAGAGAGCACGAGTGGGAGAGATTTAAAAAGAGAGAAAGAAGGTTATTAAAAGAGAGAGAGAATGAAAGAGAGAGCGTACTGTAGCCAACCCTGGTCTGACAGCCCACTCAATGTGTGAGTGCGTGGGCTGGTGCTAATTTGTGTAGAGAGGGAGAAAGCTGTTTTGGCTGAGGGAGAATGGGCTGAGATTAGTGGACTGTGGAACGAACACACACACACAAACACACACACACACACACACACACACACACACACAAGCCTAATGCATAGTAATTACACAAGCTACACACACACACACCATCAGGTGTGGGGTTCCACCTCCATTGCATCCCTCTCACCTCCCAGTTGAAGAAACGGCGAGTGTGTTACTCACACTCTATTAGTATTCACACATACAGTATCTGTCCCAACCAACCTGCTCACCCATCCCTCTTCCTCCTGTTACACATATCTGTCCCAACCAACCTACTCACCCATCCCTCTTCCTCCTGTTACACATATCTGTCCCGACCAATTACTCAACCCATCCCTCGTCCTCCTGTTACACATATCTGTCCCGACCAACCTACTCAACCCATCCCTCTTCCTCTTGTTACACATATCTGTCCCAACCAACCTACTCAACCCATCCCTCTTCCTCCTGTTACACATATCTGTCCCAACCAACCTACTCACCCATCCCTCTTCCTCCTGTTACACATATCTGTCCCAGCCAACCTACTCAACCCATCCCTCTCCACTCACTCCAGTACACTCTACCAACAGAAAGCGTACAAATACTTTGAGCATACGCTTGAGCCTGGAGTTCCAGATGGGCAAAGTGTTGTACTTTTGGAGTTGACTAATAACCCACACACACACACAGTCGACACATTTGGCTTCGGCGGAGAGAAAACACCAACTATTAAAGTATGTATTTGGCGCCAGGTGCTGTTGACAAGCTGGCAGGATGTGGATGAGAAGAGCGCTTTGGTTTTCACGCGGTGTGATGTGGGCGTCTAACACGCAGCCCAGTGCGCCACATCTCCATGTTTCTATTCATTTTCCCTCCCTCACGTTGAGTGATAAACAAACGGAAGTGGAGGAGTTTTAATATGGCCTGGCTTTGACCCGGGCTGCATCTCAATCATCAGAAGAGGCTCCCTCCCGTCATCTCTCCTCCCTCATCTGTACAGCCAAAAGAGGACTGGCCATCAATCAGAGCCTAGTTCCACAATAAGGTTTCTTCCTAAGTTCCTGCCTTCTATGAACTTGTTCCTAGCCTCTGTGCTTCTGTCTCTGCATTGCTTGCTCTTTCGGGTTTAAGGTTGGGTATCTGTTCAGCACTTTGTGACAACTGGCTTTATAAAATAAAATCGATTGAAATGTGATACTGCTACCAACATAGAGGGTGGGTGAAAGCTATATTCTACTTATCAGTCTAAAAGTAAACAGGGAGTAAAAATTACATTAAGATGTGTCAGGCTTACACCACTACGAATCTAATCTCGGTCACATTGTGACGTGTTATTGATGTGTCGATGGCGTGTCATTCCCGCGCTGGTGTTGGAATGGTGTTGGTTGGCTCATCCCATGTTCCTCTGAACCATGAGTGTGGAGCAAGGGCTTAGGTGACACAAAAACACACGCACATGTACACACCCCATTACTAAAACAGAGAGGTCCTGCTAAAACCAGAGAGCTTGCAGAGAGCACCTCACACACACACACACACACATTCCACACAAAGAGGCTCCAACACACGCATTCTGTCTCACACACAGCACTTTGACTGAGAACTACAGCGAGTGGAGATGAGACATGCAGTCCGGTGATGAAAGAGAGAAAAGAAGAGTTCAGATGAAGAGAGTGTTTCATTAAAACTTGTGTGCAGGTTAGAGAGGGGTTACCTGGGAACCGTAAATGGATGGTCATGCTGTTTTTGCTTCTAGTTAGTGGCCTGTCCTAGAGGAGAACAATGGGAGACTACTGAGGATCCTCTTATACTGGCCTGACCTGCTGCACTCCTCGAGTGAGGGCTCACATGTGAACATTTACTATGGTCGTGGGTTCTTCGACAGCATTTGGAACAAGTTTAGGGGACTTCATTAGTCTTTCCTTTGATGTTCTAGAAAGTGTTGTGGTGGCTAGATTAGATTACGTCTAAGTATGTAAGAAAATGCGTCACTGAAACCAGCTGGCTAGCCAGCCAACCAGCTAGCAAGCTAGCCAGCCAACCAACCAACCAGTCCTTCAGCAACTTCAACTAACCAGTCAACCAACCAGTCAGTCAGTCAGCCAGCCGACAAACCAGTCCTTCATCAACACCAACTAACCATCCAACGAGCCAGCTAGCCGCCCAACCAGCAACGCACACAAACAGCCAACCAACCGGCCTGCCGGTCAGCAATACAAAATCAACCTGGCAGTGTAACGCCCCCAACCAACACGTGTTCAGTCTAAGCAACATCAAACTGTAGAGACTAGTCTCATTAGAGACTGACAGACAGGGTCTGGTAGTGCTCCAGTCCCAGCAACATCAACCTGTTTTAGAGACTGACAGACAGAGTCTGGTAGTGCTCCAGTCCCAGCAACATCAACCTGTTTTAGAGACTGACAGACAGGGTCTGGTAGTGCTCCAGTCCCAGCAACATCAACCTGTTTTAGAGACTGACAGACAGGGTCTGGTAGTGCTCCCGCCCCATCAACATCAAACTGTTTTAGAGACTGACAGACAGGGTCTGGTAGTGCTCCAGTCCCAGCAACATCAACCTGTTTTAGAGACTGACAGACAGGGTCTGGTAGTGCTCCAGTCCCAGCAACATCAACCTGTTTTAGAGACTGACAGACAGGGTCTGGTAGTGCTCCAGTCCCAGCAACATCAACCTGTTTTAGAGACTGACAGACAGGGTCTGGTAGTGCTCCCGCCCCATCAACATCAAACTGTTTTAGAGACTGACAGACAGGGTCTGGTAGTGCTCCAGTCCCAGCAACATCAAACTGTTTTAGAGACTGACAGACAGGGTCTGGTAGTGCTCCAGTCCCAGCAACATCAACCTGTTTTAGAGACTGACAGACAGGGTCTGGTAGTGCTCCAGACCCAGCAACATCAAACTGTTTTAGAGACTGACAGACAGGGTCTGGTACTGATCCAGTCCCAGCAACATCAAACTGTTTTAGAGACTGACAGACAGGGTCTGGTACTGATCCAGTCCCAGCAACATCAAACTGTTTTAGAGACTGACAGACAGGGTCTGGTACTGATCCAGTCCCAGCAACATCAACCTGTTTTAGAGACTGACAGACAGGGTCTGGTACTGATCCAGTCCCAGCGACATCAACCTGTTTTAGAGACTGACAGACAGGGTCTGGTACTGATCCAGTCCCAGCAACATCAAACTGTTTTAGAGACTGACAGACAGGGTCTGGTACTGATCCAGTCCCAGCGACATCAACCTGTTTTAGAGACTGACAGACAGGGTCTGGTAGTGCTCCCTGTCAGAATAAGCAACAGAGGACTTGGAAACCATATAAACTCCAATAGAAATGGAACTATGGCCTCATTACTGAGCGCACAGATGATTGCATGTTTCTCACGGAAACATCGCTGTCTTCAGACTGTAGTACCACTCTTATTGAAGCCTCCCCCCGGACTGCAGCTTTTGATACTCTATCATAAAACGGAAAAAGGGTGGGGGTACAGTCTATATTTTTACTAATGCTCTCAGCTGTAAGGACATTTCATTTGGCGGTCTTTTGAGCATCATACTAAACTGTTTAAATGTCAGCCACCAGTGCTGGCCATAACCCTTTATAGGCCACAAAAAGCACTGCCCCACTTTCTTTACTGATTTCTCTGAACTATTGTCTATTGTCCTTGAGAACTATGATAAAATAATTGTGTTGGGCGATTTTAATATTCATATTGACAAAGAAACTAACTGCAAGGCCATTGAATGTATGAATCTTTTGAGCTCTATGGACTTTATCCAACATGTTACTGGGTCCTGGGATGTCTGTCCTATATGTTGTGAGGAGGCCGGTGTTTAGATACTGGTTCTCATGTAACTTAGGGAGCATTTCTAAATATTGGTTATGTTTTTAATTTCCTCAAATTGATTATTCTGTGTTATTAAACATGTGCAAGTTTGTCTTGTAGAATAAAGGTTGTAAACTTAGTTTCAGAAGGGAAAAAGTTTACATATAAGCTAAGGTATATGACATTGAGGGGATTTGAATTTTTATTTCCTTTTAAATATTGAGTATGTAATTAATATTCTGATTCTTTAGAAGGGACAATGTCCCTGAGAGGGGAATGTTGGGGAATAATCAGAATTAGTTGGTAACATAGGTAAGATGTTTTATATTCATCATATGTTTGTAAGTTACTTCTCATCAGAATGTGAAAATGTTGTAGTTGGGGATGGAAATTTCAGAATTTTTGGTGGCCTTCCGAAGCCAGGATTCAGACATGGCTAGAACATAGGGTGTGCTAAAGCACTAAATAGGACAAACTCAACACAGTTTTTAAATTGCATATCTAAAGAAGTGCAAGCTATAGTTAATCACTCCCTGTTCACAGGCACTTTCTCCACTGCACTAAAAACTGCTATTGTGAAACACCTTCTGATGGTAAGTTGGTGGTTGAAGATATCCCTCTAGTGGTGTGGGGGCTGTGCTTTGGCAAAGTGGGTGGGGTTATATCCTTCCTGTTTGGCCCTGTCCGGGGGTGTCCTCGGATGGGTCCACAGTGTCTCCTGACCCCTCCTGTCTCAGCCTCCAGTATTTATGCTGCAGTAGTTTATGTGTCGGGGGGCTAGGGTCAGTTTGTTATATCTGGAGTCCTATTGTCCTATTCGGTGTCCTGTGTGAATCTAAGTGTGCGTTCTCTAATTCTCTCCTTCTCTCTCTCGGAGGACCTGAGCCCTAGGACCATGCCCCAGGATTACCTGACATGATGACTCCTTGCTGTCCCCAGTCCACCTGGCCGTGCTGCTGCTCCAGTTTCAACTGTTCTGCCTTATTATTATACGACCATGCTGGTCATTTATGAACATTTGAACATCTTGGCCATGTTCTGTTATAATCTCCACCCGGCACAGCCAGAAGAGGACTGGCCACCCCACATAGCCTGGTTCCTCTCTAGGTTTCTTCCTAGGTTTTGGCCTTTCTAGGGAGTTTTTCCTAGCCACCGTGCTTCTACACCTGCATTGCTTGCTGTTTGGGGTTTTAGGCTGGGTTTCTGTACAGCACTTTGAGATATCAGCTGATGTACGAAGGGCTATATAAATACATTTTATTTTATTTTATTTGATTCTGAAGAAAAGTAATCTAAATTCTTCAGCTCTTAGCAATTTTCGTACAATCTCTTACCTTCCATTCTTAAGTAAAATCCTGGAGATATTGATTTTCAAACAGCTAAATAATTTTTTGGCTTTGGACCCACCACCGCACATAGACAGCTTTAGTTAAAGTGTTAAATGATCTTAGAGCCAACACAGATGCCAAACAGCTCTCTGTCCTTGTACTGTCGGATTTAAGTGCTCCATTCGACACAGTTGACCATGATGTCCTTCTGGACAGACTGGAGAGGTTGGTTGGCCTCTCCAGTAACCAGTTCTAAATTGGTTTAGGACCTATTTAACCGGTTGACAGTTTTCTGTCACTCTTGGTGAACATAACTCAGAGAAAATACATATCACACGTGGCGTTCCACAAGGTTCGATTTTGGGTCCGGTATTGTTTATATACAGTGCCTTCAGAAAGTATTCAAACCCCTGGATTTTTCAAAATGATGTTACAGCCTTATTCTAAAGTGGATTTAAAAAATCCTTAGCAATCTAAACAGACCCTTAATGACAAAGCGTAAACAGGTTTTCAGAAATCTTTGCAAATACAAAACAGAAAAACCTTATTTACATAAGTATTCAGACCCTTTGCTATGAAACTCAAAATTAAGCACAGGTGCATCCTGTTTCCATTGATCATCATTGAGATTTCTACAACTTGATTTGGAGTCCACCTGTGGTAAATTCAATTGATTGGACATGATTTGGAAAGGCACACACCTGTCTATATAAGGTCCCACAGTTGACAGCGCATGTCAGAGCAAGGTCGGGGGAAGGTTACCAAAAAATGTCTGCAGCATTGAAAGTCACAAAGAACATAGTGGCCTCCATCATTCTTAAATGGAAGAAGTTTTGAACAACCAAGACTCTTCCTAGAGCTGGCCACCCGGCCAAACTGAGCAATCGGGGAGAGAAGGGCCTTGGTCAGGGAGGTGACCAAGAACCTGATGGTCACCCTGACAAAGCTCTAGAGTTCCTCTGTGGAGATGGTTGTCCTTATGGAAGGTTCTCCCATCTCCGCAGCACTCCACCAATCAGGCCTTTATGGTAGAGTGGCAAGACGGAGTCCACTCCACAGTAAAAGGCACATAACAGCCCGCTTGGAGTCTGCCAAAAGGCACCTAAAGACTCTCAGACCATGAGAAACAAGATTCTCTGGTCTGATGAAATCAAGATTGGGGGCGGCAGGGTAGCCTAGTGGTTAGAGCGTTGGACTGGTAACCGGAAGGTTGCAAGTTCAAACCCCCGAGCTGACAAGGTACAAAATCTGTCGTTCTGCCCCTGAACAGGCGGTTAACCCACTGTTCCTAGGCCGTCATTGAAAATAAGAATTTGTTCTTAACTGACTTGCCTGGTAAAATAAAGGTAAAAAAAAAAAAAAAGATTGAACAGTTTGGCCTGAACGCCAAGCGTCACATCTTGAGGAAACCTGGCACCATCCCTACGGTGAAGCATGGTGGTGGCAGCATCATGCTGTGGAGGTGTTTTTCAGGGGCAGGGACTGGGAGGCTAGTCGAGATCGAGGCAAAGAGGAATGGAGCAAAGTACAGGGCTTGCTTGGCCCGGGTATCCTGGAAGGACATTTGACCTCATCCCGTCAGTTGAGGATGCCTGGTCATTCTTTAAAAGTAACTTCCTCACCATTTTAGATAAGCATGCTCCGTTCAAAAAATGCAGAACTAAGAACAGATACAGCCCTTGGTTCACCCCAGACCTGACTGCCCTCGACCAGCACAAAAACATCCTGTGGCGGACTGCAATAGCATCGAATAGTCCTCGTGATATGCAACTGTTCAGGGAAGTCCGGAACCAATACACGCAGTCAGTCAGGAAAGCTAAGGCCAGCTTCTTCAGGCAGAAGTTTGCATCCTGTAGCTCCAACTCCAAAAAGTTCTGGGACACTGTGAAGTCCATGGAGAACAAGAGCACCTCCTCCCAGCTGCCCACTGCACTGAGGCTAGGTAACACGGTCACCACTGATAAATCCATGATTATCGAAAACTTCAATAAGCATTTCTCAACGGCTGGCCATGCCTTCCGCCTGGCTACTTCAACCTCGGCCAACAGCTCCGCCCCCCCCCGCAGCTCCTCGCCCAAGCCTCTCCAGGTTCTCCTTTACCCAAATCCAGATAGCAGATGTTCTGAAAGAGCTGCAAAACCTGGACCCGTACAAATCAGCTGGGCTTGACAATCTGGACCCTCTATTTCTGAAACTATCCGCCACCATTGTCGCAACCCCTATTACCAGCCTGTTCAACCTCTCTTTCATATCGTCTGAGATCCCCCAAGGATTGGAAAGCTGCCGCAGTCATCCCCTCTTCAAAGGGGGAGACACCCTGGACCCAAACTGTTACAGACCTATATCCATCCTGCCCTGCCTATCTAAGGTCTTCGAAAGCCAAGTCAACAAACAGGTCACTGACCATCTCGAATCCCACCGTACCTTCTCCGCTGTGCAATCTGGTTTCCGAGCCGGTCACGGGTGCACCTCAGGCACACTCAAGGTACTAAACGATATCATAACCGCCATCGATAAAAGACAGTACTGTGCAGCCGTCTTCATCGACCTTGCCAAGGCTTTCGACTCTGTCAATCACCATATTCTTATCGGCAGACTCAGTAGCCTCGGTTTTTCGGATGACTGCCTTGCCTGGTTCACCAATTACTTTGCAGACAGAGTTCAGTGTGTCAAATCGGAGGGAATGCTGTCGGGTCCTCTGGCAGTCTCTATGGGGGTGCCACAGGGTTCAATTCTCGGGCCGACTCTTTTCTCTGTATATATCAATGATGTTGCTCTTGCTGCGGGCGATTCCCTGATCCACCTCTACGCAGACGACACCATTCTATATACTTTCGGCCCGTCATTGGACACTGTGCTATCTAACCTCCAAACAAGCTTCAATGCCATACAACACTCCTTCCGTGGCCTCCAACTGCTCTTAAACGCTAGTAAAACCAAATGCATGCTTTTCAACCGATCGCTGCCTGCACCCGCATGCCCGACTAGCATCACCACCCTGGATGGTTCCGACCTAGAATATGTGGACATCTATAAGTACCTAGGTGTCTGGCTAGACTGCAAACTCTCCTTCCAGACTCATATCAAACATCTCCAATCGAAAATCAAATCAAGAGTCGGCTTTCTATTCCGCAACAAAGCCTCCTTCACTCACGCCGCCAAGCTTACCCTAGTAAAACTGACTATCCTACCGATCCTCGACTTCGGCGATGTCCTCTACAAAATGGCTTCCAACACTCTACTCAGCAAACTGGATGCAGTCTATCACAGTGCCATCCGTTTTGTCACTAAAGCACCTTATACCACCCACCACTGCGACTTGTATGCTCTAGTCGGCTGGCCCTCGCTACATATTCGCCGCCAGACCCACTGGCTCCAGGTCATCTACAAGTCCATGCTAGGTAAAGCTCCGCCTTATCTCAGTTCACTGGTCACGATGGCAACACCCATCCGTAGCACGAGCTCCAGCAGGTGTATCTCACTGATCATTCCTAAAGCCAACACCTCATTTGGCCGCCTTTCGTTCCAGTACTCTGCTGCCTGTGACTGGAACGAATTGCAAAAATCGCTGAAGTTGGAGACTTTTATCTCCCTCACCAACTTCAAACATCCGCTATCTGAGCAGCTAACCGATCGCTGCAGCTGTACATAGTCTATTGGTAAATAGCCCACCCATTTTCACTTACCTCATCCCCATACTGTTTTTATTTATTTACTTTTCTGCTCTTTTGCACACCAATATCTCTACCTGTACATGACATAAAAGTTATATATATTATGTATAAGCTGGAAGTAGAAGCCTGTTGTTGCCCATTAGTTCACTACAATTAGGCGAGGGATTTTAGAGTTAGGGGACAATAAGGGGAAATATATACCATTTTTGGGGGGGGATGGTAAATGATGCAGACAATTACATTGATATAAGCCAAAATCTATCTGCAAAATTAAAGCTGATCTACTCCTAAAAATAACAACTGTGAGTATACGACCAAAGCCACCAGTCCAGTGTGTGAGTGTGTGTGCGTTCACAAGGATGCGTGTGTGCCTGTATGAGTGTATTCGCATGTGCATGTGCTGGTGTGAGTGTGTGCATTCATTTGTGTGCATGATGTGTGTGCGTCTGGTGAACTAACATCTTTCCCCACTGAAATAGTCATTACCAAGTGTCATGCTCTGAGGGACGATTGTTGTGTCAGGTTGTTCCAAGCCGTTTGATACTTCACTCTCTGCTCCATCTCGCAGCCACTCTCACAAAATAAAATGACCCCTTAGCTGACATGCAGGTAATGATGATAGTATTTGACGGGTGATAGTAATCCTAGCATGTAGCAACACAAGCAGTGTGTGTACGTTTATGTGCACGTGTGCTCTCCCATAGATTCTGTGTATGGGATTGTGGGGGTAGTATGGGTTGCATGTGCGCGCAGACATGTTGCTTAGTGACGCATTCTTCCTCTGGTCTCTAGCCTTGAGCCAGACCTGCAGGGACACACATGGTAAGGCATGAGCCCACAGCAGAGCCAAACACACACAGGGAGAGAGAAAGAGGTTAAGAAAGAGCGGGAGAAAGAAAGAAGGAACGAGAGCGAGAGATGCACATGGAAAGAGGGAGAGAAAGAAAGAGATAGAAAGAGAGACAAGAAAGAGAGGGGAAAGAGATACAAAGAGATAGAAAGATGAGAAAGAGAGCGAGAGCGAAATAGAAAGAGACAGAGAAAGAAAGATAGAGAAAGAAAGAAAACAAAAGAGCGAGAGAAAGAGCGAGAGAGAGAGTCATGGTGCTCCTACCAGACTGGATGTGGTTGAGGCCAGATGGCTTCAGAAGTTCCAAGGGCTGCTCTTTCCTGGGCAGTCCATCTGCAGGGGAGAGAGAGGAAGGAGAGTCCGTTTCAAATATGGTCCGCAGCATCGATAACAAAGGGGAATGTGTATAATCTACTGAGGCCCAGCTAAAAGACTACATATCCCAGAGAGAGAGAGAGAGAGAGAGAGAGAGAGAGAGAGAGAGAGAGAGAGGGGGAAGCCAGGGATGGACAGCAGTAGAGAAAACCAGTTGAATGAGGAGAGGAAGAGCAGAGGAAGAGGAGGCTTCTGCCTAGCCTAGTGCTGCAACACAGTTGAAGCTGCATGTGCTCAGCGTTCTGTTATGACTTCAACGTGATTGGTTCAGTGTCTGCACAGAGAGAGAAAGGGGGAGGGAGCGAGGGAGGGAGAGGAGAGAGAAAGAGGCATGTAAAAATAAACTAATGTGGATCGAGGATGCAGGCACCTATGTATGCTTTAACTGTTTAAAACAAACGCATGCATTTCTCACATATTTGCACGTGCACACACACACACAGACACACGGGTGCGCGCACACACAGTAGGGTACGTCTTGGTGAGGATGATAATTACAGTGGTAACATGAAAAGGCTTTGGATCAGCTCAGGGAGGACCTGGCTATAAATAGACCAGTGGGGGAGAGTGGGAGAAACACACATATATGCGCACACTCTCAAACACACACACACACACACACAGTACTTGACAATCCCACACATAAAAATGACATGATTCTCAAGCAAGCCAAAAACCCACGTGAGCATACACATCCACAAACACACTGATTGGCTAACAAAAACTAGAGACAGTAAAACATTGTTGGGCTTTCCTGCATAAAGACAGAAACACACTTTCCCTACTCACACAGCTCAGTGGAGCTTATATACTGTATATAGAACTGCATGACAAGTATATGGACTCACTATCACCAGACTGGTGGTGACACATACGCCTTCCCTGCTGGCTCAACAGCTGTCACAGCAGCTCTCCTAAACAAACCACTGTCCCCCTCATCTCCTTCTCCTTCTCCTCTATCCCTCCCTCCATCCCTCCCTTCATCCATCCATCCATCCATCCACAATGACGGGTAAATCATTGTAAATTGACCCGAAAGCGTGAAAGTAAGTGCGAAGGGACATGCGAAGGGACGTGTGATGCCAACGCATGGGCTGACAGAAAAGCAGTCTATTTCTGGGCGTACTAGTCTATTGAAAGGAAGGAAACACTCCCACTTGGAACCTAATTCCTCCTTCTATATCTCTCCGTCTCTCTCTCTCTCTCCTCGCTCTCCCACTACCACTGCTCCAGTCTCATGGCTTTGACTAGCCCATCAAACCACCTTAGCAGGAGGCCAACAGCCGGGGGTGAATCAAGTGAACAGGGACCTAAATACAGAACCACTCTAGGAGTTGTTAATGGGTTAGGGGGGGGGGGGGGGGGATTGGGGCACAATGTTTACAAAGGTAGACATCCGGTGTGATTCTCTTGTCCCCCGAGCCGAAGCATCTAGAGTATATCAGCTTATGACATTTAGAAGTGTCTATGTGTACACAGACCCACAAACACGTGGCCTGTGTGGTCCAGCGGTTACAGGCACGGACCCCCGGGACACGAGTATGCTAGATTCGGGATGGGTTCTAATCCGGCTCACTAGCGCCCTTTCTTTTCAACACTTTACGATCTACTCCAAAAAAGCTAAAAAAGCTAAAAAAGTAGCGACTGCACAAAAACAATATATAAACAACGACAGAAACAATTGCACATTCACATACAGGAACACGCACTGTAACTGCATTGAGATGAGAGCAGAGCCTTAACAACATGTGGATAACAGTGGGAGATGGAGATGGCTGGACAATGCACAAGTAGAGTAGGTACACACACACACACACACATACAGCTTTGTTTTTCTGGGTTGCACGGCGCTATTTTCAGCCCATCCAGACTGGGGTCATGATTAATACATGATGGAGGGCGAGGAGGGGGGATTAAACATTCATATCACACACACACACTCACGCTAAATTACTAATACACACACATCTCCAAACACACACACACACTCTCAGACAAATATAAACACGGACACACACACACAGACACACACACACTGCATGCCTTCCCCTCTGCTGAAAAAGAAGGATGGTGGGAAGATGAACGCAAAGAGAAAGAGGGAAGACAACAAAGAGATGGGGTGTGTGTGTGTGTGTGTGTGTGTGTGTGTGTGTGTGTGTGTGTGTGTGTGTGTGTGTGTGTGTGTGTTGGCAGGGCTATTTTTGGAGGGGCTGGTGGAGCAGGCGGGCCGTGATGCCTGCGATGCCATAATGGCATTTTAATTAGCCAAGAGAGCAGAGAGGGGACGCGCCACGCATCACTAACCAGCAGCCAACGCCAGGGGACACAGGCAAATCAGGAAACGCTCGCACACACACACACACACACATATACACATATATGTTCTTGCATGCACGCCACACACAAACGTGACATCATACACTACTTTACGGTACTCAAGGTGTTCAAGTGACAAACTTCACTTCTGTCTCACTGCAAAAAGATGCATCTTATTGTGTGTGTGCGCACGCGTGTGTGTGTGCACAAGTGTGTTTGTCTGCCGCAAATATAAGTCCTAATGCAGTGTCGTTACAGAGAAGGATTAGACACATTTGGATGGCAGAGATGTAAGAATTGTCGATGGGTAGCATTTGTGTGTGTGTGTGTGTGTGTGTGTGTGTGTGTGTGTGTGTGTGTGTGTGTGTGTGTGTGTGTGTGTGTGTGTGTGTGTGTGTGTTTGTGTGTGTGTGTGTGTGTGTGTGTGTGTGTGTGTTAGTAGGGTGGTAGTGGCAGATGGCAGAAAGATGACACCAAAGCCTGATGGGCCGGAGGAGGACTGGCCCGTCTGTCTCTCTCACACACAAACACACACACACACACACACACACACACACACACACACACACACACACACACACACACACACACACCTCCCAGAGAAGCTCCTAATTGTAATCTAACTGCACTTCTGTTCCCCCAGTGCCTTCCATTCCCTTTGTGAGAATTTGTTACAACTACACTTTATGTGACCCAAAAGGGAGAGGGATGGAGAGAGAAAAAGAGGGAGAGAAGAAGGTACGACAAAGAGAAAGAGAATGAAAGTGTGAGAGAGAAAACAGAAAGAGACCATAGAGAGAGAAAGAAATGGAGAGAGAGAGAGAGAGAGAGCACATGAGAAATAAGAGTATGTGAGAGAGCGAGGGAGAGAGATATGTGCGTGCCACAAGGGGAAGCGAGGTGGCAGGGAGGAGGATGCGTTTTCTTTTCATTAAAGTGGTGGAGTGCATTTGAACCTTGACCCCTGACAGCCAGGGAAAGAAGAGAGGGCCGTGAGGGGGCAGGTGGCCGACAAACAGTACAGCCGGCTGAGAGCACATCATCTTCTCCACGGCAACCAGAGCAAACACAGACCAGAGATACTGATGTGTCCTCAGGAAGCCTCACACTCAACCTCTCTCTCTCTAATGAAATATCAAACAGAAGGCCTTCTGGGAACGGGGGGTGGGGGGGGGGGCAGAGAGAGAGAAAAGCCAAGAGGGTGAGATAGAGAGAGTGCCAGAACAAGAAACAGAGGGAGAGAGAGAGGTGGCGAAAGAGAGAGAGTTGGCGAGAGAGAGAGAGAGAGAGAGAGAGAGAGAGAGAGGTATAAATAGCCCCCTCCAGCCTTAGGATGGGACCCAGTGAACCATGGAGAGGCTCATCACAACATGTTTAGAGCAGACAGCAGCCTTTCAAGAGAAAAGCTAAACTGAAACAAACACATACAAATCACACACACAAACACACACACACTGTTTGGACCTTGCTAAGTATCCGATGAACAGATGGATTTCACTACTCAAAATAGAAAATAACAACCTATGTAAAGCTGAGCTGACCTGGAGCTCAGTCCTGAGCTCAGCTCAGTCCTGCCTGGCTGGCCAAATTCCTTGTTCCGGCCAAACATTAACCACGCCGACGTTCGTCAGTTTCTTCTACGCAATGACTCAGGATCTGAGTACCTCCCCGATGATTTCTAGAACGCATACACATTCTAACCGTTCGGATTGGTCCCAGAACACATGTGGGTAAAGTGGCATGTAGAAATTTGTCATTGGTTTGATACTCTTGATTGGGTAGAGATTATCCAAATCGTTGAAGACTTTGTTTTGTAAAACACCCCTCATTTTGACATCAACACAAATCAAATTGTATTTGTCACATGCGCCCGAATACCGTGAAATGCTTACTTACAAGCCCTTAACTTCTTGGTGGGCAGTATTGAGTAGCTTGGATGAATAAGGTGCCCAGAGTAAACTGCCTGCTACTCTGTCCCAGATGCTAATATATGCATAGTATTAGTAGTATTGGATAGAAAACACTCTGAAGTTTCTAAAACTGTTTGAATGATGTCTGTGAGTATAACAGAACTCATATGGCAGGCGAAAACCTGCGAAAAATCCAACCAGGAAGTGGGAAATCTGAGGTTTGTAGTTTTACAACTCTTTGCCATTCCAATATACAGTGTAAATGGGGTCATATTGCACTAGATTAGAGGTCGACTGATTTATGACTTTTCAACGCCGATATCGATTATTGGAGGACCAAAAAAAGCTGGTACCAAATAATCGGCCAATTCTTTTAAATGTATTTGTAATAATGACAATTACAACAATACTGAATGAACACTTATTTTAACTTAAAATAATACACCAATAAAATCAATTTAGCCTCAAATAAATAATGAAACATGTTCATTTTGGTTTAAATAATGCAAAAACAAAGTGTTGGAGAAGAAAGTAAAAGTGCAATATGTGCCATGTAAGAAAGCTAACGTTTCAGTTCCTTGCTCAGAACATGAGAACATATGAAAGCTGGTGGTTCCTTTTAACATGAGTCTTCAATATTCCCAGGTAAGAAGTTTTAGGTTGTAGTTATTATAGGAATTATAGGAGTATTTCCCTCTATACCATTTGTATTTCATATACCTTTGACTATTGTATGTTCTTATAGGCACTTTAGTATTGCCAGTGTAACAGTATAGCTTCCGTCCCTCTCCTCGCTCCTCCCTGGGCTCGAACCAGGAGCACAACGACAACAGCCACCCTCGAAGCAGCGTTACCCATGCAGAGCAAGGGGAACAACCACTCCAAGTCTCAGAGCGAGTGATGTTTGAAACGCTATTAGCGTGCACCCCGCTAACTAGCTAGCCATTTCACATCGGTTACACCAGCCTCATCTCAGGAGTTGATAGGCTTGAAGTCATAAACAGCGCAATGCTTGACGCACAACGAAGAGCTGCTGGCAAAACGCACGAAAGTGCTGTTTGAATGAATGCTTACGAGCCTGCTGCTGCCTACCACCGTCAGATACTTGTATCTTCTTAAGTGACTTGCCTAGTTAAATAAAGATTAAATAAAGGTGTAAAAATACAAATTTAAAAAAACGTCCAAATAGGTGTCCAAAAATACAGATTGTTATGAAAACTTGAAATCGGCTCTAATTAAATCGGCCATTCCGATTAATCGGTCGACCTCTACACTAGATGTCAACAGTCTTTAGAACGTTGTTACAGGCTTCTACTGTGAAGTGGGGGCGAATGAGAGGGGATTGAGCCAGGTGACTGGCGCGCGTTGGAACGCGCGTTTGGATTTGTTTACCCGAACGCCCTAACAAAAGAAGCTATTTGGACATAAATGATTAACTTTATCGAACAAATCAAACGTTTATTGTGGAACTGGGATTCCTGGGAGTGCATTCTGATGAAGATCATCAAAGGTAAGTGAATATTTACAATGCTATTTCTGACTAATGTTGACTACACAATATGGGGGATATATTTTTGGCTGCTTTGTTGTCTGAACGCTGTACTCAGATTATTGCATGGTTTGCTTTTTTTGTTTGAAATCTGGTTGCAATAAGGAGAAGTATATCTCTAATTCCATGTATAACAATTGTATTTTTATCAACATTTATGATGAGTATTTCTGTAAATTGATATGGCTCTCTGCAAAATCACTGCATGTTTTAGAACTACTGAACTTAATGTGCCAATGTAAAATTTGATTTTTTGATATAAATATGCACTTTATATGTATTGTGTAACATGAAGTCCTATGAGTGTCATCTGATGAAGATCATCAAAGGTTAGTTTTAGTAATTTTATCTCTATTTGTGCTTTTTATGACTCCTCTCTTTGGCTGGAAAAAAGGCTGTGTTTTTCTGTGAGTTGGTGGTGACCTAACATAATCGTTTGTGGTGCTTTTACTGTAAAGCCTTTTTGAAATCAGATACTGTGGCTGGATTAACGAGAATTGTATCTTTAAAATGGTGTAAAATACTTGTATGCTTGAGGAATTTTAATTATGAGACTTTTATTCTTTTGAATTTGGCGCCCTGCACTTTCACTGGCTGTTGGCGAGGGGCGACGCTACCGTCCCACATATCCCAGAGAGGTTACCCAAACAATGCAGCTCCAGAATTGATGAAATAAAGTAAAAAATAAATTCAATCCAAAAGTAACATGAAAATTACATCACAATAACGAGGCTATAAACAGGGTGTACCGGTACATAGTCAATGTGCGTGGGTACAGGTTAGTCGAGGTCATTTGTAAAGTGTAAAGTGAAGATGCATAGATAATAAACAGCGAGTAGCAGCAGTGTAAAAACACTGGGAGAGTCGATGTAAATACTCCAGTATATCCCCGGGAACACAAACAACTTAAATGATTGTATGTAGCTCACGATAGAGCAGCGGAAGAATTCCGCTTGAGTTGTCAGGCAAGTCCCATATATTTCAAATGTCTGGTCAATTTTGTGTACTGTGAGGGCTATCTAATGGACAGAAAATGTCAACCTGAGTTTTAAATGTCACGATTCCACATAGTAGTAAGGTTATTGTAACCACTCGGTTGGCAAAGAGCTAACTTGTCTCGAACTAGCATGTAAGAAAAGGACAATTGTGTATAATACAATGGTAGGTAAAGTAACCGTTGCGACCATAAACCATGGACAGTAAGGATTTAGTGGAAAAGACGGATTCTGTGATGTTCCAACTGCATACGAGGTGAGGCATGTTGACAATCAGCCACTCAATGGAGCAATCAGCCAACACAAACCAGGTCAGCTTCTGGCTGAGTGGACAGATCTTCATCTTGACAGGACAGATCCTGAAGACTCCAATTGCCCCCTTGAGATGGCAAATTACAAGCAAATAAATGAAGGTCAGGATTCAGGGAAAAGGCGGAGACGGCCGTATGTGTGTGTTGCGTTGTGTCAGAGAGCCCATAAAAGGGAGCTAGTGGCGGGACCCTAAGCGGTCACCTTGATCAATAAATAGCCATAGTCCTGAGGCTGGACTCATAGGGAAGGTGTAGAGAATGGATGCATTAGCTGAATAAACATGGATGTGCTCCATATGGTCAGTGAGGGGTGTCTGTGCCAAGTTGACCACACTGACAGGACACAGGCTGGTCAGGCAGGAAGTAGAGGTGTGGGGGGGGGGGGGGGCTCTCCTGCCAGGCGAGACCACCCCACTGGGCACACAGCCGGTGTAGTTCAAGTGGAGCCCCCCGATCCAACACACACAGACAGAGACACATGCACACACAAACATGCATGTGTGAACGTACAGGTTGTGCGCACACACTAACCCACCCACACATAACCTCAACACTCCAACAGCTCACACTTACACGTGATAGACCACTGAACAGAAGCCAAACTGCCCCTCCTCCCGCCCTCTCCTCTTCCCTCCCTCTCCTCCCTCCCAGCCTCAACCAGCCTCTACTGTGTAACCTACACACGGTGGCCAAGCTGTCTTCCCAGTGCAGACCAGACTGGACAACCCAGCCATGATGGCTGGCCTGCCAGCCAGACCAATCTACACACAGTAACCAAAACTCAGGCTGTAACAGGTGTAATCAATATGATGATAGCGCCACCCTGTCTTCCATTCATATTGCTGCTAGGTGGTTTAGATTAAAAATCAGCACACCCAGCCTCACTACATCTCAGGATGTTCATCACTGCTCCCCTCTAAGATGGGAGGGGAATGTAGGCTTGGAGGAGAGGAGCTACTCAATCCCCCTGCACGATCCTAACCACCCCTCTCCCCCTAGAAGCCCCATAACATACCCTGCCTTTTGAACGTACAGTGAGTAGATACTCAATATGGAGTAGCGGCAGAAGGCTTGTCTCCCCAAAGGAGCAAAGGGATCCCTCCAAAACTCAAGAAGGGCGCCCATCAAAAAGGATAATGGGATAGTGGGGCATCTTTAAAGCACCCTGGAGAGGATCTGCCAAGGAGTCGAGGACACTGGAGGACTTAATGGGCTATTAGGAGGGTAGGGGTGTTCTGTTGGTCGGGAGGCTGAGGAGAAGGCTGCTGTAGCAGGCATCCATCAGCCTCTAGGGAGGGGCTAGCATTAGCACGGGCTAACGGAGAGGGGAGACGGTGAGAGGGGGCGCAGAGTGTGGGTAGAAGGTGAGGGGGGTGAGGAGAATAGAATCCCATGTTTAACAGTAAACCTTGGACAAGGACACTAACACACGGATGACTTCTCCTAGCTACAGAACTTCTCTCTCGCTCTCTCCTCTCCCTCAGAAAGAGGGGACCGGAGATCACTGAATGAAAAGAAATGAACACGACCACTGTGGTTACAAAGCACTTTGCACTGTAAAGCTAAATGTACCTCCTTTTGCAGATGATAACCTATATTTAAAACAAGCAGCCCTATCTTTCTAAAACTGTGGTCGGATGCCAGTGTGCGGGTGTGATTTCCTGACACGTAACATCATGCAGAAGTGACGCTTCTGAAAGGCATTTATCGTCACACTCAACTCCAGGCACAGTCTAAGGTGCAAATAATCTATTCTGTATAGTAACACATGCAAAAATGTACTGACATATGTAGACACACACATGGACAAACACAGAAAATACACACCTACACACACAGGTGTTAGCTCTGAGGAAACAGCTCACATTCTAACCATTACCTTCACTTATTATTGATATTCCTAGAATGTTATGTGCTGTTTTTTTAATGAAGGGCACAGAGAATGGAGTGGATATACAGTGTGTGTGTGTGTGTGTGTGTGTGTGTATGTTTTGCATGAGTGTGTGTTTTGCGTGAGTGTGTGTTTCTGTGCGTGTGTGTGTGTGAGCGTGTGTGTGTGAGCGTGTGTGAGCGTGTGTGTGACTGAGTGAGTGAGTGAGTGTGTGTGTGTGTGTGTGCGTGCATGCATGCAGTGAATCATGTCTGTAGGCAGGTTCACGTCGGTGAGACAAACAGAAAGTGTGAGTCACTGCCTCTGTTCCCTGGACACGCCTTTCAGCTGGTTAAAACACACACCAATCCTCCTCTCAGTCAGTGCTCGATGACACACACACTTTACATTCACAAGAATATTGTACATTCACAACTAGTTTGAACTAGCATTTACAGATATATTTCTTAGGGATGGGACTCATGTTAGATGAAAAGGCATGAGCGGTCAAAACAGAAAGGAACTCAAATATAAGGGTGTAAAGGTAGAACAAGAACACTGTTCAGTTCCGTGTGTGTGTGTGTGTGTGTGTGTGTGTGTGTGTGTGTGTCTCTAATCTACATACATTTATCAGGAAAGGATCCACCATCTGGTATCCAAGCAGAGTTCTGATTAAAAGACATCCACTACTTAGCCCTTGTCCCCCCAGACAATGAACAGTGGGATCGTGCTTTCCAGGCATATACACATGTACCAGTTACTAATCACCAATACCACCCTTCACCACACGCAGATGTGCAAACACATTCAATTCTCATGCATCTCTCACACTGCGCATACCACACAGACACACACCTCTTACATCCATGAACCTCAACCAGGAGTGAATGTGAAAAGCTTTATTGAAATGAACAACAAGTTCACACACACACACACCATGTCACTTTGGAATAACACTACCAACAGTTACTCTAGGCTCTGGGTTTAGACAGAGTCTGTGGCTGTCTCTCTGTCTCGACTGTGATGGACCAAGTGGGGGGACAACAACTCTGCAACCCACAGTCCCAGGTGTTCAGGGAAGAAGAGAGAGACTCGAGCCCCAGATCCTCCAAGAATAGCTTTGCATGCCGTGCCATGGTGCCCAGCCAGGAGGCAGAGCACAAACAACTGGCCGCCAAGCCGTCTGGATTAAACAACATGCCTTTAGCCTGGCACTCCCTGATACCCCAGGGCTGACTGGCTTTTGTTCCTCTTTTAACCCTCCACCATGCACCCCGCATTGCTACCGTACAGAGCACTGAGGATATGGCGGGTTATGCTGAGTATGGATGAGATGCTAAATGCAAATCCTATACTTACAGTAAAGAGACAGTGTTCAGTGAAACAATACAGCCTTAGCTTCACTAGAGTGTTCAAGGGAATATATGCAAAACGGACAGGAGGAGGATTGCTAAAAACCCAGTGTTGGGTCTCTCTCCCCCAATGGGGAACGATCAGGGCTGGCTCTCTAATGGCACGCGTCCAGGGGGAGAACTTTAAAGCCATTCCTAGCGCCGACACAGAGGCCTCTGCAAATCCCTGGGTACCACCCAGTCTCTACTAATCCAACCTCCCAACCACCACGCCAATCCAACGCACGTTAGACAGGATGGGGGAGAGCACCCTGAGCTTGACTTTGTTTTCGAGATGGCCCTCGCTACCATTTCAGCTCCCAATCACTTCCTGACAGACTTCCTAAGAAGGGAATATCCGAGGGTGTTCCACAGAGTTCCTATGTTCCCCACTGTGGCACCCTTTTGCCACTGCACAGTACCTGTAGAGGGTTGTTGCTGTGGCCTTGAAAATCAGAGTTCAGTTGGAGTTCAGTTGGAGTACTTTTGTTACTTTAAATGCTCTATTCAGAGCAACTTCAATGGGGTCATCTTACTGCAGCAAATTCTATTCATAAAGCCAGGTGTTGCATACAGATTGGACTACAGTATGTATTTATACTCAACAGTGAACATACCGGCATCAAAAATTGACAGTGTTCTGATTCTCCATGGTTTCTCCTGAAGTGTGCACTTGTTCACTCGCCTTTACACCAGTCCATTCCTTTTCAATCAATGAGGTATAGTGTACAAGTGCACACTTTGGGAGAAGGGTAGCCATTGACTTTACTCCAGAAGCAGACTATAATCCAACGAAAACCTCTCATTACACATCCCCTTGTTATATCTACTCTTGTACTTTTGACAAAATAAGCTTGGAAAGAGGATACGATACAAACAAATGTAAACTTTAGTATGGCCACCTTATCAGCCGCGTCCAAAAATGATGTGGCCCAGTTGTGTTTCAATTTGACAGATTGTGACGCAATCCACTTTCCATGCAAAATCCGCCAACATTTCAAAACGCTCCATCTTCGGATTTCAAGGCCCTAGCTAATAGCAGGAGAGGGGGATTCCAGGCACAGCAACAAGTCCAAAGGGTATGAGAAGGAACCGAAACAGGCCTGCCGTCTCCACTTTATCTTGCACTGCTGCTTCCATAGGCCAGATATGATCAGGAAAGAGTGGGTGAAAAAGAGGGTCTGGAGGAGAAGAGAGGAGGAGAGGTGAAGAGAGGACAGGAGAGCAGAGCAGAGAGTGGCTAGAAGAGGAGAGAGATTGCCAGGCCAGAAAACGCACCTTTGGATCACGCCACGCAAGCTGGAGCATTTTACAATAACCCAGGACATTCCAAGTAATTAGCCAAGAATTTCTTACATGTGGCTCCCTCTGACGTCAATCATGTACTTTCCAAGATTTCCCTTCTTTTTTGTGTGTTTTGCAAATGGCATTGCGTAACGCTGCTTTTGTGAGCTGCTCTTGGCATGGGTGTTACATTGGTTCAGGGGGGTGGGCCATGGAGGGAGCTCCCACAGTGGGGGGTGGGGGGGGGGGTGGGGGGGGGCAGCACACTGACCTCAATCTAACTGACCATTTCATTTAAGAGGCTGGTGTGTGTGTGTGTGTGTGTGTGTGTGTGTGTGTGTGTGTGTGTGTGTGTGTGTGTGGACTCTTGGTGGGTCACTGTAACATGAGAGATACTGTACATGACATGCCCAAACATACCTCCTCTGTGAAATTCATGACAAGCTCTTATTCTTGGGGAATTCGGTAATAACAAATAACTCGGCACAAACACAACGGAGGTTACAGAGGCTCAAATAGATCCCTATTGAACATTCAGACTGTGTCATGCCATTGACATACAGTGTGAGTCTCAGGGGTTTTCAAATGGATGTGTCATAATTAGGGTTACAAAGGGTGGGACATTTTCCATGGGAAGTTAAGCCATGGAATTTGGAGAATTCTGCTTCAATTAATAAAAAATGTTAACTTACAGTGAATCTTTTTTGTGGGACACACATGAGGTAATTATAGGTTTTGTGGCATATTTTGGTTAAACTATCCCCAATTCAATGGAATTGCAACCCCTCACATGTGCAGTGCACTCTTCCATCACATCTACAGCTGATATCAATATCTTGCACACTAATGAGATGCTATTGAGCTCATACTACTACACTGTCTGAGCCAAGGACTACATGCTTTATTTCAATTTAAAGTTGTATTAAGTTTTCTTGTTTTTCAAATCAACCAACACAACAAAATCCACATTCACAGATGTGACAGGCTTTAAAAAAAAAAAAAAACGTTATTTTTATATATATACATATATACACATATACACACATATACACACATATACACACATACATACACACACAAAAAAGAAACATATATATAAAGCTTGCAGCAGCACTATCAAGGTTCTTATTAGCTATTTCTAGCCTTCGCTGAGATGACGAGCAAATAATTAGTTTTGAGATTTTACAGCACCTTACACAATGTATCTGCTCATTTCCCTAATCTCCCCATTCACTCTGTCCAATTTGAAATATAGTTGAGTAGTGGAGACCAGAGTCTATCAAACTTGGGCTGTCTCCTGTGGAGGTCATAAGTGAGCTTTTCAAGAGGGAGAAAGTCAACAATCTGGTCAATCCACATTTTAAATGTAGGAGGGGTATTAGAGGCCCACAATAGAATAATACATTTCTTAGCAAAGTATGTAATAGTCATGAGCAAATTTTCTCTGTCAGCCCTGCTGGGCATTAAGAAGATAGATACATGGGGTCATATCAAACTGTACATCTAGTATTTTGCCAGAATCTAGCAATCTCTCTACAGCTCCAAAATACATGCATATAGGTTCCACTTTCAGAGGCACATCTTTTACAGTTAGGAGACATGTCTGTTTTCATTCTATGGAGTCTCAAAGGAGTGTAATACAATTTGTACAAAAAATTGTAATTAGATTCTTTCATTTTTACATTAGTAGAGGAGCAGTATACCCTGTCGCAAACCTCCGCCCATAACTCATCACTGATAGTCAGACCAAGGTCCTTTTCCCAAATTATTTTCAAAGGAGTAAAGGAACAGCCTCCTTTCTCAGAAAGGAGTCTATAGATATAAGATATTTTGCCTTTAATGGATTGTGCTGTGACAAGAAGGGTTTCAACTTAATTCAACTGAGTTCTAAACCTACTCTTGGAAGTAGATGAGGAAATGACATGTCTAATTTGAAGATATTTTTTATAAAACGGGATCTTGGCACATTGAATTCACTGCAGAGCTCTTGAAAGGATTTCTGTGTAGTGGTTTTCTGATGAAATAGGTCTGAAAAGGTCCTGATTCCTAGAGTATGCCAAAGATTAAAGTTGGCATCCCTCAGGGCTTTTGGCAAGTCTGGGTTGCCTACTATAGGCGAGTGAGAACATATTTGGGAGGAATTGCCCAGGTATTTCTTACAGTCCCTCCACGCTAGTAGGGTGCTGTACATCAAAGGTTTTGGCTATGTTGCCCACTTCACTAAAGTTATTAATGAATATAATTGAGCTTAGGGGCAATGAACCACAGGATTGGGCTTCTATCTGAATCCACGTTGACTCTTGTCTGTTTGTGATCCATGTTAGCATGTTGCGGATTTGGACAGACCAGTAGTACAATTGAAGGGCAAGACCACCCTTAAATTCAGGTTTCGATAGAGTGGAGAACTTGATCCTATGTTTTTTATTGCCCCATATAAATTTGGTGATGCTTTGGTTAGTTGTTTTGAAAAAGGAAACTGGGAGATAGCATGGGAGCATCTGAAATAAGTAGTTCAGTCTAGGGAGGATGTTCATACGGATGACATTCATTCTTCCTACTAAGCTAATTGGGAGGGAGATCCAGGTTTGGAGATCATTCTTGATTCGATCCAGGAGTGGGAGATAATTTTCCTTGAAAAGGCTATTCAGATCTGGTGTTATGAAGATCCCAAGGTATTAAAGCCCCTGTGTCTTCCATTGAAAAGGACATAGTGTCTTCATAGAGCTGGTGAGTGTAATATTGAGAGGGCAGACAGTAGATTTGTTAAAATTGATCTTATAACCTGAAAACTTGCCATACTAAGCAATTGTGTCTAAAATGGGAGGGAGAGATTTCTCAGGGTTGGATATGTAGAGCAAGACATCATCAGCGTAAAGCGTAATCTTGTGCTGCAGGCTGCCTGCAGAGACACCCATAATACTTGAATTGCTCCTTATCAACTCTGCCAGAGGCTCCGCCCCCAACAAGTAGAGCAGGGGGGAGAGCGAGCACCCTTGTCTTGTGCCCCGTTCCAGAGGGAATCTGTCAGAGTTCAGTCCGTTAGTAGTCACCATGGCATTTGGATGAGAGTATATTTATTTGATCCATTGAATAAAATTTGGGCCCATATTGAACTTTTCTAAGACTGAAAACAGAAAGCTCCTCTCCATTCTGTCAAACGCCTTCTCAGCATCCAGTGAAGCCAGCAGGACAGGGGTCTTCTGTGCGTTTACTTGATCAATAATATCAAAAAGACGGTGAATGTTATCAGAAGAGTATCTGTCACTAATAAATCCAGTTTGGTCCGCTTTTATTATTTTGGGAAGAAGAGTGTTTAGTCTTTTGGCGAGTAATTTAGTCATTATTTTGTAGTCGAAATCCAACAAGCTTATGGGCCGGAAGGACGAGCAGGATAGAGGGTCCTTGTCTTTTTTTAGCAAAACTGTAATGCGAGCTGTGTGCATTGAGTCTGGGAGAACTCAGTTTTTGCAAAAATCCTCCAGCATTGGCATGAAGATAGGGCTGAGCTGGGGCCAAAAAGCTTTGTAGAACTCTCTGGGGAATCCATCCGGGCCTGGGGACTTATTAGGTGGCATGGAGGTAATTGCCTCCAGGATCTCCTCAGGAGTGAAGGGGGAGTTGAGATCTTCTTGGTCGGTCTCTGATAGTTTAGGTAGCGAGATTCCCTTTACGAAAGAATGGAGTTCTGCCTCCGTGTGTTTTCTCTCAGAGGTATATACAGTAGTTTGCAGTAAAAATCATGGGGCAATTTATTTTTTATTTTTTTTTGGGTCATATGTGACCTCGTCCTCTGCTGTTCAGATAGCCATGATTGTACACTCTGACTACTATTTTTTAAATTGGTAAGCAAGCAATCTACTAGGCCTATTGCTATACTCATGGTATTTCTGTTTAGTAAAGAAAACTTCTTTTTTTTAATCTCCCGAGTATAGTCCAAATTCAGTTTGGCTTTAGCTGCTTTAAGTTGACTCCAGGAGGTGCTTTCTGGGGATTGTTTATGTACTTTTTCACAGCATTCCAGCTCCCTCTCGAGATCTGTGTGCTTCCATTGCTTTTTTCTTAGAGGAAGCATATGTAATTTGATGACCTCTTAGTGTGGCTTTAACAGCGTCCCTCCCACATTGTGGCCGGAGAAACAGGAGAATCTTTGCTGTCTTGTGTGTAGTTGTCTATCCATGTAGTTACCAATGTATGGAACGCTTCGTTTCATAACATAGAGGCATTGAATTTCCAGCTCTTTGACCTCGGGATGTTTTTGGAGGTGGACAAAGGCATGATCTGAAAGTGCTATGGGTCCGATTGTACACGTGGCTGAATTTATGAAAATCTTTGGGATAAAAAAGTAATCTATACGGGAGTAGGTGTTATGGACATTAGAGTAGTATGTATAGTCCATAGATGAGCTATTAGTCTCTCTCCAGATATCTATCAGTCCCATCTCTTTAGTAAGAGAGTTCAACATCTTTGCAGATCTAGGATTTGTGGTGGGGACTTGAGATGAGGGTTGGGTTAAGGGTACAATTAAAATCTCTGGCCACCACGCCAAAGGAAACACAATGCTCATTGAACAGGGTTATCATTTTTTACATGAAAGCAGGAGTATCTGTGTTAAGGGCGTATATATTTAAGATAGTAATTGGTTGACCACACAGTGACCCAGTTATCAAAATAAATCTCCCCTCCTGATCAGATATGTTTTTGTCAATTATGAATGGAACATTCTTATGGATAAGTATGGCTGTGCCTCTACTGTTTGATTTGAAAGATGAGAAATACACCTGTCCCACCCAAGCTCTGCAGAGTTTGGCATGTTCTGCATCACAGAGGTGTGTCTCTTATAATAGCGCGATATCGGCTATTTCCTTTTTTAGAGCACATAGTATCTTTTTCCGTTTTATTGCATGACCTAGACCATGGCAGTTCCATGTCAATAGATTTAAGGTAATAGTCATCGTCATCGAACAGTAATCGAGCTTTAGTGCAAGTCATCTCTGGGTAAAAGTGGATAATAGTTACAGCTGCGTTCACATAAAAGGAAAATAAATGGTGTACATAAAATAACAATCTCTGAACACCCCAGCCGAGTTCCCAAACAACTCGACACATCCCATTGGATCTATTACCCCCCCGCTCAGTCTCAATTCTGTGTTCCGAAAAAAAAGACTCCCCACCCAAGAAATGCCTCATCCTCTCCTCTCCTCTCCTCTCCGCATTGAGTAAATGACAACGTAGCCCCCGTCCAGACCACATTAAAAGAGGGAGAAAATAAAATCAATAGCCCAGCCCACATATACCTCCCCCAAGGGACGTAGGGAACCACAAGTAATAATAGCAACAAAAAAAAGGGGGAAATAAAAGTAGGCTGAAACGTTAGTAGGCCTAGGTTAGGCTATAGAGCCTATCCTCTCAGCTAAAGGAAAATAAATATAGATTGGACGGCTCTAATAACATTTAGCGGGGCGGGTGGGTCTTTGGATGTCGGCTATATGTTGTCTTACCTCCTTTAGTAATAGCATTAATCGCATTTAGTCACTGGTCCGTTTCTCATTGAAGGGGATTGTCTTTCAAAAAAAGTTTTGCCTCTTTGGGAGTTTTGAAGTGTCGCAGGGCTCCTTGGTGAAGATTCCTGAGCTCGTTTGGGTATTTGAATCCCCTGAAGATGCCTTGGTCAATGGAGTATTTCTTCACCTCGTCAAACTCTCGGCGCCTTCGGCGTATTCCAGCTGACAGGTCCTGGTGTAAAGTGAGTTTGGCGTTTCCCACTGTGATGGTGTTGATTTTCGCTGCCTGTAGAACTCGTTCCTTGTCGGTGAATCTCAGGAAACGTATGGTGATTGGGCGTGGTGGTTGTCTGGCTACTGGTGGGGGCCTCAGTGCTCGGTGAGCTCTCTCGAGTTCTATGGGCCTGTCGGTGGACAGGTGGAGCCACTCGGGAAGTTTGTCTTGCAGGTAGGGGATCAGTGGCATGTTTCCCTCTTCTTTTTCTCCCAGATTTAATAGAACACAATTATTCCCTCGCCCCCTGTTTTCCAGGTCCTCTGTTTTCTCTTCCAGATGCTCTATTTTCTTTTTGGCATATGCTATTGTTTCCATAGCATCTGTCGATAAGTTTTCCATGGATAGCATCTGCCTCGTCCAGGCGCCCCGCGTTTATGGTTCTCTTGTTGTTGATTTCCAGGATTGTCACCTTGCCCCCTATCGCACTGAGCTGAGAGTTAATGGCATCTAATTTAATGTTGAGTTCTGTACGTTGGGATCTCAACTCAGAAAGGATGTCTTCGACAGAGTGCGAGGTTGGCATTCGTTGGGCCTCAGGGGGGAATGGGTCCTCTTGCTCCTGGCTAATGGCGCTAGCTTTTTCTGAAGCTAGATTCTTCTTGGAGGCTTTTTCCATCACTAATGCTCGAGTCCGGGTAAAAATGTGTCGTCTTTTGTAGCCGCCATTACTTTTTTACTGAAGCTAAAGGAGTTTAAACTTGAAGTGGAGGTCAGATAAGGAATTGGAAAGTACTTGTGCGGAGCTCTTAGTTCACACGGCCATCTCGTTCAAGGGTCACGTGATCCCCGACTACATGCTTTCTGATAAGTTTTGATTACAATACTGGGTGGGGTGAATATATTTTATATGACATACAATCTTTTTTGATAACTAGTAAATGGTAGCCTATAGCAAAGTGTGTTTAAATCATTTCTAACTTGTTATTTCATGCTAGTTAGTTTTTGCTACCATGTGGGTTTGAGCTTGCTAACTGAGGAGTGTTAATTCACCTGTTTCCATACATGTTTCATTTTAAAACATTTATCTTACAAAGGAGTTGTTTAATCTAACTGCTTAACTATTTATCTGTACATAGAATTGTATTTTATTTTTTTACATATTTATTTCTAATCTTTACAGGAAAATACCACAGGCACTATCTGATGTGTGGAGACGTTTCACTGCAGCTAATATAGAAGGAAAAAGCTGTGTATATTTGCAAATACCGTGCAAAATCATGTGAAGAATGCAACAAAGATGCAGAATCATCTGGCAAGTGCATAAAGTTCCCTCATTGCTCACACCAATCAAGCTCTGACAAAAGTCTCTCTGCTTCTATTCGAGGTGAAAATGATGAATCAGACACCTTATCGATAGCAACAGCTCATGGTCCTCCTGGAATCAGAAGGTGTTTACTCAATGGAGGAACGTAGTCAGAGAAGTGCTGATGAATGTCTTGCTCAAGCTTTGTATGCAACTGGTTCAGCTCTGATGCTCACAGGCAATATGTATTGGAAGAGATGTCTGAATGTTCTTCGCCCAGCATACACCCCCAGCATGCTCCTAAATGACATCATGACACTGAAAACAAAGGATACACTACAGGAGAGCCAAGGAAATGGTTAGGTATGTGAAGGGTCATCAAGTTATAGCAGCAATCTACCTCACCAAGCAAATTGAGAAGAATAAGAGCGCCACATTGAATATGCTCAGCAATACCTGTTGGGGTGGTGTTGTCATGTTTGAAAGTCTCCTGGAGGGGAAGGAGTCTCTCCAAGAAATGGCCATATCACCGGCGGCCAATATGGACAGCCCCATCAAGAGGATCTTCCTGGATGATGTATTTTGGGAGAGTGTGGTAAAGCAGCCTGAAACTCCTGAAAACTATAGCAGTAGCTATTGCACGGATTGAGGGAGACAATGCCATCATGTCTGATGTTCAGACTCTGCTTGCAGGTGTAAGAGAAGGAATCTGTACTGCCCTGCCCACTTCACTGTTGCTCCAAGCAGAGGAAACTGCAGTTCTGAAATACATCAAAACGCATGAAGACTTCTGCCTGAAGCCCATACACACCGCAGCATACATGTTGGACTCCAAGTATGCTGGCAAGAGCATCCTGTCTGGTGCAGAGATCAACAAGGGCTATGGAGTCATCACTACCATGTCTCGCCACCGTGGCCTGGATGAGGGCAAGGTTCATGGCAGTCTGGCAAAGTACACTTCCAAGCAAGGACTTTGGGATGGAGACGCAATATGGCAGTCGTGCCAAAATATCTCATCAGCCACCTGGTGGAAGGGACTTGTGGATCTAAGGCTCTTTCCCTTGTTGCCACCATCATCCTCCAAATCCCACCAACATCAGCCGCCTCAGAGCACAACTGGTCCCTGTTTGGGAACACATACACCAAAGCACGCAACAGGCCGACCAATACAAGGGTTGAAAAATTGGTGGCCATCCGGGCAAATTTGAGGCTTTTTGAGTCTGACAACAAGCCATCCTCAACAAGGTTGGAAAGTGACAGTGAAGATGAGGCCGCAGAGTCTGACGTCCAAGAGGTGTACATTGAGGAGGAGAAGACATGGAAGACAACCAAAACTTTAGTTTCTAGACATTTTACAGATGTATGTTGAAAATGTTTTAGGGAGATGCGATGGATCATTGGGGATCAATATTCCCTTTCTTTGGTTGTTCAGTGAAATCATCCCATGTGAAGAGTCAACTCATTTAATTAAAGTTCAACATTTTTTTTCTATTGGAAGGATTTAATCATTTGCAATTATGTTGACATATGATAAGGTAAAGGGTTTATGTTTCTGTCTCAATATGATATGGTAAATATATCCAATGCAAAAAAACATCTACATTTAAATGGCATTAATAATAGTTTGCATATATTTCAGTTAATTCCCACGGAAAGTTTCCACCTCTGAATATTTCCCAAAATGTGCAACCCTAGTCATAATACGTAGCCTAGATGTGGAGTGTGGAAACGGAGGCAATAAAACAATGATCTGTGTGTCGGACGGTAGCGGTGAGAAGCGAGTGGGAGGGTTTGCTCTATTGCTCTCAGGCTCTAGTGCTGATGTCATGTAAACCAGGAAGGGGGATTATCAGTAATCACACTCACTCACTCAGGTTTTAGGGAGAGTTTGCAGAGGATTACTTCCCCATCTGATGCCGAGTGGATTGCTGCGTTATCATTATGATTAAATTCCTTATGCAGGCTTGTGTCTGTGCGCCTGTTTCTTTCACTGCTTGGGAGGAAAAGGGATGGGGCGGCACATGTACCGTAGCACATCTAGCCGATTCGATAAGGACAGGGTAAAGGCGCTTTATTTGACAGTGTCACTATGACATGGACATGACAGTGTCATAAACATAAATTAAACTGTCAATCATATGAACTTGAGTACACCCGAGGTCCTTAAGTAACCACATTTCAACCCCAGTGGGTCTAAAACTTTGCTTTAGCCGAGCTCATTTCACATCATAAAAATGATGTCATTGACTTTGGTTCCATTTGTGAACCAACGTTTTAATTTACTCCCTCACTTCATTCAAAACGTACATAAACTCAGCAAAAAAAGAAACGTCCTCTCACTGTCAACTGTGTTCGTTTTCAGCAAACTTAACATGTGTAAATATTTGTATGAACAGTCAGTATCTGGTGTGGTCACCAGCTGCATTAAGTACTGCAGTGCATCTCCTCATGGACTGCACCAGATTTGCCAGTTCTTGCTGTGAGATGTTACCCTACTCTCCCACCAAGGCACCTGCAAGTTCCCGGACATTTATGGGGGGAATGGCCCTAGCCCTCACCCTCCGATCCAACAGGTCCCAGACATGCTCAATGGGATTGAGATCCGGCCTCTTCGCTGGCCATGGAAGAACACTGACATTCCTGTCTTGCAGGAAATCACCCACAGAATGAGCAGTATGGCTGGTGGCATTGTCATGCTGGAGGGTCATGTCAGGATGAGCCTGCAGAGGAAGGGTACCACATGAGGGAGGAGGATGTCTTCCCTGCAATGCACAGCGTTGAGATTGCCTGCAATGACACCGCCCCAGACCATGACGGACCCTCCAGCTCCAAATCGATCCTGCTCCAGAGTACAGACATCGGTGTAACGCTCATTCCTTCGACGATAAATGTGAATCCGACCATCACCCCCGGTGACCACGACTCGTCAGTGAAGAGCACTTTTTTCCAGTTCTGTCTGGTCCAGCGACGATGGGTTTGTGTCCACAGTCGACGTTGTTGCCTGTGATGTCTGATGAGGACCTGCCTTTACAACAGGCCTACAAGCCCTCATTCTAGCCTCTCTCAGCTTATTGCAGACAGTCTGAGCACTGATGGAGGGATTGTGCGTTCCTGGTGTAACTCGGGCAGTTGTTGTTGCCATCCTGTACCTGTCCCGCAGCTGTGGTGTTCGGATGTACCGATCCTGTGCAGGTGTTGTTACACATAGTCTGCCACTGCGAAGACGGTCAGCTGTCCGTCCTGTCTACCTGTAGCGCTGTCTTAGGCATCTCACAGTACGGACATCGCAATTTATTGCCCTGGCCACATCTGCAGTCCTCATGCCTCCTTGCAGCATGCCTAAGGCACATTCACACAGATGAGCAGGGACCCTGGGCATCTTACTTTTGGTGTTTTTCAAAGTCAGTAGAAAGGCCTCTTTAGTGTCCCCTAAGTTTTCATAACTGTGAACTTAATTGCCTACCGTCTGTCTTAACGACTGTTCCACAAGTGCATATTCTTTAATTGTTTATGGTTCATTGAACAAGCAGTGTTTAAACCCTTTACAATGAAGATCTGTGAAGTTATTTGGATTTTTTACGAATTATCTTTGAAAGACAGGGTCCTGAAAAAGGGTCTTTCTTTTTTTGCTGAGTTTATCATTACTAGGCAATGGCTCAGTTTACTGCGTTGATTCTGAATCATACTTATTGTTCTAACTCTGGAGTGATTGCCAGAGTGGGGAGCTGGTTTAGGTGTTTGCTTTCCCTCATATAGATGTGCTCAGAGCAGGATTGGCTGGATTTCTGCTTGAGCCCCATTTGTTGATGCATAGATCCCATGCCATCTGATGTCAACAAGCTATTCAGACGATTTAATCCACTTGTGTGAATAGACGTAAGTCCTCCAAATCGCGATTGTCATTGGCACTCCTGAGAAAGAAAGCCACCAGACGGCCAGATGAGTTGGTTTAACAGTACAATGACAGGGTCAACATTTCGAATCCTTGTGCGTCACTGGGGCTTGGCGTAAAATATATATTTTAGGAAAGCAAACATTTCTTAGATCTTCTCCTGAGTGCAATGACAAAGAGATTGTCCAAAATCCACTCCACCGGTAGGAAAGGTGTTACCGTTAAACCACCCAATTCTTTTTAAAACCAACGGTAATGTCTAAGCCTTCCTTTGCAAACCAGTTCCTCCTCCTAAAGCTGAACCCAGTGAGGAGGGGGGAATGTGGAAATGATAGGGCTGTCACGATGAGCTCTCTGACAAGCAGGACCATAGCCATTAACATCATGGAGGAGATGCTTTAATTATAAGATTTGCTTTATGAAACGGAGCCTTTCCTCACTGGAGAACTCAAACCGGTAATTAGGCAGATCGGGTGTTATAAACACAGGGTGAAACAGGTAGGACATCTCTCGGATTCTCTCATATTTTAATGTTGTCTCAGTGTAGGCATTCTAACTAAGAGGTTCACATCATCATGATGTTGAGGAGTCAGCCGTAAGACTGCAGCAAGGTGTTCCCATCTAGGCCCTCAATAACTAGTTGGTTCTCATCTGGTCTTAACGCAATTCCTTGCATCCTCTCCCCTCACCTCCTTCTCAACTGCATCCAAGGTCCCTCCACTCTGACCTTCTTCTCCAGGTTGCGTATAACCAAGCAAAGATTAATTGCGAAATAGGCTAGCCTTAGGGGCCAGGACAGTATTCAAAAAGTTTCCCAGAGTAGGAGTGCTGATCTAGTTTCAGGTCTCCGCTGTCCGTGTTGTCCTATTCATTGTGATCTACAAGATCAAATCTGATCCTAAATCAGCACTTCAACTCTGAGACGCTTCAAACATACATACCCAGTTGACTATGTGCTAGCTGGGGGTCACGGATTTATAGAGAAAACATGCTTTGTGCCCCAATCCCAGCCACAATTTGAAAAGCCATTCAAGTAGCCTGTCGTAACAACAAGGCTTACTGACACATTGTCTTTGAACCGTCAAAGCCCTAATAAATGCCCCTGGCTAGCACTGAAGACACACCACCTGGGATCACACAAAACAAAAAGAACAACGGGAGCAAAGTGAGAGAGCCTCGCTTCATGTGATTGGCTTGCTTCCTACACCAATTAAAATCTGCACGCTTGCGTGCATGCTCCGAAGCCAACACTCCAAAGAGCCTAGAATGGCTTGTTTGTTTACTGCGACCCCATTGACAAAAAGGGGCTTGATCGTAGCTCAGGGTGAGTCTTCTTCTTAAATCTTCTTTCTCCCAGCAAAGAGTTCAGTCTTGCTTACCCAAGGTATGGAGAGAGAACCTGGAAGGAACAGTGCCTAAACTGGAGGTGGTGGCCATCCTAATGGGACAACTCTGAGAGGACGTAGAGGAGGGACCAGAAGTAAAGACCAGAAACATGGCTCCACATAGAAACGAACAAAAACATATGCGCACACACACACACACACACACCCACAAACACCAATTGGTACACACATGCACACGCGCGCACACACAATATTTGCTTTTACATTCCCTTCAGAGCCTGAGGTTTTAGACCCAATATGACCGCTTCTCCGCCCTGCTTGACGTCAAAGGGGGCAAAGGGGCCAGGCGATTACCCAGCGTAAGCGGCATAAGCCAGGGATGATTGTTTACGTAGGTCATCACCGTTGTCGTTATTATCAAGGCATTACTTTATTAGATAATGGAAGGGTCTTGATCCTCCATGGATGTAATACTGTAGTAAAATGACACTGGTGATATGATCTTACAGATTAGGTCATTCCCTGATTCCCTTGGTGTTTCTTTGGGGAGCATGGCTTTGGATTTCTCTAATCCATTCTACTTTTACATTTTTGTAATTTAGCAGACACTCTTATCCAGAGTGTCTTATTGGAGCAATTAGGGTTAAGTGCCTTGTTGAAGGGCATAGACATATTTTTCACCAAGTCGGCTTGGGAATTTGAGCCAGAGACCTTTTGGTTTCTGGCCCAATGCTCTCTTTTGGTCCATGGCCCATGGCCTCTTTTGGCCAACACAGTCTAAACGCATGACTATGAAAACATGTGAATGACACGCAACTCAACACAATTGCAACAGCTTTTTAAAAATTATTTCCCACCACATCATAAGTAACAAAAACAAGAGTGAGTCACTTGTGCCAAGCACAATGCTGCATTACTCTGTCGACTTCAGAGGGGGTCTGCTGTGTTCGGTTGACAGCTGCAATAGCGTGGAGGGTTAGTGAGATGCTGGGCTGATGAGACACATGGGAGGGGAATCTATTAGTGTGGTGACTATGGTCAGATCAGTGAGGGGAGGCTCAACAGTCACCCTCTTTGTGCATCTGAGCACATGTATGAGAGTGTGTATGTGTGTGTGAGAGAGATACAGAGTTTGCCTTTTGTGTCTATAAATATCTGTATTTCACCCCAATGCTCTGGCGACCAGGGCAGCTCTCAGCACGCCCTCTCTCACTCCATCCCCCCCCCCCCTTCTCTCTCTAGTCCACCCACACTTAACCCTTTCAGGCCTGGTCCGCTCCCACACAAAAAAGCTATACCACAATGGTGAAGTTGTTATAGGTTCATCCTGAAGGAAGGTCCTGGAAGAAGAGGGGATGGTTTAGAGCGCTAATGGTTGGTAGCCAATGGGGATGGATAATAAGGTACACTACATGACCAAAAGTATGAGGACACTTGCTCGTTGAACATTCGTTCCAAAAGCATGGGCATTAATATGGAGTTGGTCACCCCCTCGCTGATTTAACAGCCTCCACTCTTCTGGGAAGGCTTTCCACTAGATGTTGGAACATTGCTGCGGGGACTTGCTTCCATTCAGCCACAAGAGCATTAGTGATGTCGGACACTGATGTTGGGCAATTAGGCCTGGCACGCAGTCGGCGTTCCAATTCATCCCAAAGGTGTTTGATCGGGTTGAGGTCCAGGACTCTGTGCAGGCCAGACAAGTTCTTCCACACTAATCTCGATAAACCATTTCTGTATGGACCTCGCTTTGTGCACAGGGCATTGTCATGCTGAAACAGGAAAGGGCCTTCTCCAAACTGCTGCCACAAAGTTGGAACCACAGAATGTCATTGGATGCTGTAGCGTTAAGATTTCCTTTCACTAGAACTAAGGGGCTTTGCCTGAAACATGAAAAAACTGACCCAGACCATTATTCCTCCTCCACCAAAATGTTCAGTTGGCATTATGCAGTCGGGCAGGTAATGTTCTCCTGGCATCCGCCAAACCCAGATTCGTCCGTCGGACTGCCAGATGGTGAAGTGTAATTCATCACCCCAGAGAATGCGTTTCCACTGCTCCAGAGTTCAATGGCGGCAAGCTTTACACCACTCCAGCCGACGCTCGGCATTCCACATGGTGATCTTAGGCTTGTGTGCCTCTGCTCAGCCATCGAAACCTATTTCATGAAGCTCCCGATGAAGAGTTCTTGTGCTTACGTTGCTTCCAGAGGCAGTTTAGAACTCGGTAGTGGGTTCTACAACTGAGGACAGATTATTTTTACAGGCTACGCGCTTCAGCACTCAGACGGTGCCACGTTGAAAGTCACTGACTTCTTCAGGAAGGCCATTCTACTGCCAATGTTCGTCTATGGAGATTGCGTGGCTTTGTGCTTGATATTATACACCAATGGGTGTGGCTGAAATAGCCGAATCCACTAATGTGAAGGGGTGTCCACATACTTTAATGCATAACGCATGAGAGGTTAACACATGCCAGTTCTAAACATAGCTTAATTTGACCCCCCCCACCCCAAAAAAACTGTGATTCCTGTGTATCTAAAGCTCATGAGAGTTTGGAATATATGTCAACATGTGCATGTTAAAGTGATTGGGAGAAAGAGAGACTGAAAGACAGAGAGCAATGAACTCAAAGAACTCCATTTCTCCTTCAGTCGTTCATTCATCAACCCGCTGCTGGAGAAGACTATGCTGTCCCCAGAGCGTTGGCACAACGTTAGCGGACCGGCAGTCTCCCCAAAGCGACGTTTCTCATTAGCCGGCGCTACCCCCGCTAGCTCATTAATCTAGCTAGCGGCTAATGGGCTGCAGCAGCATCGCAGGCGAAATGAGAGAGTGGGCGGATGACAAATCTCCCCCCCACTCGCCCGGCACAACATACGGGTTGTTGCCTCTCACACAACCTGGGCCGTGTTCTGTTACGGCGCACATCGTATGTGAAATGCAATTGAAAAAAAAATCTGCTTTGATAAGTTACGGTAGTGCCTGCCCGTTTTACATTGTAAGAACACTTGTTCTTATCTCAGAAGTGCCTGAGACAAGCTTATTCTCAAAAGTGCACAAAATGCCAAATCACAGTGAGATGGCTATCTCAATGGGTTTATGAGTGACAGGCTAATTACCCAATGGGGAACAGATGGGAGGAGGGGTCATGGTAGGGTTTTTCTCTGACTAGGCAGGACTTTGAGCTAGAGGCCAACCATCAAAAACGGCTTAAGTTTTTGAGATGCTCCTACGGAAGTTATAACAAAGCATTACCATGTTTTTCCATATCTCTACGGTCTCCCATATATGAAATGGATGGTTGTGTAAAACTATTTAACTACAAAAGTGGTTGAATTGATATATATTGCAAGCTCTGATATTGCTCAAATGTAGAATACAAGTAGTCAGTTTTCTGCCCTACATACACAAACACACAACATTAGGCTCTCTCAATGCATCTTAGAAATACAGACCTACAAACAGATACAATAGGAGGAAATATCAATATTTATGATAAGCTTGACTTTTTGGTAGCTGTTGAATAAACAACTTTCTAAGTCAAATATGCTCTCATTCAGTGCTGTATGGTCCTGCCTGACAAAAAATGCATAATTACACTTTTTTTTTATGTTGTGGCTATTGTAATCGTCTCTAAGTGCACTCATACACTGAAAACTGTCATTTTTTCAAGTCCGCTGGCTCACTGCATTTGTGTTGCACATTGGGATGATCCGGTGCACTCTTATCCTGATCAGGTTGACCTTGCAAATTGATTCTTCGAGACAGTCTGCCCTGGAGTTGCCTTATATGTTGACTTCAAACCAAATTGTATTAGTCACATGCGCCGAATACAATAGTTGTACACCTTACAGTGAAATGCTTACTTTACGAGCCCCTAACCGACAGTGCAGTTTCAAAAAATACGGATAAGAATAAGAGATAAAAGTAACAAGTAATAATGAGGAGCAGTAAAAAAAAATATATATATATACAGGGGGGTGCCGGTACAGAGTCAATATGCGAAGGTTAGTTGAGGTAGTATGTAAATGTAGGTAGAGTTAATTAAAATGACTATGCATAGATGACAACAGAGTGGCAGTGGTGTGGGGAGGGGAGGGTCAATGTGAATAGTCTGGGTAGCCATATGACTAGATGTTCAGGAGTCTTATGGCTTGGGGGTAGAAGCTGTTTAGAAGCCCCTTGGACCTAGACTTAGCGCTCCGGTACCGCTTGCCGTGTTGTAGCAGAGATAACAGTCTATGACTGGGGTGGCTGGGGTCTGACAATTTTTAGGGCCTTCCTCTGACACCGCCTGGTATAGAGGTCCTGGATGGCAGGAAGCTTGGCCCAGGTGATGTACTGGGCCGTTCGCACTACCCTCTGTAGTGCATTGCAGTCAGAGGCCAAGCAGGTGCCATACCAGGAAGTGATGCTCTCGATGATGCAGTTGCAGAACCTTTTGAGGATCTGAGGACCCATCCCAAATCTTTTCAGTCTCTTGAGGGGGATTAGGTTTTGTCGTGCCCCCTTCATGATTGTCATGGTGTGCTGATGATGTGGACACCAAGGAACTTGAAGCTCTCAACCTGCTCCACTGCAGCCCCATTGATGAGAATGGGGGAGTGCTCGGTCCTCTTTTCCTGTAGTCCACAATCTCCTTTGTCTTGATCACGTTGAGGGAGAGGTTGTTATCCTAGCACCACACGGCCAGGTCTTTGACCTCCTCCCTATAGGCTGTCTCGTTGTTGTCAGTGATCAGGCCTACCACGGTTGTGTCATCAGCAAATGTAATGATGGTGTTGGCAGTGAACAGGGAGTACAGGAGGGGGAAGAGTACGCACCCCTGAGGGGCCCCTGTGTTGAGGATCAGCATGGCGGATGTGTTGTTACCTACCCTTAACACATGGGGGCGGCCTGTCAGGAAGTCCAGGATCCAGTTGCAGAGGGAGGTGTTTAGTCCAAGGGTCCTTGGCTTATTGATGAGCTTTGAGGGCACTATGGTTGAACACTGAGCTGTACTCAATGAATAGCATTTTCACATAGGTGTTCCTTTTGTCCAGGTGGGAAAGGGCAGTGTGGAGTGCAATAGAAACTGCATCATCTGTGGATCTGTTGAGGCAGTATGCAATTTGGAGTGGGCCTAGGGTTTCTGAGATAATGGTGTTGATGTGAGCCATGACCAGCCTTTCAAAGCACTTCATCGCTACAGACGTGAGTGCTACGGGTCGGTAGTCATTTAGGCAGGTTACCTTAGTGTTCTTGGGCACAGGCACTATGGTGGTCTGCTGAAAACATGTTGTATTACAGACTCGGACAGGGAGAGGTTGAAAATGTCAGTGAAAAGACTTGGTCAGCGCATGCTCCCAATACACATCCTGGTAATCCGTCTGGCCCTGAGGCCTTGTGAATGTTGACCTGTCTAAAGGTCTTACTCACATCGCCTGCGGAGAGTGTGATCACACAGTCTTCCAGTGCAGCTGATGCTCTCATGCATGTTTCAGTGTTATTTGCCTTGAAGCGAGCATAGAAGTAGTTTAGCTCGTCCAATAGGCTCGTGTAACTGGGCACGTCTCCGCTGTGCTTCCCTTTGTAGTCTGTAATGGTTTGCAGGCCCTGCTACATCCGACGAGCGTCAGAGCCGGTGTAGTACGACTCGATCTTAGTCCTGTATTGATGCTTCGCCTGTTTGATGGTTCGTCGGAGGGCATAGCGGGATTTCTTATAAGCTTCCGGGTTAGAATCCCGCTCCTTGAAAGCGGCAGCTCAACCTTTAGCTCAGTGCGGATGCTGCCTGTAAACCATAGTTTATGTTTGGGGTGTGTAGGTACGGTCACTGTGGGGATGAAGTTATCAATGCACTTATTGATGAAGCCAATGACAGATGTGGTGTACTCCTCAATGCCATTGGAGGAATCCCGGAACAAATTCAAGTCTGTGCTAGCAAACCAGTCCTGTAGTTTAGCATCTGCTTCATCTGACCACTTTTTTATTGATCTAGTCACTGGTGCTTCCTGCTTTAATTTGTGCTTGTAAGCAGGAATCAGTAGGAGAGAGTTATGGTCAGATTTGCCAAATGGAGGGCGAGGGAGAGCTTTGTATGCATCTCTGTGTGTGGCGTATAGGTGGTCCAGAGTTTTTTTCCCTCTGGTTGCACATTTAATGTGTTGATAGAAATGAGGTAAAACTGATTTAAGTTTCCCTGCATTAAAGTCTCTGGCTACTAGAAGCGCCGCCTCTGGGTGAGCGGTTTCTTGTTTGCTTATGGCGGAATACAGCTCATTCAATGCTACCTTGGTGCCAGCCTCTGACTGTGGTGGAATATGTAAACAGCTACAAAGAATAAATATGAAAACTCTCTCGGTAGGTAATGTGGTCTGCAGCTTATCATGAGAAACTCTACCTCAGGCGAGCAATGACTCGAGACTTCCTTAGATATTGTGCACCAGCTGTTGTTTACAAAAAAACAGACTGCCGCCCCTTGTCTTATCAGACACTGCTGTTCTATCCTACCGGTATATCGTATAATCAGCCAGCTGTATGTTGATATTGTGATGGTTTAGCCACGACTCCGTGAAGCATAAGATGTTACAGTTTTTAATGTCCCGTTGGTAGTTTAATCTTCCCAATTTGTATTGTCCAAAGATTGCATGTTTACGAGCAGAATTGAGGGGAGTGGTGGTTTATTTGTTCACCTCCTACTCCTCAGAAGGCAGCCCGCTCTCCAGCCTCTCTTTCTCCGCCTCCTCTTCACACAGATCACTGGGGTAGGGCCTGTTCCCGATGGAGCCGTATATCCTCCGCCTCGGGCTCGTCAGAGTCGTGAAAGAAGAAAAAGGATTCTGCTATTCTCTGGTGAGTAATTGCAGTCCGGATGTCTAGAAGTTATTTTCGGTCATAAGAGATGGTAGCGCCAACATTATGTACAAAAATAAGTTACAAACAACGCAGATAAACAAACAACAAAACACAATCTGTTGGGGGCACGTAAAACGTCTGCCTTCTGCTCCGGCGCCATCTTGCATCATGACTTGGTGACATTATGGTGTATGAGGAGGATGCAACCATGACAAGCTCATAAGGCAGGTGTTCACTACAATGAACCAACACAACCTGACACTCATTGACAAGAAATGCCATCAACATAGGCCTTCCCATCATAGGAAGTGGACCTCTCCAATGCTATCCTGAATCTCCCAGAACTGTCCTGGATAGACCTGCTCAAACATCAGTCCTCCCCTCAGGCACTTACTACAGACAGAGACATCATGGTACTGGGCTGCCACTTGTCAGGAGGCCATTCAATAGCAAAACTGCCGTCTGGAAATTGCCATACCTATTTTGCTACCAACCATAGCTGGCCAGCACATGTGACACATGAACTGGACTCATATGTGAAGAATGAGCTCTCATGCTGGGGTGATTCAAGCATGGGTCTTGGAAACTGTGCAGTAATCCCAACAATCCCAACCAATTAAGGACATATGCCATTTATGTCAAACAAGAGGCACCTTAAGATGGTAAAACCTGCTGTATGTGATTATTTATGGTGGTTGGGGATTGATTGTGTGAGTGGTCTTTGTGCACAGTGATTGATCAGCCTCCTCTGCATCCCTTTTACCTTCCATCAAAGCCCAGGGATCATCTTCAAATGTATGTGTGTGGAGCTGTGCTATGTCCCTCACAACCAACGCTTCTTAGGTCACAGCCTATGACCTATCTACACTCTAACCTCTCTAAGTAAGCTGAGGTCAGCCCTCACAGGTTCTATCACTTTCCACATCTACTGCTGGGCGTGGCCCAGTCCGTAATAAATGCCAACCGCCCCACAGTTAATATCTGCCAAATTACCATCCTACCCAACTTCCAAAGGAAGATTAAAAAATATATGTTGGATGTGACCTGCTGGAATTGTTGCCATATTCAACATAAAAAACTCCACACACAGGCCAATTGGGCCACTAAAGTCTGTGTGGGACAGACTTTCCGTCACAACCAGACAACCAACCATTTCACTACTGGTGTATTCCCAACATCATTTAGGCTAGGATAATATTCAGTTAATCAATGGGTCTCATTGGCATGCAAGCTGCATCTGCTCACTGCCTATAAAGAACTGTAGAAATGGAAACTGATCACCCCACAGCCCAAAAATCCCACCAGTCATACAGGAAGGATACTGTGTAAGCTGGCCAGGCCCCAGAACTACAACCACCACTAGTAAGCCACTGATAGCGGTCATCACCGTTAACTCTGACATCAGCCAGCCTCAACACGGTCAATTCCTGCCAGTCTGCACAGTACGATATCAACCCAGAGCATATCGGACTGTTTTTCTCTACCTCATCTCCGGATTCCTACCGCAAGATTTGAAACTTAACGGATCATCGCAGCTAGCTAGCTGCTATCCGAGTGGCTACTCCTGGCTAACGTCTCTGATCCAAAGCAAGCACCAGTTAGCCTGGAGCTAGCCTCAAGCTAGGCCCATCTCCTGGCTAGCTGAAGAGGTCCCTCAGCCAATTCTTGGGCTACAATACCTATTTTTCCTATTGGCCTGGACCCTTTTACTGCCGACACGGAGCACCGTCGATCCATCACGACTGGTCTGCCGACGTAACCGTCCGAGGGGGTTTCTGTTGCGACGTCCCCCGAAGGCCCATCTACTAGCACCGGCCTGCTAGCTGTCTGAATCGCCATGTCTCCAGCTCGCCTAGCTACTCACTGGACCCTATGATCACTAGGCTACACATGCCTCTCCCGAATGTCAGTATGCCTTGTCTATTTCTGTTTTAGTTAGTGATTATTGTCTTATTTCACTGTTGAGCCTCCAGCCTTTCTCAAAATGCCTTTACCTAGTTAGTTCCACCCCCCACACATACACACATGCAGTGACCTCACCTGGCTTAAATGGTGCCCCTAGAGACAAAACCTCTCATCGTCACTCAATGCCTAGGTTTACCTCCACTGTATTCACATCCTACAATACCCTTGTCTGTACATTATGCCTTGAATCTATTCTTCCACGCTCAGAAATCTGCGTGCATAATGGTCCCAATACGCCTGCGTGCGTAATGGGTCCGCGGTCAAACGACCACCCCTCACCACTGTCAAACGCTCCCTAAAACACTCAACGAGCAGGCCTTTCTAATACCCTGGGCCGGGTATCCTGGAAGGATATTGACCTCATCCCGTCAGTAGAGGATGCCTGGTTGCTCTTTAAAAGTGCTTTCCTCACCATCTTAAATAAGCATGCCCCATTCCAAAAATGTAGAACTAAGAACAGATATAGCCCCTGGTTCACCACCAGACTTGACTGCCCTTAACCAGCAAAAAAACATCCTGTGGCATTCTGCATTAACATCGAATAGCCCCCGCGATATGCAACTTTTCAGAGAAGACAGGAACCAATATACTCAGTCAGTTAGGAAAGCAAAGGCTATCTTTTTCAAACAGAAATGTGCATCCTGTAGCACTAATTCAAAAAGGTTTTGGGACACTGTGAAGTCCATGGAGAATAAGAGCACCTCCTCCCAGCTGTCCACTGCACTGAGGATAAGAAATAGTGTCACCACCGATAAATCTACGATAATCAATCATTTCAAGAAGCATTTTTCTACAGCTGGCCATGCTTTCCACCTGGCTACCCCTATCCCGGACAATAACTCAGCATCCCCTGCAGAAACTTGGCCAAGCCCCCTAGCCTATTCAACCTCTCTTTCGTATTGTCTGAGATCCCCAAATATTGGCAAGCTGCCTCGGTCATCCCCCTCTTCAAAGGGGGAGACACTCTAGACCCAAACTGTTGTAGGCCTATATCCATCCTGCCCTGCCTTTCTAAAATCTTCGAATGCCAAGTTAATGAACAGATCACCGACCATTTAGAATCCCACCGTACCTTCTCCATTATGCAATCTGCTTTCCAAGCTGGTCATGGGTGCACCTCAGCCACGTTCAAGGTCCTAAACGATATCATAACTGCCATTGATAAAAGACAGTACTGTGCAGCCGTCCTCATCGACCTGGCCAAGGCTCATGACTCTGTCAATCACGGCATTCTTATCGGCAGACTCAATAGCCTTGGTTTCTCAAATGACTGCCTGGCCTGGTTCACCAACTACTTCTCAGATAGAGTTCAGTCTGTCAAATCTGAGGGCCTGTTGTCAGGACATTTGGCAGTCTCTATGGGGGTGCCACAGGGTTCAATTCTCGGGCCGACTATTTTCTCTGTATATATCAATGTCATCGCTCTTGCAGCTGGTGATACTCTGATCCACCTCTACGCAGACGACACCATTCTGTATACATCTGGCCTTCTTTGGACACTGTGCTAACAAACCTCCAAACGAGCTTCAATGCCATACAACACTCCTTCCGAGGCTTCCAACTGCTTTTAAATGCAAGTAAAACTAAGTACATGCTCTTCAACCGATTGCTGCCCGCACCCGCCTGCTCCACTACTCTGGACGATTCTGACTTTGAATATGTGGACAACTACAAATACCCAGGTGTCTGGTTAGACAGTAAACTCTCCTTCCAGATCTCCAATCCAAAATTAAATCTAGAATCAGCTTCCTATTTCGCAACAAAGCCTAATTCACTCAAGCTGCCAAACATACCCTCGTAAAACTGATTATTCTACTAATCCTTGACCTCGGCGATGTAATTTACAAAATAGCCTCCAACACTCTACTCAGCAAACTGGATGTAGTCTATCACAGTGTCACCAAAGCCCCATATACTACCCACCATTGCGACCTGTATGCTCTCGTTGGCTGGCCTTCACTACATATTCGTCGCCAAATCCACTGGCTCCAGGACATCTATGCTTAAGTCTTTGCTTAGGTAAAGCCCTGCCTTACCTCAGCTCACTGGTCACCATAGCAACACGCACCTTGTAGTACGCATTCCAGCAGGTATATTTCACTGGTCATCCCCGAAGTCAACACTCGCTTTGGCCGCCTTATCTTCCAGTTCTCTGCTGCCAATGACTGGAACAAATTGCAAAACAATCACTGAAGCTGGAGACTATCCCTCTCTAACTTTAAGCATCAGCTGTCAGAGCAGCTTACCGATCACTGTACCTGTACACAGCCAATCTGTAAATAGCACACCCAACTACCTCATCCCCATATTGTTACTTATCCTCTTACTCTTTTGCACCCCAGTATCTCTACTTGCACATCATCATCTGCACATTTATCACTTCAGTGTTAATGTGAAATTGTAAATATTTGACCTCTATGGCCTATGTATTGCCTTACCTCCCACTCTTCTACATTTGCTCACACTGTACAGAGATTTTTCAATTGTGTTATTGACTGTACGTTTGTTTATGTGTAACTCTGTGTTGTTGTTTTTGTCGCACTGCTATGCTTTATCTTGGCCAGGTCGCAGTTGTAAATGAGAACTTGTTCTCAACTGGCCTACCTGGTTAAATAAAGATGAAATAAATACATTTAATTAAAAAACTAGCTACATTGTCTCCTCACCCTGCTCGGACACACATGTCCTGGTCACCTCAAATACTGTACTTTCAATAAACATTGCACACTTAGTTCTAATGGGGAAAATAAGGTGTACATACACTGCTAGAGTAGCTGACTGTTGTATTACAGTTGCTTACCTGTAACTTGGTTACGCTACGGTGTGCTTGTGTCGTGAAAGGCTTGTTATTCTATTTTGTGGAATTGCCCATTGTTGATATGCTGTGTGAATGAGATTAAAACATGAACACACATTGAAAAATGAGTTGGCTTGGCTTTTTCAAAACACAACAGAGGCATGGCAGTGCCACTCCCAAGATATTCCAAGAGCCTTAAGAAACCCTTTAAATGTCAGAATAACACAATACAAAATGAACAAGAGCTGCTTATATGCAGGCGAAGGTGTTTTGAGTGTAATCACATTTACCATATTGGACTCAGTATAACGTTTATTTACACTAACAGTCTATTGTTGTACACAATTCTGAAAAATGACAAATATACATATTTAATATTTACAGGGGATTTAATCTCCATCAAATGTTATTATCGAAGCCATATTGGATTTTGGACCCCATATTGTATGTGTGGCAAAAATATGTGTATGATGGCCTCCTGACTTAAATGCAAGAGGCTAAAGATAAGGGCTAAAGATACAAAATCCTTTAATGAACCTTGGACCCCAAAAAATGTAACTTCGATGTTGAAGCCCACATGTTTACTTAAGAGCAAATTACAATAGCCACAACATCAAAAATCATGTGTAATTGTATGTATTTTTGTCAGGCAGGACCATACAGTACTGAGAGCAAAGTTTTCTATTGAACAGCTACCAAAAAGTGAAGTTAACATTTACCATAAATATTCATAGTATTATATTATAATAATAATATAATAATATTCATAATATTCATATTTCTGCCCATTGTATCTGTGTGATTACAGATCTAAATTTCCAAAATGTGTTAAGATATCCTAAATGTTGTTTGTTTGTGTATGTAGGGCAATTGACGACTCGTATTCAACAATGTTTCAATATCAGAGCAATATTGGGTTACATGCGCTTGTGTGCCCCCCCCCCCCCTCCCCTCCACCTCCACCCAGGCATTCTGTACTATTTGAGTTAAGGGGGTGTGTCAATATATAAATGTAACCACTTTTGCAGTAAAATATTTCTAGGAACCATCCATTTCATATATGGGAGACCTTGCAGATACGGAAAAACATGGTTGTGCTTTGTTATACCCCGGGCAGGGCAGTGGAGAACTAACTGTAGGACCTAGGCCTTCAGAGGGACCAAAAACCGTCCAAAGTAAAACACGCAAAGATGTAACTTAACGAGAAGCATAGAAATAGCTTTAAAGCTGTAATAAAAAACTTTTTGGGTGACCTGACCAAATTCACATAGAAATGTGAGTTATAGATCTTTCATTCCAATTGAAGTTTAAGAAGCAGTACATCTGTTCTATGTGTGTTATTTCTATGCTTCCCGTTCTAAAGTTTCGTTATGCCATCTTTTACATTTGGTTTTCTAGACCAGCTTCAAACAGCTGAATGTACAATATTTTTGGTTATGGAAAATATATCTTACAGCGGTTGGGACGGTACAATGATTCATAAACTGAAATTAGTGAACCATTACAATTTTAACGACCTGGAAATTTCTGCATAGTTAACCCTTCTCTTGATACACAAACGGAAGTTATGAAATCATATTTTTGTAACGATGAAATATAAATTAAAACATTTATTTATGTATAAATATACTTCTCTGAAGGCCCTCACGGTTCCCCATTGGGATAGCGGTATCTCAACGTTTTGGGGGACTTGCCACTAGCTTACTAGTGAAGCCATTTCTCTATCTCAGGTGTGTGAGCAAGAGCAAACCATTCCCAACACTCCTACTGATTTGCACCAGTGGTTGAAGTTCCTGCACCTTTTTTTTTTAAGTCCCTGAATGACCGCGGGGAAACACACACAAATAAAATAGCAATTCAGCAGTACTCATCAACATTATAACTCCTGAATGCTTGCAGAAGCTCTGTTCAATACTGACAGTCCAGAAGGCAAAACGTAGCATCTGACGTCTTCATGACGTCCTCCTCTGGTTGTAAAGTCGTTTTCTGGATGAGAAGATTTCAGAAGACGTCATAATGACATCATTGTAACAATTGTTGCCTGCTGGGAAACTCGGCAACAAGTGGAAAGGCAGCTCTGGAAACAGGTAGCCTTGAGGATGGTAGTTGAGCAATGAGCAACATTACTGACGTCAGAGGTGGCCTGCTTGTAGCCTATTTGTTTGGATAATGCCCATCCCAGATTAAAATGCATCACAATCCACGGGAGAGATGGAGATAATCTGGTAAAGAGCAACAATGACCGAGGCTGAAACCTTAGTCTGAAGGGCTAGAGTACAGTTGGTTCCTTTCTCCCTCTTTTGCCAATCCACTCAAATACGGAGTAATGGATTGATAGAATAGCATCTCTTTCTAAGCTACAAACTTCTTTACTGCATAACTGGTAGACTACATAGAAAGAGGCGAATCCACGCCAGCATGGAAGGAAAATGTTTTTGTTTTGGCAATTCTCACAAAGAAACTTCATCAGGAGGAAGGATGTTTGATATGTGTGGGTATATATATATATTTACACACACAGTTGAACTCGGAAGTTTACATACACTTAGGTTGGGGTCTTTAAAACTCGTTTTTCAACCACTCTGCAAATTTCTTGTTAACAAACTATAGTTAACTATAGTTAATTCAGTTAGGACATCTACTTTGTGAATGACAAGTCATTTTTCCAACAATTGTTTACTGACAGATTACTTCACTTACAATTCACTGTATCACATTTCCAGTGGGTCAGAAGTTTACATTCACTAAGTTGACTGTGCCTTTAAACAGCTTGGAAAATTCCAAAAAATTATGCCATGGCTTTAGAAGCTTTTGATAGGCTAATTGACATAAGTTGAGTCAATTGGAGGTATACCTGTGGATGTATTTCAAGGCCTAGCTTCAAACTCAGGGCCTCTTTACTGACATCATGGGAAAATCAAAAGAAATCAGACCCCAAAAATTGTAGACCTCCACAAGTCTGGTTCATCCTGGGAGGAAATGTCCAAATGCCTGAAGATACCACGTTCATCTGTACAAAAAATAGTATGCAAGTATAAACAAGATGGGACCACGCAGCCGTAAACAGCTCAGGAAGGAGATGCATTCTGTCTCCTAGGGATGAACGTAATTTGGTGCGAAAAGTTCAAAATCGATCCCAGAACAGCAGCAAAGGACCTTGTGAAGATGCTGGAAGAAACAGGTACAAAAGTATCGATATCCACAGTAAAACGAGTCCTATATCGACATAACCTGAAAGGCTGCTCAGCAAGGAAGAAGCCACTGCTCCAAAACCACCATAAATAAGCCATACTACGGTTTGCAACTGCATATGAGGACAAAGATTCTACTTTTTGGAGAAATGTCCTCTGGTCTGATGAAACATAAATATAACTTTTTAGCCATAAGGACCATCATTATATTTGGAGGAAAAAGGGGATGCCTGCAAGCCGAAGAACACCATCCCAACTGTGAAGCACGGGGGTGGTAGCATCATGTTGTGGGGGTGCTTTGCTGCAGGAGGGACTGGTGCACTTCAGACAATAAATGGCATCATGAGGACAGAAAATTATGTGGATATATTGAAACAACATCTCAACACATCAGTTAACTTTTTATGGCTGCAGGGGCAGTATTGAGTAGCTTGGATGAAAGGTGCCCATATCAAACGGCCTGCTCCTCAGTCATAGTTGCTAATATTTGCATATTATTATTTGTATTGGATAGAAAACACTCTGAAATTTCTAAAACGGTTTGAATTATGTCTGTGAGTATAACATAACTCATATAGCAGGCAACAACCTGAGAAATTCCACTTCCTGTTATTTTTCTGGAGGTGGCAGAATTTCAACCAAGGTCTCATTGAAATTACAGCGAGACATGGATGAGTTTTCATTTCCTACGCCTTCCACTAGATGTCAGCAGTCAATAGAACTTTGTCTGATGACTCTAATGTGAAGGGGGGTCAATTGACATAAATAGTCACCACCAATAGTCACCAATAGTCACCACAGCCATGAGTGGACCATGCTTTCACTGGGCACGTTCACAGGGGAAGGACTTGCGTTTCCCCGCTCATCTGAAGTAATTCTAATTCTCCGGTTGGAACGTTATTCAAGATATATGTAAACAACATTCTAAAGATTGATTCAGTTCATCGTTTGACATGTTTCTACTGACTGTTACGTAACTTTTGGACATTTCGTCACTTATAATGGACGCGCTTTGTGACTTTGGAATTGTTTACCAAACGCGCTAACCAAAGTAGCTAATTGGACATGAATAACGGACATTTTCGAACAAATCAAGCATTTATTGTGGACCTGGGATTTCTAGGACTGCATTCTAATGAAGTTCATCAAAGGTAAGGAAACATTTATCATGTATTTTCTGGTTTCTGTTGACTCCAACATGGAGGCTAATTTGGCTACTGTTCTGAGTGCTGTCTCAGATTATTGCATGGGTTGCTTTTTCCGTAAACTTTTTTTGAAATCTGACAGAGCGGTTGCATTAGAGAGGTATATCTATAATTCCATGTGATTAACGTGTATTATCATCTACATTTATGATGAGTATTTCTGTTGAAACGATGTGGCTATGCAAAATCACTTGATGTTTTTGGAACTAGTGAATCTAAATAGCCAATGTAAACCCGATTTTTTAAATATATGTATTGTGTAACATGAAGTCCTATGAGTGTCATCTGATGAAGATAATTCAAGGTTCGTGATACATTTTATCTATATTTATGCTTTTTGTGAATGCTATATTTTGCTGGAAAATGTCTGTGCTTACTTTGGTTGGTGGAGACCTAACATAATCGTTCGTGTTTTCGCTGAAAAGCCTATTTGAAATCAGACACTTTGGTGGGATTAACGAGAATAGCTTTAAAATGATATAAGACACATATGTTTTAGGAATTGTAATTATGAGATTTCTGTGGTTCGAATTTGGCGCCCTCTATTTTCACTGGTAGTTGTCATATCGATCCCGATATCGGGATTGCAGCCATAACAGGTTCAACCCTTTACAATGAAGATCTTTGAAGTTATTTGGAGTTTTAAGAATTATATTTGAAAGACAGGGTCCTGAAAAAGGAATGTTTCTTTTTTTGCTGAGTGTTATATATATATATACACACACAATTTTGAAGTTGGAAGTGTACATACACCATAGCGAAATACATTTAAACTCAGTTTTTCACAATTCCTGACATTAATCCTAGTAAAATTCCCTGTCTCATGTCAGTTAGGATCACCACTTTATTTTAAGAATGAATAATAGTAGAGAAACTGATTTATTTCAGCTTTTATTTCTTTCATCACATTTCCAGTGGGTCAGAAGTTTACATACACTCAATTAGTATTTGGTAGTATTGCCTTTAAATTGTTTAACTTGGGTCAAATGTTTCGGGTAGCCTTCCACAAGCTTCCCACAATAAGTTGGGTGAATTTTGGCCCATTCCTCCTGACAGAGCTGGTGTAACTGAGTCAGATTTGTAGGCTTCCTTGTTCGCACACACTTTTTCAGTTCTGCCCACAAATGTCCTATGGGATTGAGGTCAGGGCTTTGTGCTGGCCCTTCCAATACCTTGACTTGGATGTCCTTAATCCATTTTGCCACAACATGGAAGTATGCTTGGGGTCATTGTCCATTTGGAAGACCCATTTGCGACCAAGCTTTAAACAACGTTTCCCCATACTTGTTCAATGAACCATAAACAATTGATGAACATGCACCTGTGGAACAGTTGTGAAGGCACTTAAAGCTTACAGACGGTAGGCAATTAAGGTCACACTTATGAAAACTTAGAACACTAAAGAGGCCTTTCTACAGACTGGAAAACACCAAAAGAAAGATGCCCAGGGTCCCTGCTCATCTGCGTGAACGTGCCTTAGGCATGCTGCAAGGAGGCATGAGGACTGCAGATGTGGCCAGGGTGATAAATTGCAATGTCCGTACTGTGAGACGCCTAAGACAGCGCTACAGGGAGACAGGACAGACAGCTGATCGTTCTCTCAATGGCAGACCACGTGTAACAACACCTGCACAGGATCGGTACATCCGAACATCAGACCTGACGGACAGATACAGGATAGAAACAACAACTGCCCGAGTTACACCAGGAACGCACAATCCCACCATCAGTGCTCAGACTGTCCTCAATAGGCTGAGAGAGGCTGGACTGAGGGCTTGTGGACCTGTTGTAAGGCAGGTCATCACCAGACATCACAGTCGCTGGACTAGACAGGACTGGCAAAAAGTGCTCTTCACGGTTTTGTCTCACCAGGGGTGATAGGTGGTAGAAGTCGACTGATTAATCGGAATGGCCGATTAATTAGGGCCAATTTCAAGTTTTCATAACAATCGGAAATCAGTATTTTTGGACACCGATTTGACAATTTAATCTTTATTTAACTAGGCAACTCAGTTAAGAACACATTCTTAGTTTCAATGACGGCCTAGGAACGGAGGGTTAACTGCCTGTTCAGGGGCAGAACGACAGATTTTTACCTTGTCAGCTCAGGGATTCAATCTTGCAACATTACAGTTAACTCGTCCAACGCTCTAACCACCTGCCTCACGAGGAGCCTGCCTGTTACGAGAATGCAGTAAGCCAAGGTAAGTTGCTAGCTAGCATTAAACTTATCTTATGAAAAACAATCAATCAATCATAATCACTAGTTAACTACACATGGTTGATGATATTACTAGTTTATCTAGCGTGTCCTGCAATGTATATATAATATATATAATCGATAATATATATAGTCCATATAATCGATGTGGTGCATATTCGCGAAAAAGGACTGTTGTTGCTCCAATGTGTACCTAACCATAAACATCAATGCCTTTCTTAAAATCAATACACAGAAGTATATATTTTTAAACCTGCATATTTAGCTAAAAGAAATCCAGGTTAGCAGGCAATATTAACCAGGTGAAATTGTGTCACTTCTCTTGCGTTCATTACACGCAGAGTCAGGGTATATGCAACAGTTTGGGCCACCTGGCTCATTGCAAACTAATTTGCCAGAATTTTACGTAATTATGACATAACATTGAAGGTTGTGCAATGTAACAGGAATATTTAGACTTATGGATGCCACCCGTTAGATAAAATATGGAACGGTTCCGTATTTCACTGAAAGAATAAACGTCTTTTTTTCGAGATGATAGTTTCCGGATTCAACCATATTAACGACCCAAGGCTCGTATTTCGGTGTGTTATTATGTTATAATAAAGTCTATGACTGAGCAGCAGCAGGCTCGTAAGCATTCATTCAAACAGCACTTTCGTGCGTTTTGCCAGCAGCTCTTCGCAATGCTTCAAGCATTGAGCTGTTTATGACTTTAAGCCTATCAACTCCCGAGATTAGGTTGGTCTAACCGATGTGAAATGGCTAGCTATTTAGCGGGGTGCGCGCTAATAGCGTTTCAAAGGTCACTCGCTCTGAGACTTGGAGTGGTTGTTCCCCTTGCTCTGCAAGGGTCGCGGCTTTTGTGGAGCGATGGGTAACGCTGCTTCGAGGGTGGCTGTTGTCAATGTGTTCCTGGTTCGAGCCCAGGTAGGGGCGAGGAGAGGGACGGAAGCTATACTGTTACACTGGCAATACTAAAGTGCCTATAAGAACATCCAATAGTCAAAGGTATATTAAATACAAATGGTATAGAGAAAAAGAGTCCTATAATTCCTATAATAACTACAACCTAAAACTTCTTAAGTGGGAATATTGAAGACTCATGTTAAAAGGAACCACCAACTTTCATATGTTCTCATGTTCCGAGCAAGGAACTTAAACGTTAGCTTTCTTACATGGCACATATTGCACGTTTACTTTCTTCTCCAACACTTTGTTTTTGCATTATTTAAACCAAAATGAACATGTTTCATTATTTATTTGAGACTAAATAGATTTTATTGATGTATTATTTTAACTTAATATAAGTGTTCATTCAGTATTGTTGTAATTGTCATTATTACAAAAAAAGAAATTTAATCGGCATCGGCTATTTTTGGTCCTCCAATAATCGGTATCGGCGTTGAAAAATCATAATCGGTCGACCTCTAATAGTCGGAATCACGTTTATAGTCGAAGGAATGAGCGTGACCCCGAGGCCTGTACTCTGGAGCGGGATCGATTTAGAGGTGGAGGGTCCGCCATGGTCTGGGGCGGTGTGTCACAGCATCACCGTACTGACCTTGTTGTCAATGCAGGCAATCTCAACGCTATGCGTTACAGGGAAGACATTCTCCTCCCTCATGTGGTACCCTTCCTGCAGGCTCATCCTGACATGGCCCTCCAGCATAACAATGCCACCAGCCATACTGTTCGTTCTGTGTGTGATTTCCTGCAAGACTGGAATGTCAGTGCTCTGCCATGGCCAGCGAAGAGCCCAGATCTCAATCCCATTGAGCACGTCTGGGACCTGTTGGATCGGAGGGTGAGGGCTAGGGCCATTCCTCCCAGAAATGTCTGGGAACTTGCAGGTGCCTTGGTGGAAGAGTGGGGTAACATCTCACAGCAAGAACTGGCAAATCTGGTGCAGTCCATGAGATGATGCTCTGCAGTACTTAATGCAGCTGGTGGCCACACCAGATTCTGACTGTTGCTTTTGATTTTGACCCCCCTTTGTTCAGGGACACATTATTCCATTTCTGCTAGTCACATGTCAGTGGAACTTGTTCAGTTTATGTCTCAGTTGTTGAATCTTATGTTCATACAAATATTTACAAGTTAGGTTTGCTGAAAATGAACGCAGTTGACAGTGAGAGGATGTTTTTTGCTGAGTTTATACACACACACACAATACAGTACCAGTCTAAGGTTTGGACACACCTACTCATGGGGTTTAGTTTATTTTTGTACTACTTTCTACATTGTAGAATAATAGTAAAGACATAAAAACTATGAAATAACACATATGGAATCATGTAGTTTCCAAAAAAGTGTTCAAAATATATTTTATATTCTTCAAGTAGCCACCCTTTGCCTTGATGACAGCTTTGCACACTTTTGGCATTCTCTCAACCAGCTTCATGAGGAATGCTTTCCAACAGTCTTGAAGTTCCCACATATGATGAGCACTTGTTGGCTGCTTTTCCTTCACTCCGCGGTCCAACTCATCCCAATCCATGTCAATTGAGTGAGGTCGGGTGATTGTGGAGGCCAGGTCATCTTATGCAGCACTCCATCACAATCCTTCTTGGTCAAATAGCCCTTACACAGCCTGGAGGTGTGTTTTGGATCATTGTCCTGTTGAAAAACAAATGATAGTGAAACTAAGTGCAAACCAGATGGGATGGTGTATCGCTGCAGAATGCTGTGGTAGCCATGCTGACTAAGTGTGCCTTGAATTCTAAATAAATCACAGACAGTGTGACCAGCAAAGCACCCCACATCATCACACTTCCTCCTCAATGCTTCACGGTGGGAACCACACATGCAGAGATCATCCATTCACCTACTCTGCGTCTCACAAAGACACGGTGGTTGGAACCAAAAATCTAAAATTTGGACTCATCATACCAAAGAACAGATTTCCACCGGTCTAATGTCCATTGCTCGTGTTTCTTGGCCCAAGCAAGTCTCCTCTTCTTATTGGTGTCCTTTAGTAATGGTTTCTTTGCAGCAATTCGACCATGAAGGCCTGATTCACACAGACTCCTCTGAACAGTTGATGTTGAGATGTGTCTGTTACTTAAACTCTGAAACATTTATTTGGGATGCAATGTCTGAGGCTGGCAACTCTACCAAACTTAACCTCTGCAGCAGAGGTAACTCTGGGTCTTCCTTTCCTATGGCGGTCCTCATGAGATCAAGTTCCATCATACTGTTTGATGTGACTGCACTTGAAGAAACTTGAAAAGTTCTTGAAATATTCCGTTTTCACTGACCTTCATGTCTTAAAGTAATGATAGACTGCCATTTCTCTTTGCCTATTTGAGCTGTTCTTGCCATAATATGGACTTGGTCTTTTACCAAATAGGGCTATCTTCTGTATTTTTTGAATTTCACCTTTATTTAACCAGGTAAGCTCGTTGAGAAGAAGTTCTCATTTACAACTGTGACCTGGCCAAGATAAAGCAAAGCAGTGCGACACAAACAGGAACACAGAGTATACCAACCCAACCGAGTTACACCACAGCTGATTGGCTCAAATGCATTAAGGGGGAAAGAAATCCATGAATTCCGGGCACAACTTGCAGACTTGTTTTCGAGTTGCTGTGCGATTTGTTGCCAACCTATTTTGCTACCTGACAACTTTACGGTTTTTACTTTTTAATTACCGTTTATATTTTAGTTTTTTTTCTCCTCAACTTTTTCACTCCGGACGCTTTATCTGGACACAGTTCGTCAGGACCTCCAACAGCCGAAGCTAAGTAGTAACATTAACATGATGCCTTCTAATTGCAACATGATGCCTTCTAATATACAGGAGAACGATTGCCTTACGGCGAGGATAGCTGTGCTACAAGCCCAGCTTCAGACGCAATCGTTAGGCAAGGGTAATTTCAGTGTAGGAAAGGATGAAACAGCGTCTGTGCCACCAGTAAGTACAGATAGTAGTATAAATCCCCTGGCACAGTCCCCGCAGCCGGACAACTTTCTCACGGTTTCTGGAAGGAAATGCTGTAGGAACGCTCAACCGGTGTCGCTCATTCAGCCGACAGAAACTTTCAACCAGTTTTCCCCATTAAGCAGCGAGTCGGAGTCAGAGGCCGAGTCTTCTCTGGTCTCTACTCCTCCCGTTACGGGGTCTGAGACGCCGAAGCTTCCCACCATTAGCTCTGACAAATTGAAAACTCTAGTCATTGGCGACTCCATTACCCGCAGTATTAGACTTAAAACGAATCATCCAGCGATCATACACTGTTTACCAGGGGGCAGGGCTACCGACGTTAAGGCTAATCTGAAGATGGTGCTGCCCCTGAACAGGCAGTTAACCCACAGTTCCTAGGCCGTCATTGAAAATAAGAATTTGTTCTTAACTGACTTGCCTAGTTAAATAAAGGTAAAATAAAATAAAAAAGCTAAAACTGGCGAGTGTAGAGAGTATAGAGATATTGTTATCCACGTCGGCAATGTTAGGATGAAACAGTCAGAGATCACCAAGCACAACATAGCTTCTGCGTGTAAATCAGCTAGAAAGATGTGTCGGCATCGAGTAATTTACTCTGGCCCCCACCCAGTTAGGGGGAGTGATGAGCTCTACAGCAGAGTCTCACAACTCAATCGCTGGTTGAAAACTGTTTTCTGCTTAATGTTAGATCCCTTACTTCAAAGGTAATTATAGTCAATGAACTAATCACTGATCATAATCTTGATGTGATTGGCCTGACTGAAACATGGCTTAAGCCTGATGAATTTACTGTGTTAAATGAGGCCTCACCTCCTGGCTACACTAGTGACCATATCCCCCGTGCATCCCGCAAAGGCGGAGGTGTTGCTAACATTTATGATAGTTAACCACCATTTACGAATCAGTTAACCACCTAACTGAGGAACTCAATTTAACCTTGCGCAATACCCTAGATGCAGTTGCACCCCTAAAAACTAAAAACATTTCTCATAAGAACTAGCTCCCTGGTACACAGAAAATACCCGAGCTCTGAAGCAAGCTTCCAGAAAATTGGAACGGAAATGGCACCCCACCAAACTGGAAGTCTTCCGACTAGCTTGGAAAGACAGTACCGTGCAGTACCGAAGAGCCCTTACTGCTGCTCGATCATCCTATTTTTCTGACTTAATTGAGGAAAATAAGAACAATCCGAAATTCCTTTTTGATACTGTCGCAAAGCTAACTAAAAAGCAGCATTCCCCAAGAGAGGATGACTTCCACTTTAGCAGTGATAAATTCATGAACTTCTTTGAGGAAAAGATTATGATTATTAGAAAGCAAATTACAGACTCCTCTTTAAATCTGCGTATTCCTTCAAAGCTCAGTTGTCCTGAGTCTGCACAACTCTGCCAGGACCTAGGATCAAGAGAGACGCTCAAGTGTTTTAGTACTATATCTCTTGACACAATGATGAAAATAATCATGGCCTCTAAACCTTCAAGCTGCATACTGGACCCTATTCCAACTAAACTACTGAAAGAGCTGCTTCCTGTGCTTGGCCCTCCTATGTTGAACATAATAAACGGCTCTCTATCCACCGGATGTGTACCAAACTCACTAAAAGTGGCAGTAAAAAAGCCTCTCTTGAAAAAGCCAAACCTTGACCCAGAAAATATAAAAAACTATCTGCCAATATCGAATCTTCCATTCCTCTCAAAAATGTTAGAAAAGGCTATTGCGCAGCAACTCACTGCCTTCCTGAAGACAAACAATGTATACGAAATGCTTCAGTCTGGTTTTAGACCCCATCTTAGCACTGAGACGGCACTTGTGAAGGTGGTAAATTACATTTTAATGGCATCGGACCGAGGCTCTGCATCTGTCCTCGTGCTCCTAGACCTTAGTGCTGCTTTTGATACCATTGATCACCACATTCTTTTGGAGAGATTGGAAACCCAAATTGGTCTACACGGACAAGTTCTGGCCTGGTTTAGATCTTATCTGTCGGAAAGATATCAGTTTGTCTCTGTGAATGGTTTGTCCTCTGACAAATCAACTGTAAATTTCGGTGTTCATCAATGTTCCGTTTTAGGACCACTATTGTTTTCACTATATATTTTACCTCTTGGGGATGTTATTCGAAAACATAATGTTAACTTTCACTGCTATGCGGATGACACACAGCTGTACATTTCAATGAAACATGGTGAAGCCCCAAAATTGCCCTTGCTAGAAGCATGTGTTTCAGACATAAGGAAGTGGATGGCTGCAAACTTTCTACTTTTAAAGTCGGACAAAACAGAGATGCTTGTTCTAGGTCCCAAGAAACAAAGAGATCTTCTGTTGAATCTGACAATTAATCTTAATGGTTGTACAGTCGTCTCAAATAAAACTGTGAAGGACCTCGCCGTTACTCTGGACCCTGATCTCTCTTTTGAAGAACATATCAAGACCATTTCAAGGACAGCTTTTTTCCATCTACGTAACATTGCAAAAATCTGAAACTTTCTGTCCAAAAATGATGCAGAAAAACTTATCCATGCTTTTGTCACTTCTAGGTTAGACTACTGCAATGCTCTACTTTCCGGCTACCCGGGTAAAGCACTAAATAAACTTCAGTTAGTGCTAAATAAGGCTGCCAGAATCCCGACTAGAACCAAAAAATGTGATCATATTACTCCAGTGCTAGCCTCCCTACACTGGCTTCCTGTCAAAGCAAGGGCTGATTTCAAGGTTTTACTGCTAACCTACAAAGCATTACATGGGCCTGCTCCTACCTATCTCTCTGATTTGGTCCTGCCGTACATACCTACACGTACGCTACGGTCACAAGACGCAGGCCTCCTAATTGTCCCTAGAATTTCTAAGAAAACAGCTGGAGGCAGGGCTTTCTCCTATGGAGCTCAATTTTTATGGAACGGTCTGCCTACCCATGTCAGAGACGCAAACTCGGTCTCAACCTTTAAGTCTTTACTGAAGACTCATCTCTTCAGTGGGTCATATGATTGAGTGTAGTCTGGCCCAGGAGTGGGAAGGTGAACGGAAAGGCTCTGGAGCAACGAACCGCCCTTGCTGTCTCTGCCTGGCCGGTTCCACTCTTTCCACTGGGATTCTCTGCCTCTAACCCTATTACAGGGGCTGAGTCAGTGGCTTACTGGGGCTCTCTCATGCCGTCCCTGGAAGGGGTGTGTCACCTGAGTGGGTTGATTCACTGATGTGGTCATCCTGTCTGGGTTGGCGCCCCCCCTTGGGTTGTGCCATGGCGGAGATCTTTGTGGGCTATACTCAGCCTTGTCTCAGGATGGTAAGTTGGTGGTTGAAGATATCCCTCTAGTGGTGTGGGGGCTGTGCTTTGGCAAAGTGGGTGGGGTTATATCCTTCTTGTTTGGCCCTGTCCAGGATGTCCTCGGATGGGGCCACAGTGTCTCCTGACCCCTCCTGTCTCAGCCTCCAGTATTTATGCTGCAGTAGTTTATGTGTCGGGGGCCTAGGGTCAGTTTGTTATATCTGGAGTACTTCTCCTGTCCTATTCGGTGTCCTGTGTGAATCTAAGTGTGCGTTCTCTAATTCTCTCCTTCTCTCTTTCTTTCTCTCTCTCGGAGGACCTGAGCCCTAGGAACATGCCCCAGGACTACCTGACATGATGACTCCTTGCTGTCCCCAGTCCACCTGACCGTGCTGCTGCTCCAGTTTCAACTGTTCTGCCTTATTATTATTTGACCATGCTGGTCATTTATGAACATTTGAACATCTTGGCCATGTTCTGTTATAATCTCCACCTGGCACAGCCAGAAGAGGACTGGCCACTCCACATGGCCTGGTTCCTCTCTAGGTTTCTTCCTAGGTTTTGGCCTTTCTAGGGAGTTTTTCCAAGCCACCGTGCTTCTACACCTGCATTGCTTGCTGTTTGGGGTTTTAGGCTGGGATTCTGTAGAGCACTTTGAGATATCAGCTGATGTACGAAGGGCTATATAAATAAATTTGATTTGATTTGAATGAACCTTTAACAAGGCACACCTGTTCATTGAAATGCATTCCACCACCTCATGAAGCTGGTTGAAAAAATACCAAGAGTGTGCAAAGCTGTCATCAAGGCAAATGGTGGCTACTTTGAAGAATCTCAAACTTAAAATGTATTTTGATTTGTTTAACACTTTTTTTGATTACAACATGATTCCATGTGTTATTTCATAGTTTTGATGTCGTTCCTATGATTTTACAATGTAGATAACAGTAAAAATAAAGAAAAACCCTGGAATAAGTAGGTGTGTCCAAACGTTTGACTGGTACTGTATATATAAAATCAACTTTTTTTTGGTCAGCGGTTGAACTATTTGATTAGTGACTTTTAGGGCATTTAACAAACATGATGCTGTTGTTCATTTTGCTGGCGTCTACCCTTGGCTTTTACAATATTGGCGATACATTTGGAGCCCGTTGCACTGTGAATGAGGAAATATGATTGTTTCTCCCTCGAGTATTGTGAGAAACCCCACGCTTGCTCCAGAAATGCACATGAGAACTATGCACATTTCTCCCTAACAATATGGTAGAAATCGGACTCTTGCGCTTACATGTCAGGACTGTTCTCTTGGTACTTAACCATGTCTCTGGACTTTACACATCTCCTGAAATATGTGGCGTTAAAGACTCTGGTTACTATGGATTCTCTTTCAAGTGCTGTCTGTAACTCCAAAAGTTGTAACCCTCGATCTAGACTTGCCATTATCTTGCTGCTTCTTTTGTCTGGAAATGTCCAGTCTAATCGAGGTCCTGACATCCCTGCCGAATTAAGTAGTCAGAGTGGCCTGAAGTTTTTGCATATGAATGTAAGAAGTCTTCTGCCGAAGCTTGATTTTGTGAATATATGGATAAAAACTGCCAACCCGGATGTATTTATGCTTTCTGAAACCTGGCTTAAAAAATCTATTACAGACAAAAAATATTGGCATAAATGGTTACAATGTTTTTCATGCAGATGGTAAATCTAAGGGTGTTGCTGTTGCTGTATATGTAAAAGACAAGTTCTCGGCGGTCGTTCTGACTTCTGTTACTAAACCTAAGCAATTTGAAAATCTGTCTTTGAACCTAAACCTTGGCTCATCTTTAAATATTGTTGTATCCTGTTGTTATGGACCTCCATCTGCTACTGTTGATTCTCTGGATTGTATTTTCAAATTGTTATCACAGAATGTCAATTCTGAGTTTGTCCTGATGGGTGATCTGAATCAGGACTGGCTAACATCTAGCTCTGCTCAACTTAAATTCTGTGCAATACCTACAATCTCACTCAGATTGTCAACAGTGTAACTAGGTTGAATATAAAATATCCTCTGAAATCCTCTTTGATTGATTTGATCTCAACCAATAGTCCACATCGTTTTAATGCTTCTGGTGTTTTTGCAAATGACATAAGTGATCACTGTGCTATTGCCTGTGTGAGAGATGGTAAAATTCCTAAGAAATCTCCACGTGTTATTAGGAAAAGAAACTGGAAGCGGTTTGATATTCAATGTTTTTTACATGATGTATCTAGCATTGAATGGAATTCATCCCTGATGTTGAACTAGCCTTTTGTTACTTCCACAACGCATTCCAGGATGTATGCAATAGGCATGCCCCTTCTAAAAAATTCAGGATTAAGGGTAGAGAGAACCCTTGGTTTACTAAGGAACTTACAAAAATCATAAGGGAACGAAATGCTATGTGGGCTAAAGCAAGAGGGACTGGTTTGGCAGATGATTGGATGGCTTTTAAACGTCTTCGAAATATGGGTGTGGCTATGATCCGTAAATTGAAAGCAGACCACTACCTGAAATCTACTTAACAAAATGTAAATAATCAATCCAAATTTTGGCAAGTAGTGAAAGGTTTGGAGTGCAGAAAAGATACACAGCTTCCTAAACAATTGTTGGTCGACACAGATTGTAACTGAGAGAACCTCCATTCTGAAAGCCTTGAACCACCATTTTTAGATGCAGGCAGTTTATGTGAAAAGGTCAAAGGTATAATTGAGCCCCCTATAAAATGTACCTGACACCCCTGTGCACTCCTTCACCAGGTTCTCCTTTTCATCCTTCTCTGTTTCAGAAGTGTGTAAAGCCCTGAAAGAAATTGATTTAAAAAATCCCCTGGCCCTGATGAACTAGACCCCCGACTCCTACACCTAGCTGCAGACATCATTGCACCCCCACTTAACATGTATTTTTAACCTTACGATTGATGTTGAGGAAATCCCCCCAAGTTATGGAAATCTGCTTTTGTACTGCCTCTCCTGAAAGGTGGAGGTCCCTCGCTACTTGACAACTATCGACTCATATCAAAATTGTCTGTACGGTCAAAGGTACTGGAGTCCTTAGTTAGAAGGCAGCTAAAGACCCACTTCCAAGAAAACAACATCTTAATGGAATGCAATCAGGTTTTAGGTCGGGCCACAGTACTGTTTCAGCAACATTGAAGGTTTTAAATGACATTCACTGTGCTCTTGATAAGAAGTTACATTGTGTGTCTGTTTTTATTGATTTGTCAGAGGCTTTTGACACCGTGGAACATGCTGTGTTAGTGCAAAGGTTAAAATGTTGTGGAATTACTGGTCATGCTCTAGATTGGTTTATAAATTACCTATCAAGTCGTACACAATCTGAGTACATAGAGGTGTGCTCAGGTGTTCCGCAAGGTTCTATTTTGGGCCCACTGCTGTTCATTTTGTATATCAACAACAATGGGGCTCTTATTGAAACAGCAGATGTTCATTTTTATGCAGATGATACTGTTCTTTATTCAAGTGGAAGTAGTTTATCTTTAGCTTTTGAAAATGCCCAAAGAGCATTTAACATCATACAACATAATCTGTATGATTTAAAGCTGATTCTAAATTCGGGTAAAACAAAATGCATGGTATTTTCAAATGCCAGGCATGTTACAAATCATGTCATTGCTACATTGGCTGGACATACTATAGAGCAAGTTAAAGTGTACAAATATTTGGGTGTGTGGGTTGATGATAAGCTGAGCTTCACTGTGCATGTAGTAACTTGATAAGGAAGCTCAAGCTTAAAATAGGATTTTATTACCGGCATAAGGCTTGTTTTTCTTTTGAAGCCAGGAAGGAGCTGGTACGATGTACATTACTGTCGGTTTTAGATTTTAGTGATGTTATATATATGCAGGCCTCAGCCACTACCCTGAGAGCACTTGATTCAGTGTATCATGCAGCCCTCAGTGTCACGCCCTGACCTTAGAGAGCCTTTTTATTTCTCTATTTGGTTAGGTCAGGGTGTGATTTGGGTGGGCATTCTAGTTTGTATATTTCTTTGTTAGCCGGGTATGGTTCACAATCAGAGGCAGCTGTTATCGTTGTCTCTGATTTGGGATCATACTTAGGCAGCCCTTTTTTCCACCTTCAGTTGTGGGATATTGTCTTTGTTTGTTGCTTTATTGCACGACTAGCTTTACGTTTGGTTTGTGTTCATTGTTTTATCCTGGTGTTACGTTTTCAAATAAAGCTTTCAAATAAAGCTTGCTTTATCTTGGCCAAGTCGCAATTGTAAATGAGAACTTGTTCTCAACTTGCCTACCTGGTTAAATAAAGGTGAAATTTAAAAAATAAAAAAATAAAAAGAGAATGTACGCCTACCACGCTGCACCTTGGTCCGGTCATTTATCATCCGATGACGAGCGTAACACTCAGCTTCATTACAAATCAGAAACGTCTAACAAATCATTGTGATCTCTACAGCGCTGTTGGCTGGTCGTCATTGACCTTGCGTAGGCTTAAACACTGCTATACACTGATTTATAAGGCCATATTGGCTAATATGCCATTTTATCTGTTCTTTTTTAGTCAGGTCAGTAAATAAATATAAATTACGGTCCCATTCTGATTTGCTTCTAACAGTACCAAAAATTAGAACAGGTCACGATGGAAATAGTTTTAGTTACTTAGCACCGTGGTCCTGGAATTCTCTCCTGAACATTTTAAAATGTGATGATCTAGTTTTGTTGGTTTCGTTGGAGTTTAAACACTTGATCGATGTATTTTTATCATAGAAGAGTGTAATTGTTTTTAGGCCAGCTGTTTTTAGTCTTTGATGTTTGTGTTTCTAATGTAATATGTAACTGTTGTACTGTATGTGTGTTTATAGTTTTGTTTAATGTTGTGTTAGTGTATGTAAGTTGTTTTGTCTGAAATGTTGTTCCCCCTGATGCTATTGGACCAGGTCTATCTTGGAAAAGAGATGTTATCTCAATGTGAGAGAACCTGTATAAATAAAAGGTAAAATAAAAAATATATTTTTTAAAAGTGGACACCACTTGAAATTAGTGGATTCGGCTATTTCAGCCACACCTGTTGCTGACAGGTAAATAATATCGAGCACCCATCCATGCAATCTCCATAGACAAACATTGGCAGTAGAATGGCCTTACTGAAGAACTCAGTGACTTTTAAAATGGCACCTTCATAGGATGCTACCTTTCAAACAAGTAAGTTAGTCAAATTTATGCCCTGCTAGAGCTGCCCCGGTCAACTGTAAGCACTGTTATTGTGAAGTGGAAACGTCTAGGAGCAACAACGGTTCAGCCACGAAGTGGTAGACCACACAAGCTCACAGACCGGGACCGCCGAGTGCTGAAGCGTGTAAAAACTCATCTGTCCTTGGTTGCAACACTTATTATCGAGTTCCTAACCTCCTCTGGAAGCGAAATCAACACAAGAACTGTTCATCAGGAGCTTCACGAAATGGGTTTCCATGGCCAAGCATGGTTTCCATGGCCAAGCAGCTGCACACAAGCCTAAGATCACCATGCGCAATGCCAAGCGTTGACTGGAATGGTGTAGCTGCCATTGGACTCTGGAGCAGGGGAAACGGGTTCTCTGGAGTGATTAATCATGCTTCACCATCTGGCAGTCCGACGGATGAACCTGGGTTTGGCGGATGCTAGGAGAGCGCTACCTGCCCCAATGCATAGTGCCAATTGTAAAGTTTAGTAAAGGAGGAATGATGGTCTGGGGAGTTTTTTCATGGTTTCGGACTAGGCCCCTTAGTTCCAGTGAAGGGAAATCTTAACACTACAGCATACAATGACATTCCAGATTATTCCATGCTTCAAACAGTTTGGAGAAGGCCCTTTTTCAGCATGACAATGCCCCGTGTACAAAGCGAGGTCCATACCGAAATGGTTCGGTGTGGAAGAACTTGACTGGCCTGCACAGAGCCCTGACCTCAACCCCATCGAACAATTTTGAGGATTAATTGGAACGCCGACTGCAAGCCAGGCCTAATCGGCCAACATCAGTGTCCGACCTCACTAATGTTCTTGTGGCTGAATGGAAGCAAGTCCCCGCAGCAATGTTCCAACATCTAGTGGAAACCTTCCCAGAAGAGTGTAGGCTGTTATAGAAGCAAAGGGGGAACCAACTCAATATTAATGCCCATGCTTTTGGAATGAGATGTTCGACGAGCAGGTGTCCACATACTTTTGGTCATTTAGTGTATATTGAAACACAAAGCATAACACTGTACTGTACCTAATATTATAGCTGGATGCACATGAGGAAAAATCTCTGCCTACCACCTAGCTAGCTAGCATTATCATCAACAAACAATAGCTAACGTAAACTCACGTAAACTCGTACGTCGCCTTGGTCCGTACAATTGCCCTTATTTTAGCGCCCCAAAAACGTAATACTTCCAGATCAACTGTAATGTCAATACCATTGTAAAGCACAATTACTCCCCTTTCCAACAGAATCAATTACATGACCTAAACGCTGCCCGTTTCTGCATAATTCAAGCAGGCAATGAGCCCCATCTGGGCTTTTAAAAAATGGCGGGTGAGGAAGCTAAACTAATGCGTGATCGTGAGAAGGATCTCGATCTGTCCAACTTATCACCTTATCGCCTCTAAAATGTAAATAAAACACTATAAAGAGTTTATATAATGTGTCATTACATACCTATTTGAAGGTTTGTGTCGAATTTGAATTGGGTTTTTAGGGCGGTGCTAAAGTGATCTTAGAAGTAAACAGTGGCTTTGAGAAAGATGAGCGCATGCAATGATGATGAAAAAAATTGCTAGGTATCCCCCTTACCCTTGTCACTGTCCATTTCTTGTTTTTAAAGGATGATAGAAGTGCTACACCTGGTGGAGAGAGATTGTAAGACAGAAATAGTTGCTTTATGCGTGCTGTACGTTACGACATGACAAGTCAAGATTCAAGATGTAACGGAGGGTCAGTTTTTTCAACTTTTCTCCAATACTATAGAGCCATTACCATGTCGATCAACGCTTGAATAGAAACCTAGTTCACACCCCCGATTTTGACATCCACACAGTCTCTACAGTCACAGATGTCGATACCTAGAGTAGACTCTTGATTAAGTACAAAACAATCCTAATACAAGCTGCAAGCCAGCTAGCTAACGTGTACTTATAGCTACATTGTCAAACACACAAAGGTTAGCAGCTAACATTAGACAGCAAGCAGCTAGCCGGCTAACTTGATCATAAAGGCAACAATGTCAACACTGACCTGAACAGGAGAACTTTGGCCATTTATTTGTGACTTTGATACTTGTCAGTGACTGTTGTGAATGAGTCTGGCAGCAGGTGTAGCAGCTAGAGATGCTTCCTCTCAATCCACTGGCTCCCAGAGCGAAGCACAATGGTTGTTCAAGTGGCTGGGATTTAGCGCAAAGACACACAATGTATCTCTCACAACACAAGCTGTGCATTCTGTTGAGAAAAGCAACTGCGGGTCCGGGCTTTAAAAGGGATAAGATTTTGCCAATGATGCCCTTTATTTACTTCCCCAGAGTTAGATGAACTCGTGGATACCATTTTTATGTCTATGTGTCCAGTATGAAGGCAGGTAGACGTAGTTTCGCAAACTAATGCTAACTGGCTTTCGTGCAATGACTGGGAGTCTATGGGTACGTGCTAGCACCCTGGTCACGGCTCCACACCGGTGGTGAAGATCCTCATAAACTTAATTCACAATGGAGTGGAGTTTTAGTTCACAATGGAGTGGCGTTTTAGTCCACTATAATTAAGATTGAAATTCCCAGGAAGGACATGTCTCATTCTTGATTGAAACTTTTGACATTAATTACACTGGAAAATAGAAATGTTCCCCTTGGAGAGGTCCGTTAGAATGGCCCCTTTACCTAGCATAACCCTGTCTGGACTGAGATGACACAGGGCAGAGTTATCCAGAAGAGAGGCCAGAGAACCGACCGATAACTATAGAGAGCACTCAAGGACAGCTCTGAGAAATAAAACAGACAGCCTACCAGGCAAATTCAACCCATATTAAACTGTGTGTGTGCAACACAGCCAACACTACTCCATAGAGCCTTTTAAAAGTGTCAGACATAGCTACGTGTTTCCTCCCATGAAAGTGGGATAAACTGAATTCCAAATTCTCAGAAGGGTGATACAGAGAGAAGAAAGAAGAAAACGCTGCTGCATTCATCTTAAAAGAGACCGCATTCTCCTGAAAGTATTCCTGTCTTCTCCGTATTGCTGAGGTGGGGAGAGAAATCCCATCAGAGGGGGACTGTAGAATGTAGAATGAATAAAGAAGACTGGATTACTCATTGGGATAGAGAAGGTGATAGAGACATTGAGAATTCTGGTTCACACTCTGGTTCAGTGGGTCAGAGAAAGAGCACATTAGCAGACCAAACCACAGGTCACTACTTCTGCCTACTGGGCACTGGGAAATACCAGAGCACTGGCCTTAGGTCTTCCCACACTGTATGTTGGATTCAGTCTTTTACCATTCTTACATGTCACACAGTGCGATGTTACCAAATGAAAATCTTCATATCAACCTTGCAAGGCTGCGTCAACTGCAGCGGTGTATTTGCTCTGCGCATGTGCTAGCAACAGCAGCGCAAGCCTCCCTCTATGCTTATGCCCGAGTGAAGTGATTTTGGGGAAACTGAAAGCATGCATCTTAGAAATACACAGTGTACAAAACATTAGGAACACATGCTCTTTCCATGACATACTGTAGACTGACCAGGTGAATCCAAGTGAAAGCTAGGATCCCTTATTGATGTCACTTGTTAAATCCACTTCAAAATCAGGGAAGAGTAAGGGTAGGAGACAGATTAAAGAAGGATTTTTAAGCCTTGAGAAAATTGAGATATTGATTGTGTATGTGTGCCATTCAGAGGGGCAAGACAAAATATTTAAGTACCTTTGAACGGGGTATGGTAGTAGGTGCCAGGCGCACCGGTTTGAGTGTGTCAAGGATTGCAACGCTGCTGAACAATTTCCTGTGTATCAACAATGGTCCATCACTCAAAGGACATCCAGCCAACTTGACACAACTATTGGAAGCATTTGAGTCAACATAGGCTTGAATCCCTGTGGAATGCTATCGACATCTTGCAGAGTGCCCCGACGAATTGAGGCTGTTCTGAGGGCAAAAGGGGGATGCAACTTAATATTAGGAAGTTGTTCCTAATGTTTTGTATACAGTGTAGTTTCCACAAACGTTATATATCAGAACTCGGAATCAAATAGGGTTCCCAAAAATAACATGGTGGTAGAAAATGTATTTTGATTTAAGTTTCTGTGCATTTATCAAAATCAGGTAGCCTGATTTCAGATGTGTCATGTAATGTATTAAGGAAATCGTTCTTCTTGCAAACCATATAAACTTTGAAATCAAACTATTATATTAAAGGAAAAATTCTGGATTTTGGCAATTATGCCCTTTATCTACTTCCCCAGAGTCAGATGAACTCAGATGGTAGTTTCGCGAGCCAATGTTAACTAGCATTGGCGCAATGACTGGAAGCTTTGTCATTTCGTCTTTGGGATGGAAAATATTTTTGGTATCTCAGATTGTTCTGCTAATTCTCACATAGAACCTTCATTGGGAGGAGGGATGTTCGATATACAGTACTTTTTAGATTGGTATCACACATTTCTTGGGGGAAATCATGATGAAGTGGCAATTTTAAGCTCTTTTTAGACCTACACATTCCTCCTGAAACCATACTTGAAACAGAAAAAGCCTTGTTTTCATTATACTTCTTATAGTGTGCTCTAAAATATGGAGTATGTCTAGATTCTGAAATACAATTTTTCACATTCATTTACTCAACATGAATAATATTAATATGAATATAATTTTTAGACAAATTGTTAAAAACAATATACTCTACAAGTACATCACATTTCCAACGTGGGCAGTCTGGTACTTACCAATTTTATACATAGAAATGTACGTTATAGGTCTTTGAAGGAATACTTTGTGATTTTGGCACTGAGGGCCTTTTTTACTTCCCCAGAGTCAGATGAACTCGTGGATACCATTTTTATATCTCTGTGTGCAGTTTGAAGGATGTTGCTAACTAGCGCTTGCACAATTCCCTATGTCTATGGGTATGTGTTAGCAATGCTAACGCTTGTGGTGAGCATTTGCTCGCAAAACTAACTCCAACTTCCTTCATATTCTACAAAAAGGCATGCAAATGGTATACAGAAGTTTATCTGACTCTGGGGAAGTAGATACAATCTCAAAGTATCCCTTTAATCTGACTATTCACTATAATCCTATTAAAATCGGGCATCCAGAGTGGCACAGTGGTGTAAGGCACTGCATTGCAGTGCTAGATGTGCCACTAAAGATTCTGGGTTCGAGTCCAGGCTCTGTCGCAGCCGGTCACGACTGGGAGATCCATGGGGCGGCGCACAATTGGCCCAGCATCATCCGGGTTACGGGAGGGTTTGGCCTGCAGGGACGTCCTTGTCCCATCGCGCATTAGTGACTCCTGTGGCGGTCCCCAGATGTACAGTGTTTCCTCTGACACATTGGTGCGGCTGGCTTCCGGTTTAAGTGGGCATTGTGTCAAGAAGCAGTGCGGCTCTCCCGAGTCCGGACGGGAGTTGCAGTGATGAGACAAGACTGTAACTACCAGTTGGATACCACGAAATTGGGGAGATAAAGGGGTAACAAAAAAAACATTATTGTGCGCATACTCAGTGCCCGCTGTGTTCTTATTGGTCAGTCACAGGGATCGGCTCATAAACACCAACTACACTACACGATAAAGGCTTAATTTCTGACACTGCCAGAACTTTGTCGAAGCCAACGACTGCACATAGTGGTACTTAATTGGCAGACCTCAACCGTGTCACGCTGAACGAGCCAAGGCACCTGACAATAATTTATGACCTAAGAAATTGCCCACAATGTGGATGGCAAAATCGTGGCATAAGATGGCTAAAATCGTACAGTCTGTGCGGGCCTTTAGGAGAGGGATAGGGAGGAGAAGGAGGAAGAGAGATCCCTCGGCAAATAGATCAGTGGTGCTGGCGCTCCGCCCTGGGGCTCCCATGGACAGAGGGGGCCCGCCGAAGCCGCCGGTGCCCAATCAAAACACACCCAGGCAAGGGGAGAGCAGAGGAATGTGGGGGTTTCATGGTGACCACACGGACAACAGCTGTGACAGCAAAACACCACACACACACACACGTACAAGAAACACATAAAATCACACAGATGTAAAGGAACAAGCGAGTGGAGGCAGAGAGCCCATGTCGACCATACCCTAGACACATGTGAGCACACTGAAACAAACACATATGAGCACCATTCAACATAAAACACGTACGCAATACAATCCACTCATGCAAGCATGTGCATGTCAGGATGAGTATGGACGATGAGGCTTCTGTCGCTGGTTGCTCTGCTGCCAGTGGTATTGTTCTAGTGCTTCAGAAGGAAATGGCTCCATTATTGACACAATGACAAATCCTGCCAGCTATTTCACCATTTCCCTTCCAACTGTTTATGTTGATTTACCTTGAATTGAATTCTCTGTCAGAGATGTTTCCCAGTTCTCTGTGCGATCCATTTAAGACACGTGCAACTGAGTAGGAACTACTCTTGGTGGTGGGCTTAACAGGGGAAACACTAACAAAAAAGGATATAGTTCTCCAGGCTGCCAGGAGTTAGGTCTTCGTTGTGGGGCTATCCGTGGGATTAGTACCTGGAAATGTTCGAACCCAGAGTGCCGTGAGCCTAGCCTATTGAGATTGTGTAACCGGAGGGGGGAAGGGGGGTATTTTATTTTCCACAAGAAGCCTAGGATTATGTCCTCACCCCAACTGCTCCTCCCACGGCTCCCTGTCCCGGTTTGAACCCTATCCCAGATTCCACCCTCGTTTACTGAGGTAACCAACCTGACTGGAGGTCAATTTTGATTGTTTACTATAAATGGTGGGGGATGGGAAATTAAGAGATAACAAGGCATGGGTTCCAATGTATATATTTTTCAGGTGCATTTAGCTGCACTTGATTGAGTTTGCCTGGCACAACGTAGCCAGTGGAATAGTCCCAAAAGTACAAACCTGCCCATATGGCACTCCAAGCAGGCAGGAAAGGCTCAATGAAAGGCTCACTGTATTTGAAAGAAAACTATGTGAACCCTGGTCTGGAGACAAACCGAACATTTGCACTTAGTATGCTTTAAAACAGACGTCAGTCCTCATGGTTAGTCTGAAGTTGTTGCCTGTTCCTAACTGCCATTCTGTGATGTCTAGTTTCTGCTGTTGCAGCGCTGGGGTGGGCTGCATCTGTGCTAGCCTATAGCTGGTCTAATGAACAAACTCTTCTTTTAAAACAACCACAAAGGAAGATTAACCACATCCTAATACTTAGTTGTAACAATAGCACACTGAATCTTGAGATTCCTTGAAAAATTATTTAATTGTAAACATCCCTTTTGGCATAGCAGTGCCTTGAGCATTCACCAAATTCATTACAAAGACAATATGCCTGCTTGGTTCATCCTCCAATGAGATTAGCTGAATGGAATATTATGGAAAACTGTAAGAGAGGGACTGATGAGGCAGTATAATCTCAACTCCACAGTCAGCTCCATTGTTCTCCAGAGGATTTGTTTAGTCTGGTCCCACTCTTATTATGCCTTCATTTCCATCTTTCCATTGAGGACATTTTTCCACAGTAGAGGATGAATGACAACCAAAATATTTTTGTGATGTTCAAACGATCTACTCAAGATACAAGGGAGCATTATTTCTATCCCTCGGTCAGTTTTGAAAATCGGTCGATACATTAAGTACTTGCCGGTTGAAAGAAACCAAGAAACTGAACGTGAGGCATCTGTAAAAGGGAGAGAAAAAAATTGTTCAAGGTTTGATATCTGAAGCCGCCTCCTTGATTAACTTCAATCATATTGAAGCAGCATTTTAAACCTCTTCCCTGAATTATATCAATTAACATCGGGGAGCCTTTTCTTGGGCCTTTGCCCCAGTGAATGGGGACTCTTCTGGGAGGGGTGGTGGAGGTTAAGCCCCTCTTTTGAAGATAACGCTTTGCTTTCCAGTCGCACTGCCCAGAGACTAGACAACCACAGTAATCCACCACTGCAGGCTTTTGATTGCTCCCAGAGCAAGTCATTATTCGATTAAAAAGAAAGAAAGAAAGAAAGAGAGAGAGAAAGATAGAAAGAGAGACAGATTGAGAGTTAGAGTGACAGACAGAGGAGATTTAGTTTTTGGGGATGTAGTGAAGGAGCAGAAACTAAATTCTAAATGCTCCAACTAAACTGGGGTGACCTAGTGAGATGGATTAACTGCGTCTTTCCGATGATGAGGTGACACTTTGAAAAGACGTCAAACTGATGTAAACTCTCCCTATGTGGGGTATTATGGGTAACTACTGTACATTTATACCACTCTATTGTAAGCTATTGTATAACAATATACTACTCTTGTGAAGCTGCTGTCACATGGCAACAAGGGTAGTCACATATCAGTGTGGGGTAAATGGGGCTTGAAATGTCACTGGACCCAACCATTTGATTCCTACATCTACTTATGTACCCAGCTCCATGTATCAGCTGTGTCTTTGCCAAACCCTTTCTGTAGGTAACAACTAGCCTCACCATCTCCTTACCCTTTTAACCCCTACAGCTACTGTTGTTTTTGCTCCTCTCCCATACCACCTATTTGACTAAAACATAGCAAAAACACTAAAAAGCTTTAGAAGCAAAACTTCCCATTCTCTTTAGTTTTTCTTGTGAGCAAATGCAATTTTAAAAAGCCATTTGTAAAACACATTCTACAGTACAAGTATCTTCTTAATGTCGTAAAGGGAGCTGTGTTGACATCCCAAAATTGTGCTTCTCAAAATAAAATGACTAGTCTTGTGATGCCAGTGATGGTCCACCAAGTTATTCTAACATGGAACGGAAAGTATCAAACTCCTCCAAAAAAGATTTTAACAAACTGGTACTCAATTAGCAGCATTCCCTTTGGCTTAATATTACAGTGAGATTAATTACAGGAGTGAGTGTTCTTTGCTATTCGTTGTTTACAATCCCTTGTTTCCTGTGAGATTAGTCCTTCTTAAAAGTCTCTGAATCATTTTCTCTCTCTGATATGTAATAATATTGAGGATAAATCTGCAGTTGGCAGTGCACTTCCCGCAAATTTGACATTAATTATTTACAACCATCTGCCACAGATCGAGAGTCAGAACAGGACTCAAGGTGCTTAATGAACCGTCATTCTCTTGGTTATCCCCCAAGCTGATATACTCTCCGAAAGACCTGGCAACCCAAGCTGACTCGTCTCAGTCTATCCAGTGTACTCTCTCCTCCAGAACTGGCAACATTGATTGATTTTGATTCATTTATTTTATTTGTGTCATACACCAATTGATGCACAGCCCATATGTGCGTATCAAATATGGCATTGGTGACAGAAGTGGGATCCTAGGCAAGAGAAGTGGCAATGTTCTTTTGGGGGAATAACAGTGAATTGTCGATCAGCATCGGCAACACTGTCAAAGTTACAACTTCAAAAGCATTGGATAAAACTCAGGCCTTGCTTGGATCACAAAATTTAAGGGGTCCTACGAGCATCCAAATCTAATAAAAACACGTTATGTTCTGTGCTTAACAACAGATAAAATATCAGCTCAGATCTACCCTCATTCACTTTGGACCACACATCTGAACCATCTCTGGATGGCTCCCTCACAATGTATCCACACCCAATAAAACCAGCACGCTCATACTTCACATACTATGGAAGTTCGTAGGCCTGCGAGGGCCTTTAACTAGGGCTGGCTTGGGCCTCTCTTCTCATCGCTTCGCCCTGTCTGTGTTTGTGTTCCAGGCAAGGGAGTTGCCCTTCATGCCGATTTATTGACGCAAGATCCCCCCGGCTTGGCCTGCCAGCAATTACTCACAGCGGGAGAGTGGAGAGGAGAGAGAGGGGAGGGGGCTGGCTCAAACATGTGCGTATGTGTGTGCATGCTGGCTCGACATGAGTTAGCTCGACCTGGCCAGGGATGCAACCCAGTTACAAAACGCCAAGCAAAACGTACATGTCACCCAGCCAGGCATCGCCACCCAAGTCTAACATGGACAAAGGCCTTCAAGTGGAGACTGTTGCACTTGAAGTATGTAGAGAGATGCAACCCAGGACTGTTCTAGAAATGTAAAAGGATTAACTCTAAAGAAGTGGACAAGGTTTACGCTATATTTCAAGTGGACCAGTGAAAATCTTAGCTCCTGGCTCCTAGGGGGAACAACCTGTTGACCAAGGAATGGCTTGTTCAAATAAAATACCATCCTGATAACATTATCAAAAGTTATGTGGCCCTTTATCCAATATAGAATAAGGTCAGCAAAGACCTGCATTATCGGCACTGTACTGCAGCGCCAGCTGTGCCATCAGAGACTCTGGGTTCGCGCCCAGGCTCTGTCGTAACCGGCCGCGACCGGGAGGTCCGTGTGGCGACGCACAATTGGCCTAGCATCGTCCGGGTTAGGGAGGCCTTGGCCGGTAGGGATGCCCTTGTCTCATCGCGCACCAGCGACTCCTGTGGCGGGCCGGGCGCAGTGCGCGCTAACCAAGGTTGCCAGGTGCACGGTGTTTCCTCCGACACATTGGTGCGGCTGGCTTCCGGGTAGGATGCGCGCTGTGTTAAGAAGCAGTGCGGCTTGGTTGGATTGTGTATCGGAGGACGCATGACTTTCAACCTTTGTCTCTCCCGAGCCCGTATGGGAGTTGTAGCGATGAGACAAGATAGTAGCTACTAAAAACAATTGGATACCATGAAATTGGGGAGAAAAAGGGGTAAAATTCAACAACAAAAAATCAACAAAAAATAAAAGACCTGCATTATCATGGATCATACAGAGGGTCTGTAGAGAATCCCTTTCCCAATATGTAGGACTGTGTTGTCAAAGCGATCTCATTGCTGTGTTAATCTGTATTGGTCAAAGGTCACATCCACAGCAGTTCAAAGCTGACCTGTGCTTGATGGGTTTCAATCACCTGTTTGCTGTTGACAAGGATTCATCACCGTCTCAGTTTGGTAATTGTTACATCTGGGATGACTTCACTAAATGTCACTGAAAAAGACAGCTAGTTAAAAAGCTTCTGGTTTATTGTCATTTTTTTTCCGTTCCATTCGCCCTGGGAGCGCATTCCTGCCGCATGCCAGTGTGATGACGCAACGGTGAAAAGAAGCAGAAAATAACACGCCTGCCTCAAGATCGACAACACTGAAATTCTAATCCGGCCTCATGAACTCTTTGAAGACTTTCAACAACTTCAGGGAAAAGCAACGGGTCTTCAGCCAAAGCACATGAGACAGAGAAGCAAAATAAATACGCCAGGGTAAACATGATCAGAACTCAAATGAAACGTACAATGTGGCCTCCTTCCACAATCAATTTAGATAACCAAACTTACAATGGCAAAGAAAAAAAGGTCGGGACCCACTCTACCAGAGAGAGAGAAAGTAATAGATAACTTCGGCATGAGACAGTAAGGCACTGCAGTGTCCAGGCTGACGCATAATCCCTTGGATCCAGAACCCGAGAGAGGTCGCACCAGCATTCCAGAATGCTCTGACCTGCACTGGGTCAATAGCGCAACCATAATCAATCAGTGCCTGGGACCTCAGCTTGTTAGACACGGTGAAGATGGCCAGAACATTTGGGGTGAGACACAATTGGCCTTTCATTGGGAGGCTAACATAGCAGGATGTTTGTTGGATAAAATATACCCTAAAATAAATCTCCCAGGCACACTGCAGCAGGGAAACCCTTTCCCGTGCCTCAGCAACCCTGATACCATCTGTCCATAGATTTCGTTACTGATCTCCCTCCGTCTGATGGTTTCACCACTATTATGGTTGTTGTGGTCAGATTCTCTAAATCCTGCCGTTGTATCTCTCTCTCTCTGGTTTGCCTACAGCTCTCCACGTCACTGAGGCACTGTTCCAGAAGGTCTTCCGGCACTATGGCCATCCGGAGGACATTCTCTTCGACCGTGCCCCTGATTCATGTCACGGGTATTGAGAGCCTTCATTGAGAAGCTGGGGCCATGGCCAGCCTCACATCCGGGTACCAACCTCAGTCCAACGGGTAGGTGGAGAGGACCAACTAGGAGCTGGGGAGGTTCTTTAGGAGCCACTGCCAGGATCGGCAGGGTGAGTGGGCCCGGTTCCTTCCCTGAGCAAAGTATGCCCAGAAACTCACCACTAACAACCAGATATTTTCATGTTTCCCTCAGGCCAGTGGTTCCTGGTCCCCTGGCTGATGCCATCACCCACGACACCCCTCTGCCTCCCCTGAACATCGATGGGACACCCGCCTATGCCGTCAGGTCCCTGCTGGACTCCCAACGTCATGGGGGTCAGCTTCAGTACCTGGTGGACTGGGAGGGGTACGGTCCAGAGGAGCGCTGTTGGGTCCCGGTGGCCAACATCCTGGACCCCAAAATTATCCGGGATATTCATCTCCGCAGTCCGAGGGCGAGGAGCGGACCAGTCTAGGATCCTGTCACACCTCTCCAGTGCTCGACATCGCCATTTTTTAACCACCGGGTCCTGACACCATTATTACGCACACCTGGACCTCATCATCACCTTGATTACTCTCCCTTCATTTAGCCCTCAGTAGCCTCAGTCACCAGGCAGTATTGGTCACATTCAGTACACTTCTCCTGTTTTGTTTACCTGCCTTCTCTCTTCATCACTAAATTCTTCTTCTGCACCTGCTTCCTTTTATTTATTCATTTTTTATTTAACCTTTATTTAACTAGGCAAGTCACTTAAGAACAAATTATTATTTTATTATTATTTACAATGACGGACTACACCGGCCCATCCCGGACGACGCTGGGCCAATTGCCGCCCTATGGGACTCTCAATCACGGCCGGTTGTGATACTGCCTGGATTCGACCCAGGGTGTCTGTAGTGACGCCTCAAGCACTGAGATGCAGTGCCTTAGACCGCTGCGCCACTTGGGAGCCAAAGCGTTCCTGACTGCAAGGGTATAAGTTACACACTACACATCACTACCGGGACAAGCTCATTTGCTTTAAACAATGCAAACATAACGTTTAACAGTACATTATGTATTAACATTTATTGTAAACAAAAATAGGTATGATGTGTAACTATTTGTCATTTTGAAGTGTTTTTCATGGTTGCAAAGGCAAGGGATGCAAATGCCACCGCAATTAAAGAATAACTCTGGTGCAAGTTTATTGCTGTATCTCGCTACAGCCTTGGTATATCAACCTCGGTATTGGGGCTATGTGCGGTGCTACATTGGTTCAATTAGCTGGGGAGCATTCTGGGCAGAGGTGCTAAGTACTGTGGCTGACAGTCTTGGTGGACTGTTCAAGCCCTAAGACCAGAGCACTACTCAGAGGGACAGACGTTTTAATCTGTAAAGGCGTCCGCATGCTTCCCAGACGAAACAGTTCGGAAGAGTTTGGTGACGTTTTTGTTCCTGTTGGACTTCGGTGAGTTTTTTTCCCCCCGCCTGTTCGGGCACACAACATTTTTTCTGGAGGCGAGCTGAAGTCAGTAGCCGAAGTCTACGTCACTTCGTTGGTGATTGGTCAACAGTAGGGATTCTTCAATAAAGTCTTTGTTGTCATTCAACGAGAGACGACTCGTTTTCATGCAAATTCTTTCATTGAGAAATACTGCACCAAACAGCTTAGGTAGATGTAAAATTGCGTGACTAAGATCTCCTCTGCAAAATTGTAAAATGCTTAGGGGAAAAGTAGGATAGACATTAACAGGCCAAATAACATAAAATTATCATGAAAGGTTGGCTGCAAAACACCCTGACACTGAAGACCCAACAGCAAAACACATACAAATATGAAGCCAACATGGACAGTTTACAAGTTAAAGGGTGTTATTCTGTGTTAAAGGATAACTTTTGGTTGACCATGAACTGTGGAAGTATGTCATAAAAAGTATGTCAAATGTGTAAGAAATGTGTGTCAACAGGGTTTCAAATTTTAAGACAGCTATGCACCTAAATGACTGAGATCCCTAATAACCTATAATCTCATACAAAAACACAACTAAGCTTGTTACCATGAGACCTTCAACCAGACACCACAATATCTGCACGATAGCTTTCTAACTTCTAGGAAACCTGTACAAATGTGAGAGATGTGTGATGTGTAATCTTTCATCTAACTAGGCAATACTACAAGCAAAAGGTCAGAAGGAAAAAAAACTGTAAAAAGGAAATGTCTGTGGTTAATCTAAAACATAATTTCCTATGTTGCAAAATGTCACAACATTTTTACAATTACTATAATGATTATTTTAGAAAATTTGAAATGTATTTATTTGATTCTTTATCTGTGTGTCCATAAGTATTGTTAAGGAAAAACATTAAAAAGCAAACTCATGTTGTTTGAAATCATTTAAAAATATATATATTTCTGCCCAGCAGTACTCTCATAAAACATTTACAACAAGACACATTCACATATGAACTTTGTCGCGACAACTCCACATGTCAAACAGAAACGTTGGCACTGCTCTGGAGTGTCATACAACAGACTTTTGTAAAGAGAAATCAAAATCTATTTCCATGTGAAAATGTTGCGGGATTTGCTCCATTGGTTTTGTTGGTAGGCCTACATTATGCTCAAATAGCCACAATAACCTATTGGCTACTGTTTAAAACTGTAAGGGTACAGTCTCTGTGTTCACTGTAAATGTGCATCGGAAGTTACACATAATTCACACAACGTTCCAGTTTCCAATCACAGGACCAAAATTTTGCTCAGTGCCCCAAAAAATTGGAGGGAACATTGGTCATAGGGAGCCAGGTGTGGCGGTGTTATTTCCTCATGTATAAAAAGTTATAGTTCTTCCTCTAGTTAACCATGACCAGGCATTAAAACGAATGAAGCCCGGCGCACAACCAGCACAATGTTGCCAGGAAGTTGCAGGATCTATGGCTACGTCTCAAATGGCACCCTATTTTCTCAAAATTTACAACGGGGAGGCTGTAATATGTTTTATAGTAAGGAAAATAGTACTGTGAAATATATTACAGCATCTCTGCTGTAAAGCAAAATTACAGTACTAAGCTGCCAACTCTGGTGCTAAAATAATGCTGTAAATTTACAGGGGAAAGTTTTACAGTGTGGGGCTTGGACAGAAAGCCTGACAACAAACCATCAGACTATCACAATAAATAAATGTGATATTTACGAAAATAAACACACACACACCTTCCATCCTTAATTGTGTGCAAACTGTGGGAATTTAAGAGAATGACACCCTAAAAAGCACAGAGAGGAGAGAAGAGAAGATTTCTCAATTTCAGAGGAGTCAGAGGGATTATTGCCTGTGTTCCCAGTGTAAGACGGCAGCGCCTCGATTAATAAATCATTAAGACATCTCAATTAGGGGGTCTACCGTGTCCCTCACTGTGGCATCGTAATCCTCCACTGCTGCTGCTGCTTCCGGCATGCTTGGGTTGTGTTCCCAGAATAAGCTTACCCAAGCAGTCTGGCACAGGGACAGATTTACCGGAGGGGAGGAGCAGGCACTAGGGGATTGTGTGTGTTTGCGTGTGTGTATAGTACCAGTCAAAAGTTTGGACACCTACTCATTCAAGGGTTTTTCTTTATTTTGACTATTTTCTACATTGTAGAATAATAGTGAAAACATTAAAACTATGAAATAGCACATGATATCATGTAGTAACCAAAAAAGTGTTAAACAAATCAAAATATACTTTATATGTTAGGTTCTTCAAAGTAGCCACCCTTTGCCTTGATGACAGCTTGGCACGCTCTTGGCATTCTCTCAACCAGCTTCACCTGGAATGCTTTTCCAACAGTCTATAAGGAGTTCCCACATTTGCTGAGCACTTGGGGGCTGCTTTTCCTTCACTCTGCGGTCCAACTCATCCAAAACCATCTCAATTGGGTGGAGGTTGGGTGATTGTGGAGGACAGGTCATCTGATGCAGCACTCCATCACTCTTGGTCAAATATCCCTTACACAGCCTGGAGGTGTGTTTGGTCATTGACCTGTTGAAAAACAAATGATAGACCCACCAAGCACAAACCAGATGGGATGGCATATCCCAGCTGAGCCCCAGACCGAGGGTGATTGACCGTCATCTTGAACTTCTTCTATTTTCTAATATTTGCGCCAACAGATGTTGCCTTCTCACCAAGCTGCTTGCCTATTGGCCTGTAGCCCATCCCAGCCTTGTGTAGGTCTACAATTTCATCCCTGATGTCCTTACACAGCTCTCTGGTCTTGGCCATTGTGGAGAGGTTGGAGTCTGTTTGATTGAGTGTGTGGACAGGTGTCTTTTATACAGGTAACGAGTTCAAACAGGTGCAGTTAATACAGGTAATGAGTGGAGAACAGGAGGGCTTCTTAAAGAAAAACTAACATGTCTGTGAGAGCCGGAATTCTTACTGGTTGGTAGGTGATCAAATACTTATGTCATGCAATAAAATGCAAATTAATTACTTAAAAATCATACAATGTGATTTTCTGGATTTTTGTTTTAGATTCCATCTCTCACAGTTGAAGTGTACCTATGATAAAAAATTACAGACCTCTACATGCTTTGTAAGTAGGGAAACCTGCAAAATCAGCAGTGTATCAAATACTTGTTCTACCCACTATGAATTCGGAGGGAAGAAATTATTCAATATTAGATCATTAGACCTCTTACTAAAGGCGTCAGTCAAAAGTTATACTTAAACTGGATTTAGCAAAAAATGACATGAAAAGCGCACATTTGTAAATCCCAAACTCTAAAAGTAATTGGAAAGGTAGATACAAATTATTTGTGACATTGTGCTTAAAATAAAGAATGTAAACAGGATGAAAACAAGATGCTGTGTTTTTATTTACAGTAGTGATGGACAGCTGGAGGCATTTTGAAAACAGATTTTCAAACACTTGTTTTTCACAAGTGTACTGTAGCAGGTGTAGCCCTATCAGAAGGATAATAGAGGTGTGGCCCGGTTACTGTAGGTGTGAACATCTCCCAACTTGCAATGTATTCGATGACATTGCGACCAAAGAGAACAGACGAAATGGACATAATTTTCTTCTAAGCCAGCTTCTTTCTCCGGTGCTACCCGTTCCAGGGTTAGGATTTTCAACAGGACTTGAAAATGAGCCGAAGCTGAGAGGATCACCAAAACTAAAGGTATTTTGGTTTCAGTGCATTTTCTTAAAAAAAATGTAATGTAAAAATGTATATAGCCTATCAATGTGTAGGCATACTGTGTAATAAAATCGACAGTTAAATAAAAGGTTAAATAAAATAAAAAATGGCTGTGTACTAAAAACGTGAGTGTGTTTTTGCAGAGCACACGTCTGTGGAGATCAGTAGACAAAGGGCTGGACAACAAGTCACACCAAAAAAGTGAATGGTTGCCAAGAAAGCGGTTAGTTTTGCTAGATTCTTATAATGTGTACGGAGTCACTTTTAATTCTTAATTGATCTAATGTTTCTATTATAGGCCACTGTAATTGATGGGGGCTCAGGGCGGTACCATTCTGCTCATCTGATGTAGGTGCACATGGTTCAGATTCAAACTTTGAAGACCGAGATTGAGTCATTGAACGACAATAGAACTTGACCAACTGCTCACCAGGCACAGCAAGGGCCGTCCCGACCGTTATGCTGTTCTGCTATTCCAAGGATGTGTGTAAACAAAAAGATACTACGGGTGGACACAGAATAACAACTGGGAAGGATCCCCAGGCAAATGTTGTTTACCATTGAACCTACGGGTGTTCATCATTAATACTGTGTCTCAAAAGTGTCTGTCCATGACTGACTCAACCCGAAAAAGCATGAAAGACAGAGTTAATGAGTACTTGAGGTCACCGAGAAAGTCTGGACATGACCTGCTCTCCCTTATGTAAGGAATTAGGCTCTTTACCACGTTTACAACAGTATGTACTGTAGACTATGTTTATTTGTCAGACTGTACAGTAGCCTAATAAACAAATGCAGGCGGCTTCTATTAAAAATGCTTTAAATGCTTTGTTATCCAAATGTTTAAAGTGAGTGTGGGCGACCTCATGCAACCTCAAAATGCCAGATGAAGCATTTACTGTACAGCACTGTATTTCTTCAGCATCTTTATGCTTTCATTAATAATATTATGATTTTTTTTTTTTAATCAAAATTACGAATTACTATGGGAATAAATATTACTGAATGACAGAAATATTGGAAAAAAGTAGGCTAATGAATGTAAACTAATTGTTGCTTACTGGAAAATACTATTTCAAACACACACAGTCACAACTACAGATTGCCCCTTTAAGTCTATCAAAAGTGTGCGAGTTTGAGCATGTGTCCATTAGGCCTATGGATAATTATTTTCATCAGCATGATTTGGATTGAGCAATAAAAGCCCCACTTTTATTTCATAGGCTGGGATCCGCACTATGCAGCTGTTGCAAGAGTGCATATTTCACTGGCTGTCCACTGGTTTTGAAAACAAAGATTGATAGGCAGCTTAAGTTTCTTGAACTCAACCATTATTGTGTTCAAATACACATTGTGAACAACCATCCACAACAACCACAATCCGTAAGGCGCAAATACTGTAGCTAAAAATGAGAGCAGCAGTGTAATTCACAATCACATCAATGTGCTATGTAGTGATCAATAATAAGTGATATCCGTATCGCCGTAGACTCCACCACTGCTGTCATCCTTACCTCCAAGTGTTTATTCAAGTTGGATAATCTTTGGATGCCGACAGCAGTCGCACCACTGGAAGACATACAGTGGGGCAAAAAAGTATTTAGTTAGCCACCAATTGTGGAAGTTCTCCCACTTAAAAATATGAGAGAGGCCTGTAATTTTCATCATAGGTACACTTCAACTATGACAGACAAAATGAGGGAAAAAAATCCAGAAAATCATAGGATTTTTAATGAATTTATTTGAAATTATGGTGGAAAATAAGTATTTGGTCACCTACAAACAAGCACGATTTCTGGCTCTCACAGACCTGTAACTTCTTCTTTAAAAGGCTCCTCTGTCCTCCACTCGTTACCTGTATTAATGGCACCTATTTGAACTTGTTATCAGTATAAAAGACACCTGTCCACAACCTCAAACAGACACACTCCAAACTCCACTATGGCCAAGACCAAAGAGCTGTCAAAGGACACCAGAAACAAAATTGTAGACCTGCACCAGGCTGGGAAGACTGAATCTGCAATAGGTAAGCAGCTTGGTTTGAAGAAATCAACTGTGGGAGCAATTATTAGGAAATGGAAGACATACAAGACCACTGATAATCTCCCTCGATCTGGGGCTCCATGCAAGATCTCACCCCGTGGGGTCAAAATGATCACAAGAACGGTGAGCAAAAATTCCAGAACACGGGGGGACCTAGTGAATGACTTGCAGAGAGCTGGGACCAAAGTAACAAAGCCTACCATCAGTAACACACTACGCCGCCAGGGACTCAAATCCTGCAGTGCCAGACGTGTCCCCCTGCTTAAGCCAGTACATGTCCAGGCCCGTTTGAAGTTTGCTAGAGAGCATTTGGATGATCCAGAAGAAGATTGGGATAATGTCATATGGTCAGATGAAACCAAAATAAAAACTCAACTCGTCGTGTTGAGGACAAAGAATGCTGAGTTGCATCCAAAGAACACCATACCTACTGTGAAGCATGGGGGTGGAAACATCATGCTTTGGGGCTGTTTTTCTGCAAAGGGACCAGGACGACTGATCCGTGGCCAAAATACCAGCAACAGTGTGTGAAAACCTTAACTTACTTACAGAAAACTTTTGACCTCTGTCATTGCCAACAAAGGGTATACAACAAAGTATTGAGATAAACTTTTGTTATTGACCAAATACTTATTTTCCACCATAATTTGCAAATAAATTCAATAAAAAATCCTACAATGAGATTTTCTAAGATTTTTTTTATCATTTTGTCTGTCATAGTTGAAGTGTACCTATGATGGAAAATTACAGGCCTCTCTCATCTTTTTAAGTGGGAGAACTTACACAATTGGTGGCTGACTAAATACTTTTTTGCCCCACTGTAGCTTGGACTGTAGCCTACAAAAGCCTGTTCCTGCTCTTTTCCCGCGATCCATCAAACACATTTGGTTTATCATCATAGTGGTCTCTCGCTTAGGTGGAACAAACTTAAACTTGCACCTTTTTCAATCCTGATTTGAATGTCATTGAGAAAAGTGTCAAGTTTCTCCCAAACCTCCTTTCCGAATGTCAAAGTAATCCTCAAAGTAATCCTCTAGTTTTTCAAAAGTATCTGATGACAAGATTTTTGTAATCCATTACTCCCCAATCCTGCTCGCGCATAAGAGGGAGGCTTGTGCTACAGCTGCTGCCACATACACAGATCAAATAAACGCTGGAACGCCGACTAAGCTGTTGACATGCCCTAACAATTCTAGATTGCACGGAAAACCAGGTATTTTTAAAATCGCATATGCAAACTTCGGTTATGAGCTTACGCTCATTAGTAGTCATACTTCCTTCTGCCATAAACAGTTTAATGTTGCATTATTCATGTGCATGTAAACGTACTCATCGTTTCCCCCATATGCATTTAGCAGTGGCAATGTATAATGTAGATGTATGGATGTAGGCCCCAGGAATGTAAGCCCCAGCAATTTCCCTTATGCAAAACCATCTAAGACTCAGATCATACAAAATAATGTTCTAAACGGTTTTAAATCGGAATTTGATCTATGGCCTTAATAATATTGGGTCAAATGACATTCATTAGGCCTGTGATTCATTATTCATTGCAGCTAAATAATTGAATGTATTCAATTTATAGTTAAGTTCCAAAGCGACATAAAAAAAAGCACTTTGAAGCTCATTTCTGAAGCTTCTATCGCGCAATAGGTCTACACACCATAGAAATACAATTGCTTTTACACAGCATACTACGATTCCCAGAGTGCATTTCAATTCCCAGGGTGCTAGGGCTGCTCGCTGGCTACTGTTAGCAGGCCCAGACAAATTCTTACCTTGTCGACTGTAGGAATTCATCGTAGGGTACCACTCCTGGGAAGCGAAACTGATGAAGAGGATGAGGACAATGGCCTCAGTACTCCTCTTGGGGTTGTAAGATGAACACCATCCGCCGTCCGGCTGGATGGACACTGCGAGGAAGACTATGATGAAAGGGGGGGGGGGGGGGGGGGGGGGTCTCAAGGGCTCATTCTAGACAAAGCAGCTTTCAGGGTATTGCCGTTGGCTTGCTTCTTCACTCCCGTGAATTCAACCTGTCAAGGGCACATGAACACACAAGTTTGAGTGAGGTTGGTCATATGTGGACCAAGTATGCTCCCATTAAATAAATACTATATAGGCATATTACGTCACATATAATGCACCTGTACAAGCCATTGTACAGTGCCTTCGGAAAGTATTCAGAACCCTTGACTTTTTCCGCATTTTGTTACGTTACAGCCTTATTCTGAAATAGATTAATGTTTAATGAACGTTTAATGAAACTATGTCAATCATTATTTGAATATGTTGGTAACCGGTTGTATAAAAGTGATAATGCCCTCGAAGCCGGTGTTTGGAGGATATATTTGCACGGTTTGCCATCCCTCGACCTCGTCTCGGGCCTAACAACAGCCGTGCCAATAAATCCACATTTTATAAAAAATAAAAAATACAGTTAACAGTGCATTTCAGAGCAAAAACCAAGCCATGTGGTCAAAATATTTGTACGTAGAGCTCCGAGAAAGGATTGTGTCGAGGCAAAGATCTGGGGAAGAAGGGTACCAAAACATTTCTGCAGCATTGAAGGTCCCCAAGAACACAGTGGCCTCCATCATTCTTAAATGGAAGAAGTTTGGAACCACCAACACTCTTCCTAGAGCTGGCCACCTGGCCAAACTGAGTAATCGGGGGAGAAGGGCCTGGTCAAGGAGGTGACCAAGAACCCGATTGTCACTCTGACAGAGCTCCAGAGTTCCTCTGTGGAGATGGGAGAACCTTCCAAATGGACAACCATCTCTGCAGAACTCCACCAATCAGGCCTTTATGGTAGAGTGGCCATACGGAAGCCACTCCTCAGTAAAAAGCACATGACAGCCCATATGGAGTTTGCCAAAAGTCACCTAAAGACTCTCAAATAATGAGAAACAAGATTCTCTGGTCTGATGAAACCAAGATTGAACTCTTTGGCCTGAACACCAAGAGTCACGTCTGGAAGAAACCTGCACCATCCCTACGGGGAAGCATGGTGGTGGCAGTATCATGCTGTGGGGATGTTTTTCAGCAGCAGGAACTGGGAGACTAGTCAGGATCGAGTGAAAGATGAACGGAGCAAAGTACAGAGAGATCTTGATGAAAACCTGCTCCAGAGTGCTCAGGACCTCAGATTGGGGTAAAGGTTCACCTTCTAACAAGACAACAACCCTAAGCACACAGCCAAGACAACGCAGGAGTGGCTTCTCTGAATGTCCTTGAGTGGACCAGCCAGAGCCCGGACTTGAACCTGATCTAACATCTCTGGAGAGACCTGAAAATAGCTGTGCAGCAACGCTCCCCATCCAACCTGACAGAGCTTGAGAGGATCTGCAGAGAAGACTGGGAGAAACTCCCCAAATACAGGTGTGCCAAGCTTGTAGCGTCATACCCAAGAAGACTCTAGGCTGTAATCGCCGCCAAAGGTGCTTCACCAAAGTACTGAATAAAGGGTCTGAATACTTATGTAAATGTGATGTTTTTTATGTTTAACAAAAATAAATGAATTAAAAACTGTTTTTCTTTTGTCATTATGGGGCATTGTGTGTAAATTGATGAGGGGAAAAAACAATGTAATCAATTTTAGAATAAGGCTGTAATGTAACAAAATTAGGAAAAAGTCAATGCACTGTATATGTGCAGACTGTCTCTCTTTCAGTCCTGTAGACTATTAGATATCATCCTGTACAAAAACAGTCAGTCTCAATTCTAACAGATTCTTCACTACAAGGGCAGTTTGGGTTACACATGCTAACAATGAGATCGCCTCCAGTCCTTCCCAGTACACAAGGTGCCTAAAAGGTGCCAATGCTGTCCACAGGCTAGGGCAAACAATGAGACAGTGACAGACTCACATACAGGCAGTTACACCCACACGCACACACTGCCCTCCTCAGTAGAGAGAGAGGTACTTAACAATGAAAAGGTCAGTCCTGTAATTTAACCACAGAAATAATAACAGCCAAATATGGCCTTCATTGGAGTAGGTTAATAACTTATTCAGAAGACTGGGCCTGGGCAAAACCCTCGGCCTCGGCTGCAAAAGCAGCATCAAAGTCTGTCTTACAGCTATTGTACAGCACAATATTTTCATCACCTCCGACATTCTAAACAACAGTGTTTACTTTCCGGTGTCAACGATGCACATTAGTTCCATTGCTTTGGTGAGGCTACACAACACATCGTCTCAATCTACCCCCTCTGCTCCAATGTAATAGTCCAACCTGTCAAACAAGACACCATTCAGTTGTCTTCACTCGCTATTTGACACACAACACATAATTTCCACTCTTTCTGGCATGGCACACATCCCTAAAAACAATACACATCTGAGCAACACTCAACACTCTCAGGCTGCCCTCCGATTCGCCATACACCCCTCCACCCCGAAGTGTGCACTTTCATGGATTTACAAGGAATGGACAGGTGTGAGCAATATGGTTAAACACATGCTTATACCAATCCAATGGTTCGAAATCAATGAGGGAGCGGGAACAAGTGGACACTTGGCTAAGTAGGGTAGAGATTTGGACTGCAGCCCTTGAACTGGAACATCTGCCCTTCTGTTTCCTCAATGCAAAAGGGTTCCAAGGTCAAGCAATTATTTGACGCCAAATGAAAATCAGATTCGTGTTCAGGAGGAAGAAAACGTTTAGAAACGAGGAGGTAACAACTGAACTTGTGCAATAGGAACACAGATGTTAATTTACAAAAGGCTCTGCTATGGAATGTGCCCTACTTAGTTTGATACCACTCAGGAGGAACGGGTCAAAAAGACTTACCAATACTACAGTCTGTGCTGACGAGATCTCCTCAGTGTACGTGTGCATGCGAGCGCATGTAATAACATATGGCCTGGAGGGATCCAGTGACATAATACTCAAAGTGACAATCTGGTAAGGGGGAGTGTTGGCTTCTCGTCGGTTCTGCCGCGCCATGAGAGATTTCCCAGCGCACGTTTGCACTGCTATAGTCACCCCAGACATATATTCTAAATCAGGGGAAGTTGGGGTCTGTCGCATATAAATGTCGTAAAGCACAGAAATGTCAAACCAAAGCCATATCATGTTGAGCATTTGTGAATAGACTAGGGTTCTTGACAAACAAGGTCATTATTTTACTGTAAAAGGCTCATTTGTTCTTAATGACTAACCTGGCTAAATGAAGGTTAAATGAAATTGTCAACACTCCATTGACGGCTCATATCAACATGACTACTCATATCGATATACATGGATGATTGAGTGAACTAATAATTACCTTGCTAATCTGTCTTAACATCATCTTAAAGGCCCAGTGCAGTCAAAAACATGATTTGCCTGTGTTTTAGATATTTCCACACTATGAGGTTGGAATAATACTGTGAAATTGTGAAAATTATGATAATGACCTTTTAGTGTAAGAGATATTTAAAAAGAACGCCTGAAATTTCAGCCCATTTTGGTGAGATGGAGTTGATCACCAGCTTTGCCCTCCCCACTGAGACCACTCCCAGACAGTCCTGGCAAAAGTCTTGCTTTAGAAATTGCTATTTTCTAACAAGCTATTTTTTGTTTATTTTTGAGCATTTTAATTGAAAACAATCACAGTAAGGTTTTTAATTGTTACCCAGAAATGATTTGATATTAAGAGCAAAACGGCTGCATTGGACATTATTAATGTTCCCAGTTGTAGGCCCTTTTGACCGACCGATTGGATAAGAAGTGCACATCAACAATATACAGGTCTGAAAATGTCTACTCGCTTGACAGAAATGTGCCTCTTGCAGCCAATAAAGGAATTCATTTCCCCAGTGCTCCAAACTGTACCGAAGGTAATCATGTCTGCATAAAAATAACATGGGGTCGAGATTGCCAGTGGTAAACAACAATTAGGGCCGTGCGGCGCGCAAAATGAATCACTGAAATGTACTTCTGGTGTTCGACAGTTACTGCCTGCCTCTCGGGCCTAATTGAATATGAATAATTCACTCAGGGACCACAATTAACGGTAGTGTATGTACATACCTGCACGTATGTATCGGAAAAAATACGCCATGGCGGCTAGACACATTATTGTGTTTTTGTTGTGGTTGGAGTTTTTCTTCCATTTATTGACAGAGGCTGCTCCTGAAAGTTTTAGTTAAGGCAGGTGATGGCTGGGGTGGAGTGGAATGGGGGGGTGGAGGCCTGGATAGGAACAGGTGAGCGTTTAGGGTGCAAAGCCCCTCCCCAAAAATATTGTCTGGTGTGAGGACCATGGTTGTCTGTACTCATTGGTGCTGATGGCAGGGCACTTGGGATACAACAGGGGAGAGGAAAGGGAGAGAAGGGAAGGCGGGAGAAAGTGGAGCCTGGCTGTGCTGAGAGGAAAGTGACACCTTATCTGACATGACAGAACCCTCCCAGTGTTGACACAATACTCGCTGCTGCATGCTCATGTTCTCAAGAGAAAAGAGAGACGAGCCGTAGCCCGCAGGTTACACATCAATCAGCAGTTAAAAAAAAAAAAGAGGACAGGCACAAGCACAGACAATCGCTGGGATATTGCTCAGTGTGATGTTGGAGTTCTCGTAGGGGCAGGGTGTGTGGTATGTGTTGGCTAGGAGAGCGTGGGGGCTGGGGAGAATCGTATCTCAAAACTGAATAGGTAAAAGTCTTGACCCTTTCGATGTGTAATAGACAGCAATGCCTCAAAACTGACAGTTCTGTCAAAAAGTAAAACATTCTCAACAGTTGACAAGAACAAAACAGCCCTTGGAAATCCAACTGACTTCCCAGCTAAGGATTTGGTCCGACGTTAGGCAGTAAAAAACGCTTCTGACTCTACATGCACTTATTTCAAGTTATTATACTAAATGTCTGCCAAATATTTGATGGTGGAATGCAAACAGAGGTAACAAAAATATTATTCCATGTTCTCGACAAAGCTTCCTGTAATCCACAAGTCTGAGATGAGACAATTAAAACTACATTAACATTCAACTCTGGCACTGTACTATAATTGGTGCTGTTCACAGACTAAACTACACTTCGCATTAGGCTTTCTGCCATTTTGTTAGCTACAAGTGCCCTGACACCGATGTCTGTCAGCTTTAAAGCTTAGAACTGTCAAACTTTGTGAACACCAGACCCTTCTACACAAGAGCTATCATTTAGATTTCTTATCTAGGCCTTGTATAGAAGTCTAATGTGGTGAAGACACTGTCATTTAAACAACGGGCGGGTCTAATCCTGAATGCTGATTGGTTAAAACCACATTCCAGCCGGTGTATATTACAAAAGTTGCCACCGGCTAAATCTATGATGTTAAAATATCTATTTAATATGTTCCATCTGACTGTGCAATCCACTGTCTCATCAGCCCATACAGGCAACTTATAAACTTGATCTCCACTATAAAAAGCAGCCAGTGTGGCAATGGAACATTTAGAATGAACGACTGGGTCGCGTTTCTAGTAACCCTGGATTTGTGTCGGGACTAAATCTTGTGGAAGGATGAAATAGTATGAATACATTTATCAAATTAACATTTAATGAAACTATGTCAATCATTATTTGAATATGTTGGTAACCCGTTGTATAAAAGTGATAATGCCCTATTAGACTCGAAATTGAGCTCAGGTACATCCTGTTTCCATTGGTCATCCTTGAGATGTTTCTACAACTGCCTATATAAAAAGGTCCCACAGTTGACAGGACATGTAAGAGCAAAAACCAAGCCATGAGGTCGAAGGAATTGTCTGTAGGGCGCCGAGAAAGGATTGTGTCAAGGCACAAATCTGGGGAAGGGTACCAAAACATTTCTGCAGCATTGAAGGTCCCCAAGAACACAGTGGCCTCCATCATTATTAAAAGGAAGAAGTTTGGAACCACCAACACTCTTCCTAGAGCTGGCCACCCGGCCAAACTGATCAAATGGGGGAGAAGGGCCTTGGTTAGGGAGGTGACCAAGAACCCGATGGTCACTCTGACAAAGCTCTAGAGTTCCTCTGTGGAGATGGGAGAACCTTCCAGAAGGGCAACCATCTCTGCAGCACTCCACCAATCAGGCCTTTATGGTAGAATGGCCAGACGGAAGCCACTTCTCAGTAAAAGCACATGACAGCCCACATGGAGTTTGCCAAAAGGCGCATAAAGGACTGTCAGACCATGAGAAACTAGATTTTCTGGTCTGATGAAACCAAGATTGAACTGAATGCCAAGCATGAATGCCAAGTCACGTCTGGAGGAAGCCTGAAAGCATCCCTAAGGTGAAGCATGGTGGTGGCAGCATCACCATGCTGGGAGACTAGTCAGGATCGGGGGAAAGATGAACGGAGCAAAGTACAAAGAGATCCTTGTTGAAAACCTGCTCCAGAGCACTCCGGACCTCAGACTGGGGTGAAGGTTCACCTTCCAACAGGACATCAACAATAAGTACACAGACAAAACAATGCAGGAGTGGCTTTGGGATAAGTCTCTGAATGTCCTTCAGTGGCCCAGCCAGAGCCCGGACTTGAACCTGATCGAACATCTCTGGAGAGACCTGAAAATAGCTGTGCAGCAACGCTCCCCATCCAACCTGACAGAGCTTGAGAGGATCTGCAGAGAAAACTGGGAGAAACCCCCCAAATACAGGTGTGCCAAGCTTGTAGCGTCATACCCAAGAAGACTCAAGGCTGTAATCGCCGCCAAAGGTGCTTCACCAAAGTACTAAATAAAGGGTCTGAATACTTATGTAAATGTTGTGTTTTTTATGTTTAATAAATTAGTAAAAATAAATTAAAAACTGTTTTTGTTTTGTCATTATGGGGCATTGTGTGTAAATTGGTGAGGGGAAAAAACAATTTAATCAATTTTAGAATAAGGCTGTAATGTAACAAAATTAGGAAAAAGTCAATGCACTGTATATGTGCAGACTGTCTCTCTTTCAGTCCTGTAGACTATTAGATATCATCCTGTACAAAAATAGTCAGTCTCAATTCTAACAGATTCTTCACTACAAGGGCAGTTTGGGTTACACATGCTAACAATGAGATCGCCTCCAGTAGCTGTGCAACAACACTCCCCATCCAACCTCACATAACTTAAGAGGATCTGCAAAGAAGAAAGGGAGAAACTCCCCAAATACAGGTGTGCCAAGCTTGTAGAATCATACCCAAGAAGACTCAAGGCTGTAATCGCTGCCAAAGGTCCTTCAACAAAGTACTGAGCAAAGGGTCTGAATAATTATGTAAATGTAGTATTTCCATTTCTATTATCTATTTATCAAATGAACGGTTTTTGCTTTGTTATTATGGGGTATTGTGTATAGATTGATGAGGGGAAAAATATATTCAATCAATTTTAGAATAAGGCTGTAACGTAACAAAATATGGAAAAAGTCAAAGCGTCTGAATACTTTCCGAATACCCTGTATGCAGTCATTTCTCTCAAACGTTGCCTTGCAATCTTATAGTGCAGAGTTTACTTTCTGATTTTCTAGTTGCTGAACAACCATGTGGTAAAACAAACATTATTACAGCATAAAATAATTAATCCCCAAAATAATATAAGCACATAACAGGTAGTGATGGGGGAGGGGGATTTGATACAGTTCTCCATATATGATATATCGTATTGTATTGGCAATATCGCAATATTATTTTTGTGCTGGTTGGCGCAAGTAATTTTCCTTCATAGCTTGTTCTCCATCTTCGTTTTAAATAGAGAGCCAATAAAAAAAAATCAGCACTTTTTTTTCTATGACTGAACAAAACCTGTCTTCTCATGGCTGTTTTCTCATGGCTCTCTCTTGTCCCTCTGCAGCAGATATATGGTGAGCAATATGTTTGGAATCGCAATAAAATCTCAATATCAAATCGCAATACATATAGAATCGTGAGAATTGCAATACATATCTTATTGGCACCTAAGTTTTGTGATAATATCATATCGTGAGGTCCCTGGCAATTCGCAGAACTAATAATAGGCCTACTCATTAGTCCCTGTCTAGTTAAGGCGGAATCAGCTTTTTTAGTACAGTGAAGGACTAACTGTCAAACAAAGATAAGTTTGCATTCAACCCTATTTTATCTTTAGGGGGACAGCAACGCTGCTAGACATCTGGTTAATAAAATAACATCTTATCCAGTTCTATAAATGTTAGCAGCAGTTAAACATCTCTTTCAACAGGGCAGTAGTATGTCAGAAATGTGCTATTTTAGTTTACAAGTTCAGCTCACTGGAGAAGAAAATACTTGAGAAATGTAAATTCTGTCATGTGTAGGCTAAGTTCTCGTCCAAGCCTCAGCATTGAGTGGTTACTTACTCAACATTGACAATAAACTCTGCTCCGCGTGTCGCTATGGTGGGAACCCTGACACCCCACCTTGTGCCGCGGCCACAAAAGCCAGTCAATTTTCAGCCAAAGAAAAAGCAGGAAGTGAACACTTTCCCTGCCAACTACCGAGCATTCTAAACGACATCCGTGTCAACTTGCCCTCTCTTCCACCATTTTACAATCACATTCTTTCACTGTTTCTCCTTTTCTTTTCTCCTACCTTCCCTCCGCAATGTCATTAACCTGTTCTCTGCCATTCTCAAACTCACGGTACCACACTCACTCCATCATTCTTCACATCTCCATAGTCGTTGCAGCACTTTAACAAGCAGTAGAATGAGGGAGAACGAGGTAAACTCTGTTTACTGTGCCCGGCTGGTGAGGCGTAGGCGTCATGTCACCTTGTCTCCCTGACATTAATGGACCATTAGCATTCATTAGAGCGACAACGTCAACAAACAAGACCGTTCTAATTGACAACTCTGCATAATTGCCAATTCTTGGGGACTTTTTTAAATCGTCTGGAACAGGCCAAATAAACAACAGCCGGGATTGAGTTCCGAGCCACTCAATGGGATGCTACTGTTTGTTAATAGGGCTGAGGGGGCAATGGGTGCAGGAGGGTGAAGCCAGGGCTATTCTCAGAGCCCCCGGCACAACGGTCTGAGAACCCTTCTATTGGCTGAGTCATGTTCAGTGGGGAGAAAACGTTTTAAAATAGACTGAAACTGGGAGTTACTAACTGAACGTATCTAATAGGTTCATTTTTGTTTTCTGTTGCAAAACATTTTAAAAGTTTGCTATGATGTGCACTACTGAACAGGACCCTGGTATCAAAGCACGTCCTGTGAAATCAGATTGATCTGGCCAGGTCTTGTTACGGAAAATACCCATAAGATTTCAAAAATAGAGTACAAAAAATATTGCACCACCTCTCTTAATTAAAACGTACCATACAATACAGCACACGCGTTGACTGTTTGACTAAGCATATGAGGCATTTATGTGTTTTATTCTTCATATATCATATATATCATTAATTTATACAGTAAGTCCAAAAATGTATGTAGCAATTATGGATTCTGGCTTTAAACAGATTTTTATTCTCAGCAGTAGAAAACTTGGGTTGTTACACCATTCAGTCCCATTCCCTGAGATCGAGTTGTCATTAAGGAGCGGTCCTCTGTTAGTGCCAAGTTCTTGAAAGGCTGCTATGACCTTCTTCCTGTGAGGATTGGAATTTACGAGTCAGGAACGCCAGTCCTTGAGAACTGGAATGTGGAAAAAATAGATTCAGCTAGACGCTAGGCGCAAGAGCACAGATTAGAGCTTGTATGTTTACTACTTAACTTGAGGCCTCTGGGAAAATCTCAATTGCATTTCCTTGATTCCTCATGTCCTCTCTCCTCACCTCCTTCTCAAAACACATTTGATAGGAAGGTCAGAGGGCCTTCCCCTTTGACCTTCTCATCCAAAGGATTTGGAGAATGAGATGAAGAGAATGAGATGAATAAAGGCAATGCAATTGAGATTCTCCCTCTGACTCCAGTTGAGCTAACCCTGATTCACTGATGTCACCTCCTCACCTCATATATGAACTCAAACACAGACATAGGCCTACTAATACCATACCAACACATAACCCCAATAAGTCAAGTTCAACACATGCAAAAACCAACAAACTCTGACATGCACATTTGAACAATCACTAACAACATCATAACATGATTAATAAGGAACAGTGAATATTCTACTAATTACACAAACTACTCAATCCCATGTTGATGCAATAGCAATGCATATAGCCTGCAAAACAAGTATTGAAATGCTGTAAAGTTAAAGCTGCAATATGAAACTTTTTGGGAGAACAGACCAAATTCACATAGAAATGTGAGTTATAGATCTCTCAGTCTCACTGAAAGCAAGCCTAAGAAGCAGTAGATATGTTCTATGTGCGGCATTTCTATGCTTCCCATTTTTAAGTTTTGTTTTTGCATCTTTTACACCAGCATCAAACAGCTGAAAATACAATATTTTTGGTTATTAAAAAGCTATTTCACAGCTGTTTAGATGGTACAATGATTCTCTACACTTTACATTGCTTGTTTTATCACAAACTGAAATTGGGCGAACTATTAGAATTTTATGGAGGAGCGATTTCTGCATATTGCGCCTTTAATACAATGTTACAGGTTTAAGAGAAACTTAAAGGGGCAATTTGCAGTTCAAACACCAACAAATAAAATTATGGAGTAGGCTTCCACAAAGCACAAGCAAATATGACATCTATGCCATAGAAAATTCTGGCAAAATCTTCGTTAATTACTTTTTTTTGCCATGTAGAAGTGTAGCTAACTACTGGAAGTACACACTACTTTTTTTCTCAAATAGAATAGGCAAGAAGTAATAGGCAAGAATTTCCTTTCTTTTTCATCATCAGACCTGCCTAATTATTTCATAAAACATATTTTTTTGGTTTTATATGCTAAATTACACATTCTGCTAAGATCTGACTCCAGAGTGGTCTGTTCTTTAAATTTGTAGTCGATGACATTTCACATTTAGATACGATAATTTGGTAACACTTTACATGATACCCAGCGCTAAAACACGTTATGACACGGTCATAGCCAGGTCATAACATCTGTCATAACACTATCCTGACCCATATATTTACACCTGCAGTGACATATATTGCGTTATTTTAGGACACCTACATAAGTCTCAAAACCCACATTTATTCAAATGTGTTTATTCTCTGCCAAGAAGTTTCCTTTCGTTGGAAAGTTTGTTTCTTTGTTGTTGTTGTTGAATTCTGTTAACGGTCATGTTTTTTTCCATCATATTTTAAATAACTTGCAGAAAATACACTTTATGACACTGTCATGAAGCATTATGGCCATCCCGTGTAACTTTACTACTTTACTTGGACTAAGAAAATACACTTCATGACACTGTCAAGAAGCATTATGACCATCATAATCATATAAGCCAGATAGGCATATCATGTACATGCCCTTATGTCAGTAGTCATCAGTCAAAAAGAGGGTAACCTGCTCCTGAAATCTGCTCATCCCAATCATCAGCAACAAAGTATTTTGTTAGGTGCATGTCTGACATCAATTTGTGGGCAATGATCTTTTAATATGGTTAGTTTCAGAAAATGTTATATAACATAAACATACTCTAAACAAGTAACCATAAAATAACTATTGTGGTAGGTTTTGATTCTCTTATGTAGGTGTCATAACCAGCCATGAAATGATGCAATATACTGTATGTCACAACAGGTCTAAATACAGTGCACTTGGAAAGTATTCAGACCCCTTGACTTTTCCCACATTTTTTACGTTACAGCCTTATTCTAAAATGCATTATAGTTTTTTCCCATCATCAATCTACGCACAATAGTTTACAATGTTTGTAAAAAAAAACTCTGAAATATCAAATTTACATAAGTATTCAGACCCTTTACTCAGTAATTTCTTGAAGCACCTTTGGCAGTGATTACAGCCTCGAGTCCTTGACACACCTGTACTTGGGGAGATACTCCCATGCATCTCTGCAGATCCTCTCAAGCTCTGTCAAGGTTGGATGGGGAGCGTCGCTGCACAGATATTTTCAGGTCTCTCCAGAGATGCTCAATCAAGTCCGGGCTCTGGCTGGGCCACTCATGGACATTCAGAGACTTGTCCCAAAGCCACTCCTGCGTTGTCTTGGCTGTGTGCTTAGGGACGTTGTCCTGTTGGAAGGTGAACCTTCGTCCCAGTCTGAGGTCCTGACCACTCTGCAGCTGGTTTTCATCAAGGATCTCTCTGTACTTTGCTCCGTTCATCTTTCCCCTCAATCCTGACTAGTCTCCCAGTCCCTGCCGCTGAAAAACATACACACAGCATGATCCTGCCACCACCATGCTTCACCGTAGCGATGGTGCCAGGTTCCCTCTAGACGTGAGGCTTGGCATGCAGGGCTGAGAGTCCTTTAGGTGCCTTTTGGCAAACTCCAATCGGGCTGTCATGTGCCTTTTACTGAGGAGTGGACTCAGTCTTGCCACTCTACCATAACGGTCGGTTTGGTGGAGTGCTGCAGAGATGATTGTCCTTCTGGAATGTTCTTCCATCTCCATAGAGGAACTCCGGAGCTTTGCCAGAGTGACCATTGGGTTCTTGGTCACCTCCCTGACCAAAGCCCTTCTCCCCAGATTGTTCAGTTTGGCTGGGGCGGCCAGCTCTAGGAAGAGTCTTGGTGGTTCCAAACTTCTTCCATTTAAGAATGATGGAGGCCATTTCTTTCTTGGGGTCATTTTTTTGTTACCCTTTCCCAGATCTGTGCCTCGACACAATCCGTCTCTGAGCTCTACGGACCATTCCTTTGACCTCCTGGCTCGGTTTTTGCTGACATGCACGGTCAACAGTGGGACCTTATATAGACAGGTGTGTGCCTTTCCAAATCATGTCCAATCAATTGAATTTACCACAGGTGGACTCCAATCAGGTTGTAGAAACATCTCAAGGATGATCAACAGAAACAGGATGCACCTGAGCTCAATTTCGAGTCTCATAGTAAAGGGTCAAAATACTTATGTTAATAAGGTGTTTCAGTTTTTGATACATTTGCAAAAAAATATATACAAACCTGTTTTCGCTTTGTCTTTATGGGGTATTGTGTGTAGATTGATGAGACATTTTAGTTTAATCCGTTTTAGAATAGGGCTGCAAACGTAACAAAATGCGGAAAAAGTCCACGGGTCTGAATACTTTCCCGAATGCACTTTATATGTGTCATGACAGTGTTATGACACTCCGAATTAGAGAAGAAAGAGTTCAACAGCTAGCCTTTCAGCATCCAGCCTAGCTGACGCAATGCTATTTTCCATATTTTTTACCACTTTTTTCTGTGGCTTTATTTTACTCATTCGTCAAAAAAAATGCGTTTATGATTGGACACCCTCTAATTAGCAACCAATGCCAACTCAGATTTGAAAAATTGACTTGCGAATTAACTCCATTAACTACATGAAATTACATACAGGATTTCACGAGCTACAGGTTTTTTTAAAAACACACAAAAAAACACAAAGTAAAGCGCAATAGTGTCAATTTGTAACATGCATAATCAGCGATAACCCAATGATCTTATTTCAACAAGTTACACACTGGGGAGCTCAAGTGATGTATGTAACAGTTGTTGTGTTCGTGGAATCTTACGAGACTAACGTTACATGTTTATCCGATGTGAGTATTGGACCACGGAGATGTACCACTGTATTGCTTCAAAATATCGCCCGTGTAAGTAATGTAGCTCCTCATGAAATACATTAAGACATTAAGATGTTATCTGACATTAGGATGCTACACACCCACCACTTTCCAAAGATATGTAACTAGGCGATACTTGATTTGAAAAAGAAAGTCAAAACCATAGCTACCAAGAAATAGACCGCGATAACAACTTCACCTCGGTATAGAGTTGCAAATTATATAAAATCAAGCAAACATGGTTTAAATTGTCCAATCTCACAACTGCTGTATCAGATTGTCGTGTTTGTGTAAAAGAAAGCTACCTGAACAAACGCCCTCCTGAATGTTGTGATTTCTATCCAGGCTCCCGACTCTATCGAACATGTAGAATTTAGGACCCGTTGGAGAAAACGCCAGTGAGAGAGTCATTCACAGATTCCGCCATACTGGATTTTGACTAGCCAATAAATCACGTGTCGTGCGCTATACCTCAGTGGTCGCGCTCTCTTGCATTTCCTTAGGAGGCGGGTTCACCGAATAATGTTGGTCGGCTTGTTTGACACTGGAGTAACTTCATGTTGCCACAGAATGCTGTTCAGGGTTGAAGTAGCTTGCTTTCGGAGTGTAATCTGTAACAGTTACTAGTTACCTGTCCAACATTGTAATTAGTAACGTCATTTTTTGGGATTACCCAAATTACTTCCCCAATTACTATCCCCTCAAAAAGCATGGATACGCTACAAGACAAATTCCTAATTTCGTTGCCTACTCGGGACGCCGGTCCGTGAGCGAGTTTAATGTGAGCGGTTCGAGAGATGCAATATGAGGGTGATCACCATTAGCCAATGAGAGCTCGCAAGAGAAGCCAGCGAGATGACGAAGTTGTTTCGCATCATCCAGAATGTGTAGACTGAAGAAGGAGCGATGACTAGGGACAACTACTAGTATGCACTACTAGTATGCGTTTGTGCTTGCCAAAGTGTCAAGTTGTTACAGCTCTGACGTTCACAAGCAAGCAATGTTATTCAATTCAAAATGTTGGCTAGATACAGTATTTCAACTCTGTATGGCAATTGTGAATGTCTGACTGAAAACGTTTATGAGGCTGCTTTGAGCCACAGCTCGTAGCTAAATAACATTTAATCACATCATTGTTTTCGCGAGACAGCGTTCAGGGTTGGGCAGGTTACGTTCTAAATGTAATCCGTTAGTTACTAGTTACCTGTCCAAAATTGTAATCAGTAATGTAATTTTGGATTACCCGAAATCAGTAACGTAATCTGATTACTTTCCCCTTAAAAGGCTTTAGAAGAAGACACAAATGTATGTTACCAAGTGAATGACATCTATTTTAGGATAAAACATGTTCATTAAAGTTTACATAGCTGGCCATATATGGATGTTACATTTTACTTTATGGGTTGATTATGTAGGCTTCGTCTAACCCATTGCTTTCTACTACATATAATACTATGATTTGATTATTTATTTACATTAAAAACAAAGTCTACCAGAATTCCAGTCATTCCAATCAATGTTTAAACCCCTTCTTCAAGAATAGGACATGGAAATATGGAAGTATAGATTAGCCAAATTGTTTTACCTGAGCATAACCCCAAAACTAAGGACTGATTAGTCAGCCCTAGTCTGTTGTTTATGATTTTGTTGTCATGGAGGACTGGTTAGGCTCGTTGATTTGAGTTGAAAAAAATGCTGCGCTCATGGCATGCTTTGAGCACTATTGAAAAGTGCTATTTACATGTCAAAAATGAATGCCATATTCTGCATTTGCTTTAGGCCTATTGTTTACCTTTTTGTTGGTGACACTTTGATGTCTTGATAATATGCATCTGTTTATAGGGCAAATCCACAAATGAAACAATAACTAAACAGTTGCCCCGCCTCTGTTTTGATAAAAAGCAACCATCACTCCTGTGTTCCAATGGCACGTTGTGTTAGCTAATCCTAGTTTATCATTTTAAAAGGCTAATTGATCATTAGAAAACCCTTCACAGCTGAAAAATGTTGTCCTGATTAAAGAAGCAATAAAACTGGCCTTTAGACTAGTTGAGTATCTGGAGTATCAGTAGTTGTGGGTTCGATTCCAGTCTCAAAATGGCCAGAAACAAATAACTTTCTTCTGAAACTCATCAGTCTATTCTTGTTCTAAGAAATGAAGGCTATTCCATGCGACAAATTGCCAAGAAACTGAAGATCTCGTACAATGCTGTGTACCCTTCACAGAACAGCGCAAACTGGCTCTAACCAGAAAACAAGGACATTTCTAAGTAACCCCAAACTTTTGAATGGTAGTGTATATATTTAACCTTAATTTGACTACGCAAGTCAGTTAAGAACAAATGCTTAATTACAATGACGGCCTACCCCAGCCAAACCCTAATCCGAACGACACTGGGCCAATTGTGCACTGCCCTATGGGACTCCCAATCACGGCCGGTTGTGATATAGCCTGCAATCGAACCAGGGTCTGTAGTGACGCCTCTAGCACTGAGATCCAGTGCCTTAGATCGCTGCCCCACTCAGGAGACCAAAATATATGTACAGTATCAGTCAAAGGTTTGGACACATCTATTAATTCAAGGGTTTTCCTTTACTTTTGCTATTTTCTACATTGTGTAATAATAGTGAAGACATCAAAACTATGAAATAACACATATGGAATCATGTAGTAACCAAAAAAGTGTTAAACAAATCTACATTTATTTTAGATTTTAGATTCTTCAAAGTAGCCACCCTTTACCTTGATGACAGCTTGGCACACTCTTGGCATTCTCTCAAACAGCTTCATGAGGAATGCTTTTCCAACGGTCTTGAAGGAGTTTCCACATATGCTGAGCACTTTTTTGGCTGCTTTTCCTTCAATCTGTGGTCCAACTCATCCCAAACCATCTCAATTGGGTTGAGGTCGGGTGATTGTGGAGGCCAGGTCATCTGATGCAGCACTCCATCACTCTCCTTCTTGGTCAAATAGCACTTACACAGCCTGGAGGCGTGTTTTGGATCATTGTCCTGTTAAAAAATGAATTGTAGTCCCACTAAACACAAACCAGATGGAATGGCATATTGCTGCAGAATGCTGTGGTAGACATGCTGGTTAAGTGTGCCTTAAATTCTAAGTAAATCACAGACAGTGTAACCAGCAAAGCACCCCCACACTATCACACCTCCTCCTCCATGCTTCATGGTGGGAACCATACATGCGGAGATCATCCGTTTACCTACTCTGTGTCTCACAAAGACACGGCGGTTGGAACTAAAAATATCAAATTTGGACTAATCAGACTAAAGAACAGATTTCCACTGGTGTAGTGTACATTGCTCGTGTTTCTTGGCCCAAGCAAGTCTCTTCTTATTGGTGTCCTTTAGTAGTGGTTTCTTTGCAGCAATTCGACCACGAAGGCCTGATTTACGCAGTCTCCTCTGAACTAGAGGCTGGCCGATTATGATTTTCCAACGCCGATACCGATTATTGGAGGACCAACAAAAGCCGACACTGATTAATCAGACAATTTTTTAAAATGTATTTGTAATAATGACAATTAAAACAATACTGAATGAACACTTATTTTAACTTAATATAATACATCAATAAATACCATTTAGCCTCAAATAAATAATGAAACATGTTCAATTTGGTTTAAATAATGCAAAAACAAAGAGTTGGAGAAGAAAGTAAAAGTGCAATATGTGCCATGTAAGAAAACTACCGTTTAAGTTCCTTGCTCAGAACATGAGAACATATGAAAGCTGGTGGTTCCTTTTAACATGAGTCTTCAATATTCCCACTTAAGAAGTTTTAGGTTGTAGTTATTATAGGAATTATAGGACTATTTCTCTCTATACCATTTGTATTTCATATACCTTTGACTATTGGACGTTCTCATAGGCACTTTAGTATTGCCAGTGTAACAGTATATCTTCCGTCCTTCTCCTCGCTCCTAACTGGGCTCGAACCAGGAACACATCGACAACAGCCACCCTCGAAGCAGCGTTACCCATGCAGAGCAAGGGGAACAACTACTCCAAGTCTCAGAGCGAGTGACGTTTGAAACGCTATTAGCGCGCCATTTCACATCGGTTACACCAACCTAATCTCGGGAGTTGATAGGCTTGAAGTCATAAACAGCGCAATGCTTGAAGCATTGCAAAGAGCTGCTGGCAAAACGCACAAAAGTGCTGTTTGAATGAATGCTTATGAGCCTGCTGGTGCCTACCATCGCTCAGTCAGACTGCTCTATCAAATGATAGACTTAATTATAACATAATAACACACTGAAATACGAGCTTTAGGTCATTAATATGGTCGAATCCGGAAACCATCATCTCGAAAACAAGACGTTTATTCTTTCAGTGAAATACGGAACCGTTCCGTATTTTATCTAACGGGTGGCATCCATAAGTCTAAATATTCCTGTTACATTGCACAACCTTCAATGTTATGTCATAATTATGTAAAATTCTGGCAAATTAGTTCACAATGAGCCAGGTGGCCCAAACTGTTGCATATACCATGACTCTGCGTGCAATGAATGCAAGAGAAGTGACACAATTTCACCGCATCGATTATATGCAACGCAGGACACGCTACATAAATTAGTAATATCATCAACCTTGTGATTATGATTGATTGATTGTTTTTTATAAGATAAGTTTAATGCTAGCTAGCAACTTACCTTAGCTTCTTACTACATTCGCGTAACAGGCAGGCTCCTCGTGGAGTGCAATGTAAGGCAGGTGGTTAGAGCGTTGGACTAGTTAACAGTAAGGTTGCAAGATTGAATCCCCGAGCTGACAAGGTAAAAATCTGTCATTCTGCCCCTGAACAAGGCAGTTAACCCACCGTTCCTAGGCCGTCATTGAAAATAAGAATGTGTTCTTAACCGACTTGCCTAGTTAAATAATGGTGTAAAAAATATATATATATTATCGGTGTCCGAAAATACAGATTTCCGATTGTTATGAAAACTTGAAATCGGCCCTAATTAATCGGCCATTCCGATTAATCGGTCGACCTCTACTCTGAACAGTTGATGATGATATGTGTCTGTTACTTGATCTCTGTGAAGCATTTATTTGGGCTGCAATTTCTAAGGCTGGTAACTCTAATGAACTTATCCTCTGCAGCAGTGGTAACTCAGGGTCTTCCTTTCCTGTGGCGGTCCTCATGAGAACCAGTTTCATCTTAGCGCTTGATGTTTTTTTTTACTGCACTTGAAGAAACTTCAAAAGTTCTTGAAATATTTTTACTTTTAACAAAGCCCGTCTGTTAATGGAAATGCATTCCAGGTGACTACCTCATGAAGTTGGATGAGAGAATACCAAGAGTGTGCAACGCTGTCATCAAGGCAAAGGGTGGCTACTTTGAAGAATCGAGTCTATCAAAAGTGAGCGAGTTTGAGCATGTGTTCGCCTATGGATTGTTATTTTTATCAGCATGAATTCGATTGAGCAATAAAGCCCCACTATTATTCCATAGGCTGGGATCCGCACTATGCAGCTGTTGCAAGAGTGCATTTTTCACTGGCTGTCCATTGGTTTCAAAAACAATGATTGATAGGCAGCTTAAACCTTTTGCATTGAACTATTATTGAGTTCAAATACACATTTAGATTTGTGAACAGCCATCCACAATAACCACAATCCGTAACATGCTGACCACACCGGTCGCGTCGTGTGTGCGAACGTTACAAAATAAATGTACACATACATGTCATTCAATCATTGCACCCACACTGCTCGCGCTCGCCAACGAGCATCTGCGTTGCCAGGCACTAAAATAGAAGTTTATTCTATTTGTGAAGCCGAACGCGCTGCAAGTCCAGCCTCTCCCATCTCCTCATTGGTTTTTAGAATCATATACCCATGTGCCAACTTCTCAATGGTTTTTAGGAACATATACCCATGTGGATGATTGAAAGATGAACTGAGGTCGGTTGTGGTAATGCACCTTATCATGAAAGTTATTTGTCAATCACTATATAAAGTCCAAAGAAGAAAAAGAAGCCTGGAAGGAGGAGAGATGACTATAAACGATTCGGTTGACCATTTTACGTGTGGATTCATTTTCGTAGTAGAGGACCTTGTGCATTTCCGGTAAAATAACAACTCAATGTTTATATCCCAGGACAAATTAGCTAGCAACAGCAAGCCAACTACCTAAATAGGACAAATTAGCTAGCAACTACAAGCTAGCTAGCTAAATTGCTATAAATGTTTCATGCTTTTCGACCTGTCCCCATATTAATATAATTGGTTCAGAGTTTGTTTTGAGAATTCAACCTGCGTATCGTGATCGCGTTTGGTGTGGGGGGACAAAATACATTTGTACACGATGGCGGACGCGTGTCATTGAGAAAACAGAGAAGTGTCAAAGATTTTTATTCGCGAACATCCTTTCTGAATTTAAAAGTATTCCTCAAAGTAATCAAATGTATCTGTAATCTGAAAACAATATTTTTGCTGGTAACGTAACGGATTACAGTTACCGCTTTTGTAATCCTTTACTTGTAACAGATTACATGTAATCCGTTACTCCCCAACCCTGCACAGAGTGAAGTGAAGAATCTTGTAGGGCAAGGGCAAAGTACGGCCCGTGAACCATATCCGGCCCGCTGGGCACTTCAATCTGGCCCGCGAGAAATAGATTTGTATATATTTTTTTAAATGACAACATTTAAAATGTTTTTTAAAAAATTGCCCTTTTTCTCAACATTTTCGTAGTCGAGAGCCGTGTGTCCTCCGAAACACGACCCAGCCAAGCCAAACTGCTTCTTGACACAATGCCCGCTTAACCCGGAAGCCAGCCGCACCAATATGTCAGAGGAAACACTGTACACCTTGTGGCCGTGTCAGGGTGCATGCGCCCATCCCGCCACAGGAGTCACTAGGGCGCAATAGGACAAGGAAATCTCGGCCTGCCAAACCCTTCCCTAACCCGGACGACGCTGGGCCAATTGTGCGCTACCTCATTGGTCTAACAGTCACAGCCAGCTGTGACACAGCCTGGGATCGAACCCGGGTCTGTAGGGATGCCTCAAGCACTGCAATGCAGTGCCTTTGACCGCTGTACCACTCGGGAGGCCCCCGCAAATGGATTTTGACAAACAATTGGTCCCCCAAAAAATGCGTCCCTCCGTTGAATTTCAAAATCCCAATGTGGCCCTCGAGCCAAAAAGTTTGCCCACCGCTGTTGTACGGTGACCCCGTCTGTGCCACATCTTTTAGTGTGAGTGACACTATGTTGGCTAGACAAAAAAAACTACAGAAAAGATGGTCATCATCATCACACACACACATACTTGCACACACACACACTCTTTGCGTTCAAAGGTGGAACAAACTTAAACTTCCGTGTTTTTTTCAATGCTGAATTGAAGGTGTCATTATGTATGTTTTTTCGCAAACATCCTTTCTGAATTTAAGAGGAATCCATTTTTTCAAAAGTATATGTAATCTGATTAAAATATTTTTGCTGGTAGCGTAACTGATTAGTTGTTTTTTTTGTAATCAGATTACATGTAATCAGTCACTCCCCAACCCTGAGGCTATTATATGGCTTTTTAAAATTGCCTATTAAACTGAGATGGGTCCACTTTTACAATTCCCAATATGAAGTAGCTATTCTGATTGTGTTGGGAACATGGCAATTGTATCAATATCAAAACAGTCACTCATAGGTTGTTTTGTTTACAAGAATATTGATTTGATAAAAACTTTCAGGATCTGCTCCTACTTAAGGAGTCAATCATCTTGAAGTCATGACATATTTACATTAAGGTAGACCTACTTAAAAATCATTTGTCAATGGGTGTATAAGTAGTTTATGAACCGTTATTAATTTAGTTTATTTTGTGTCATAAACCATTATAATACATTTGTTAAAATTTTGTCATAAACCATTATAATACATTTGTTGAAATTGTGTTAGTCATTTGGCTGCTTGCCAAGTACTGAGTTTATATATGGCAATAATGACAGTAATAATCAATAACAGTGCAGTCAAAAATAATAATGACAGTGGCTAGAAGCAGTTTCTACGAATGAACCCATTCCTCTTTGTCGTCGGGGTCATTGACGTCAGTCGTTATCTGACGATTTGCTTCACCACTCAAAAAATGACGTATTGGCGTGGATTAACAAAAAGCACAAGTTAAAAGCAGATTTGGAATTTGTTCACTGCATGTCATAATCCCAAAGAAAGCCAATGCATTTTAATGTGGTGGGGAAACACATAAGTATGCACGCAGAAACACACGCACCCACGCTCACACACACACACATACTTGCACACACACACACTCTTTGCGTTCAAAGACGGGAAGACTGCCAGGAATGATGCACAATCATCCAAGCTAAATAGTAGTGTTATGAATAATGAGAGGTTCTGTCAACATACCATTATTTCAATATTTACTATAGAAGAAACATAGATTTCTGGTTCATATGTTTGCAAATTACCTGCATCTGCATGATTATACATGAAAATGCTGTTTTGCCTAATGTAGCAGAAGTATTTGAATAAGCGATACCATTACTGGACGGACTAACTCTACAGCATCAGATGGGAGCTGTACTCAACAAAGAGCCTATAGCATCATTATTTCCAGCACATTGTGGAAAAGGCAGGTGGAGCCATCTACATATACATTCATATCTTTTTACATCACTACTGACAAATTATAAATTACGATTTTAAACTACTCTGATTGCTAAGAGGAAAACTCTGGGTCGATGGCTCCACCAGCCTTTTCCATTCACAACTGGGCCTCAAGTGTGAGCAGCACACATGTGTGCAGATATCATTTTTATGAGCAATTTCACAAACATTACGGCATTGACCAAAGTTTTCATAGCTCTGTTAAGTTATTAATTCAAATGATCAATTAGAAAACATTTGCATAAACAAATTATGTCACTGGTACAGCAGGCTGTTTACCCATCACATGGCATTGTTTGAGTATTTGAGCCATACTTCCCGAACATTTCCTCTTCAAAAAGAAAATTATCTTCTATCACTAGCTCTTCCTCTCGAGCTACAAATAAACAAAACATTTACAAAAAAATCACTATGTACACCACACAATAGCAGTCTCATCCACTCACAGGATAATGTCCACTAAACTGTTTGGCAAGACAATTTCCTGCATTGTAAGTCAAGAGATAACACCTTCATTCCCCTCCCAAAATAATGGAAAGGACTTTGTTCATGAAGAAACCAGCTAATTCTTCAGTGGATTGCTCAGTGAATGCACATCACCGTGATGATATTACACTCTCAGTGAAGCAAAGGAGAACCGAGCACAGCATTAAACATCAAGCTTCTCTGCTTCTGGCAATGGATGGATGGTTGGATGGATACGGAGATGGATGTCACTGAAGGGAATGGAGGTGTGTTGAGATCTGGAAGTGAGCCCTATTTTGGTCTCAGTCAGAGGAAAATATTATTATTAATTATTATTTCCCTGTGAGGCTTCTGCTTTCTATACCAGGGATACTATGCCACAAAGGCCTCCCATCCACTAACACTATCCAAACCCTGCTGATGTAGACTAGCATACGGTACATTTCAAGCTGGTCCATGCTGGTCAGATTCTTGTCAAACTGGTCTGACCAGCATGGTTTAGCTGGTCAGGCTGGTCTGACCAGCATGGTCTAGCTGGTTCTGCTAGCCGACCAGCCCTCGTGTTTTGCTGGTTACCTGCCTTCGTTTGTGTTTTCGTTAGTGACCAGACTTCACTGTGTTTTGGACACTGGTGACCAGCATAAGCTAAAGCAAAACTTGCATCATATCACATTATGTTGGCTTGCAAAGCAATGTTTAATTCCTATTGGAATCCAGACAGAGTGGATTCCCACAATCTGCATTCAGAATAACTGCCAAGGTCAGAAAGATGAATAAGTAAGACTTCCCTAACCAGTGGAAATCAAACTTTTTCAGCGGGGACCCCATTTTCTTTTCACCAAATATTTGGACATTGTCCCAAGAATGGTTTAATGAATGGTTTAATGAATGGTTTAATGAATGGTTTAATGAATGGTTTAATGAATGGTTTAATGCTTTGATTTTATTTCAATTTTGGCTACCTCACTGCAATTGAACACCAACAGAGATATGGGTATAAGACGAGATACAGTACTTATTTCTCCGCACTAACAATGGGATTCATTGTCCACAGAGCGGAACAGGAGGCTGTCAAGCTCCCCCTATTCATCTCTTTGGATTAGTGTATACATCTCGTTATTGAAATATTTTTTTTAATATTCGATGAGGGAAAGTTAAATGGAACGTTAGATGCTATGCTAGCCTCATGATTATGTATAGACTCAAATTTCACACTTTCATGTATATCATTACACTCGTAACAACCTAAGCATTACGGAACTATTAGATCAAATAAGTGTCATGTATCAAAATAGCAGTTCATGTTTATCTTGACTAAATTCAACACTTTCTCATTGCCCCCCCATAAAATACCTCCCCACATGTCACACCCTGACCATAGTTTGCTTTGTATGTTTCTATGTTTTGGTTGGTCAGGGTGTGAGCTGAGTGGGCATTCTATGTTACATGTCTAGTTTGTCTAGTTCTATGTATGGCCTGATATGGTTCTCAATCAGAGGCAGGTGTTCATCATTGTCTCTGATTGGGAACCATATTTAGGTAGCCTGTTTGGTGTTGGGTTTTGTGGGTGATTGTCCTTGTTCTGTCTCTGTGTTACTTTGCACCAGTATTAGGCTGTTTCGGTTTTCGTGTTACGTTTATTTGTTTTTGTATTTGATCGTGTTTACTTTGTCTCATTAAACATGGATCGCAATAGCCACGCCGCATTTTGGTCTGACTCTCCTTTGCCTACAGAAAACCGTTACACCACATAATTAAAATTCAGGATCTTCTTATCATGGACAGATTTTCAGGAGAGATAGGGCTCTCGCCTTTGCCTCTCTCTCCACTAATAAACCACCTAAACTGAAACAACCATTTCAGTAATGGGTGCAATGATTCCAACAAACAAATTGGATTAGTTTAGAAAATATATGTTATTTATATAACATAAATTAATTGATTAGTTCATCAATCAATGTACAAAAACACAGATATTGAAATGCTGAAAATCTAACTGGAATAGAGCATGCTGGGAACACTGCACCATGGAAAAATGTATAGAATAACATGAGATTAGCTATAAAACTGCACATTTTTCTTGCTGCCCCATAACAATATGTGTAGAATTACAGGAAATTAGCTTTAAAACAGCCACAATTTCTCTTAGCCTCATGGCAAAATGTGTAAAATAGCATGAGATTATCTATAAAACTGCACATTTATCTCTTTGCCCCATGACAAAATGTGTAGAATTGAAGAAAGTTAGCTATTTACCCCAAAAAACTGGGGGTGGGGGGCCCTTGCTCAGACCTTGCGGGGTGCCCTGCGAAACTGCAGTATGCCACTGGCTGGGAAATATGGTAATGATGAGCGTGGTGTTGCAGACCAGAAAAATTCTGATTACTTTCAGTGTCAACCTCACTTGGGATTAGAAATGATGGAAATGGGATAAATAGAACGGACTTCTAAGCTCTAACCCTGGCAATTTGACTGGTAAACTCATGGGTTCACTCGCAATGGCTGCCTGGTATTGTGATGCAATCATTTCCAAGGTATTTTGAAATGTTCTATCAACTGATGCTGGACTGTCATGGTAATGTATACTGAACAAAAATATAAACCCAACATGCAAACATTTCCACGATTTTACTGAATTCATATAAGGAAATCAGTCAATTGAAATAAATTCATTAGACCCTAATTTATGAATGTTTGTAAATGTCTGTGAATTATGTCTTTTCAACTTTCATTCAGAACTGAAAATGTACCTGAATTCAATGTCCGAAAAATACGTATTTTCAACTTTTATTCGGAACCGAAAATGCACCTGATTTCAGCATCCGGAAAGGATGTATTTTCAACGTCCGGAAAATATGCATTTTAAACGTCCGAAAAATATGTCTTCAGAACTTTCATTCTGTACCTAAAATGAACCTAACTTCAAAGTCTGGAAAATATGTATTTTTAAACGTGATTTTGCTTACTGGGAAGTGCCTTTCTTAAGGGCACAACAGCAAGAGATGGTACATGGGATCAGAGACCAGCAGCCCTCTCGTTGCCAGTTGCGTTCCCATTTTTTACACTTGCACGAGGCTTGAACAGCACCCTTCTGTCTGCTCGCCTCAAGGCTAGAGGGGTGAATATACAGAGCACTAATATGGTACAACCACTCTGTTCAAAAGAAGCACAAAAGCTGTATCTTCTTGTATTCTATTCATTCATATACAGATTCGCAACCCCTGGATTTGCCGCGAGTCCCTCCTTTGAATGGTGTTCCAGTGTTTTAGTATTGACTTGTAAGCCACTTTTTGTCCCTGTTCTTTCGTTTGTTGTCTGTTTGTACCTCTCTGCTTTGAACATGTTGGCTAATTACGAGCTTGGCTCATGCTAACTGACACATCTAAAGGAATGCCGGCAGTAAATCAGATTGATAGCATTTGATTAAAATAAGAAGATGCAGCAGGGAGGCAGGAATAGAGACAGAGAGAGTGCCAGGAAGCCTGTGGCTTCGAGATTTTTGAAAAGGGTGCCATAGTGGCATAGTGGGAGCTTTCACACTGCTGAACCCACTACTGCTACTCTGCCTGCTTGGCTGTGCTTAACAGGCTTGGCTGCCAAGTTGTGGTATACATGTCATTAATCCCGCTTATCCACTTACAGCACCTTACATTGTGGAGGAGGAATAGCTGGTTGCTGCTGTTGCCACCATTGCCACTTAGCTTCCCCTATGCTACTAAATCTAACATAGTCCACCTATTATAGCCTTGATTTTACTTCAAATAAACCCTGTAATAGTTTTGATCATCCCAAGGCCTACAAATATACTCCCCTCCATATGTATTTGGACAGTGAAGCATTTTTTATTTATTTAATTGGCTCTACTCCAGCATTTTCGATTTGTGATTAAATGTTTAATCTGAGGCGTCTGAGTGTCACTTTTTATTTGAGGATAGGCAACATTACCTCTGACATGCTGACCCTCAAAACTGCAGCCCCACAGGAGTGTGTGCTAAGTCCCCTCCTGTACTCCCTGTCCATCCACGACTGCATGGCCATTCACGACTCCAACACCATCATCAAGTTTGCTGACGACACAACGTGGTAGGCCTGATCACCAGTGACAATGAGACAGCCTACAGGGAAGACTTGGTCAGTGACCTGGCAGTATGGTGCTAAGAGAACAACCTCTCCCTCAACATCATACTGTCACGATCGTCGTAAGAAGCGGACCAAAACGCAGCGTGGTGTGAATGCATCATTTAATTGATGACAAAAAACATGAAGTAAACTGTACAAAAACAATAAACAAATAACGACCGTGAAGCTATCATAAGAACTGTGCTGACACAAGCAACTAACATAGACAATCACCCACAAACAAACAGTGAAACCCAGGCTACCTAAGTATGATTCTCAATCAGAGACAACTAATGACACCTGCCTCTGATTGAGAACCATAACTAGGCCGAAACATAGAAATCCCAAAATCATTTTAAAAAAACATAGACTGCCCACCCCAACTCACACCCTGACCATACTAAATAACGACAAAACAAAGGAAATAAAGGTCAGAACGTGACACATACATATCTGTTTTACCGTTTAGAAATTAAAGTACTTTATGCATCTAGTTCCCCCTTCTGAAGAAGTCATAAGTATTTGGACAAATTCAGTGTATTTGTTACGGCTCTCTTCTATCTCCTCCTCGGACGAGGAGGTGTAGCAAGGATCGGACCAAAATGCAGCGTGGCTATTGCAATCCATGTTTATTAAATAATAAAGAAACACGAACTTACAAAAACAATAAACGTAATGTGAAAACCGAAACAGCCCTATCTGGTGCAAACACAAAGACAGGAACAATCACCCACGAAAACACTCACAGAATATGGCTGCCTAAATATGGTTCAATATGGTTAAAGAAAACACAAAATACTAAGACCAAGGCGTGACAGTATTGAAGTAGTCAAACGTTTCCTACCACGCAATAATTGCATCAAGCTCGGAACTCTATGCATTTGCACTTTGGTTTGGCTGTGTTTTGGCTGTGTTTCGCCCCAATAGGAACTGAATTGTAAAGAATTAATTGTGTCATTTTGGAGTACATTTTATTGTAAATAAGAATAGAAGATGTTTCTGAACACTTTTACATTAATGTTGATGCTACCACGATTAAGAATATTCATGATTGACTCATGAATAATGATCATCACCCTTCAAAAATCACAAATAAACCCTCTGAACGGTATCTCACTCATAATTATTCATGATTCATTCATGATTTTTCTTAATCACGGTAGAAGAGTTCAGAAACATCTTTTCACTTTGAAAGAAAATTCACCGTTTAGTTACTATTGGGCAAAACATAGCCGGAAACAAAACCAAAACAAATTGCAAATGCGTCTAACTGGTTTGTACGAGTCACAAACTTGATGTGGTCATTGCTTGCAAGAAATATGGGACTAAATACTTAACTTTTGATAACAGTGATACACTGCCTTCAGAAAGTATTCCCACCCCTTGACCTTTCCACATTTTGTTGTGTTACAGCCTGAATTTAAAATGGATTATAACAATAATTTGTCTCAATGGCCCATACAGAATACTCCGTAATGTCATAGTCTAGTTATGTTTTTAGAAATTTTACACATTAATAAAAAATGAAAAGCTGAAATGTCTTGAGTCAATAAGTATTCAACCCCCTTGTTATGGCACGCATAAATAAGTTCAGGAGTAAAACGTAGCTTAACAAGTCACATAGTATGTTGCATGGACTCCCTCTGTGTGCAATAATAGTGTTTAAAATCAATAACATGATTTTTAAATGACTACCTCATCTCTTTACGCCACACATACAATTATCTGTAAGGTCCCACAGTCGAGCAGGGAATTTCAAACACAGATTCAACCACAAAGACCAGGGAGGTTTTCCAATGCCTCGCGAAGGGAAGCTATTGGTAGATTGGTATAAAAAAAAGCAGACATTGAATATCCCTGTGAGAATGAAGTTATTAATTACACTTTGGATGGTGTAGATTCAAGTTGGCTGCAGTCAACACAAATATACAGGTGTCCTTCCTAACTCAGTTGCCGGAGAGGAAGGAAACCGTTTGGGGATTTCACCATGAGGCCAATGACTTTAAAACAGTTACAGTGTTTAATGGCTGTGATAGAAGAAAATTGAGGATGGATCAACAACATTGTAGTTACTCCACAATACTAACCTAAATGACAAGAATAAAGAAGGAAGCCTATAGAGAATACAAATATTCCAAAACATGCATCCTGTTTGCAAAAAGGCACTAAAGTATAACTGCAAAACATTATCAAAGAAATGAACTTTACCTTATGTCTGGAATACAAAGTGTTATGTTTGGGGCAAATCCAACACAACACATCACAGAGTATAACTCTTCATATTTCAAGCATGGTGGTGGCTGCATCATGTTATGGGTATGCTTGTCATCGGCAAGAACGAGGGAGTTTTTTAGAATAAAAAGAAACGGATTAGAGAAAAGCACAGGCAAAACCCTAGAGGAAAACCTAGATCAGTCTGCTTTCCAACAGACACTGGAAGACAAATTCACCTTTCAGCAGGACAATAACCTAAAACACAAGTCCAAATACACACTGGAGTTGCTTACCAAGAAGACATTGAATATTCCTGATTGAACTAGTTACTGTTTGGGCTTAAATCGTCTTGAAAATCTATGGCAAGACTTGGCTGTCTGGCAATGGTCAACAGCCAACTTGACAGAGCTTGAAAAAAATGTAAAAGTATCATGTGCAACTATTGTACAATCCAGGTGTCCAAAGCTCTTAGAGACTTACCCAGAAAGAATCACAGCTCCAATCGCTGCCAGAGGTTATTCTAACATGTTTTGACCCCGGGGTGTGAATACTTATGTAAATGAGATATATCTGTACTTAATTTTCAATAGTTTTGCAAACATTTCTAAAAACATTTTCACTTTGTCATTATAGAGTATTGTGTGTTAATGGGTGAGAAAAAAAAATATTGAATCCATTTTGAAATCAGGCTGAAACACAACAAAATGTGTAATAAGTCAAGGGGTATGAATACTTTCTGAAGGCACTGAGTTACAATTTCAGTTTTGTTTTAAAGAAACATGAGGGATTTAACTTGCACTCTTCAGATCTGCAGCCAGATCATTAACCCTCTGCACCACCAGGGGATGGATGTGGCCTTGCGGGTTAATTTTGGTCTAACATCGTCAATCAGGACAAAACACAATTTCCGAGTTATTAAAATGTTCCTATCCTCTTCATGTGCTGTGTACTTGTAACACTGTATTTTATGATTTTGCTATTCATCTTTTTTGGACCCTTTTAATTGAAAACGGCCTGGAAATATGTTGTGAGTGGATGAATGTGCTCAGGTAGTGTCACGTCCTGACCTTAGTTATCTCTGTTTTCTTTATTATTTTGGGTAAGTCGGGGTGTGACTAGGGTGTGTATGTTAGTTTTGACTTGTCTAGGGGTTTTGTATATCTAGGGGTTTTGTAAATCTATGGTTTATTGTATGTCTATGGTGGCCTGAATTGGTTCCCAATCAGAGGCAGCTGTTTATCGTTGTCTCTGATTGGGGACCATATTTAGGTAGCCATTTTGCCTAGGGTATTTGTGGGTTCTTGTTCTATGTTTAGTTGCCTGTCTGCCCTATCATATTAGCTTCATGGTTCGTTTTGTTATTTTGTTCAGTGTTCATTCGTTTAATAAAGTAGAATGTACGCATACCACGCTGCACCTTGGTCTCCTCCTTACGACGGACATGACAGGTAGCCTAGTAAAGGAGCCCTTTGAAAAATCCAATGAGAAATCTTTATGACTAGGCCCACAGAGATCCTATTGAATTAATAGGGATTCTATATGGAATTCTATGATTCGGCCCAACCACATACAGTAGGAGGTCTGGTACCGGGATTTTTTAAAAATCTACTTTGATCCCTGACTGTCCTGTGCTGTACTGTTGTGTCCAAAGTTGTGAAACATTGACGTCTATGATTGGTTCCGATTTGGTTAGACAGGACCAAAAAAAGACATTGCTTCGTGAGTTAACCCCTAAACTGCTCCCTTCTCGGGTGCTGCTCCGGCTTACCATGTGTTAGTATTCTGTTTCTCACAAAATGGCCAATAAAGTATCTATTCTATTCTATTTTCTGCCCACACACGCACATGCACACGTGTCTGTCACTATCCCAGGGTGTTAATGAAACACCACATACCCCATATTGTTACTGTGCTCAACTGCACAGCCTCTCAATTCCTGGGACGTAGTGGAGCTTATCCAGGCGTACTCGATTTACAGCTGTGGACATGTAGTTTCACATGTTTGTCAAGTGTTTTTCATAACGTTTGGCTTAACTACTCAGATCGTACTGAAAGAGGAGTACGCTTTTCAAAAGGTGCGAGGTTGTTTTTGCTTCGGACAACAGCATATAAACCCTTTTTACGTCAGGGTAAATCTAATGCTCTCTGGTTCTGCACACCTACAAGAAAGCTTAATGGAGCGATACGGTCCATTCTATGCCTGTTATGTGGTGAAATAATTTTTCTGTGTGCATTGACGAGGTGAGCTCACTCAGAAGCCCAGAACGCGTCCTTCGGGAACATTGAAAGAGACAGAAAAATGTGAGCGCACAGCCAACCGAGCCAAAGTACCACGAAAGCCTTGCTACGCCACACACACAGGCAATACCCACAATACCCTTCTAATCCACCGTCGACGACACCAACGCTTCCTGGCAGGACCAGGAAGAGGGCTTTTGTAGAGTGAGTGAGGGCTTAGAATTGTACCTTCCTCGCAGCGAACGCCAAGTCAGTTGGGAGCGCCGTCTCCATGGTAACATAGGATTATCATCTCTTACATAACGACGGCTGGGCATTTAAACCCCCTAAATTAACCACAACAGTCAGTGCACTAGTTTTGTTACCAAGATATGTGTGTGTTCAAGGCATCCGCTGTAAAAGTCTATAAGTAACAAATGTATAGGCTTTGTCAATAGCACAGACGTGCTGGCACTCAGGTTTTTGAGTGACGTGATTTTTCAATCATGTACATCTAGATTGACAACACCAAACGGGTCCTAGATCATATGTAATCACCTCTCATCTGAATCTAATTCTGTTGAGCGCCAGACCAAAGGATTCTTCTTAAAAAGATTGATCTCGACCCTGACTACAAATCGTGATATGAACACTTTGGAAGGCCACCATGGCTTTTACACAACTCTGTGGAAACTGAGGGCATATAAAGGGATATTTCACCAAAACAATAATCCTCTGTGCTTCTATTCAACAACATAAAACAAAATGTGTGTTTCTCCCAGTATATATGACAGCATCTAATTTAAAACCTTTTATTGTACGATGAAATAGTGCAGATGCATGTAATACAACCATACTCCATTTCAAATTTGATGTACTTTTGCACTCAAAATGCAGCATTCTGAATGTGTGCATTGTATTTATTAAACTGTTAAACCGCAACATTAATTTAGCACTACTTCAGAAAAAGTCCGTTTAACATCTACCACAGTGGTAAGAAATGCCAAGGGTTCTCAACCTTCATTTTATAGTTCCGTAGCTAAAAACAGCTTTTAAAATCAATTTTTTTCTGAACAAAGACTTTAATATGCATATTTCCAATTTTATGAAGACGAGAAGTCCTGAGATATTAAACATTCAGGCAGAGTTAAGGAAGACAGCAGTGCTACCCATCAATAATGATCTGGGAGCAAGAGTTAATCTACCAGTCGCTCACTTCCAATTAGAATTATCTAATTTACATATTCAGCTGTGGAGCGCAAAATCGTCCCGTCCTCAAATCCGGCATGTGATTAAATCATACCAAGTTTCCATTTAATGAGGTTTGCGGAAATCACTGTTTTTCAAAGGTTCAAATACCTAGACATCTTGTAGGAATGATCGCCATGCTTGAATAAAGATGTCTTCTAACTTTCTTCGCTTTAAGAAGAAGACCAGATATCTAAGTTATCATTGCCTCTTCCACCCCACCCTGAACTCCACCCTGGCTTGCCTCTCTCCCATCACTCCCCCAGGTCATCAGGCCCCTAATGCCAAGATGGCTATCTTCTTCACCTCCTCCCTGTTGTTTGAATTGAACTAAAATAGGATTCATTAATAAAACTGAAATAGGGAATGATGATGTCCGTTTTGCATTACAACTTGTAAGGAGTCATCATGAAAAACAGAGTGAGAGTGATGCTTTGTGCTGTGAAATACAGACTCTAAAAGGTTGGTGTTGTCTTTCACCGTGTTATTAGAGTGTTATTAGATATGCTCACGCTGTAACCTAACAAGAAGAGGGTATAAATAACCCTTTCAGGCTCGCGTACATTGCTAAGTGAAATTAAGCAAAGAAATTGGGCATTAGCTTAGCTGGAATAATTTGATTCTCCACCAATTATCCATCTTTGTGAGATCAATTGCCTTAAAATCTAATCTCTTGAACTTCTCCCCATAAAAAGCCTTGTGTTTACCACTTCAGTAGCAGTGGATAGATAAATATCTATTTTTCACCCTGTTCAAGTCATATTATGAGCTCAGAGACAGCCCAAAGTGTGTACACGTATGGTTCCACCCAATCTCCAAATAAAACACAAATTTGTGGCGTAACTGCAGCAACAGAATTACACCATGGCTTGATGTTTTAATTATACGATATGGTGCCGTATCTTAGCTATCACAGAATTACACCATGGCTTGATGTTTTAATTACACCATGTTGTGCCGTATCTAAGCTGCCAGTCAAACTCCACAAAAGTTAAACTAGAACTTCATTTTACACATTCATTCTGAATGGTTAAGGTTAGGGAAAAGGTTTAACTTAAGTTTAGTCATTAATTCTGAGTCGTTAAGTTAAGGGTTAAGGTTCGGGAAAGGTTCAAAACAACAATAACACCACTGGGAAACCTGAACTTGTGACCCTCGGAGCCTGAGGCTTAAACGCCCATCCACCATCCCCATCCACACAACCTTGGCACGCCGCAAGCCTACTAGATGGTAATAGGTGCTCATGTTGCCCCTAGTGGACATTAGTTGATGGTGGCTGGTATTTTTACTGAAAGAACAATGTTTCACCAGCACATTTAGTAATAATGCTGTGTTTTCAACCCTGTGGCCCTTACCCAAAGCTCAATTTCAGGATTTCAGCTAAACTAGACAAAATGTACACATTTGCCAGCATATCCTTAGATCTGAAGTAACACCTAATGGTGCTATCAGTCTCTTGTTCTCTTGTGTGTGGATGGCACCTTAAACAGGGTTGGACCTGGCACCCTCTCTCTAACAGAAGAATACACCCTAGCACAGTCGGTCTTGGGGCCTCCCTTGGTGCACCTTTTGGTTTTTGCCCCTAGCACTACACAGCTAATTCAAATAACCAACTGATCAAAAACCTAAATGTGCACCCAGGGGGGGCCCCAAGACAGAGTTTGTGAAACCCTGCTCCAGCATAATGCAGCTTTCGTTAAAAGAGGGGAAGGTCCTAGCAAGGGGAATGATGGGACACCTGTCATGCCGGAGGACTAATTAATAGTTTCCGGAAGAGCAGTGGCACACCAGAAAGAACCAGACAGCACTTTGTGCTAATTGCAAGCTGAAAACAATGCATCTGTCAGATAAGGATCACAGGTTGTGTACGATATAGCACCATGGGAATGGGGTTTGATGGATGACTCAGCGATGATCTTGTTCATAATGAGTGTCATTAATACTGTATATCAGACAAGCAAAGAGCCAGTGTGAACAACGGTAGTTATGGTAAGTTACTGTAGTTACGGTAGTTATGGTTTTGTCTTTTTACTGGATTTGTATTATTTCTTGCAGCGTGTAAAGTGTTGTAGGACTCCAAATGTCTGCTGGGCCTCTAAGGATTAGATCTTTCTTTTTTCTTTTTTTACAAGAGGTCAATCAAAGCCAGGTTGGAGAGTGTAGGGACAATCAGTTATATAGGCAAATTAATATTTTCAACAATAATCTGACAAGTGAAGGTGAAAGGGACCGGAAGATAAGGGGAGGAAGAGCACAAGGGAGAGGAGATGCCTGTTCATTAGTGTAGCAATCAAGTAGCGAGAGAGCTAAACAGGGCTGCAGTCATCAGAACAAATTGAATGACACACGCCTTTTTGAAAATATCTCTGCTCAAAGTGAGTTGGAAATCAAATTCAACAGAGGGTAACAGAGCCTGTGGACGGATAAGGGTTTTAAAAGTTGTGCTTCGAACAGTGTTGAAAGTTTGAGAATTTGAGGTTGAAGTGTAAAGAAACTGTTTTCGGTAGCCTGAAGCATTTACACTTTCCAAAAACACAGACTCAATGTATCCTCGTCTACCTCCGGAGGTGGTCAGCAAGATATGATTACAACCAGACCACAATGCGTCTTTGGGGTGTCTACCTCCACCATCCAATTGTGTCTAATGTGGCAATGATCCAATCACGTCCTACTTTAATATTACATGTAGTTCTTAACAGGGTTTTAGATAAGGCATCAACCCTGTCCACAGATCCCCCCCAGCTATCTGATCCATTTACTCAAGCTGTGTGTGAGGGTCCCCCCCTTCCCCTGCTCATTCAGTGCCCCACTAATGAGTCTTGTAAAACTTTACACAGCACCACTCTATCCAACCTGGATTCCCACATCCAACGTTGTTAGGGATACCAGACACAACAATACTCTAACATTTACAAGCTTAATTCCTCCCAGATGCTTAGAAGACTACATTGAAACTCACTATTCATGCTACATTTCTGTTTCACACTTTTGGACTGTTTAGAAGAGCTAAAGCTAAATTAATATTTTTTATGTGTGAATTAATATGTTGTACAACTGTGTGAAACCAGGTAACTGGAGATGTTATCCTGCTTTGCTGCCTCCTTCACCGAAACATTTTCTCTTTGTGAAATTGAAGCTGTTGCTTGTGTAAACCACGTTCCCAGGGGCACGATCCTAAAAGCTATCAAGAGAAATTGGGTGAATTGGTTTTCACTCCATAAGACACCGCTCAGGGACTTCTGTACTCTCATCTAAACAAAGAACCTTCTAACGTGTTCGACTTCAGTATACACTATCTGTGTGGATTAGTTGATAAGGTTTTCACCTCCCTATCTGTTGTGTGGTTTTAGACCCCATCATAGCACTGAGACTGCACTTGTGAAGGTGGTAAATTACCTTTTAATGGCATCAGACCGAGGCTCTGCATCTGTCCTCGTGCTCCTAGACCTTAGTGCTGCTTTTGATACCATCGATCACCACATTCTTTTGGAGAGATTGGAAACCCAAATTGGTCTACATGGACAAGTTCTGGCCTGGTTTAGATCTTATCTGTCGGAAAGATATCAGTTTGTCTCTGTGAATGGTTTGTCCTCTGACAAATCAGCTGTACATTTCGGTGTTCCTCAAGGTTCTGTTTTAGGACCACTATTGTTTTCACTATATATTTTACCTCTTGGGGATGTCATTCGAAAACATAATGTTAACTTTCACTGCTATGCGGATGACACACAGCTGTACATTTCAATGAAACATGGTGAAACCCCAAAATTGCCCTCGCTAGAAGCATGTGTTTCAGACATAAGGAAGTGGATGGCTGCAAACTTTCTACTTTTAAACTCGGACAAAACAGAGATGCTTGTTCTAGGTCCCAAGAAACAAGAAGAGAAGAAGAGATCTTCTGTTGAATCTGACAATTAATCTTAATGGTTGTACAGTCGTCTCAAATAAAACTGTGAAGGACCTCGGCGTTACTCTGGACCCTGATCTCTCCTTTGAAGAACATATCAAGACTGTTTCAAGGACAGCTTTTTTCCATCTACGTAACATTGCAAAAATAACTAACTTTCTGTCCAAAAATGATGCAGAAAAATTATTCCATGCTTTTGTCACTTCTAGTTTAGACTACTGCAATGATCTACTTTCCGGCTACCCGGATAAAGCACTAAATAAACTTCAGTTAGTGCTAAATACGGCTGCTAGAATCCTGACTAGAACCAAAAGATTGTATCATATTACTCCAGTGCTAGCCTCCCTACACTGGCTTCCTGTCAAGGCAAGGGCTGATTTCAAGGTTTTACTGCTAACCTACAAAGCATTACATGGGCTTGCTCCTACCTATCTCTCTGATTTGGTCCTGCCGTACATACCTACATGTACGTTACGGTCACAAGATGCAGGCCTCCTAATTGTCCCTAGAATTTCTAAGCAAACAGCTGGAGGCAGGGCTTTCTCCTATAGAGCTCAATTTTTATGGAATGGTCTGCCTAACAATGTGAGAGACGCAAACTAGGTCTCAACCTTTAAGTGTTTACTGAAGACTCATCTCTTCAGTGGGTCATATGATTGAGTGTAGTCTGGCCCAGGAGTGTGAAGGTGAACGGAAAGGCTCTGGAGCAACGAACCGCCCGTGCTGTCTCTGCCTGGCCGGTTCCCCTCTTTCCACTGGGATTCTCTGCCTCTAACCCTATTACAGGGGCTGAGTCACTGGCTTACTAGGGCTCTTTCATACCGTCCCTAGGAGGGGTGCGTCACTTGAGTGGGTTGAGTCACTGATGTGATCTTCCTGTCTGGGTTGGCGTCCCCCCTTGGGTTGTGCCATGGCGGAGATCTTTGTGGGCTATACTCGGCCTTGTCTCAGGATGGTAAGTTGGTGGTTGAAGATATCCCTCTAGTGGTGTGGGGGCTGTGCTTTGGCAAAGTGGGTGGGGTTATATCCTTCCTGTTTGGCCCTGTCCGGGCGTGTAATCGGATGGGGCCACAGTGTCTCCTGACCCCTGCTGTCTCAGCCTCCAGTATTTATGCTGCAGTAGTTTATGTGTCGGGGGGCTAGGGTCAGTTTGTTATATCTGGAGTACTTCTCCTGTCCTATCCGGTGTCCTGTGTGAATTTAAGTATGTTCTCTCTAATTCTCTCTTTCTTTCTCTCTCTCTGAGGACCTGAGCCCTAGGACCATGCCTCAGGACTACCGGGCATGATGACTCCTTGCTGTGCCCAGTCCACCTGGCCGTGCTGCTGCTCCAGTTTCAACTGTTCTGCCTGTGATTATTATTATTTGACCATGCTGGTCATTTATGAACATTTGAACATCTTGGCCATGTTCTGTTATAATCTCCACCCGGCACAGCCAGAAGAGGACTGGCCACCCCACATAGCCTGGTTCCTCTCTAGGTTTCTTCCTAGGTTTTGGCCTTTCTAGGGAGTTTTTCCTAGCCACCGTGCTTCTACACCTGCATTGCTTGCTGTTTGGGGTTTTAGGCTGGGTTTCTGTAGAGCACTTTGAGATATCAGCTGATGTACGAAGGGCTATATAAATAAATTTGATTTGATTTGATAAGCTTTTGACCTCCCTTGGTTAATAAGGATCTGAACCCTTTTTCTCAAATTTTCCCCTAAAATGACATACCCAAATCTAACTCAGGACCTGAAGGATATGCATATTCTTGATGCCATTTGAAAGGAAACACGTTGAAGTTTGTGGAAACGTGAAATTAATGTAGGAGAATATAACACATTAGATCTGGTAAAAAATAATACAAAGAAAAAAACATGTGTTAAGATTTTGGCCACTAGATGGCAGCAGTGTATGTGTAAAGTTTTAGACTGATTCAATGAACCATTGTATTTCTGTTCAAAATGTTTTATCAATACTACCCAAATGTGCCTAATTGGTCTATTAATACATGTTTAAGTTAATTGTGCACTCTCCTCAAACAATAGAGTGGTATTATTTCACTGTAATAGCTACTGTAAATTGGACAGTGAGTTAGATTACTTAGAATTTAAGCTTTCTGCCCATATCAGAAATGTCTATGTTCTGGGAAATGTTCTTGTTACTTACAACCTCATGCTAATCACATTAACCTACCTTAGCTTTACTTTCCACTTCTCTTCTATGTGCAAATGAATAAATATTTTAAAACATCCAATAAAATCACAAGGATTTTTACTATGATAACGCTCAGTATTCTACCCTCTAAGAGCTTCCGTTGGATACATATGTTTGTCTCTCATGGCCTGATGGAATGATTTCCTCTCATAAAAAGGTCTTGAGAATAACAAAGGATTCCACAAATAGTTTTGTCAACACTCACCCAAAGTGGTGTCCTGCAAGATTGACATTCTGTTCTGGAAGAGCAGTTTGCTGTTCTATAGCCTAAAAGGACCCCCCAGAAGAAGTTGCTGCCACTATTTACAGTGCATTCGGAAAGCATTCAGACCCCTTTGACTTTTTCCACATTTTGTTACGCTACAGCCTTATTCTAAAATGTATTAAATGTTTTTTCCCCCTCATCAATCTACACATAATATCCCATAAAGGCAAATCAAAAATAGTTTTATTTTTGCAAATTAATTTAAAATGATTAACAGAAATACTGTATTTACATAGGTATTCAGACCCCACCTGTGGTAAATTCAATTGGTAAGGAACACACCTGTTTCTATAAGGTCCCACAGTTGTCAGTGCATGTCAGAGCAAAAACCAAGCCATGAGGCAGAAGGAATTGTCCGTTGAGCTCCGAGACAGGATTGTGTTGAGGCACAGATCTGAGGAAGAAGGGTACCAAAAAATGTCTGCAGCATTGAAGTTCCCAAGAACACAGTGTCCTCCATCATTCTTAAATGGAAGAAGTTTGGAACCACCAAGACTCTTCCTAGAGCTGGCGGCTGGCCAAACTGAGCAATGGGGGAGAAGGGCCTTCGACTGGGAGGTGCCCAAGAACCCGATGGTCACTCTGACAGAGCTCCAGAGTTCCTCTGTGGAGATGGGAGAATCTTCCAAAAGGACAACCATCTCTGCAGCACTCCACCAATCAGGCCTTTATGGTAGAGTGGCCAGACGGAAGCCACTCCTCAGTACAACGCACATGACAACTCGCTTGCAAAAAAGGCACCTAAAGACTCTCAGACCATGAGAAACAAGATTCTCTGGTCTGATGAAACTAAGACTAAACTATCTGTCATATCTGGAGAAAACCTGGCACCATCCCTACAGTGAAGCATGGTGGTGGCTGCATCATGCAGTGGGAATGTTTTTCAGCGGGAGGGACTGGGAGACTAGTCAAGATCGAGGGAAAAATGAACGGAGCAAAGTGCAGAGAGATCCTTGATAGAAACCTGCTCCACAGCACTCAGGACCTGAGACTGGAGCGAAGGTTCACCTTCCAACATACAATGACCCTAAGCACACAGCCAAGACAACGCAGGAGTAGCTTCGGGACAAGTCTCTGAATGTCCTTGAGTGGCCCAGCCAGAGCCTGGACTTAAACCTGACCGAAAATCTCTGGAGAGACCTGAAAATAGCTGTGCAGCGACGCTCCCCATCCAACCTGACAGAGCTTGAGAGGATCAGCAGAGAAAAATGGGAGATGAGGACCCCCATAACAATTGACATGTAAATGTGTCCTCCCTAGAACATATAGTAACACTGGGAACCTTCAGTAGTCAATGTGTGATAGGACCCTGAGAGCAGGAGTAGACTATAATGGCGTGTGCTTTCTGTACATTGTAATCATTTATATTCCATTATATTGTTTGCTTAGCTTGTTATATGTGTACATTATCAGAACAGGTATTGAATGATCAATCAAACAACATATGGACCCATTCTGTGATATATATATATATAAATATATTTTACAATTTCATCCACATCCTCACTTTATGTCAATATTGCAATTTTGCTGCGTGCTCAGCCTTGGTCTGCATCACTCATCTTGGGAGTATTCAGTCCTGTAAGCCACATGAAACATATCAGTAGGTTGTTGAATTGTCATTATGTTTATCATGGATCCAGTCCAGACAAGACCATTTTGCTGTTCTCAGTTTAGCCCAGAGACTGAGAATCGGGCAGGGATTCTCTCTTTACATACAGTTGAAGTCGGAAGTTAACATACACTTAGGCTGGAGTCATTAACACTTGTTTTTCAACCACTCCACAAATTTCTTGTTAACAAACTATAATTTTGGAATGTCAGTGAGGACATCTACTTTGTGCATAACACAAGTAATTTTTAACAATTGTTTACAGATTATTTCACTATCACAATTCCAGTGGGTCAGAAGTTTACATACAGTAAGTTGACTGTGCCTTTAAACAGCTTGGAAAATTACAGAAAATTATGTCATGGCTTTAGAAGCGTCTGATAGGCTAATTGACATCATTTGAGTCAATTGGAAGTGTACCTGTGGTTGTATTTCAAGGTCTAGCTTCATACCACGTTCATCTGTACAAACAATAGTACACAAGTATAAACACCATGGGACCACAAAGTGGAGTGGCCATCACAAAGCCCTGACCTCAATCCTAGAGAAAATTTGACTCAGTTACACAAGCTCTGTCAGGAGGAATGGGCCAAAATTCACCCAACTTATTGTGGGAAGCTTGTGGAAGGCTACCCGAAACGTTTGACCCAAGTTAAACAATTTAACAGCAATACTAATTGAGTGTATGTAAACTTCTGACCCACTGGGAATGTGATGAAATAAATAAAAGCGGAAATAAATAATTATCTCTAATATTATTCTGACATTTCACATTCTTAAAATAAAGTGGTGATCCTAACTGGGATTAAATGTCAGGAATGGTAAGGAATTGTGAAAAACTGAGTTTAAATGTATTTGGCTAAGGTTTTTGTAAACTTCTGACTTCAACTGTACAGTCAAGACAGTCTGTGCAGTTCCTACCCACTGTGTACATCAGCACCCGGGTCAAGCCATCCACGATTGTCCAGCATAGTTGTAGTCCCGACTCTACTATTCTTCACCTAGGTGGTGTCGGGATTTTAGCAGGGTTGGATAATCATGGATGGTGCATGACCTGATTACCATTTTTTTTGTGTGAGAGAGAATCCTCTTTCTCAGTTTTCTGGGCGTGTGAGTTATGATGTTATTTACAGTGACATAGGCCTACCTTCACAATAAGCTACTCAAATGAATGTGTACATTTTTCTGATCAAACTTCCGTGAGGCTTAATTGTTGTTGTCTGTTGACTCCTGAAACACAGACACAGAGGTGGAGTTAGTGAATAGCCTAAATTCTATAAACTTGATAATGACATACAATTACCTACTCAAGAGGAAGGTGTCTGTCTGGCCATGGTTTCACTTCTGTGGCCATGCAGAGCAGAGGGGGGCTGGGATGGGTAGCCTAAGAGAAAATGGCATATAGGCAAATACAATAATAGTTCTCACATTTGGTGCCTGTTGGATGGGACAAAATCTGTTTGTGATATCGAAATTCTAACAACAGTGTGTTGAATAGACTTATTTAGTAAAAGTCAAGGATGGAGCGACATCCCACTGTGCAAAAACTGATTGAATCAGCGTTGTCTCCACGTCATTTCAACAAAACAAATGTCATGTGATGAGGGTGAATCAACGTGGATTTGAAAAAGGGAATTGTATAAAAAAAACATAACCTTTAACCTAAATCCAATGACATGGTGTCATTTTTTTCAAGTTGAATTCAGGTTAGTTGACAACTCAACCAAATGTTAATAAAAACTACACGTTTGAACTTATGTCTATGCCCATGGGGGTGACTTTGAAAATGGCAGAGTAGTTCAATTCATATGACCTCAAAATGATCCTAGTTAGTTTAAGTTAGTTATGATTAAGTTAAGTTATGATTCATTTCTCTTCATTCATCTTTTAAATACCTGCATGGGTTTGTATGCTCCTGAAAGCTAAGGATTAGATGGGAGAGGCGGGACTTGCAGCGCTAGGTAAACGCCCGTTGACGCATGGTAGTGCATGTACATTTATTTTGCAACGCTGGCGCATACATGGTGGCCGACCTGGTTTGGGTGTAACATATTGACTACATTGGCCACGCCTGTAGATTTTTTTCCATCCACACAGGTTAAAGTATCAAAACCAACTGTGAATCAACTATATTAATTTGGGGGCATGTCGAAACACACATGAAACATTCATGGACATTTAGCTAGCTTGCGATTGCTAGGTAATTGGTCCTGTGAGATTAACAATGGATTATTATTTTACCTGAAATACACATGGTCCTATTTATTTTGCTAGATCTTTGTAGAATTTTGGCCTGAAGTCATATAAAATCATGTGTTTCTCTACAATGACAAGTCATCCACAGATAAAAAGGAAAACCTAGTTCGTTTTTAGTTAATTATCCGTAATGAATCTCTTCTCGTTTGTCTTTCAAGCATCCACGTCGGTTTGTATCTTCCTGATACCCTTTAGGGGGGACTTGCAGCGCATGGAGCCTCTCAAATAAAAACCAGTTTTATTTTAGGCTTGGCTATATAGATGCTCATTCACATGGGTAACATGTATGTGTACATGTCTTTTGCAACACTCGACCATGCAACGTTGCCGATGTGGTTTGCGTGTTAGGCAACGCGGCAGTGTTAGTATGGGTAAAACAGTGATTTACTCACTAAGCTATATGTTCAATTACTTCAATTGGATTGACCTCACCACACAGTTAGCTACGCTAGTTGTGGCTAGCCAGCCAGCCAAACTTGTATAGTTAGCGAGCAACTGCTACTTGCTCGCTAGCTACACTCTTTTTGTAGCGCAGCCGTGCACGTCTCTAGCATCAAAGTGGTGTCCCAGCTGTGTTGCCATTTCACCTATCCACTTCATCAGAATATTATAGCTATTTTCTTACCCACCGTTTCACCGGCGTCAGCCCATCCCACATCTCCCAACAGTCAAAGTGCATTGCAGACACATTAAGCCACAGTAGCAACAGGTTGTAAACAGCAAGGAACCCACACGTGTTAGGTCTAACATGTATGTAGGTAGGTGGTTACAAATGAACTAAAGCCAGCCCTATAACTGACACGTAAATCAGAAATAACTTAGCTACACATCATTGACACTGATTTCCACAAAGTTCCCACTTTGGATTTCTCACTTCAAGCCCAAATATATCATACTTGACTAAAATGATGACTTACTGACTTAAATCGTTGTGCAACATCATGGGTAAGCTTTTGGTGATTTTTTTGCGGGTGTGGCGTGAAAGGCTTTACATTTTGATCGCCCTGTCCCAGCTGGAATCATTCTTCCAGTATCATGTTGCCATTAATGAAGTGAAAATATTCCTGCTCGGTTTGAGGCCATCATTCCGTGTCCCACCCCACACCATTCCTTTACAATAATGTTTTCCTGCTCGAGCATTTTAAGTGGCAAGACCTCTGCCTCTTTCCTGGAAAGGGAGTTTGTGAGACATCCAGCTCTGCACAGGGAGCTAATAGAAACAAACTCTCATACAACCCCTCACTGCTCTGCACACTTATCTTAAAGAGATTGTATAAGATATGTACTACAACTACTACTATTTTGCATGGTTTACCAACTTGAAACCTACAATTCAATAATAGCAACATGTAGCAACAATAATATTCAATGTAAAAAAAAGAGAAACCAATGTGATATTGGAAAAAAATCATCCTGTCATGTTTTTGCAAAAATTATGTCAATACACTGCATTCAATGGGAAAAGATGAGGGTCACAGTGTTGACGCTTATGTTAATACAGTCCAGTTAATGGAAAAATATGAAAATATGAGACTCACAGACAGAAAGACATGTCTCTCCCTTCCTCCCTTCCTCCCCCTCTCTCTCTACTTATTTTTGCCTCCCTTTGTCTCTTTCTCTCTATCTCCTCTTTATCCCCCTTCCTCTTCTCTTTCCCTCCACCTTCTTTCACCCCTCCACCCTCTCTCTCTCTCTCTCTCTCTCTCTCTCTCGACTCTCTCTCTCTCGACTCTCTCCCTCCTTCCCTCCTTCACCTTCTCCATTTCTCTCTCCCCTCCCTCACTCTACCCCTTTTCTCTCCATCCCCCATTCTCTCTCCCTTCTTATTTTCCTCCCTCTCTCTCTTCTCATCTCTCTTTCCCTCCTCTCTTCCACCTCCACAGAAAGGATATTGACGCACAAAGATGTGTCAAGGACATTGATGGAAAAGTCAATACATTGCATTCAAGGCAGGTAAGTTGGTGATACAGCTGCAATGGGCAGGCAGGCACAGTCTGTGGCAGAGGGAGAGAGATGAGAAGGGGGAGGGAGGGAAAAAAGGAGTGAGAAAGAATAGTGGGGGGAGAGAGAGAGAAAGAGAAAGTTGAAGGGGGAGGGGGGAAAGAGAGAGATGGGAGGAGAGAGAGTCAACAGACAAAGAGGTGGGAGAGAGGAGGGAGAGAGAAATGAGAGGAGACAACTTCCTGGACAAAACATTTCACTGTAATAGTGAAGTTGGTGTAGAAAACCTAAACCTCTCAGCTTTCCTATCAAAAAAAAATGTCAAGCAGAAAACATAAGAAAATTAACCACTTCTGGAAAAATTGTAAAACACTAAACAAACAACACAAAGAGTTACAGTATCTATCCAAAACGGAGCTGTATGGCTAAACCAGTTCTCCAAACTGTTTGGCCCTATTTATTTATTTCGTTTTTTTATTTCACCTTTATTTAACCAGGTAGGCCAGTTGAGAACCAGTTCTCAATTACAATTGCTACCTGGCCAAGATAAAGCAAAGCAGTGCGACAAAAACAACAACACAGAGTTACACATGGGATAAACAAACATACTCATAATAAAACAATAGAAAGATATATGTACAGTGTGTGCAAATGTAGTAAGGTTAAGGAGGTAAGGCAATAAATAGGCCATAGTGGAGAAATAATTACAATTTAGCATTAACACTGGAGTGATATATGTGAAGATGATGATGTGCAAGTAGAGATACTGGGGTGGAAAAGAGCAAAAAAATAAATAACAATATGGGGATGAGGTAGTTGGGTGTGCTATTTACAGATGGGCTGTGTACAGTTAGAGTGATCTGTAAGCTGCTCTGACAGCTGATGCTTAAAGTTAGTGAGGGAGATATGTCGCCAGTTTCATTGATTTTTGCAATTAATTCCAGTCATTGGCAGCACAGAACTGGAAGGAAAGGCGGCCAAAGGAGGTGTTGGCTTTGGGGATGAACAGTGAAATATACCTGCTGGAGCGCGTGCTATGGGTGGGTATTGCTATGGTGACCAGTGAGCTGAGATAAGGCAGGGGTTTACCTAGCAAAGATTTATATATGACCTGGAGCCAGTGGGTTTGGCGATGAATATGTAGCGAGGGCCAGCCAATGAGAGCATACAGGGTGCAGTGGTGGGTAGTATATGGGGCTTTGGTGACAAAACGGATGGCACTGTGATAGACGACATCCAATTTGCTGAGTAGAGTGTTGGAGGCAATTTTGTAAATGACATCGCCAAAGTCAAGGATCAGTAGGATAGTCAGTTTTACGAGGGTATGTTTGGCTGCATGAGTGAAGGAGGCTTTGTTGCGAAATAGAAGCCGATTCTAGATTTAATTCTGGATTGGAGATGTTTATTGTGAGTCTGGAAGGAGAGTTTACTGTCTAACCAGACACCTCAGTATTTGTCAGAACCGTCCAGAGTAGTGATGCTGGACGGGCGGGCAGGTGAGGGCAGCGAACGATTGAAGAGCCTGCATTTAGTTTTACTTGCATTTAAGAGCAGTTGGAGGCCAGGGAAGGAGAGTTGTATGGCATTGAAGCTCATCTGGAGGTTAGTTAAAACATAGTGTCCAAAGAAGGGCCAGAGGTATACAGAATGGTGTCAATAAAGCCCTTAAATTGAAATTGACCTGAGAGATAGAAGGGGGGAGAGAGAGAGAGAGAGAGAGAGAGAGAGAGAGAGAGAGAGAGAGGGGAGAGTGTGGAGGGGGTCAAAGAAAGGAGAGGTAGAGAAAAGAGGAGGGGGTATAAAAAGGAGAGAGAATATGGGAGGGAGAGAGAAATAACTTTTTTTTAAACCTTTGACTGCCATGCTTCAACACTTTTGACACTCATATTTTCCCATTGAATGCAATGTATTGACATAAGCATCAATTGGTTGACACTCAGATTTTCCCATTTAATGAAATGTATTGACATTAGCGTCAACCTTGTGACACTCATCTTTTCCATTGACTGCAATGTACTGACATGGGCATCAACCCTGTGACACTAATCTTTTACCACTGAGTGCAATGTATTACCATAACCGTCAATAGGTTGAAGCTCATCTTTTCCCATTGACTGCAACATATTGACATAAGCATCAATTGGTTGACGAGCATCTTTTTCCATTGCCACCACAAAGCTTACTGGGAGCATGGCCAGTTGACATAAGCATCAATAGGTTGATGCCTAACTGTTAGCAAAAACATGACAGTGTTTTGAGGCTGGTAATGGGCTGGAGAAACAGTGGCATGTCCATGAGAAACAGTGTGCTTTGCGTGCTTGTGAAGCAGTTAGCTGTTAGGCAAGAGGAGTGCCAACTAGGGAGCAATGCTGGCATGTGGCAGTTTGCAATCCCCATCACTCTCTCTGTGGCAGGGAGCAGGCACTTACATTGAGCATTTTATTAAAACCACAAAACAAGAGCTATTCTCATCTTCCTAGTTGATGCAAGTGTCACACTTGGGGTAGAATGGTGGCAGGTTTTTTGTGTGTACAGTTGCCCTGTGTGGCTGCCCTAATGATTTAACATTGTGTCACTGAAGAGTATTCAGGTATTTTCAACCAAAATACTGACCATTAGAAATGCAAACAAAGATGGTCAGTGGCATGAATCTATTATCTTAGCCAGGGGAGTTTGAAAAGATCCCTAGAGTTATGAAAACAATTGGGTAAATCTTAAATGTCACAAAATATGACAGGAAGAATAGCACCCAAGATTCTTCCCTATACAAAACACTTCCTTACCATGGACTTCCATGTCATATCAGGTAAGAGCACGTTCCCCTACGTTTTCCAAAGCCAATCTGATAAGAGGTGAATTGCATCTCCCTGGAGCTATGGTGTGTGTGCAGTATCTGAGCCTTTCCAATCCACAGCACATAATAACTGATGTAACACTGCCACTTACTGGACGACTGATGACAATGACCATAGACGTGAAAAATGCTACAAAGCTTAGCATTTACATCAGAGGAGGCCGGTGGAAGGAGCTATAGGAGGACGGGCTCATTCTAATGGCTGGAATGGAATCAATGGAACAGAGTCAATCACGCTGTTTCCATGTGTTTGGTACCATTCCATTGATACCATTCCAGCCACTACAATGAGCCCATCCTCCTATAGCTCCTCCCATCAGCCTCCTCTGCTTTACATCCCATGAATGATACAAAGTGACGGTGCTGCACTACAAATTGGTGGAGTAGTTAGCCACCATGCCCAAAATAGTGGAGGGTTTTCTATTGGGCACGGGAGGGTAGTGCATTTTCCCCTGTTTCATTCCTTCTTTTGCAGGTTTTACTATATAATTTCTTCCATCCTAGCCTCATTTCCTCATCTACTTGCATGCACCATCTCTATATCAAGGTGTATCTTACCTCGACTACCCTACAACACCACAATGCAATGAATAATTGTTTTCAAGTGAATACAAAATTCTACTTTAGGCTGCAGTGAAAATGTAATTTGTGTAATGGTGCAAAAGCCCTGTGATTTGAATGTTTCATTCCATTTGAATCAGTGGGTCTACTCTCCACAGTTCAGTAGGTCTATATAGGGACAGTAGCAGGCCAGTCTGGATGCGCTGTCTGTTGCAGATCATCATTCTCCCAAGTCGTCCTATAATAGTGTGGCAACATATGCTCCCAGCAGTCTCAGTTATTTAGGAAAGTTTAAGGAGCGCTCTGCCTACTCTCCAATTTGAGCAGCTATTCCTTGCTCACCTATAGTTGCAGTCAGAAGTTTACATACACTTAGGTTGGAGTCATTAAAACTCGTTTTTCAACCACTCCACAAATTTCTTGATAACAAACTACAGTTTTGGCAAGTCGGTTAAGACATATTCTTTGTGCATGACGCAAGTAATTTTTCCAACAATTGTTTAGACAGATTATTTCACGTATAATTCAGTGTATCACAATTCCAGTGGGTCAGAAGTTTACATACACTAAGTTGACTGCCTTTTAACAGCTTGGAAAATTCCAGAAAATTATGTCATGGATTTAGAAGCTTCTGATAGGCTAATTGACATCATTTGAGTCAATTGGAGGTGTACCTGTGGATGTATTTCAATGCCTACCTTCAAACTTAGTGCCTCTTTGCTTGACATCATGGGAATTTCAAAAGAAATCAGCCAAGACCTCAGAAAAATAATTGTAGTCCTCCACAAGTCTGGTTCATCCTTGGGAGCAATTTCCAAATGCCTGAAGGTACCACGTTCATCTGTACAAACAATAGTACGCACATTCTGTCTCCTAGAGATGAATGTAATTTGGTGTGAAAAGTGCAAATCAATCCCAGAACAACAGCAAAGGAACCTTGTGAAGATGCTAGAGGAAACAGGTACAAAAGTATCTATATCCACAGTAAAACAAGTACTATATTGACATAACCTGAAAGGCCGCTCAGCAAGGAAGAAGCCACTGCTCCAAAGCCGCCATTAAAAAAGCCAGACAACGGTTTGAAACTGCACATGTGGACAAATATCGTACTTTTTGGAGGAATGTCCTCTGGTCTGATGAAAGAAAAATAGAACTGCTTGGCCGTAAGGACCATCGTTATGTTTGGAGGAAAAAGGGGGGGGGGGGCTTGCAAGTCGAAGAACACTATCCCAACCGTGAAGCACGGGGTTGCAGCATCATGTTGTGTTGGTGCTTTGCTGCAGGAGGGAATGGTGCACTTCACAAAATAGATAGCATCATGAGGACGGACAATTGTGTGGATATATTGAAGCAACATCTCAAGACATCAGTCAGGAAAGTAAAGCTTGGTCGCAAATGGGTCTGGACAATGACCCCAAGCATACTTCCAAAGTTGTGGCAAAATGGCTTAAGGACAGCAAAATCAAGGTACTGGAGTGGCCATCACAAAGCCCTGACCTCAATCCTATAGAGAATTTCTGGGCAGAAGTGAAAAAGCGTGTGCGAGCAAGGAGGCCTACAAACCTGGCTCAGTTACACCAGCACTGTCAGGAGGAATGGGTCAAAATTCACCCAACTTATTGTGGGAAGCTTGTGGAGGCTACCCGTAAACATTTGACCCAAGGCAATGTTACCAAATACTAATTGAGTGTATGTAAACTTCTGACCCACTGGGAATGTGATGAAAAAAAACAACTTAAATAAATAATTCTCTCTTTTATTAGTCTGACAAGGAGCTGCCAGAGCCGCCCGTCTGTCCGGAGCTGCCAGAGCCGACCGATGCAAATTTCAGTTTGAAAAAGCTAGCCTTTGCTTTCCTAACTGACTGTGTATATTGGTTCCTAACTTCCCTGAGAAGTTGCATATTGCAGGGGCTATTCGATGCTAATGCAGTACGCCACAGGATGTTTTTGTGCTGGTCAAGGGCAGCCAAGTCTGGAGTGAACCAAGGGCTATATCTGTTCTTAGTTCTAATTTTTTTGAACGGGGCATGCTTATTTATGATGGTGAGGAAATAACTTTTAAAGAATAAACAGGCATCCTGTACTGATGGGATGAGGTCAATATCCTTCCAGGATACCCGGGGCAGGTCGATTAGAATGGCCTGTTTGCTAAAGTGTTTTAGGGAGCATTTGACAGTGATGAGGGGTGGTCGTTTGACCGCGGACCCATTACGGACGCAGGCAATGAGGCAGTGATCACTGAGATCCTGGTTGAAGACAGCAGAGGTGTATTTAGAGGGCAAGTTGGTCAGGATGATATCTATGAAGGTGTTTACAGATTTGGGGTTGTACCTGGTAGGTTCCTTGAGAATTCATGTGAGATTGAGGGCATCTAGCTGAGATTGTAGGATGGCTGCGGTGTTAAGCATATCCCAGTTTAGGATATACTGAGGGGGGTCGATAGCAAGCGGCAACAGTGACAGTTTTATTTCTGGAAAGGTGGATTTTTAGAAGTAGAAGCTCAAACTGTTTGGGCACAGAACTGGATAGCATGACAGAACTCTGCAGACTATCTCTGCAAGTAGATTGCGAACCTGCCCCCTTTGGCAGTTCTATGATGATGGAAAATGTTGTAGTTGGGGATGGAAATTTCAGAATTTTTAGTGGCCTTCCTAAGCCAGGATTCAGACATGGCTAGGACATCAGGGTTGGCAGAGTGTGCTAAAGTAGTTTATAAAACAAACTTAGGGAGGAGGTTTCTGATGTTAACATGCATGAAACCAAGGCTTTTACGGTTACAGAAGTCAACAAATGATAACGCCTGGGGAATGGGTGTGGTACTGGGGTCTACAGGGCCCGGGTTAACCTCTACATCACCTGAGGAACAGAGGAGGAGTAGGATAAGGGTACGGCTAAAGGCTAAATGCTATAAGAACTGATCGTCTTGTGCGTTGGCAACAGAGAATAAAAGGAGCAGATTTCTGGGTGTGGTAGAATAGATTCAGGGCATAATGTACCGACAAGGGTATGGTAGAATGTGAGTACAGTGGAGATAAACCTAGACGTTGAGTGACGATGAGAGAGGTTTCGTCTCTGGTGGGACCAGTTAAGCCAGGTGAGGTCTCCACATGTGTGGGGGGTGGGACAGAAGAGCTATCTAAGGCAAGGTGAGCGGGACTGAAGGCTCTACAGTGAAATAAAACAAAGACTAGCCGAGACAGCAGTAGACAAGGCATATTGACATTAGAGAGAGGCATAAAGCAGTCACAAGTGTTGATCGGGAGAGCTAAGACAACAACGGGTAAATGGCAATGAATGGGCAGAGAAGGTCAGTTAGGTACATACCGGACCTGCGTTCGAGGCAGGGCCCGACAGATAAATAAAATGAGGTACCGTGTTATTGAAACAGTCCAGGGGGCATCAGCTGTGTAGCCGAGTGATCATACAGTCCAAAGAACAGCAATAGGTGAGTCAGGGAGCCGTTCAGTAGTCAGTACTGAGCCCACAAATGCTGATGCTCCAGATACTGCCTTTCTTTCAAAAACAAGGAGATTTCAAAGTGACGAAAGGCTCTTCAGAAACATCGGGTCAGCAGGAACAGTAGACAAGACCTATAGGCAGCAGAGTCTGCTGGAAGACCGAAGGAAACGTCTCGAGTATGGCTGTCAGCCATCTGGATGTGCTCAGGAGAGCAAGAGGGCGACAGCTGAAGAGAAAAATAGGGCAAGGCTCAAGCATGCTGCAAAACAGAGCAAGCGGGGACTTGAAATACTTGTCCAGGCTAGGAAAAATAAGTAGGGACAGCCCCTCTGCCCAGCCATTTCCTTCTGTCCAGTTGTTAAGGGATTTTTTTTTATCAATAATGACTAATTATGTATACATTTCAATCAGGACTGAATAATCAGAATACTCTTATGTTACTGTATAGATGTATGAATTTTCTTTTAATCCTAGTACTGAATATAATGTGTGTAAATATAATCAAGAATTAGAACAATGACTGTCTGTTCCTTGGTAGAAATGAATGAACTTATTGTCAGACTGGCTCGAATGCTTATCTACACAGGGAGACCTTGGCTCGGTCATAAAATATCTAAATTGGTGGGCGAACTATACTGCCATTGTACCAGGGTGGAGAAGAGACGGGACAGTTTGAAAACTAATGACGTCATTTTCAGTTTATAACCTGTGGTGAACTGTATCGTGTTCAGTACTCTCGAGAATAAACGCTACTGATTGATTTTGAGACTGGTCTCTGTCCATTTTATGCAAATAAGGGTCTTACAAATTCTTAGGATTGGACAGAATGTTGAATTGAATTAGTTAAATAAAACATAAAGGAATTTAATTCCTGTAACACCAGTCCTCTCCCTCTGTCTAATAAATCCCTGTTTGTTCTTAGCCTTGGACACAGCAGCATCTCAGATGCCTGTTTTCTACTTCCATTGACCTTAATTTGATGGACTATGTTTTATGTTAGCAATTAATATATTATTTAAAGTGTTGTAAAAATGTATGTGTGTATAGAAAATGAGAAAGTTCTACTTGGGTTTAACTTTCCCTCTGAAATCTATTACTTTTATTACTATTATTGTCTGTTTGTAAAGCATTTTTTCTACTTTACTTTTCTGTTCTGTTGGTCAGTACAGCATCACAGCATCACATATATTGACTCGACTACATCAACCAGTATAAAACTAAGCTTTCTTAATCAACCAAAACACCCCAAAAGTTACTGTATAGGTGGCTCTTTATGAAAGTTATTACTTTTTGGTGGGTTGAACTTGATATACTGTAACTTGATATACTGTTTGAGTGAGGGGGGATTATTTAATTTTTTACTCAGTGGAAGTTATTTTTGCACACATGTAGCCTTGAGCACTTGGTCGATGTCTACTATAGCGGCCACTATAATCGTAGCCACTATAATAGTTTAATTCTATTTCTACTTGAAGATGTTTTTTCCCAACTCCTTCAAAACTGTTAGAAAAGCATTCCTCATTAAGCTGGTTGAGAGAATGCCAAAAGTGTGCAAAGTTGTCATCAGGGCAAAGGGAGGCTACTTTGAAGAATTTCAAATATAAAATATATTTGGATTTGTTTAACAGTTTTTTGGTTACTACATGATTCCATATGTGTTATTTCATAGCTTTGATGTCTACAATGTAGAAAACAGTGTAAATAAAGAATAACCTTTAATGAGTAGGTGTGTCCATACTTTTGAATAGTCCTGTAAATATATTTTTATCCCACTAGCATGGATTTTTTGCGTGTTTAAGTGCAAAAAACATGTGACACCTTTTTGGGCCCTCACCAGTTTGCGTCCCTGTCTGTGGGACCTTATATAGACAGATTTGCCTTTCCAAATCAGGTCCAATTAACTGAATTTACCACAGGTGGATTCCAATCAAGTTGTAGAAACATCTCAAGGATGATCAATGGAAACAGGATGCACCTGAGCTCAATTTTAAGTCTCATAGCAAAGGGTCCGAATACTATGTAAATAAGGTATTTAAGTTTTTTATTTTCTATTAATTCGCAAACTTTTCTAAAAACCTGTTTCACTCTGTCATTATGTGGTATTGTGTGTCGATTAATGAGTAAAAAATCTATTTAATATATTTTGGAAAAAGACTAATATAACAAAATGAGGGAAAAGTGAAGGGGTCTGAAAACTTTCCGAATTAACTGTATGCAAGCATATTCAGATTGACCACACGGTGGTGCTACAACAGGTACATCTCTATATCTGTTTGGCTCAGTGTTGAAATTGAAAACCTCTGTGGTTATTGTGTTGTGTTGATGTGCTTCCCATTTGAGGTCCGGAGTGTGAATTCTAGGATGTTTGTGTGGCGTCAAATTCGGACTAATTGTTGTTACTACTTCTTTTGCTCTTTTTTTCAGATTTTCATAGGTACTGTCAGGTGAAACACTTTCACATCCCAGGCTACAGATGGAGAGACAGGTACGTTTGTCATAAGGTGGCTACAGCTTGCACCACACAGAGATGGATGCAGAAAGGAAAGGACCCCAAAACAGCAAGAAAATAGAGGATAGACCCAGAGAGACATACTGTCACGCCTTGGTCATTGTATTTTGTGTTTTCGTTATATGTTTGGTCAGGCCAGGGTGTGACATGGGTTTATATGTTGTGGTTCGTATTGGGGTTTTTGTATTATTGGGATTACGGCTGAGTAGGGGTGTTGCATAGGTTTGGCTGCCTGAGGCGGTTCTCAATCAGAGTCAGGTGATTCTCGTTGTCTCTGATTGGGAACCGTATTTAGGTAGCCTGGGTTTCGCTTTGTATTTCGTGGGTGATTGTTCCTGTCTCTGTGTAGTGTTCACCAGATAGGCTGTATATAGTTTCACGTTCCATTTGTTGTTTTGTATTATATAGTTATTTTCATGTATCGCACTTATTTTCATTAAAGATCATGATTAACCACCACGCTGCATTTCGGTCCGACTCTCTTTCGACAAACGAAGAACGCCGTTACACATAGAGTGCCTTGCGAAAGTATTCGGCCCCCTTGAACTTTGCGACCTTTTGCCACATTTCAGGCTTCAAACATAAAGATATAAAACAACAAGTGGGACACAATCATGAAGTGGAACGACATTTATTGGATATTTCAAACTTTTTTAACAAATCAAAAACTGAAAAATTGGGCGTGCAAAATTATTCAGCCCCTTTACTTTCAGTGCAGCAAACTCTCTCCAGAAGTTCAGTGAGGAACTCTGAACGATCCAATGTTGACCTAAATGACTAATGATGATAAATACAATCCACCTGTGTGTAATCAAGTCTCCGTATAAATGCACCTGCACTGTGATAGTCTCAGAGGTCCGTTAAAAGCGCAGAGAGCATCATGAAGAACAAGGAACACACCAGGCAGGTCCGAGATACTGTTGTGAAGAAGTTTAAAGCCGGATTTGGATACAAAAAGATTTCCCAAGCTTTAAACATCCCAAGGAGCACTGTGCACGCGATAATATTGAAATGGAAGGAGTATCAGACCACTGCAAATCTACCAAGACCTGGCCGTCCCTCTAAACTTTCAGCTCATAGAAGGAGAAGACTGATCAGAGATGCAGCCAAGAGGCCCATGATCACTCTGGATGAACTGCAGAGATCTACAGCTGAGGTGGGAGACTCTGTCCATAGGACAACAATCAGTCGTATATTGCACAAATCTGGCCTTTATGGAAGAGTGGCAAGAAGAAAGCCATTTCTTAAAGATATCCATAAAAAGTGTTGTTTAAAGTTTGCCACAAGCCACCTGGGAGACACACCAAACATGTGGAAGAAGGTGCTCTGGTCAGATGAAACCAAAATTGAACTTTTTGGCAACAATGCAAAACGTTATGTTTGACATAAAAGCAACACAGCTCATCACCCTGACCCACTGTCAAACATGGTGGTGGCAGCATCATGGTTTGGGCCTGCTTTTCTTCAGCAGGGACAGGGAAGATGGTTAAAATTGATGGGAAGATGGATGGAGCCACAGGACCATTCTGGAAGAAAACCTGATGGAGTCAGCAAAAGACCTGAGACTGGGATGGAGATTTGTCTTCCAACAAGACAATGATCCAAAACATAAAGCAAAATCTACAATGGAATGGTTAAAAAATAAACATATCCAGGTGTTAGAATGGCCAAGTCAAAGTCCAGACCTGAATCCAATCGAGAATCTGTGGAAAGAACTGAAAACTGCTGTTCACAAATGCTCTCCATCCAACCTCACTGAGCTCGAGCTGTTTTGCAAGGAGGAATGGGAAAAAAATTCAGTCTCTCGATGTGCAAAACTGATAGAGACATACCCCAAGCGATTTACAGCTGTAATCGCAGCAAAAGGTGGCGCTACAAAGTATTAACTTAAAGGGGGCTGAATAATTTTGCACGGCCAATTTTTCAGTTTTTGATTCTTTAAAAAAGTTTGAAATATCCAATAAATGTCGTTCCACTTCATGATTGTGTCCCACTTGTTGTTGATTCTTCACAAAAAAATACAGTTTTATATCTTTATGTTTGAAGCCTGAAATGTGGCAAAAGGTCGCAAAGTTCAAGGGGGCCGAATACTTTCGCAAGGCACTGTACATACATACATGTACGGGATAAACACTGATTCTTTGCACATTGTCTGGAAATAATGGACAACTTGGTACTGCCCTTGTTTATTAGTTCCAGATAATGTATAGATCGGAGGCGTTTATTCCACTTATACCATTGTTGACAAAGAAAACAAGCAAACATTTACTAGTAAAAAAAACATGTTTTCATTGAGATTTACATTTTGATAAGTAAATTCATCCTATTTCATCCTTCCACTAAACCTGGTTCTATCGGTTAGGCTGCTAGAGAAGTGGACTTGTTAGGTGCCGCCAAACGTCAAATCGATAGCTAAAATGCCGGGCAAATGTAGATTCAACCGGGAACTTTTGGGATCTTTTATTTCAGCTCATGAAAGATGGGACCAACACTTTACATTGAGCCTTATATTTATGTTCAGTATAGTTTACCCATCTTTTTTACAACTACATCACTCTACCCAACCAACCCACACGGTGTAAGGTGCCAAAAAATGTGTCAGACTTTGACATTGCGAGAATGGGTGAATCGGCCCTGAAGAGCCACATGAAGGGGGAAAGACACAACCTTGCATCCTGGGCTGGCGCCAGTTCTACATTATGTGACTTTTTCTCTGCAAGAACCCCCAGAGCTTTTTTGGCAATCACGATAATTTTTGCGCCCGCGATATTCCACTTTATCAAGCGGCAGCAGTGTTCCTGCTGTTCTGGTGGCTGTTCACATGCCGTTTTCCACACAGCCCACCCGCCCTTCTCCCGACACTAAAGCTGCCAGTCGGAAGCAAAACACTTTTTCGTAGCTATTAAATAGTAGATTCCCAAATGCCCAATAAAAACAGTCATTAAGCTGGAGTAATGCGAATAGGAAATGTGTAGGCATGTCCCAAAACTCTGCTCATCACTACTCAAATTACTAAATCCTTGAAAAGTCCTTGAATTTGACTTGCCACTGTCTGTACGAACCCTGATGCATGCTGCACAGTGCCGCTGGGCGAAAATTGGATAAGTTAAAATACTGTGAGATAATTGTTGCTATTTTTATATGAGAGCTAGCTGGCTATGTATTTAGAAAAACATATGTGGCTTTGGCTAGCATACAGGTCAGCTGCAACCACTGTAGCTTTGTAAGCTAGCTATTGTTTCCTCCATGAACAAAGCCAACTAGCTATCTAGCTACCAACCTTTAAAAAATGAAGGCTCAATAACAATAGAGTAAGTAGTGTTGATGATTTTATCGAAATTTTAGAAGACATATGAATTATTCAGTAGATAATCTAGCTAGTCCGGTGGTGGTCTGCACATAGTTTCGTATGCATTCCTGTGCTTTTTCCAGCTTTACGACACACGCAACCCGGAACTACCAGAACAGCTATGTTAACGATTTTCTGATTTGGTCTATAACAAATAGCGAAATTACTTTTAAGCATGCACCCCAAAGGCATAAATCCAAACACGTTCTCACAAGGATAACACTGGGAAGGAAAATGTCGAGCTGAGGCCCACCTGAGGCATATAAGAGCATGGGAGTACCCTTGTAAGAGCATGGGCTAACTAACCAATAGGAACCTAGAAACAGTTATTGGTCAGGGGATGCACATGGGTGAGGTTTATGGCTACTACATGATTGGCTAAGGCCACAATCTATCCATCTCTCACATGTGGAGGGAGAGAGGTGAGGAAGGGTGAGGGCTAGAAGTTGCGTGCCACAAAACAAATAAAAAAACAAGATGCATACAGTATGCCCACAATGTCCAGGAGGGGGAATTCTTGCACAGTCATCAGTGTCGGTACTCTTTTGTATGTCTGTACTGTTTATATTTAGGTGCAGGAGCTCCACAAAACCTGTAATATTATATAGGAGGTGCAGGCACTCAAGCAGTTGAACATGTTAGGTGTTGGTACTCGCTCCTGCACATGTCAAGCACTGTATAGCCTACATGCATGTGATTGTGTGATTAACTCCCAGCCATATTGTAATAAATCCAATTTCTTGTCCTGGTCTTGTTACTGTTTCATTCTAAATGGCCCTTTCTCTGTGTTTATTTTAACCGGCAAAGCCATATAAACGATAACAATCTATTCATCCTTGCCAGTGGCATAGGGCCTACATAAAGCTGTACCAACAGCTGAGGTTTCTTTTCAGCACCTTGAAGTGAATCCTTACCACTGCTACACCTGGCTATCAGCGGAGCCTTGTCTGGTAGCAAAACAGTTCATTCAGCCTCATTTACTGCCTTTTTTAAAAACATAGCTGATGTGACTGACTTGCTTAGATGTGGTTTCTACTGACAATTGAGGTGTACAGACCATGGCATAAGGGGACGACAAGCGGACAAGAGGCAAGCCATAATTTCGATTAAGACATTAATGAGCGAGCTAGGACAGACGTAGTCAATATAACTATTGGATCAGCACTTTTGAAAAGTACAGCGACATAGGCCGTTTCTACAGTATTTTCCCTGTTCTGTTCACCAAGTCAGAACCATAGGATAAATAAAAGGGGCACATAAGCAGACAATGAAAGCTCTTACAATATTCAATGATGACATTTCTCTAAAACAGGCTATAGACTACATGTGCACCACCAAGTCCGAACAGTAGGCTACATTATGAGGGGAAAGAGACCAAATTATTAGGGTGAGGCACATGGGCTACTAACAGGTTACTACACAACATAGACTTAGTATTACATTCTTAGCTACAGAATACATATCTCCCTGGCATATTACATAATTTATGCAGCAACATAAAATACATTTTTGGACTCACTTTGTTGTGCTGGTGTCACTTGAACAGGAAGGTTGAATGGCGGTCCTTCGTGAGCAAATTTTGTCATCAAAGTCTGGCATTCTCTGGATTTATGGTGCTTTCAAGACAACTGGACATTTTGGGGAAAAAACAAGGTTGAATCATGACATCAGTGATCCTCAGGTCAGATCTCTAGAAAGATGCCAGAGTTCCCGACTTGGAATTCAGAGTTGGATGACCATTCAAAACATATTTTCCCAGTCGGAGCTCGTTTCTTTCCAGAGTTCCAAGTTGTCTTGAACTCACTGAAGTCTGAGATTTCCCAGTTCCGAGTTTCCAGTTCTTTTGAAAGTGACAGAAGTCATGCTGGATTGACAGCTTGGCCAATGTTGAATGTTTATCCTTTTAAGAGACCCTTAAACCCAGACTTGGACAACAAATCCACTCCACTGAATAGCAGGCCACTGATTGCTTTGCAAACACTCATTGTTGAATTTACGATTTCCAACATGTTGTGTAATTTTTATGTCCAATGGCCGATGAGCACCTATATATCTTATCTGTAATTTCTCTTCATATGACAAGGATTGAAAAGGACATGCCAGTAGATTTTTCGACTTGATTCACAATGATGACTGGTAGCTAAGATTTTGAAAGTATGATGTTGACATGATCACTCCAATCAAAGCTACGGTAGATATAACATTCTTCAAGACTTTTGGAAAAGCATTCCAGGTGAAGCTGGTTGAGAGAATGCCAAGAGTGTGCAATGCTGTCATCAAGGCAAAGGGGGGCTACTTTGAAGAATCTCAAATATAAATATATATTTTGATTTGTTTAACACTTTTTTGGGTTACTACATGATTCAATATGTGCTATTTCATAGTTTTGATGTCTTCACTAGTATTCTACAATGTAGAAAATAGTCCAAATAAAGAAACACCCTTGATTGAGGAGGTGTGTCCAAACTTTTGACTGGTACTGTATGTATATATATATATATATATATATATATATATATATATATATATGTGTGATGGGATGTATAGACATTTTGGACATTATATGGGTGGAATTTGTAGTATACCTGAAGAATACATAGGATAGAATAGTATATGTACAGCAATAGTTGAATAGGATGGCCTTGACTAAAATACAGTATACACATATGAAGTGGGCAAAACAGTATGTAAACATTAAAGGGACCCGTGTTCAATTATTAAAGTCACCAGTGTTCCATGCACACTACCATTCAAACGTTTGGGGTCACTTCGTAATGTCCTTGTTCTTTAAAGAAAATCACATTTTCAGTCCATTAAAATAACATCAAACTGATCAGAAATACAGTGTAGACATTGTTAATGTTGTAAATGACTATTGTAGCTGGAAACAGTTAATTTTTTTATGGAATATCTACATAGGCCCATTATCAGCAACCATCACTCGTGTGTTCTAATGGCATGTTGTGTTAGCTAATCTAAGTTGATCATTTTAAAAGTTGATCATTAGAAAACCCTTTTGCAAATATGTTAGCCCAGCTGAAAACTGTTGTGCTGATTAAAGAAGCAATTAAACAGGCCTTCACTTTGACTAGTTGAGTATCTGGAAAGTCAGCATGAGTGAGTTCGATTACACCCTTAAAATGGCCAGAAACAAAACACTTTCCTCTGAAACTTGTCAGTCTATTCTTGTTCTGAGAAATGAAGGCTATTCCATTTGAGAAATTGCCAAGAAACTGAAGATCTCATACAACGCTGTGTACTACTCCCTTCACAGAACAGCGCAAACTAGCTCTAACCAGAATAGAAAGTGTGGGAGGCCCTGGTGCACAACTGAGCAAGAGGACAAGTACATTAGTGTCTAGTTTGAGAAACAGACACCTCACAAGTTCTCAACTGGCAGCTTCATTAAATAGTACCTGCAAGACACCAGTCTCAACGTCAACAGTGAAGAGGCAACTCCGGGATGCTGGCCTTCTAGGCAGAGTTCCTCTGTCCAGTGTCTGTTCTTTTGCCCATCTTAATCTTTTATTTTTATTGGCCAGTCTGAGATATGGCTTTTTCTTTGCAACTCTGCCTAGAAGGCCAGCATCCTGGAGTTTTTTATATGGAGTCTCTCCCTACTCAAGTGCATTTGGGATATATAAACTAGAGTCAGAGCATTTGTTCCAAGACCAATGCAGTGTGATCACTGTAAAGCTTTTAGACATGTTTCAAGTGTTTGCAGAAGGGAGAACCTGAGATGTTGTGGAAAATATCATGTGTTTTTAAAAGTGATAAAATGTGATTGTGTTGCAATTGTGGTGGGAACCATGAAGCCACGTCTTTGGAATGCCCAACAAGGGTGAAAGTTAATGAGGTGGCCAAAGTCAGGGCTATCCAGAGCATTTCATATGCAGCGGCTGTTCAAAGGGTTGAGGGTTCGAATGGTGCTTCTGAAGAGTCCACGGTGGTGGATAGGCCTTCAATGAAGGCTGCGGTGTCTGCCGTTCAACAGCAGGACCCAGATATGCTAAAGGCTAAGAAGGTGGACTTTGTGGCCTTTTATAGCTATGGTGATTAAGGGCACTGACATGGTGTAGGAGCAAGTCCAGGAAAATCAATATCATTGTGAATGCGGCGGAACGGTTCCTGGGACTGAAAGACTTCTCGGCGGAGGAGTTGCATGGACTATTGTCACAAGCCGTACCACCCTCTCAGGGCATAGAGCCTGATAAGGGAGATATAGATTTGAAGGAATAAGTGGGTATTTTGTGGTTTTGTCAATGTGCCTTTTTTTGGTGGATCAAGTTAGGGAAAACTCTCACATGGGTTTAATTTTTACTTTTTGTTTTTTCAACCCCATCCAGTTGGTGGCGGTAATACACCTTTTGGGGTTGTAGTCTGCCATAAAACCCACAGAAAAATAACAATTTTATTTCAGTGCCAAACAATCCATCCCGATAGTGTGTTTGAAGTGGAGGGAGTACAGGGTTTAGCATCTCTCTCTTGAAAAATTTATTTTGGCCTGGAATGTTAAATATTGTCAGAAGGTGTCAGGTAATTGGTTAAGGGAGGATTGACAGAAAAGGAAGAGGAGGTTGAAAATATGTAGGGAGGCAGAGGATGGGTTTGAATCTGTTGAAGCTAGCAATAACAAGGGGGAAGGTATGTTGAGGAAAATTGGTGTCACGTTCAGAGTGAGCCGGACACCAGTTCGAGTTCTGGAGGTAAAATGAAAGGGGTAGAAAGTGTTGTGAGGAGACTGAGCCTTGCATTGATGGACATGGTTATGATAAAGATAAGTTTGGTCCAGTGGAAGTGAGATTTTTGAGGAGGGTGGAACCAGGCCTTTTGGCTGATTTCAGGTTGGGCGGAAAAGATAGTGGGTGCTGTTGAGTCGTGAAGGTAATCCGAAGTGGACTTGTGATGTTTGTGTTTCTTCATATCAGACGCTCCGTGCGATGCAACTTGGGTCAAGATCTGTTTTTTGCTTTGCTCTTAGGGACAGGGCACCATTGAAAGGAGTGATTTCTGGGGTAGCATTGAATGTGGTGGTGGAGCAATTGAAGTTGAAGATTCCTGGAGTTTGTGACGCCTGCCGTTATCCTGTTAGCACAGTGAATTCCTCACAAACGCAACAATTATGGTCATGTCGCAGCAGTGTGTAGGCAGGAGATTCCAATATGTGGGAAGTGTGCAGGAGAGCATGGGATAGAGGATTGTGTAGTTTCAGTAGATACAGTTGTATGAGTCAACTGTAGAGGTGCACATGTTCCTGGGTATCGGAAGTATCTGGTGTAAGAGAGGCAGGTTGAGGTGACTATAGAGTCAGAGTAGTGCAGAAGGTGTCATATGCTGAGGCAGTGAATAATGTAGAGGAAGATGGGTGAGGTATTCTGAGAGGATCCCTGTGAATAGTAGATATGTGCCAGCACAGAGGGACAGGCCAATAACTGATACGCTTCAGAAGGGTTGGCTTCTCACCGAAAATAAATGTTGTGGTGGCAGCTGCAGAGAAGTACTTGGGGGTAGGAGATTTGACTTCAGAAGAGTTACAGGGTGTGTTGAGTGGTAGTGTCCCGTCCTCTCGGGTTGTCGGCCTGTGGTAGAATCAGATAGGGCCTGTGGTAGAAGATTTAGTAGTGGAATAAGGAGATGGGTTTTAATGAGTGTAGGGTAATTTACAATATATATATATTTTTCCCCACCTTTCAATTTTGTATCACAAAGTGTAATGGATATATAGTACAGTTCAGTTGGGGGCAGTAATTCAACATATAGGATGCCAACCACTGTTAAACCTCACCGAAGAAGAAAAATTCATGCCTTGGAAGAACTCTAGTATTTATCTCTTTTATTTCCTCTATGTGCATGTGTCCAATAAGCAACTTGAGTAACCCACCATGTATTTCCATTTCCCTTTCTGGTTTGTGTCAATCAATGTGCATCTGAAAATGCAGTTTTGAATATTGGTAGAATGTTTGGATGGTTATGTTGGATATGCCTGGAAATGAATTTACTTTGGAATTGCTTTAGAGGGAAGCATTGTTTACGGCATGGAAATAATCGGTTTGATATAATTATGGTTTGGATACTGGCTATGAGATTGTGTACGACAAGTAATATTTATGATATACAATATGATCATGTGAATTCTTCATATGAAATATGCTCATGGAAATGTTTTTCTTAGCACATACAAATCAATGCTGGAAAGAAGAAAATAAATGTGGGCTCATACTCGCTAAACCTGAACATCGTCTTTCTGCCCTATCCTTGTCCTTTAACTGTTTGAGCTCCTACCTCAACCAGTGCATTCTTAAATAGGCAACCTGCCTTAACAGGTAGATATGTAGGGGTGAAGTGTCTAGGCAGATAGTCTGGGTAGGTATCTGGTTAACTATTTAGTCTCATGGCTTGGGGGTAGAAGCTGTTCAGGGTCCTGTTGGTTCCAGACTTGGTGTATCGGTACCGCTTGCCGTGTGGTAGCAGAGACCACTTGGTATAGAGGTCCTGAATGGCAGGGCGCTCGGCCCCAGTGATGTACTGGGCCGTACGTACCCTCTGTAGCACCTTGCAGTCGGATGCCAAGCAGTTGCAATACCAGGCGGTGATGCAGCTATTCAAGATGCTTTCAATGGCGTAGCTATAGAACCTTTTGAGGCTCGGAGGGCCCACGCCAAATCTTTTCGTACTCCTGAGGGGAAGAGTCATTGTTGTGCCTTCTTCACGACTGTGTTGGTATGTGGACCATGTTAATTCCTTCATGATGTGGACACTTGAGGAACTTGAAGCTCTTGACCTGCTTCACTACAACCACGTCGAGCCCCATCCTGAATGGGAAATACATTATCACCATCACAGCAATACAATGCCTTGAAAAAAGTATTCCCCTTGCAGCATCTAATTTTGTCGAAGTTTCATATTTGTTGCCTGGCATTTGGGCACATTCAATTGTCCAAATGTCAAAGGTACTGTACCCATACCTTTATGGTAGCCTCACTTTGATAAAGGATGGGAATATCACTGGCCCTTACTCCGATCGACATATGACCCCCTAGAGAGCATAGACAGGAGGGGGCTGATGTGTTATGAAAACTGACCGCATGGCCTTGTGGACTGTCAAGCATAAGATCCACATTTTAAAAGTATTCCAAAATGTGTAAGACAATAGTGGAGTAGAGAAATCTATACATCTGAAAGACGAAATGCTGAGCGGTGCAAGATAAGGGGTTTGAGACCTACTTCCATTAGCTGCTCCCGGAGGGTCTGATAGCAGGACAATGCAGGCTGACTGGACTGGCTGGGTTCACCTGTGGGCAAAAGGTGTTCCCACTTTGAAGTGAGTTACTCCCCGGACGACTGCAGTCAAAGGTATAAATGGGTTTGGAGGTCAAGTCCATCCTTAAGTAGTTGGTCAGAGTAGCAAGTAGCTTAAAGTCATCTGGTTCATCCGCCTGACACCAGCAGTCATAGAGGCACATCAGGTACAGCGAGAGAACCTGCATCAAGTTCTTCAGCTTGGAGGTGGAACTGCACAGTCCAGACAGTAAGCCGTTCATAGCAATGTTATTCACCTGCTTGAACTCTTGCATTATTTATGTAATCGTGCCAGAAAACGCACTTCAACTCTTCAAAGTTACCATTGATAATGGTCTATAACTGGTATACTTTGGACTTGCTGAAACAGTGATTTATTGCTGGGGTTTTGGTTCAATTGCTAAATCTGTAATTGTTTCCTCCATTTGCCCTTAAAGGACAGTACTTGACAGGTGAATACAATACGGTGGAAGCTCAGACACTAGGAGGGATCATTGGTAAATGTAATTAAATATTTCATTCAAACCAAGCACATGTTTGGAACACTGCAGCCAGGAATTGCATCGATGTGATCAAATAAGCACAGCCCCTCACACTAATTACAAAATCAATCCAGCTGCAAATCCTGTGAGTGCCAAGAGATTTTGCTGGCACAATTCAGTGTTATATTGTAGACCGAAAATGTACATTCCTAATATACACCAGCCAACACATTGCATTACATACAATTTGCAGATACTCAAGGTAGACATGAATTTATTTGAAAAAGTTTAAGAAATAAAAAAAAGTACTAAAGCAAGTATAAAAAAATAGTTTTGAGATGAGTTTACACTACATGGCACTGCTGTTAGAGTGCACTGACAGCATCAGATCACATTCAAGGCATTGGGTCATTTTAACCTTCAAAAGATAACATGAACGGTTGCATTATAGATGATCATGTTCAAGGCATTGGGTTGTTTTAACTGTTAAAAGATAAAACAGACGGGAGCATGGAGGTCATTCTTAACAGTTTAAGGCTTTTGAATTTGATTTGCATCAGAGTACAGTAACATGCACACAATACGGTTTGTGCATAACCAGATTAATATAGAATTGTTTGTTTAAAAGCTCTGCAAGAACAATTTCCCTAATAATCATTTTCACGTATGTAACCGGGCTACCTAATGGGACTTAAATAAATGCAGAAAACCATCAAAATAAACGTTTGACCATGTTATGTGAGACACCTATTTGATTCTGAGTTCGGACATATAACGTTTGTATGTGAACTATTTCTAAGATGCATACCTTCAGTTTTTCCGAACTCACTTGCAGATAAGAGGGAGGCTTGCACTACTGGCACATGGCAGATCAAATACACAGCTGGAACGCCGAATCAGCCATCTTAATTCTACAGATTTCAGAAAACCGGGTGTTTTAATCAACGTATGCTTACTTCGATTTTAACATTACACCGATTCAAGATGAGAGTAGTGTTTACATGACTATTATAAGTTGAACATCGAATTATTAGTGTGCATGTAAACGTACTCACTGCCTCAATGAACACTGAACCGAGCGTAAGATTTTGAAATGTGTAGAGAAGTAACAAAGCCACAAATATACAGATCCAAATTTGAGGGGAAACACACAATGTATAAAAAATATAACCCCGAGTTGGGGGGCAATTGACTTGCTTTCTGAAAATGCTATTCGACAGAAGAAATGCTTAGTTAACCGGACCTAGACCCCCCCCCCCCCCCCCCCCGCCAAGCAGGGAACTTCATACTTGTTACTAGTTGGTCACAGTGGCCTTAAAGCAGTGGTATTCAAACATTTTTTTGCGGTACCCGAATCTAATGACAACCTTAGAAATTCACAAAAAAAAAAATCCTTTTATCTTTACATCAACAAATAACCTTCAATTCATTACGTTTTAATCTCTTATCAAAATGAAGAACCCAATAGATACATTTACCGAACACAATTTTTTTTCTAATTATCTTTCTCAAAATGTTTATTGTCCCATACAAAAATGTGTTCAAAACTATTTGGGCTTGACCACAACTTTGAATACCACTGCCTTAAAGGCTTCATTTTGCACTTCCAAGTGTCAATATCATCCAAACATTTACCATATAAAACTAAATGAAAGAACAGTATCAAAAGCATGTGTTACATAAACATACAAGATAATGTACATGAATTCAAGCATTACCCAGGTTTTTGATCCTTTGGACAAAGGTGCCAAAAAAGGCTTCCAGTTCCCAGACTTGGCATCAGATTTTTTTGGGGGGTCATGATCAAAGTAAGTTATTTCTGCAAACTACGTATTGCTGTTGGTGTGCTACAACTCGAATATAACAGTTATGACTGGTGGTTATAACACATTGTTTTAACCATTTACTAATTGTAAGCTGTTGCACATGGAAGACAGTTATTCACTGCATAATATCACCAACACCCTCTGAATTGGCCACTTAGTACCTTTTCTTCTGCTCAACAGCAGAGAGCCCTGTCTATTACCATACCAGTTCAAACAGACTCACTGTGGTTTCTTATTCCTCACAAAACACACCCCCCAAAAAATTGACATGGTTTTGTGACACACTTTCCATTCCCTCTTGGAATGGCTGAAATTTAAACTACAGTTTTAGGTTCAAGGCCAACTTGAGATGGACCCCTCTAAACTCCAGCAAAGAGGAATAACTACAAACTACTAAAGGAAGTTCAACAAAACAGCACAGCTGCCCTGAGATACTAATAGGCATGTTCTGAAAACAGTTGGGTCACTTTGGATCTTCAGACATGGTCAAGTGTAGCTGGGTAGGAAGAGCCTGCTCGTTGAGTTTGGCATGTTTCAGTTGAGCGTTCACTGGCCTCAATACTGAAAGGCAGACCAATTAATCCTTCTCGAGTCACATATACACAACACCTGTTCCCACACAATGCTCCCTCATACCCCCACTGTCCCAGATGCGAGAATATATCATTAGAGGGCCAGGTGGGCAAATGAAGGAGTTAGGCTCGCAAACCTGAAGGCAAAAGGAGAAAAATTTAAGTCAGTTTCAAGTAGACAATAATTGTACCTCATCCACAACATCCATTAATTGATTCGAACCACTATAGAATGACAATTACATGTAAAATACTACAGAAGTATTAGCTTAAAACCAACATATTATACTTTTTGTGACGCATGCCAGAGCCCAGATAAACACACCTTTCTCGCAGGTGCTGCTCTGCTTCTCCTGGGCAAAGTTGAGGCGGTTCTGCTCCACGGCCGTCCCATTGGACTCGGGGCTGCTGCTCCGCGACGGACTGCGGTTGTCCTCGTTCAGGTGGGCCAGGTCCAGGTGCTGCTGGGCCAGCTTCAGGTGCCTCCTCAGCCTCTCCAGCTCCCGCTGTGAAGTCTCGTCCCCAAACGACTCGCGGCCCGAGTCGCCCAGGTTGTAGTCCAACCGCATGCCCTTGGGGTCCTTCTTCAGAGCTGTGTTGTAGCCCGGAGGAGCTGTGGGGACCCGGTGGCCACATAGTGTGGGACGCTGGCTAGCCAGTTGGTGGGGAATTGGGGGACGAGGGCGGCAGAGACAGTCCCGGATGCCGCTATAGCCCAGGTGGAGGATCTCCAGCAAGGTGAAGAGCAGACAGAGGGCACTCACCCCGTACATGATGAGCAAAAAGATGGTCTTCTCTGTGGGGCGTGACACAAAGCAGTCCACCGTGTGCGGGCAGGGGGAGCGTTTGCACACGTACGAGGCAGACACCTTCAGGCCGTAGAGGATATACTGGCCGAACAGGAAGGAGACCTCGAAAGCAGCACGCGACAACAGCTGGAAAATGTACACCTTCATGAGGCCATTGCGCTTGATGCGCCGGCGCCCGTCATGCTTCTTGATGGGCTTCTCCTCTTTCTTCTTCTCCACCTCAATCTCCTCCGAGATCATGGGATCCTCCTCACCATTATCCTCCGCCTCCTCGTAGTTCCGGTTGGTCCCTAGGCTCACCATGGGCATTCTCCTACCACGGGGCCTGTATTCCTCATCGTCCATGCGGGCAATCTTGTGCATGGCAAAGCCCAGGTACATGACGGTGGGGGTGGTGATCATGATCACCTGGAAGACCCAGAAACGGATGTGCGAGAGCGGCGCAAAAGCGTCGTAGCACACATTTTCGCAACCGGGCTGGTGCGTATTGCACACAAACTTGCTCTGTTCATCGTAGTAGATGGATTCGCCTCCTACAGCCGTCAACACAATGCGGAAGACGATGAGCAGCGTGAGCCAGATCTTTCCCACAAAGGTGGAATGGTTGGAGATCTCATCCAAGAGACGCGTCAGGAAACTCCAGCTCATGGTGACTCCGGAGTGGGGGGAGAGGGACACTCAACTCTATATGGGGGGGAGGGGAGAGAGAAAAAGTGAGCAAAACAGACTATATAGGCCAACACCATTTTGTGTAGCTCCTGGAAGTACGGCAGTACCTAGAATAAACTATGCAATATTCAACTTAAATTTGTATTGAATCATATTTTACTATTTGGAATCCTCAAGAATGGTATCTAAACAGACTCTATAACGACAACCTCTCAACTGCCAGAAGTGTGCAGCTCATTGCTGAACAAATGACGAGAAGGAGTCCTTCTCAGTCCGAGAGTTTGCAACACGTGTGAGCACCAAAGGCACACACCCCTAAACGATTCCAATTTCCTGGGAAATTCAGACCAACTATTGGGTAAGAATAGTTATGTAGAACAAAGACCAGACTGTTTGACAAATTTCCCTCATGGACTGTTCTAGTGGATATAGGAGGCTTGCTTGTCATCAAATATCTCAACTCTTTAGGCAAATAATATAGCCTATAAGTTTAGCACAAATCAGTTTCAGTGCCCACAAATACAACCATATTGAAACAGCCCACATAATATGAAGAGAAGACCAGTACATTTACTACACCAACCAACTGAAGTGTGTAGATGTGATAAACGCTTAGGCTACTAATAAATGATAAAATGGGTCTGTGTGATGTATGCCTCTTTTTCCGTTTGTCAGTACAGGCCTCTATGAAACAGTGTCATTCAATTAATGGATACTCATAAGCTCTATTTGATTGGTAATATTAAAAACGAAAAACCCTAGCAAAATCAGATGGCCCATAACACGATAGATGAGGAAATGCACCTATATCTTGCTTTAGCTGCAATGTACTACCATCGGGAGACAGATGTGATCCATCAGCAAGATATTACTAATAGCCAGCAGATGGCATTAACATCAATGTAAGCATCTCACAAAGGCAGCCCTCATGAGCTTTTTCTTTTTTTTTGCTCAGTATGTATAATACCAATTCTGTCAGCTTTTCCTTCTTGAGATGTCACAAGCTTGGGCAATGATCTCATGAAATGGGCACCAAATACATATTTACTCCAAACTACATCAATGAGCGATGCACAGTACATTTCAGAAACTGATGATTTGGGCATTGTAAATTCTTGACCATAAACTGCCTTAGATAGGGGATTGAGTTTCATCACAGGTAAGTAAGTGGATGTAATTTGTGTATGAAATAAAACAAGCTACTGCCTACGGGTACATTGGAGTCCATTGGTTTTGGGGTTCGATTTTCAAACACACCCAAAAGCCTGGATGAAAGGTAACTAACCTTAAAAAGGGGCAATATGATTGCTAAACCCATGTTTGTACTTTTAAATGAATGACAATTATGAAACTTAAATGCCCCAAGAGCTTAGTTCAACTGTCCTACCTCATCAGAAAACAAAATATAACCTTGTTTACGCCACTGTTGTCCCTTTTTAATCAAGTTCTGGCCTGGATTAGATCTTATCTGTCGTAAAGATATCAATTTGTCTCTGTGGATGGTTTGTCCTTTGACAAAACAACTGTAAATGTTGGTGTTCCTCAAGACTCCATTTTAGGACCACTATTGTTTTCACTATATATTTTACCTCTTGGTGATGCCATTCAGAAATATAATGTAAACTTTCACTGCTATGCGGATGACACACAGCTGTACATTTCAATGAAACATGGTGAAGCCCCAAAATTGCCCTCCCTGGAAGCCTGTGTTTCAGACATAAGGACGTGGACAAAACTCGGACAAAACAGAGATGCTTGTTCTAGGGCCCAAGAAACAAAGAGATATTCTATTGAATCTGACAATTAATCTTGATGGTTGTACAGTCGTCGCAAACAAAACTGTGAAGGACCTCAGCGTTACTCTGGACCCTGATCTCTCTTTTGACGAACATATCAAGAGACTGTTTCAAGGACAGCTTTTTTCCATCTACGTAACATTGCAAAAATCAGAAACTTTCTGTCCAAAAATGGAGAGAAATGTATCCATGCTTTTGTCACTTCTAGGTTAGACTACTGCAATGCTCTACTTTCCAGCTACCTGGATAAAGCACTAAATACACTTCAGTTAGTGCTAAACACTGCTGCTAGACTTGAACCAAAAATTTGATCATATTACTCCAGTGCTTGCCTCTCTACACTGGCTTCCTGTTAAGGCAAGGGCTGATTAAGGTTTTACTGCTAACCTACAAAGCATTAAATTGGCTTGCTCCTACCCATCTTTCCGATTTGGTCTTGCTGTACATACCTACACATACACTACGGTCACAAGACACAGGCCTCCTTACGGTCCCTAGAATTTCTAAGCAAACAGCTGGAGGCAGGGCTTTCTCCTACAGAGCTCCATTTTTATGGAATGGTCTGCCTATCCATGTGAGAGACGCAGACTAGGTCTCAACTTTTAAGTCTTTATTGAAAACTCATCTCTTCAGTAGGTCCTATGATTGAGTGTAGTCTGGCCCAGGAGTGTGAAGGTGAACGGAAAGGCACAGCAGCAATGAACCGCCCTTGCCGTCTCAGCCTGGCCGGTTCCCCACTCTCCACTGGGATTCTCTGCCTCAAACCCTATTACTGGGGCTGAGTCACTGGCTTACTGGTGCTCTTCCATGCTGTCCCTAGGAGGGGTGCATCACTTGAGTGGGATGAGTCACTGACGTGATCTTCCTGTCCGGGTTGTCACCCCCCTTAGGTTGTGTCGTGATAGAGATCTTCGTGGGCTATACTCAGCCTTGTCTCAGGATGGTAAGTTGGTGGTTGAAGATATCCCTCTAGTTGTGTGGGGGCTGTGCTTTGGCAAAGTGGGTGGGGTTATATCCTGCCTGTTTGGCCCTGTCCGGGGGTATCGTCAGACGGGGGCCACAGTGTCTCCTGACCCCTCCTGTCTCAGCCACCAGTATTTATGCTGCAGTAGTTTTATGTGTCGGGGGGCTAGGGTCAGTCTGTTATATCTGGAGTATTTCTCCTGTCTTATCCGGTGTCCTGTGTGAATTTAAATATGCTCTCTCTAATTCTCTTTCTCTCCTTCTTTCTTTCTCTCCCTCTCTCTCTGGATGACCTGAGCCCAATGACCATGCCTCAGGACAACCTGGCTGTCCCCAGTCCACCTGGACGTGCTGCTGCCCCAGTTGCAACTGTCCTGCCTGCGGCTATGGAACCCTGACCTGTTCACCGGACGTGCTACCTGTCCCAGACCTGCTGTTTTCAACAATCTCAAGACAGCAGGAGCGGTAGAGATACTCTGAACGATCGGCTATGAATTGCCAACTGACATTTACTCCTGGAGGTGCTGACCTGTTGCACCCTCGACAACCACTGACTATTATTATTTGACCCTGCTAGTCATCTATGAACATTTGAACATCTTGGCCATGTTCTGTTATAATCTCCACCAGGCACAGCCAGAAGAGGACTGGCCACCCCTCATAGCCTGGTTCCTCTCTAGGTTTCTTCCTAGGTTCTGGCCTTTCTAGGGAGTTTTTCCTAGACACCGTGCTTCTCCACCTGCATTGCTTGCTGTTGGGGTTTTAGGCTTGGTTTCTGTACAGCACTTTGTGACATCAGCTGATGTAAGAAGGGCTTTATAAATAAATGTGATTGCTTGTTTACAGACAATGTCATTGAAAACAAACATTACTAGCCTCAAAACCTAGTTCAAACTATCATTTTGATATCATGGGTGGCCGCGTCTATGAATTTGTGAGTGAGTCCATCTCTCCAGCCCCATCCAGATGCTATTTACATTTAAAAAAAGGTGGCGAATTAGGGGCTTTGTTGTTTCAACTGCAGATTTGCCTCTTTAATATCTCATAGAAAACGGACAAATTCCAGGCACGTTCCAACTGTTAGAGCGGTCTAACCTGAATGTACAGGGTGGTGGGGAGGACAAGCAGCAGGCTGCTCGCGGCGAAGAACCGGCCTCCAGTGGCTCTATAAGTACATTTATGCTATTTTGCCTTTAAATCGGCTAACCAGACTACCCCATGTACACGTAAAGTTGCCAGCCAGAGAAAAACTATTACATTCGGCCGTAGAAAATGGGTTCATTAGAAATCGATGTTCCTACGGTGCCCTCGTGCTGCGTTCGATAGCTTCCATCACCTTCATCCCCTCGCACGAAGGAACAAGCTAGCATAAATCAAGATATCAATTTGCTAACTACATGTTTAGCTACCCATTTCTCTCTAGTAACACTTAGCCAATCAGTCAATTGTTTGGTATCTAAACTAGACAGAGAGGATAGCTACTTACATCAAATATTGAACGCAGTAGCTAAGTTAGCTAGGAGAAAAACAATTGCTTCAAGCAGCCAGCTAACGTTAGCGCACAACACTCAGAAACACACAAAAAATATCCTAAACACGAACTAACGCTCAGTTTTGTTGGTTGACATATCTGTTATTAATCTTACCTCGAATCCTACTTACTCCGTTTCTAAAGTCCTTGAATTTTGCCTGTAGGCTATGCCTAAAAAAAATGTTCCTCAAATGTCCGGTCACTTTTCTCTCCACTATAGAAAAAAGCTTCACTTTATTACCCGCATTCGAAAAATACGGGGGAGACAGACAAAGAACATCCCTAAATCCCGATTTTCTCCTCCCCTACGCGCGTATGCACCCCACCCCCCTCTCCAGGACCTTCTCATGAAATCTGAGACAAGGATCAACGTCGACACTCTTCATCCTCAGAACCGGAGTATTTGTTTTTCATACAATGCGATACACACAGCTGTGTGCTCCCAACAGTCACCCACCAAAACAGATTTAGCCGTTTACATTGCAAATGAAGACGGCAGTACAATTTCTCAAAAAATGATGTCCCTCTCTCTCTCTTGAGTTCCATAGACAGACTATGGCTGGGCGTAATGCAATGTTCATTTGTTCTCACAATAAACTGTTTACGATATTAATAAGAACATCAACAACTATAACATCCACAATGTAGAATGTGTACGCACAACTGTTATAACGAAATGTATGTATGCACCCCTATAATAGAGATTTAAGAAACTTGCAATTCATTTATTACTGTAAGATTTCAGTTAGCACAACTAGGCAACTGTCGCAGTATGTCTATGATAATTCTTATGATTTACAGTCTGCTGAGTTTTACCTGCATGTTGGTGTGGTGGGAATTTGAAAATGGTGCTACAATCTTCATTGTTGTGGGATGTGCCCCCAGCTGTTATGTGGCACATACAGCCCCCCCCCCCCCTTTCCGTTTGGAGCGGGCTTTCGGAAATAGTTATTATTTGAAACCTTTCCTCCTTCTCGACACTTTCCTTGGCAAGATGGGGATGAGAATCGTTCCTCCCAGACTAGCTTCCATATACATTACATTTTTATCCTCCATTGTCATCAATTGGCACACGCAGGAGATACATCAAAAGCACTCCAGTCTTCTGTAAGGTCTTTTCATCCACACAACGATGCCATCAACTAGACATCATTCCACTAGATTGGGTACATTCTGTATGTTTCACTGTTAAATTATTTCATCAATCTCAGAGGGTAGCCAGTCAGTCAGTCAATGATCCTGGCCATTGTTCTTCCTGTATTCACAGAAATTCGAGCAACATCGCTAAACAATTGGCAAGTATAAGCAGATGTATTGTGTTCAACAAATTGCTTGCGAAAAGATGACCGCGTTTTATTGTCTGGCCAGGGCAGTTTACCACTCAATGCACATCATACTGCTCTTCACTGCAAACAGGTCAGATGGAATGTGCTCCCCTTCCCTCTTCTTGGGGAGATTTCACAAGCGTGCTTTCATTCATGGATTTCATTGTGTGGTCTCCTCGTCAACTAGACTTACAAGCTTCCTTTTCACCACAGAGGCAGAAACTCTAAACAGCAGGAACCCAAAACGTAGTGGTTGTTCAAGTTGCTTGATATAGTGTGCTGTTAAGAATTCCTTCGTGCCCTGGATTGCAGCTTGCTTTTTCCCAAAAGCCATAGGGCGGCGCACAATTGGCTCAGCGTCGTTCGGGTTTGGCGGGGGTAAGCGGACATTGTAAATAAAAATGTTTTCATAACAGACTTGCCTAGTTAAATAAAGGTTAAATAAAACAATGTTTACTCTGATCACATTTCTCCAGAATGTTGGCGTAATATGACCAAACTCTAGGTATAAGTGCTTTGTCCAACAGTTGCTTATTCCATTTGTGCCACTGTGAGTGACCTGTGTAGGCTAGTGGTTGAATCATCCCCTCGTGATGTTTGTCTTCCTCGATGCCACATACTCCCTGCTTTTGAGAAAGGTCATAACTGGCTTTTGCCTGAATATTTTTGTTCTGTCATGAGTTTACCCATTAAGGAGTTATAGACAGCTTTTTTGTCAGTGTAATAGGCAGAGGAAGAAGGAATGGGGGAGTGAGTGTCAGAGAAAATTAGAAATGAGACCCAGGGTTCTGCACCATACTTTGGAGCACAGTAAAGCATATCACAACGAAGAAGTGGAAAATCACCCTGGGAACTCACCACTTAATTGGATATTCAACTACATTGCAAACTGATATTCCCCACCAATTCCACCCCTGGTTGTACTTAAACATTTTAAATATGAATTGTCACAGAATTGACTAGCTATACACTAAGTATTCTGGTCAACAGAGGAAAAACTCACACCTACACACAGTATGTGCCAACAGCATTAACTCAAAATCCATCCCCACCCTCTTCCCCAAGAAAAGGTGGCTGTGCCTGTTTTAGTCACTAAGCAACAAATCTGTGGATGTGGAATTGCACTACAATGCCCTCAGGAACTCTATAGCTTTTCTCTGTCCAAGCCCTTAGTCATGCTGATGTGCTTTGAGGCAGTTGAATTATTAGAGCCTGGCTCACTCCCCCACTGGTTGTAATGTTCCCCTCACATTCACGAGGGGATCTCCATACCATTACATTGGCTCACAATAGACCATGACATTTGTAAGATGTTGGATCAATTGTCGTGCTATTATTTGCACGACTCTTTACACTTACAGATCCAGAGATAATGGACATACACGTGATGCTACAGTGTCCTGTTTGGGGAGGTGGCATGCATGGTTCACGTTTGCGGTCCAAAACAAACATTTTGCGGGTTGGGTTCACTTTGAATAATTACAAGAATATCATCTTAACACTTTTTATTAATACTCTTTTTGTGTTTACCTTGTATAACTTAATTCTGAAGGTATGGGTTTACATGTCAGAGGCACAAGACAGACTGCTTGTTCACGTTGCAAGATCAATCTATGATTCAAAGCTTTATGGTGCCGTTCGCCATTACTACACGGAATATACCCCTGATTGATGCGTGCAACTCTGCTGTCCATGTGTTTTTGATAATGTCTATTTGCTGTGTTGTTTTATAGGGTCTTTGATGTTGTAATTTCGGTTGACGATGTTTATAACTGGATGGGCTATGAAACAATAAAATGTCTATCTGTGGCTCCGTCAGACGGATTGCTTTCAATAAACATATTTTTCATTCACATAAATCATATTGTTTGTGTTGTGACATACATTCATAGCCACCCCAATGCCTCAGCCAAATGCAAAAACACTTGTATCATAAACATGCTCAATCCCACTTGAAAATCCCATTCATGAAATTCTGCTGCATATCGAAGGCGGTGTGATTATTAGTTGCACCTGTTAGTTTTTGGCAATTCCATTACTGAGCATACAGTAATTAAGTTCAGCAGTAAATTTTCTCTGCATTTTTACTACTTCATTCACAGTTTGGGGAAGTGAAGCCAGGTGCCAGCAAGCCTAATGCTTCCCATCTGTGTTTGTGGGCCGTTGTAGCCTAATGTAGTACCTTGGAGCTCAGTTTACAACTGATTGAAGGCTAAATTACTTCATAAAACAGTCGCACACTGCTGTGTAAAGCCTCAAGCCCTAAGGTCACTTATAAGTGGCACATTTACATATGTAAAACAATAATTGCATTGACTGTTGGGAGGAACAGTGGCTGAGCTGAAGGCAGTGTCGTAGGAATACAAACGGACATCTTGCACTGAAATTGTAATTTTGGTAAGTTTCTGTAACTTTTTGCATGCTGTACAGTAATCTCCTTTTTGTTGACATCTAAGGCATTTTCTCTTTTTATAATTATAGAGTAAATAGTGTAGTTTGTTTGGTGGATAGTGTAGTTTGTTTGGTGGGCTCTTTTTAAGGTGAAACAAACTTTAGAACGCAATAGGATGCAAATGGGGACACTGCCCTGCAGTCATGCACACCCCACTACTGGGGAGACAAGGCAACCGATTCCCATTACTAGAAGCAGCTCAGTGTATTGGGTCAGGGGGGTCGGGACACACAGGTTGGCCTGGTGGGCTTTTGAGAGTTTAAGACATCAGCATGCTTCAGTTCGGCTGGCGCATAGCCAAACTTGGCTAGCCGAACCGAACACGTGTGCTCGTATATTCCTTTAAAAGACCTTCGCTTGAAAAACGAGAAAAAGCGGCAATAGTCCTGTTTGTCCATTTTGAGACGACGTAGTCTCAAAAGAGTAATTTATTTAGATGTTTTTGCCAGAGATCTTAGTCATGCAATTTTACTTTTAATTTTCAAAGAAAAAATGTGCATGAAAACTTGTCGCCTCTCATTGAATGTCCCTACTGTTGACCAATCACCGACGAAGGGGTGTAAGACTTCGACTCCGAACTTCGGCTTGCCTTCAGACATTTTTTTGTGTGCCCGAACAGCCGAAAAAACCAATACCGAAGTCCAAAACGAACAAAAACATCACAAAATGTCATCATAATATATGCACAAACTGTTTAGGCTGGGAAGTATGCAGACACCTTTAGGGGGATGGGTGGGTGCCTAGGCAGGCTTTGTGAGGGGGGATGGGGGTGTTGGTGGTAGTCAGCGGGGGGGTGGGGGGGGTGATGTTTCTCCTATTTCAGTCCAGGCTCCTTTGCATCGTCACCGTGTGCACGCAGGCTTGCAAGCACACACACACACACCAACCATTGTAGGGTTACACTCGGAATAGTGCATGGTGGCGCACACAAAATAACCCACAACCCATATAGGAAAGAGGGGTACTGGGTTGCCATGGAAACAGATGGCTCTACCCCGGAACAGATGGTAGGAGGTGAGGGGGATCAGGTTGGTTAAAGTGGCGGTAGCTAAAGATGATTATTTTCTCCCTAATCTTGAGCTTCTAAGTTGGAATTTCTTTAAAGTGTGCCTGCCAAAAACATACGATAGTCATACAGTAGTTCACTGAAATTACAAGAGGATCCTAATTTGCTGTTGATAATACATGATAATCCTAATTACAATAATGTTGTTGATTGACCCAGGCAGCTTTTCAGTGCATATGTCACTCTGACCTGGAACAAGAGACTGGAAAAAGAGACTGGAACTGGAATAAGAGACTTGAGAATGATTTGTCCTGACCCCAATATGAAAGTATTGCAGGCGACATGGACACTTGGCAATTTGTATTTGTCATTTAACCTTTATTTAACTAGGCAAGTCAGTTAAGAACAAATTCTTATTTACAATGACGGCCTACCTCGGCCAAACCTTAACCCGAACGACGTTGTGCCAATTGTGCGACGCCCTATGGGGCTCCCAATCACGGCCGGTTGTGATACAGCCTGGAATCGAACCAGGTTCTCTAGTGACACCTCTGACACTGAGACGCAGTGCCTTAGACCTCTGCTTTAGTTGCCCTACCCTCTGCTCTGACATATAGGCCGCCCTAATGAACTGTATGTTATTTATAGATTTAGTAACGGTTACTTGTTTTTTCTTCAACCTATTGTGTCTTTACTTCAGATCACCCTCACACAACACAAACATGGTTGTGAAGAACAAGGACAGCTACTATTGGAATGGAGTAGCCTACACTTCAAGGACCCGAAAACTTGAGACACCCTCACCCACTAGATCCCCCTCTAGATCCCATCTGTCCTCAGATGAGCTTTGTAGAATCACTGCTTTGCAAACAGCACTCCCCCAGTAGCTACTCCTACAGAAGCTAGTTTGTGTACTTTCTAATGTTTGCTAACTCCCTCAACACAGTCACCCTTCATAGGGTGGAAACATAACTTTAAACCTGTGTTTAACGTATATATACACTATATATGCAAAAGTATGTGGACACCCCTTCAAATGACTGGATTTGGCTATGTCAACCACACCCGTTGCTGACAGGTGTATAAAATTGAGCACACAGCCATGCAATCGCCATAGACAAACATTGACAGTATAATGGCCTTACTGAAGAGCTCAGTGACTTTCAACGTGGCACCGTCATAGTATGCCACCTTTCCAACAAGTCAGTTTGTCAAATTTCTGCCCCGGTCAACTGTAAGTGCTGTTAATGTGAAGTGGATAATTTTAGGAGCAACAATGGCTCAGCTGCTAAGTGGTAGGCCACACAAGCTCACAGAACAGGACCGCTGAGTGCTGAAGCGCGTGGTACGTAAAAATGGTCTGTCCTTGGTTGCAACACTCTCTACCGACTTCCAAACTGCCTCTGGAAGCAACGTCAGGACAAGAACTGTTAGTCGGGAGCTTCTTGAAATGGGTGTCCATGGACAAGCAGCCACACACAAGCCTATGGTCACCATGAGCAATGCCAGGCGTCGGCTGGAGTGCTGTAAAGCTCGCCTCCATTGGAGTCTGGAGATGTGGAAACGCGTTCTCTGGAGTTATGAATCACGGTTCACCATCTGGCAGTGGGTTTGGCGCATGCCAGGAGATAAATTGGAATGCCGACTGCGAGCCAGGCCTAAACGCCCAACATCAGTGCCTGACCTCACTAATGCTCTTGTCGCTGAATGGAAGTAAGTCCCCGCAGCAATGTTCCAACATCTAGTGGAAAGCCTTCCCAGAAGAGTGAAGGCTGTTATAGCAGCTAAGGGGGGACCAGCCCATGATTTTGGAATGAGGTGTTTGACGAGCAGGTGTCCACATACTTTTGATCATGTAGTGTATCTCCAATTTCAATATGAGTAGAGATTAATATCACAATGAGGTTGCTAATTCAACCATTTTTTATAACCATGTGCTCGGGCAGCTTATTAAATTCATGATTTAACATTTTCAGCAGATAACAAATATATACTTGTTTTTGTGACCTTGTATTCTACCTTTTCAGAGCCTTGGTGTATTTTTAGCTAAATAAATGTTTTGTTTTGCTGAACATGATTGAGGTTGGGTCAGTCTAAATAGTTTTGAAGAAGTGAGTAAAGTTTTGAGAAATGTGCTCGAGCGTTGGAGAAAAACGTCAGCATGACAGAGACTTAAAAATAATGTGAGGCTTGGCTGCCTTGGTGACTGGGACAGATAGTGGTGAATTGTGCCAAAGAGCTACATCAGCCCACGTATGTTGGAATTACATTTCACAATGAACAATGAGATGGTCTAAAAACAATGAGATGGTCTAAAAACACAGTAAGCGAGAATGGGAGAACACATCACATCTGTTCTCAGAATAGTGAATAATGAGGAAACTCACAGATGGGCAATCACTCACTTTTTTTACATGCTGAGGAGAGGACAGGGGTGAAAGTGTGAAATTAATTAACTTTAAGCTTTGGTTATTTGGTTATTTATACACTACCAGTCAAAAGTTTTAGAACACCTACTCATTCAAGGGTTTTTCTTTATTTTTACTGTTCTCTACATTGTTGAACAATAGTGAAGACGTCAAAACTATGAATAAACTATGAACACATGGAATCATGTAGTAACCAAAGAAGTGTTAAACAAATAAAAATATATTTGAGATTCTTCAAATAGCCACCCTTTGCCTTGGTGACAGATTTGCACACTCTTGGCATTCTCTCAACCAGCTTCATGAAAAGCATTTCAGTCACCTGGAAAGCATTTCGATTCACAGGTGTGCCTTCTTAAAAGTTCATTTGTGTAATTTCTTTCCTTGTTAATGCATTTGAGCCAATCAGTTGTGTTGTGACAAGGTAGAGGGGGTATACAGAAGATAGCCCTATTTGGTAAAAGACCAAGAGCATATTATGGCAAGAACAGCTCAAATAAGCAAATAGAAATGACAGTCCATCATTACTTTAAGACATGAAAGTCAGTCAATATGGAACATTTCAAGAACTTTGAAAGTTTATTCAAGTGCAGTCACAAAAACCATGAAGCGCTATGATGAAACTGGCTCTCATGAGGACCACGACAGGAATGGAAGACCCAGAGTTACCTCTGCTGCAGAGGATAAGTTCATTTGATTAACAAACACATCTCAAAATCAACTGTTCAGAGGAGACTGGTCGAATTGCTGCAAAGAATCCACTACTAAAGGACACCAATAATAAGAAGAGACTTGCTTGGACCAAAAAACACCAGTGGAAATTTGTCCTTTGTTCTGGAGTCCAAATTGGAGATTTTTGGTTCCAACCCGCCGTGTCTTTGTGAGATGCGGTGTGGGTGAACAGATGATCTCCGCATGTGTATTTCCCACCATAAAGGTAAAGGCTGCTTCGACATGTTGTCTCATGGTTCTAAGGAAGTAGTTAGACGTGCTCAGAGACAATAGCTGTGGTTGTGATTAGATAATAATAATAATAATCACAGTATAGTCTGAATGTAATTTCTATTGCCACCTCAGGAATTCAGCGCAATATTCCTTTGTCAGAATGTTCCTGCTTCTGTCTGCTTCTCTGTCCATCATCATTTAGGAGCTTTGCATCGCCAGGCTTGGTAGAGATGTTTTCCCCAGACTCCTGGAGAGATAACAACCACTACACATTCTAGGTCCTTCAGTAGTCCTTCCTTATGAATGTGACACACTTAGTCTGAGTCAAAAATGGCATCCTATTCCCTATATAGTGCAAAACCTTTGGGAATAAGGTGTAATTTGGGATGCATACTTATTATTATTATTAGTACCCTTTGCCTTGATGACAGCTTTGCACATGCTTGGCATTCTCTCAACCAGCTTCACCTGGAATGCTTTTCCAACAGTCTTGAAGGAGTTCCCACATATTCTGAGCACTTGTTGGCTGCTTTCCTCCACTCTGCGATCCAACTCATCCCAAACCATCTCAATTGGGTTGTGGTTGGGTGATTGTGGAGGCCAGGTCATCTGATGCAGCACTCCATCACCATCCTTCTTGGTCAAATAGCCCTTACACAGCCTGGAGGTTTGTTGGGTCATTGTCCATTTAGCCACTTTGAACAATCTAAAACATAAATATATTATGTTATGTATTATGTTCTATGGAATCACTACATGATTCCATAGAGTTGAAGTCGGAAGTTTACATACACTTAGGTTGGAGTCATTAAAACTTGCTTTTCAACCAATCCACAAATATCTTGTGAACAAACTATAGTTTTGGCAAGTCGGTTAGGACATCTACTTTGTGCATGACACAAGTCATTTTTTCCAACAATTGTTTAAAGACAGATTATTTCACTTATAATTCACTGTATCACAATTCTAGTGGGTCAGAAGTTTACATACACTAAGTTGACTGTGCCTTTAAACCGCTTGGAAAATTCCAGAAAATGACATTTCTTTAGATGTTTCTGATAGGCTCATTTACATAATTTTAGTCAATTGGAGGTGTACCTGTGGATGTATCTCAAGGCCTACCTTCAAACTCAGTGCCTCTTTGCTTGACATCATGGGAAAATCAAAAGAAATCAGCCAAGACCTGGTTCATCCTTGGAAACAATTTCCAACCCCTTGAAGGTACCACATTCATCTGTACAAACAACAGTACGCAAGTATAAACACCATGGGATCACGCAGCCGTCATACCACTCAGGAAGGAGACGCGTTCTGTCTCCTAGAGATGAGCGTACTTTGGTGTGAAAAGTGCAAATCAATCCCAAACAACAGCAAAGGAACTTGTGAAGATGCTGGAGGAAGCAGGTACAGAAGTATCTATATCCACAGTAAAACTAGTCCTATATCGACATAACCTGAAAGGCCGGTCAGCAAGGTCAGCAAAAAAAAATCCAGACTACGGTTTGCAACTGCACATGGGGACAAAGATCATACCTTTGGAGAAATGTAATTCTAGGTCCTTCAGTAGTCCTTCCTTATGAATGTGGGTTGTGGTCTGTTGAAACAAAAATGAACTGTTTGGCCATAATGACCATCGTTATGTTTGGAGGAAAAAGGGGGAGGCTTTTGATGCTTGCAAGCTTCATGAGGACGGACAATTATGTGGATATATTGAAGCAACATCTCAAGACATCAGTCAGGAAGTTAAAGCTTGGTCGCAAATGGGTCTTCCAAATGGACATTGACCCCAAGCATACTTCCAAAGTTGTGGCAAAATGGCTTAAGGACAACAAAGTCAAGGTATTGGAGTGGCCATCACAAAGCCCTGACCTCAATCCTATAGAACATTTGTGGGCAGAACAGAAAAAGTGTGTGCAAGCAAGGAGGCCTATAAACCTGACTCAGTTACACCAGCTCTGTCAGGAGGAGTGGGAGAAATTCACCTAACTTATTGTGGGAAGCTTGTGGAAGGCTACCCGAAACGTTTGACCCAAATTAAACAATTTAAAGGCAATGCTACCATATACTAATTGAGTGTATGTAAACTTCTGACCCACTGGGAATGTGACAAAATAAATAAAAGCTGAATCCTTCTCTTCCTGTTATTCCGACATTTCACATTCTTACTTGTAAGAAGTTTTACTTGTTTTGCGAAAAACTGAGTTTAAATGTATTTGACTAATGTTTATGTAAACTTCCTACTTCAACTGTATGTTTTTTCATAATTTTAATTTCTTCGCTATTATTCTACAATGTAGAAAATAGTACAAATAAAGAAAAACTCTTGAATGAGTAGGTGTTCTAAAACTTTTGACTTGTAGTTAATCTCTCTGTGTGTCTAAGTAATTTAGGGAATCCATATCCCATCACCCTCGGAGAGTGGGGTTATGGTGTGCCTTGCTCAAGGTCAGATCAGCATATTTTTTACCTTGTTGGCACAGGGATTTGAACTAGAAACCTTTCGGTTACTGGCCCAAAGCTCCATCCGCTAGGCTACCTGCGAGTGGTCGAATGTTTAGAGGGGATGTTCTCTCCTGCATCTGGCGTGTGTCTATTCCATCCGGCTCTCCCCTCATGCCTAGGCAGTGGTATTTTTAACGGAGGGGCTCAGAGTGGCTCAGAGAAACTTATAGTTACATCACAGTGCATACAGTAGGTCAGGTAAACCTTTGCCCCAGAAGCTCCAAAAACACAATACTCATCAAATCAGTTTACAACCGTTATTTTGGTGTGAGTCAACTTACAGTGATAGCAATGTCTTCCCTAACAAATGAGACAGAAATATTAGTCATGCGTTGTTGATGTGTAGCTCGGAGTAGGAATTGTCTCAGAATGCTAAAATGCCTTGGAAAGAGAGAGCATGACTAGCTGTGTTTGTGTGGAAACATTGATGGTTTCTATCTGGCCTATGACAGGGTGTGTGGGAGGGGGCGTTTGACCTGGGGTTGAAACTTACTAGTGCCACTTTAGAAGGGCGGTTTAGCAGTGTAAATACAAATGACGACGTAGACAGCAATTAGCATCTGTATCAACTTCTGTTTTATATTTTATAACAAACAAAAATGGTTATATTTGACTTAAAATTATAAGTAAGTAAGAACTTTGACAATGCAATATGGATTGAATCAAAATATACTGTCTATTGCGCATTCTTAAATGCTCCTTGATTTCTTACCTCATCAGCTAACACCATTGTGGTGCATCAACTATATTTCCTGCATATTGTTTTGCAATAAAATGTGTTGGCCCCAAGTCAATCAATTGTTGATGAAGGTAACCCACACTGGGGTTTAACCAGCCCTATCTGACCCCGCAAGCTGTTTCTTTCACAAATATTGTAATTGGATATTGATGCGAAACCACACCTGTACTTCAAATACAGCATTCATTAATATTATATGGGAACCTGTAGTGTGGTTAAATTTGATCTGCGTGTTGTCACTCATATCATGAAAGGTTGAACAAACAGATCTCACGATAGCTGCTCATCATCAACTGGTTTGAATGTGAAAAGCACTCGTACATTTAGAGGTTGCTTGTACACTGCCCTTGCAAGTGATAACTTGTTTATTGTGCTAAGGTTTCTGCCTTTTTCTGACTTTGGTCACATTGTGCAAGACTCCCTTTTCACAGTGCTTATCTGACAGAAGGCAGCCATTCTGTCCATTCTTAGAACCCAAAGGCGCTCACTGACATTGGTCATGAGAAATCCATAAATAATGTCAGTGCCGGGCTTTTGTGTTCGAGGGGTTCCACTCAGGACCGCTACCCCCTATTCCATGCAGTGATGGAAAAAGTACTGAATAGCCATACTTGAGTAAAAGTAATGACACCATAATAGAAAATGAAATCAAATGTACAGTATTTATACAGCACTTTTTACATAAGCAGATGTGACAAAGTGCTTATACAGCAACCCAAAAACCCCAAACAGCAAGCACTGCAGATGTAGAAGCACGGTAGCTAGGAAAAACTCCCTAGAAAGGCAGGAACCTAGGAAGAAACATGGAGAGGAACCAGGCTCTGAGGCATGGCCATTCCTCTTCTGGCTGTGCCGGGTGGAGATTATAAGAGTACATGGCCATTAAGGCCAGATCTTTCTTCAAGATGTTCAAATGTTCATAGATGACCAGCAGGGTCAAATAATAATCACAGCGGTTGTAGAGGGTGCAACAGGTCAGGAGGAGTAAATGTCAGTTGGCTTTTCATAGCCAAGCATTCAGAGGTTACGGTAGAGCGGTACAGTAGTTGCGGTAGAGAGAGGGATAGGCAGTAGAAAACCGAAACAGTATATTTGACCTCTCAGCTTCCCTATCATAAATTAAAATAAAATGTGATTTGATCAAATCTAAAAATTTCTAACAGAAAACCGAATAAAATTAACAGCAATGACAAATGGTTTGATAAAGAATGCAAAAACCTAAGAAATAAATTGTGAAACCTATCCAGTCAAGAACACAGAGACCCAGAAAACATGAGTCTATGCCATCACTATGGTGAATCTGTCACGATTTCCGCCAAAGTCGGAAGCCTCCTTGTTCCATTTGTTTTGTCTTGTTCCCTGCACACCTGGTTTACATTCCTTAATCACACTGCATGTATTTATTACTCTGTTCCCCCCCCATGTCTTTGTGTGGAATTGTTTTTGTTACGAGTTTCATGTTACGCGTCAGGCTGGTTTCCCCCCTGAATTCCGTGGTATTTCACGAAGGATGTTTAATTGTTAAACATTTGCTTACTTTTGTGACTGTTTCGCGCTTTGCACTTTTTCCCTTTGGCTGGAGGTTTTGACGCAGTGGCATCTGTCTGTATTATTGCCTCTGCCTAAATAAAGTGTGCGTGTGCGCCTATTCACAACTCTCTGCTCTCCTGCACCTGACTTCTCCACCAGTAGCGCACAACCTTGACAGAATCACTAAAACAATACACAAAAACACTACGGAAAAATAACTAACAGCACGTCAGAAACCAGCTCAATGTAATTGAAGAATCCATAGACTAACCACTTCTGGGAAAATTGGAATAACAAAACAACACGAAACAAACAACAACAACACGAAGAGTTATCTGTACAAAACTGATATGTATGGGTAAACCACTTCTCCAATATTTTTGACCCTATAATATAGAACAAACAGCAAAAACATATACATGATAAAACACAAATCTTAGAATCAACTATTAAAGACTACCAGAACCCACTGGATTCTCCAATTACATTGAATGAACTACAGGACAAAATACAAACCCTCCAGCCCAAAAAGGCCTGTGGTATTGTGTGAAATGATAAAATATACAGACAACAAATTCCAATTGGCTATACTTAAACTCTTCAACGTCATTCTTAGCTCTGGCATCTTCCCCAATATTTGGAACCAAGGACTGATCACCCCAATCCACAAAAGTGAAGACACATTTCACCCCAATAATTACAATGGAATAGGGTATCAAAAGCAACCTTGGGGAAATACTCTGCATTATCATTAACAGCAGACTCGTACATTTCCTCATTGAAAACAATGTGCAAATGTCAAATTGGCTTTTTACCAAGTTATTGTAAGACAGACCACATATTCACCCTTGCACACTGTGCACACAAAAAAGCTATTTGGCCCTAAGCAGAGAGTACACAGTGGCAGAATACCTGACCACTGTGACTGACCCAAACTTATGGAAAGCTTTGACTATGTACAGACTCAGTGAGCAAGGTTGCCGTAGGCAGACCCGGCTCTCAAGAGAAAACAGGCTATGTGCACACTGACCACAAAACGAGGTGGAAACTGAGCTTCACTTCCTAGCCTCCTGCCAAATGTATGACCATATTAGAGACACATATTTCCCTCAGATTACACAGATCCACAAAGAATTCGAAAACAAACTCAATCCTATATCTACTGTGTGAAATACCACATTGTGCCATGACAGCAGCAAGATTTGGGAAATCAGTGAAGAACAAACACCATTGTAAATACAACCCATATTTAGGTTTATTTATTTTCCCTTTTGTACATTAACTATTTGTGCATCGTTACACAACACTGTATATAGAAATAATATGACATTTGAAATGTCTTTTTCTTTTGGAACTTCTTCGTGTGTAATGTTTACTGTTAATTTTTATTGTTTATTTCACATTTGTTTATTATATACTTCACTTGCTTTGGCAATGTTAACATATGTTCCCATGTCAATAAAGCCCTTAAATTGAATTGAAATTGAGTAGAAAACAACAGGTCTGGGACAAGGTAGCATGTCCGGTGAACAGGTCAGGGTTCCATAGCTGCAGGCAGAACAGTTGAAACTGGAGCAGCAGCACAACCAGCTGGACTAGGGACAGCCAGGAGTCATCGGGCCAGGTAGTCCTGAGGCATGGTCTTAGGGTGCTCTGGGAGGGGAGGGAGAGACAGAGAGAGAGAGAATTAGACGGAGCATACTTAAATTCACACAGGACACAGGGTGGGTGGGGGGGGGGGGGGGGGGGGGGCGACACTGTGGCCCCGTCCAACGATACCCCCAGACAGGGCCAACCAGGCAGGATATAACCCCACCCATTTTGCCAAAGCACAGCCCCCACCACAAGAGGGATATCAACAGACCACCATGGGCTGAGTATAGCCCATGAAGATATCCTCCACAGGACAGGAAGATCACGTCATTGACTCAACCCACTCAAGTGACGCACCCCTCCTAGGGAAGGCATGGAAGAGCACTAGTAAGCCAGTGACTCAGCCCCCGTAATAGGGTCAGAGGCAGAGAATCCCAGTGGAGAGAGGGGAACCGGCCAGGCAGAGACGGCAAGGGCAGTTCATCGCTCCAGTGCCTTGCCATTCATCTTCGCACCCATGGACCAGACTACACTTAAAATTACTCAAGTAAAAGGGAAAGTCACCCAGTAAAATACTACTTGAGTAAAAGTTTTTGGTTTGAAATATACTTAAGTATTGAAAGTAAATGTAATTGCTAAATATACTTAAGTATCAAAAGTAAAAGTATACATAATTTTATTTTCCTTATATTAAGCAAACCAGACGTCACAATTTTCAAGTTTTTATTTATTTACGGATAGCCAGGGGCACACTCCAACACTCAGACATAATTTAAAAACAAAGCATTTATGTTTAGTGAGTCTGCCAGATCAGAGGTAGTATGGATGACCAGGGATGTTCTCTTGATAAGTGCGTGAATTGGACCATTTTCCTGTCAAAATGTAACGAGTATTTTGGGTTTCTGGGAAAATGTATGGAGTAAGAAGTACATTATATTCTTTAGGAATGTAGTGAAGTAAAATAAAAAAATTTAAATAGTAAAGTACAGATACCCACAAAAACATACGTATGTACTTTAGACCACTGATTCCATGTCACCCTATCCTATTAGAGAAGAGGGGCTTTAACATAACAAGAAAGAGTGTGGTATGGTTGACAAATAGGACCCAGGGTCCCCAGGGCAGGTCATCAAATCAAATTTGGGCGGTGAGAGGGAGGGACCTGTCCTAGGGCTGTGGCTGTCATGAAATGTTGTCAGAAGGTAACTGTCATGCAAATGTTTATTTTAATTTTTTAAAATTTTATTTCACCTTTATTTAACCAGGTAGGCTAGTTGAGAACAAGTTCTCATTTACAACTGCGACCTGGCCAAGATAAAGCATAGCAGTGTGAGCAGACAACAAAGAGTTACACATGGAGTAAACAATTAACAAGTCAATAACACAGTAGAAACCAAAGGGGGAGTCTATATACAATGTGTGCAAAAGGCATGAGGAGGTAGGCAAATAATTACAATTTTGCAGATTAACACTGGAGTGATGAATGATCAGATGGTCATGTACAGGTAGAGATATTGGTGTGCAAAAGAGCAGAAAAGTAAATAAATAAAAACAGTATGGGGATGAGGTAGGTGAGAAAGGGTGGGCTATTTACCAATAGACTATGTACAGCTGCAGCGATCGGTTAGCCGCTCAGATAGCTGATGTTTGAAGTTGGTGAGGGAGATAAAAGTCTCCAACTTCAGCGATTTTTGCAATTCGTTCCAGTCACAGGCAGCAGAGTACTGGAACGAAAGGCGGCCAAATGAGGTGTTGGCTTTAGGGATGATCAGTGAGATACACCTGCTGGAGCGCGTGCTACGGATGGGTGTTGCCATCGTGACCAGTGAGCTGAGATAAGGCGGAGCTTTACCTAGCATGGACTTGTAGATGACCTGGAGCCAGTGGGTCTGGCGACGAATATGTAGCGAGGGCCAGCCGACTAGAGCATGCAAGTCGCAGTGGTGGGTGGTATAAGGTGCTTTAGTGACGAAATGATGACCGGTCTCAATGTAATTGACCGTTAATTAACATAAACACTATAGCATCTCCAGGTCTCCACGCATAGGCTTTACAAGCCACTGATGGGCAACTTTGGAACATCTACATTTAAAAAAAGTATAAATAATCAAATGGAATATATATGGCCAATATACCACGACTAAGGGCTGGATCCAGGCACTCCGCGTTGCGTTGTGCGAAAGAACAGCCCTTAGACGTGGTATATTGTTCATATACCCCCCCCCCCCCAGGCCTTATTGCTTAATTATATGATTTTACAGTAAGAAGAAAATAATTGAACTTAGCTGAAAAAAATAGAAAGGATATTTTTCACATTCCTAAGCAAGTGCGCATATGAGCTAAATTGAGCGACCTATCCACTAGATTTAGAGTTATTTGGCAAGTTTAGTTGTGAATGATACAAACCTTAGAATGTCTTAGAAATAAAAACATATATGGGCTGCATGATTTTGCTTTATTGATCATTTGGAAAAAGTCGCAAAAAAAACTATCCCTCGGTTCCTTGCCTCAGGCTTCACATGCTGTGCTTGTTCTCTCATCAAGTGATAATATTCTCGCCCATCAGACTATTCTCAGTTGAATCTCGTCTTTACAAATAAGTGAAAATAGTTTACATTTAGAATGGGCCATAATCAAATGGGCAGAAACAGGGGCAGGGGGAAAAAGACATGTAATCCGTATGCACTTGAATAGCAAATGGAGTCTGCGCTTTCCTCCGGTTCTTTTTTCAATCATGCTGGTAATCTACTCCGGTTTCACAGCAGAGCAATGTGCTGAATATAGCTGAGAAATAAATATAGTAGCAGTAGAAAGCTGGGATCATCCTCTTTTTAGTGGCAACCAGGTAATTGCCTATTCACTATGAAAATAAAAAAAAATCTATTCAAAATCAAATCAAAATACACCATAACTATTTTATTTGCCCCCCCCCCCAAGTTTTCTGAGAAAAAACACAAAACATTTCGTTGGAAATAAAAAAGTGATTTTAATTTTGGAAATCTGTTCCTAAGTGTTCTCATGCATAATAGAGAGACGTGATCATATACAAATGTAAGCAAGGTTTGAAATGATTCTGTTTTAGTCCAATATTATATCTGTTTGGGCTTTATGTGGTCAATTTGCAGTCTACAAATGATTTGTAATTATGATCCGCCATCCACGGCTGAATCTAGTTGATGATCCCTGGCCTATACGTTCTCAACCCAGACTCACGTATATAAAGTTTGGAGCATAGCATAAGGTAACCAGTCCACCCAGTATGCATAATAATACAGTCCACCCTCAAAGGTGATTACTAGAGTTAGTTTAATTTTGGAGTATCCTATAGGCTAGACCAATTAAATATGTTTTAAAAAATATTTTACCGTGTGGTAAGCTATTAGGCTACAGTATGTATTGTATAACAGCACAATACTTATTTTAATTCAGTTTTTTTGGCTTGAGATCATATATAGGCCTATGCATAAGCTCTAATATGCCTATGAGTCTTCCACTGTACCTGCAACGTCCTAAATGCTTTGAATTAATCATCACCTTAATCTATTTTGTTGTGTTTGCCTTTGAAACAAGATCCACAACAACAATGTTTTCCACTCAGTTTCAACCTGTTGTTGAACTTCTTTCCTCAAATTGATCAACCGCAGTGAGGTCAAACATTGTAGCCTGATGGTGAGTTTGAAAAGCACCAATACTGTTTTGATGAAAAGTGTTTGATGTGATTTTCAATTGCATTGATGTCAGAGTGATTAGAGGGACAATGGAGCGAGTTGGGTAGGCCTACTATCAACACATCAGCGCCATTCGTGTACAGAGCGAGGAGATTGGAGGAGATTACGGTGACTCAACTGGCACATGGAATTTGACTGTGGTCGTGACTGCCGGTATGGCAGTAACACGGTCACTGCAACAGCCCTAACTTTACACCCAACAAAGCCTTCCATGGAGGTCAACCTCTCCATACAGCCCTTAAACCCTATAATAGCGGGCGACTTCACAGCACCATTTACAACAGCACAATGAGATCAGTGGCGGGATGCATGCCAGCAAAGCCACTACACAACACTAAACAATAAATTAATTGCACTATAACAGTGACAAACGGTGCCCACAAACTGCGATTTCCAGTTGTTTTTAGCGCGGCAGAAGTCTTGCTGGATTGACAACATGGCCCATGTTGAATGTTTATCCTTTTAAGCTTGGAAAAGAAACCCTTAAACCCAGACTTGGACCACACACCCACTCCACTGAATAGCAGGCTTGTGATTGCTTTGAAATGCTTCCAGTTAGCCACCAATTCCTTCCAAACCACTCATTGTTGAATTTGTGATTTCCTTCTTGTTGTGTAATGTTTACAAGTTTTATCTAAAATGTCTCTTATTTATTTATCTTCATATAACAAGGATTGAAAAGGATTGTTACAACTGACTGGAACAGATGGATTGTGCTGATGGAGCTGAATGCCTGTGCCCTTATGGTTGTTCTCTACTGGCTGCCTCTGCAGAACTGGTGCAGCAACTGCAGAATTGTCTACGCCACCTGTTATAAAAAACTGGCACAAAGGGAAGAGGAACTTTACTCTTCAGCTCTTTGTGGAACAGCTGGTGACTTGAATTAGCCAAGAACATGATTTCACTTGGTGTTTGCACTCTCAGGACAAATTTGCAGTCTACAAATTATTTGTAATTATGATCCACCATCCACAGCTGAATCTATTTGATGATCCCTGGCCTATACGTTCTCAACCCAGACTCACGTATATAAAGTTTGGAGCATAGCATAAGGTAACCAGTCCACCCAGTATGGATAATAATACAGTCCACCCTCAAAGGTGATTACTAGAGTTTGTTTAATTTTGGAGTATCCTATAGGCTAGACCAATTAAATATGTTTTTTATATTTTACCGTGCGGTAGGCTATTAGGCTACATTATTGTATAACAGCACAATAATGATTTTAATTCTGGCTTTTTTTCGGGCTTGAGATCATATATAGGCCTATGCATAAGCTCTAATATGCGTATGATTTCACTTGGTGTTTGCACTCTCAGGACAAATGTACGGGTTGCAATGTGTCACCCCATATAAGCACACGCTCCAGCAGGTATATCTCTCTAGTCACCCCCAAAACCAATTCTTTCTTTGGCCGCCTCTCCTTCCAGTTCTCTGCTGCCAATGACTGGAACGAACTACAAAAATCTCTGAAACTGGAAACACTTATCTCCCTCACTAGCTTTAAGCACCAACTGTCAGAGCAGCTCACAGATTACTGCACCTGTACATAGCCCACCTATAATTTAGCCCAAACAACTACCTCTTTCCCAACTGTATTTAATTTTTATTTATTTATTTATTTTGCTCCTTTGCACCCCATTATTTTTTTATTTCTACTTTGCACATTCTTCCATTGCAAAACTACCATTCCAGTATTTTACTTGCTATATTGTATTTACTTTGCCATCTTGGCCTTTTTTGCCTTTACCTCCCTTCTCACCTCATTTGCTCACATTGTATATAGACTTGTTTATACTGCATTATTGACTGTATGTTTGTTTTTACTCCATGTGTAACTCTGTGTCGTTTTATCTGTCAAACTGCTTTGCTTTATCTTGGCCAGGTCGCAATTGTAAATGATAACTTGTTCTCAACTTGCCTACCTGGTTAAATAAAGGTAAAATAAATAAATAAAATAAAAAGTATTGTGGGGCGGCAGGTAGCCTAGTGGTTAGAGCGTTGGACTAGTAACTGGAAGGTTGCAAGATCGAATCCCCAAGCTGACATCTGTCGTTCTGTCCCTGAACAAGGCAGTTAACCCACTGTTCCTAGGCCGTCGTTGAAAATAAGAATTTGTTCTTAACTGACTTGCCTAGTTAAATAAAGGTACAAATAAATAAATGGACATACAGGTATGTATTTGACCTGGTATGTACAATGACACTTGGTAAAAGGTTTTACTTGTAATACTACATCCCAACTCTTCCTTATATGAATTTCTTAGTGTTCAAATTACACAATGTTCTTCAATCTTTCAATCTGGTTGGCATGAACTGAACTTAAGTGGTGTCGCAATGGCTTAAGATAGGCCCATACATGTCTTTGCCAGTATGAGAGAATTGCGACATGAAACAAAATCTGTAATTGTGACAGACTGGGCCTGAAGTATGTTCTTTTGAGATACAGTATCCACTTTAGCATGCATTTTTGGGAAAGCCTTGTGTGCCAGATACTGACAGGCTGAGCTGACATCTCATGATTGGGCTGGCAGCTGCATGGTGGAGAGAGTGCGCACTATCAGAAATATTATTCCTGCCCAATGGCATCCCCCGTTGTACTGTTATCTGAACTAACCAGACCGGTGGCAGCCAACAGTGGTAGGTCTATTATGACGTCAGCCTTATCGGGCCCACTTTAAACAAACTACAATTTATAAAGGCTTTATATGGCATAGTCTTCAAAAGCACTCCACAATAAACATGTTCTTTAAGCTTTTCTACTCACAGCAACATAGTGTTATTTAAAAAATGCTATCTTCCAGAAACTACTCAGTCAATAGAAACACATTCTGACTTGCAAATAATTATGTTGTAGGTATAATGTCAAACATGTATGCCACAGGCCGGGGCCGTGCACAGACCTTTCAGAGGGTCTGGTGGGGTTATTTTTCTGAACCAAAATATAAACTGAACATGCAAGAATTTCGAGGATTTTACTGAGTTACAGTTCATTTAAGGAAATCAGTCAATTTAAATAAATAAAAATACGCTACATGACCAAAAGTGCTCGTCGAACATCTCATTCCAAAATCATGGGCATTAATATGGAGTTGATGCCCCCTAAGCTGCTATAACATTCTCCACTCTTCTGGGAAGGCTTTCCACTAGATGTTGGAACATTGCTGCAGGGACTTGCTTCCATTCAGCCACAAGAGCATTAGTGAGGTCGGGCACTGATGTTGAGCGATTAGGCCTGCAGTCGGCGTTCCAATTCATCCCAACTTGTGCCACAAAGTTGGAAGCACAGAATCGTATAGAATGTCATTGTATGCTGTGGCATTACGATTACCCTTCACTGGAACTAAGGGGCCTAGCCCGAACCACAAAAAAAAGCCACAGACCATTATTCCTCCTCCACCAAACTTTACAGTTGGCACTATGCATTCGGGCAGATAGCGTTCTCCTGGCATCCGCCGAGCCCATATTCTTCCGTCTGACTGCTACATAGTGAAGTGCGACTAATGGTGATCTTAGGCTTGTGTGGCTGCTCTGCCACAGAATCTCATTTCATGAAGCTCCCAACGAACAGTTATTATGCTGATGTTGCTTTCAGAGGCAGTTTGGAACTCGGTAGATTTTATTTATTTCATCACATTCCCAGTGGGTCAGACGTTTACATACACTCAATTAGTATTTGTTAAAATTGCCTTTAAATTGTTTAACTTGGGTCAAAATTTCAGGTAGTCATCCACAAGCTTCCCACAATAAGTTGGGTGAATTTTGGCCCATTCCTCCTGACAGAGCTGGTGTAAACTGAGTCAGGTTTGTATGCCTCCTTGCTCGCACATGCTTTTTCAGTTCTGCCCACAAATGTTCTATAGGATTGAGGTCAGGGTTTGTGATGGCCACTCCAATACCTTGACTTTGTTGTCCTTAAGCTATTCTGCCACAACGTTGGAAGTATGCTTGGGGTCATTGTCCATTTGGAAGACCCATTTGCGACCAGGCCTTTAACTTCCTGACTGTCTTGAGTTGCTTCAATATATCCACATAATTGTCCGTCCTCATGATGCCATCTATTTTGTGAATTTCACCAGTCCCTCCTGCAGCAAAGCACCCCCACAACATGATGCTGCCACCCCTGTGCTTCACAGTTGGGATGGTGTTCTTCAGCATTTATCCAAAAAGTACAATATTTGTCCTCATGTGCAGTTGCAAACGGTAGTCTGGCTTTTTTATGGCGGTTTTGGAGCAGTGGCTTCCTCCTTGCTGAGCGACCTTTCAGGTTATGTCGATATAGGATTAGTTTTACTGTGGATATTGATACTTCTGTACCTGTTTCTTCCAGCATCTTCACAAGGAGACAGAATGCATCTCCTTCCTGAGTGGCATGACGGCTGCGTGGTCCCATGATGTTTATACTTGCATACTATTGTTTGTACAGATGAACGTGGTACCTTCAGGCGTTTGGAAATTGCTCCCAAGAATGAACCAGACTTGAGGTCTACAATTATTTTCTGAGGTCTTGGCTGATTTCTTTTGATTTTCCCATGATGTC